>NC_140774.1:7263934-7937645 GCF_044657685.1 Stegodyphus dumicola | reverse complement strand
TCGGTGGTGACCGCGACAGTTCCATGAGACGAGGGTGGCCATTATGTCTGGTTTTTGTTCTTTCTGTGCTCTTGTTTGGTTTTTCGTGGAAGTAGATGCCTGGGAAATTCTAGAGCCTCCTCTACTTCCATAGATTCAGAAATCATTTCGTCAAAAGAGCTATTGCTGGAACTTCTATTTTTATTTGATACATTTTAGTGGCAGTTTTGGGTTTACTTTGAATGACTGTTTCTTTATTTTGTATTAAATGAGTTGACTTTTCTGTTTTCTTGGTGGATGTAGTCGGTTGGGTTTTATTTGGTTTAGTCTGCGTGCCTATTGATGTTTGGGTGGCAATGCTACGTGTTGTTTTAACTGCACTGGCATAAGATTTGTTTGATTGGAGCTGTGTGCTTTGAACTAGTTTTCTGGCTTCAGCATACGAGATGTTCCTGGTAACTTTAAGAGTCTGTACTTCTTTTTCGGATTTCCATTTTGGGCACAGGCGTGAAAATGCTGGGTGCTGACCCTTGCAATTTATACACGAAGGCGCAGCGGTACAATTTTCGGAATCGTGGCCAATCTGTGAGCATCGGGCGCATGTGGGGCTGCCACGGCACGTCATCTTAGAATGGCCGAAACGCTGGCACTGGAAACATCGCATAGGGTTAGGAATATAAGGTCTTACAGGAAAATTTAGATATCCGGCCTTAATACTCTTAGGCAGATCAGGCGTGTTGAAGGTAAGGATCACGTGTTTTGTATCGATCAACTTACCTTCCTTACGCATCTTGATCCGCCTAGCACCGCAGACATTTTGGTCGGATACCTCGGAAGCGATCTCTTCTTCAGGAACGTACAGAAGTTCTAATTCCGATATTACGCCACGACAATAATTCAGTGTCTTATGTGCTGTTACAGTGACATTCGCTTGCCCAAGTTTAGTAATCTGAAGTAAAGAAGCAGACTGGGTGGCTGAGATTGTATCAATAAGCAACTCTCCGGAGCGGAGACGCTTTATGTTTCTCGGCTCACCAATACAAGACTGGATGTATTTATTTATTACGAAAGGAGACATCTTATGCATTTCGCCAGAAGGACTAGAGATGACTAGGAAACGGGGACTATTGTGATGATTTTTTTTATTTGTATCTGTACGTAATTTTTTTGCAGTAGACTTTTCAGAACTAGGTTGAGTGACTGGTTTAGCAGTAGACGTTTCAGAAATAGGTTTAATGACTGGTTTAGCAGTAGATGTTTCAGAACTAGGTTGAGTGACTGGTTTAGCAGTAGTTGTTTCAGAACTAGGTTAAGTGACTGGAGTGACTTGAGTAACTGGAGTGACCTCGAAATCTTTAATTAAATATATATGTGAAGAAGCCATATTGAAGAGAAGAAAGATTCGGGTCCGACGGCCCCGCCCACCACGGAGCCCAACAAGGGAACACAGATTCCTGTGTTAGGGCCAGCCAGACCTATACGCAAACTGAAGCCCCACAGTCGCCTTTCCCGAAAGCAGGTACTCCCGAGAGCTTGACCCCAAGCCACTGACACAAGAACTAGTGACCGGCCGATTGACACCCGTGAGGACGACTAAGGTGCCTCCCGTTTAGCTGAAGCAGAGGCCAAAGTAGTCTGTTGGGGAGAGTACCTCGCCCCTCAACTACCAGGACCCTCCTTTCCAGCGACACGGGTCTCCACGCACGGCAAACACGTGGGCAGTTTTCTCGCCACTCGAGAACTAGAGACAAGGTCTGTTCCAGTCTCTCGTGACGAGCCCCAAACTCCGTAGAGAGAAACCACGAGGGAGAAGGGAAGGGAAAAAGTAACGGTCAAGAGGAGAGGAGACGGAAAAGAGAATAGATCACTGGGGCTCCAGGATCGTGACACCCGTCTCACCAAGAAGATGATCCCCTGAAGGACTAGGGTACCTCGGGATTGCCACACCCGTACTCACAAAAGTGAGCCCCCTGAGGGAGAGTGAGTGAGTGATTATGGCGCAAAAAACAGAGATGATTATGACGCGCCAAACAAAAGATGAGATGTTTACAATTGATGACATTAAAATTCAATAAATAAAAACAAGTAGATAAATGTACCAAATCCAGAGGATGAAGTCATATAAACACAAGTTAAAAGCACACATTAAAATTCAAAACAAATTACATTAGGTAATAAAAGCCAGTCTCTTTTAAATAATAAATTAAATTACAATTGACCTCTCTTCCGATTAAACGGTCGAGAGGCAAGTCACAGCTATTAAAATATTTCTGGCGAACACTTTTAAAACATGGACAATCAATTAAAATATGACCAACAGATAAACAGATTTTTTTTATTTGCAGCTGTCCGTAATTTTTTTGCAGAATTTTCAGAACTAGGTTGAGTGACAGGTTGAGTGACTGGTTTAGTAGTAGACGTTTCAGAACTAGGTTGAATGATTGGTTTATTAGTAGATGTTTCAGAACTAGGTTGAGTGACTGGTTTAGTAGTAGACGTTTCAGAACTAGGTTGAGAGACTGGAGTGACTTGAGTAACTGGAGTGACCGCGAAATCTTTAATTAAATATATGTGTGAAGAAGCCATATTGAAGAGAAGAAAGATTCGGGTCCGACGGCCCCGCCCACCACGGAGCCCAACAAGGGAACACAGATTCCTGTGTTAGGGCCAGCCGGACCTATACGCAAACTGAAGCCCCACAGTCGCCTTTCCCGAAAGCAGGTACTCCCGAGAGCTTGACCCCAAGCCACTGACACAAGAACTAGTGACCGGCCGATTGACACCCGTGAGGACGACTAAGGTGCCTCCCGTTTAGCTGAAGCAGAGGCCAAAGTAGTCTGTTGGGGAGAGTACCTCGCCCCTCAACTACCAGGACCCTCCTTTCCAGCGACACGGGTCTCCACGCACGGCAAACACGTGGGCAGTTTTCTCGCCACTCGAGAACTAGAGACAAGGTCTGTTCCAGTCTCTCGTGACGAGCCCCAAACTCCGTAGAGAGAAACCACGAGGGAGAAGGGAAGGGAAAAAGTAACGGTCAAGAGGAGAGGAGACGGAAAAGAGAATAGATCACTGGGGCTCCAGGATCGTGACACCCGTCTCACCAAGAAGATGATCCCCTGAAGGACTAGGGTACCTCGGGATTGCCACACCCGTACTCACAAAAGTGAGCCCCCTGAGGGAGAGTGAGTGAGTGATTATGGCGCAAAAAACAGAGATGATTATGACGCGCCAAACAAAAGATGAGATGATTACAATTGATGACATTAAAATTCAATAAATAAAAACAAGTAGATAAATGTACCAAATCCAGAGGATGAAGTCATATAAACACAAGTTAAAAGCACACATTAAAATTCAAAACAAATTACATTAGGTAATAAAAGCCAGTCTCTTTTAAATAATAAATTAAATTACAATTGACCTCTCTTCCGATTAAACGGTCGAGAGGCAAGTCACAGCTATTAAAATATTTCTGGCGAACACTTTTAAAACATGGACAATCAATTAAAATATGACCAACAGATAAACAAACAGGCTCATTTTCAGCTTTGAGAAGATAGTTATGTGTGACTCTAGTGTGACCAATTCTGAGGCGAGTCAAAAGAACGTCCTCCTTACGATTTCCAGCAAAATTCCAATGCTCAGTTCTAGGCTTGACGTTTCTCAACTTGTTGTGATGCTGAACATCCCAAATTTGCTGCCATTTTTTTCGGACCTTTCCCTACATGACACAGCAGATGTCTCTAAAAGGGATAAGGTGACTGGACGGTTCAATAGCAGATTTGGCTGCGATGTCTGCAAGCTCATTTCTCTTTATTCCACCATGTCCAGGAACCCAGCAGTACAGGACTTCATATCCTCGAATCGTTAAATTTATATGAATTTTTAGAACATCCACAACCACAGGATTCTGAGTGTTGGGAAAAGCTTCCAAGGATTTAAGAGCACTATACGAGTCTATGTAAACAATGAACTTTCTGTGGCAGAGCTTTGATATGTACAAAAGACCATAATATATTGCAGTTATGAATGTTCAGATGTTATGAATGAGGAAGCATGGTGCATGCATCTGCCCTCAATGTAATCTTCAAATACAAAAGCCATCCCGACATGATCATTTGACTTTGATCCATCTGTGTATATCGGATGATAACTGCTATATTTGTGCCTGTGCTCAGCGAAAATTTGTCTGTAAACGATCTCGTTAGTGCTCGCCTTTACGTGATGTTTAAAAACATCAAGAAGCTGGATCCGTGAATTTTCCCAAGGTGGAATTTCAAAATTCTGTACTGCTTGGGGGTGCATATCAGAGAGGGAGAGTTCCTCAATGACAGGGCGAACTCTTAAAGGGAAAGTAGGAACACAGGATGGACGTGTTTCAAATAATGTGTTACACTCATTATCAAGTAAGCACAGCTTATTGGGATGTTCAGGTTGAGATAGAGTATTAAAATATTGCAAAAGGGACAATTGCTCACGCCTCAGATAAAGTGATGTTTCGTTACAGTCAACATATAGGCTCTGCACAGGAGAAGTCCTGAAAGCTCCTGAACAAATCCGCAGACCTTGATTGTGAACAGGATCCAGTTTTAACAAAACAGATGAGCGAGCGGATCCATAAACTACTGAGCCATAGTCCAGTTTAGAGCGGACGAGCGCTCTGTAAATGCGAAGCATGGAGCAACGCTCTGCACCCCAGGAGGTGTTCCCCAACACTTTTAAAATATTTAGTGTTTTTAGACACTTCTTTCTCAGGTTTAAAACATGAGAAAGGAAAGTCAATTTCTGGTCGAACGTCACTCCTAAAAATTTTACTTCGGGCGCAACTGGAATAATTGTACCATTTACGAGGGCCATCCAGGAAGTAGATTACGTTTCCGTCTGTGTCCGCTAGGGGCGGGGCTAGCGCGGCCATCTTGGGGTCAGAGCGTTGCGCAGCTCAGTCTGCATCTAGCCGTGCTAGTGAGAGGTTCGTGCTGTGCTCCGTTCAGATACTGTGACGGTTTGAAATGTCTGCGTTAATTGAAAATCCCGCGAGCTGCGAGGTGCGCTCAGTAATAAGGTTTCTGACTGCAAAAAACTGTAAACCGATAGAAATCTATCGGCAGCTTCGTGAAGTGTATGGGGACAACATTATCACTGAAGGTGGAGTGCGTCAGTGGGTCATAAGATTTCAAAATGGCCGAACCAATGTTCACGACGAAGATCGAAGTGGGAGACCCAGCATAGTGACCGCCGAACTTCTCGAAAAAGTCGATGCTAAAGTCCGTGAAAATCGAAATTTCACAATAACGGAACTTTCTTTGAGTTTTCCACAAATTTCGCGAAGTTTGTTGCACGAAATCATCAGCGAAAAGCTTGCTTACCACAAGTTTTGTGCAAGATGGATTCCAAAAATCTTGACAGAGGACCACAAAAATCAGCGAATGGCTGCAGCGTTGAACTTTTTGGACGCTTACCATAAGGATGGTGACTCTTTACTCGATCGCATCGTTACTGGTGACGAAACATGGGTGAAACATGTGAACTGTGAAACGAAATTGCAATCAATGCAGTGGGGGCACACAAGTTCTCCCCAAAAACCCAAGAAATGCATGCAAACAATGTCGGCAAGGAAGATGATGGCGACTGTTTTTTGGGACAGAAAAGGTGTAATTTTGGTGGACTTCCTGGAAAGAGGCACTACAATAAACTCTCAAAGGTATTGCCAAACTCTCCAAAAACTCAGAAGAGCAATTCAAAACAAGCGCAAAGGAATGTTGAGCTCTAAGATCTTGTTGATTCACGACAACGCCCGGCC
The DNA here is from genome assembly GCF_044657685.1 of Stegodyphus dumicola. NCBI lineage: Eukaryota > Metazoa > Arthropoda > Arachnida > Araneae > Eresidae > Stegodyphus > Stegodyphus dumicola. The sequence continues at coordinate 7,931,866 of NC_140774.1, read as the reverse complement.
CCACACGGCAAATGTCACTCGTAAAGTTCTTGAATCTTTTAAGTGGGAGTTGTTTCCTCATCCGCCGTACAGTCCCGACCTGGCACCGAGCGACTTCCACCTATTCCCAGCAATGAAGAAGTGGCTGGCTATGCAGCGTTTTGATGACGACGCACAGCTGCAAGAAGAGGTAACGAAGTGGTTGAAGGCGCAGGCGGCCGAATTTTTCGACGAAGAAATTTCCAAGGTCGTACATCGCTACGATAAATGCCTTAATTTGTATGGTGACTATGTAGAAAAGTAGTATTTGAGTGTGGCTTTCATCTGTATATAATAAAATTTGTTTCCTATACTTTGTTTATTTTTTTATTCCAAAACGTAATCTACTTTCTGGATAACCCTCGTAGATATAACTCAGGTTCAGGATGGAGACCTCGCTTCCTACAAAAGTGCACGCACACAGTTTTCTGTTTCGAAAATGTAAATCCTTGTTTGTCTGACCATTCTTGGATCTTATTCAGAGCCATCTGCAGTTGCCTCTCTACATATCTCATGTCTGCTCCTCGACAGCTAATCTGCAGATCATCAAAATATAGAGATCCCAAGATGGTGGGAGGAAGTTCTTTTAGTACAGAATTTATTTTTAAACTAAACAGGGTTACACTGAGCACACAGCCTTGAGGCACACCCTCTTCCTGTTTAAAAACATCCGAAAAAACAGAGCCAATTCTTACTTGAAAAGTTCTAGTGTTCAAGAAATTTTGAATGAAAATTGGTACGTTGCCGCGCAAGCCACTCTCGTGAAGATCCCGGAGTATACCGTATCTCCATGCCTTATCATAAGCTTTTTCAATGTCGAAGAATATCGAGACAAGGTGGCTTCTTCTTACAAATGCTTTTCGAATAGATGTCTCTAAGAGGAGCATGTTATCTACAGTTGTTCTTCCCTTTCGAAAACCACTCTGACTAGGCGGCTGTTTACCACCTTTTCAAACAGTTTGCAGAGGCAACTCGTAAGGGCAATTGGCCGATAGTTGGAGGGATTCCTTGGATCTTTCCCTGGCTTAGGAATAGGAATGACAACAGCTCTCCTCCATGCACTGGGAAAGGCACGCTCCTTCCACACCCTATTGTAAAGAGTGAGAAGGGCATTCAGTGACTTATAGGACAGATGCTTTAGCATTTCATAATTCACTCCATCAAGACCCGGAGAAGACCTATGTGTCTGCAATAAAGCTCTCTTTAATTCCACCATAGTAAATGCTCTATTGTAAGGCTCAGATTTGGAAGAGTTGAATGCGATGGGATTTATTTCAGAGTGCTGCTACATAGAGAGAAATGCAGGTGAATAGTTTCTGCTGGAAGAAACGGCAGCAAATGCCTTACTAATAGTTACCTTCTATGGTGTTAATCACTCGGCCATCTTTTTCTAAAAAGGAAAGTGAGTGGTCTTTATATATGCCGCATGCTTTTCGAACTCTTTCCCAAACCCGCTTGCTAGGCGTGGAGGATGTTATTGACGACACATATGAAATCCAGGAATCCCTCTGGCTCTGCCTTCTTACTTTTCGTGCATTTGCTTTGGCTCTTTTAAAGGCTATGAGGTTTCGCAGAGTAGGATATCTACGAAAAATACCCCATGCTTTTTTCTGTTTTTTCAGTGCTTCATGACAGTCACGATTCCACCATGGTTTTGAATATTTTAGTAGTTTTCCTGATGTTCTAGGAATGGAGAGCATAGCTGCCTGAATAATAGTATTAGTAACAGCTTCAACAGCGTCATCGATATGCGCATCTTCTACCATTTCATCTGTGAGCTCTGCAATGGAAGAGAAGAGTTCCCAGTCTGCCCTGTCCAGTATGAATCGAGGGGATCTCGACATGGGGTTTGCTCCTCTTCGTGCAAGAGACACAAGAATGGGATAATGATCACTGCTGTAAAGATCTTTACCCACATTAAAAGTGCAAAAAGGCAACAGAGGTGGTGAACAGATGGCAAGGTCGAGAGCATGGAATGTTTTTGAGGGCTCATGGAAGTAAGTATCTTGCCCATTATTGAGGAGACAAAGGCTATGATCTTCGATCATCTGCTCAATTTGTCTTCCTCGGCAATTAGTATCCTTACTACCCCAGAGCGGACTATGGCCGTTAAAATCTCCTATTATGATGAAAGGCTCAGGCAGCTGCTCTAAAAGACCATTTAAATGTTGCTGATCAATATGCTCATTTGGAGGCAAATACAGAGAAACGACTGTAACAACAATATCAAAATTTGTTTGAGTAGTGACAACTTGGAGGGATGTCGTCAAAGAAAGCACATTTGAGGGATAATCCAGTGAGGTGAGGAGACCTACACCTCCACTGGCACGCTCACCTGCAAGGTTATCTTTCCTGACGAAGGAAAACCTCCGAAGTTTTGCCTGTTGTTCTGGTTTTAGATTTGTTTCCTGTACTGCGAAGCATACAGGATGATAAGCATTAATTATGGCTTTGATGTCGAGCAAATTTCGGTGGTGACCGCGACAGTTCCATGAGACGAGGGTGGCCATTATGTCTGGTTTTTGTTCTTTCTGTGCTCTTGTTTGGTTTTTCGTGGAAGTAGATGCCTGGGAAATTCTAGAGCCTCCTCTACTTCCATAGATTCAGAAATCATTTCGTCAAAAGAGCTATTGCTGGAACTTCTATTTTTATTTGATACATTTTAGTGGCAGTTTTGGGTTTACTTTGAATGACTGTTTCTTTATTTTGTATTAAATGAGTTGACTTTTCTGTTTTCTTGGTGGATGTAGTCGGTTGGGTTTTATTTGGTTTAGTCTGCGTGCCTATTGATGTTTGGGTGGCAATGCTACGTGTTGTTTTAACTGCACTGGCATAAGATTTGTTTGATTGGAGCTGTGTGCTTTGAACTAGTTTTCTGGCTTCAGCATACGAGATGTTCCTGGTAACTTTAAGAGTCTGTACTTCTTTTTCGGATTTCCATTTTGGGCACAGGCGTGAAAATGCTGGGTGCTGACCCTTGCAATTTATACACGAAGGCGCAGCGGTACAATTTTCGGAATCGTGGCCAATCTGTGAGCATCGGGCGCATGTGGGGCTGCCACGGCACGTCATCTTAGAATGGCCGAAACGCTGGCACTGGAAACATCGCATAGGGTTAGGAATATAAGGTCTTACAGGAAAATTTAGATATCCGGCCTTAATACTCTTAGGCAGATCAGGCGTGTTGAAGGTAAGGATCACGTGTTTTGTATCGATCAACTTACCTTCCTTACGCATCTTGATCCGCCTAGCACCGCAGACATTTTGGTCGGATACCTCGGAAGCGATCTCTTCTTCAGGAACGTACAGAAGTTCTAATTCCGATATTACGCCACGACAATAATTCAGTGTCTTATGTGCTGTTACAGTGACATTCGCTTGCCCAAGTTTAGTAATCTGAAGTAAAGAAGCAGACTGGGTGGCTGAGATTGTATCAATAAGCAACTCTCCGGAGCGGAGACGCTTTATGTTTCTCGGCTCACCAATACAAGACTGGATGTATTTATTTATTACGAAAGGAGACATCTTATGCATTTCGCCAGAAGGACTAGAGATGACTAGGAAACGGGGACTATTGTGATGATTTTTTTTATTTGTATCTGTACGTAATTTTTTTGCAGTAGACTTTTCAGAACTAGGTTGAGTGACTGGTTTAGCAGTAGACGTTTCAGAAATAGGTTTAATGACTGGTTTAGCAGTAGATGTTTCAGAACTAGGTTGAGTGACTGGTTTAGCAGTAGTTGTTTCAGAACTAGGTTAAGTGACTGGAGTGACTTGAGTAACTGGAGTGACCTCGAAATCTTTAATTAAATATATATATGAAGAAGCCATATTGAAGAGAAGAAAGATTCGGGTCCGACGGCCCCGCCCACCACGGAGCCCAACAAGGGAACACAGATTCCTGTGTTAGGGCCAGCCGGACCTATACGCAAACTGAAGCCCCACAGTCGCCTTTCCCGAAAGCAGGTACTCCCGAGAGCTTGACCCCAAGCCACTGACACAAGAACTAGTGACCGGCCGATTGACACCCGTGAGGACGACTAAGGTGCCTCCCGTTTAGCTGAAGCAGAGGCCAAAGTAGTCTGTTGGGGAGAGTACCTCGCCCCTCAACTACCAGGACCCTCCTTTCCAGCGACACGGGTCTCCACGCACGGCAAACACGTGGGCAGTTTTCTCGCCACTCGAGAACTAGAGACAAGGTCTGTTCCAGTCTCTCGTGACGAGCCCCAAACTCCGTAGAGAGAAACCACGAGGGAGAAGGGAAGGGAAAAAGTAACGGTCAAGAGGAGAGGAGACGGAAAAGAGAATAGATCACTGGGGCTCCAGGATCGTGACACCCGTCTCACCAAGAAGATGATCCCCTGAAGGACTAGGGTACCTCGGGATTGCCACACCCGTACTCACAAAAGTGAGCCCCCTGAGGGAGAGTGAGTGAGTGATTATGGCGCAAAAAACAGAGATGATTATGACGCGCCAAACAAAAGATGAGATGTTTACAATTGATGACATTAAAATTCAATAAATAAAAACAAGTAGATAAATGTACCAAATCCAGAGGATGAAGTCATATAAACACAAGTTAAAAGCACACATTAAAATTCAAAACAAATTACATTAGGTAATAAAAGCCAGTCTCTTTTAAATAATAAATTAAATTACAATTGACCTCTCTTCCGATTAAACGGTCGAGAGGCAAGTCACAGCTATTAAAATATTTCTGGCGAACACTTTTAAAACATGGACAATCAATTAAAATATGACCAACAGATAAACAGATTTTTTTTATTTGCAGCTGTCCGTAATTTTTTTGCAGAATTTTCAGAACTAGGTTGAGTGACAGGTTGAGTGACTGGTTTAGTAGTAGACGTTTCAGAACTAGGTTGAATGATTGGTTTATTAGTAGATGTTTCAGAACTAGGTTGAGTGACTGGTTTAGTAGTAGACGTTTCAGAACTAGGTTGAGAGACTGGAGTGACTTGAGTAACTGGAGTGACCGCGAAATCTTTAATTAAATATATGTGTGAAGAAGCCATATTGAAGAGAAGAAAGATTCGGGTCCGACGGCCCCGCCCACCACGGAGCCCAACAAGGGAACACAGATTCCTGTGTTAGGGCCAGCCGGACCTATACGCAAACTGAAGCCCCACAGTCGCCTTTCCCGAAAGCAGGTACTCCCGAGAGCTTGACCCCAAGCCACTGACACAAGAACTAGTGACCGGCCGATTGACACCCGTGAGGACGACTAAGGTGCCTCCCGTTTAGCTGAAGCAGAGGCTAAAGTAGTCTGTTGGGGAGAGTACCTCGCCCCTCAACTACCAGGACCCTCCTTTCCAGCGACACGGGTCTCCACGCACGGCAAACACGTGGGCAGTTTTCTCGCCACTCGAGAACTAGAGACAAGGTCTGTTCCAGTCTCTCGTGACGAGCCCCAAACTCCGTAGAGAGAAACCACGAGGGAGAAGGGAAGGGAAAAAGTAACGGTCAAGAGGAGAGGAGACGGAAAAGAGAATAGATCACTGGGGCTCCAGGATCGTGACACCCGTCTCACCAAGAAGATGATCCCCTGAAGGACTAGGGTACCTCGGGATTGCCACACCCGTACTCACAAAAGTGAGCCCCCTGAGGGAGAGTGAGTGAGTGATTATGGCGCAAAAAACAGAGATGATTATGACGCGCCAAACAAAAGATGAGATGATTACAATTGATGACATTAAAATTCAATAAATAAAAACAAGTAGATAAATGTACCAAATCCAGAGGATGAAGTCATATAAACACAAGTTAAAAGCACACATTAAAATTCAAAACAAATTACATTAGGTAATAAAAGCCAGTCTCTTTTAAATAATAAATTAAATTACAATTGACCTCTCTTCCGATTAAACGGTCGAGAGGCAAGTCACAGCTATTAAAATATTTCTGGCGAACACTTTTAAAACATGGACAATCAATTAAAATATGACCAACAGATAAACAAACAGGCTCATTTTCAGCTTTGAGAAGATAGTTATGTGTGACTCTAGTGTGACCAATTCTGAGGCGAGTCAAAAGAACGTCCTCCTTACGATTTCCAGCAAAATTCCAATGCTCAGTTCTAGGCTTGACGTTTCTCAACTTGTTGTGATGCTGAACATCCCAAATTTGCTGCCATTTTTTTCGGACCTTTCCCTACATGACACAGCAGATGTCTCTAAAAGGGATAAGGTGACTGGACGGTTCAATAGCAGATTTGGCTGCGATGTCTGCAAGCTCATTTCTCTTTATTCCACCATGTCCAGGAACCCAGCAGTACAGGACTTCATATCCTCGAATCGTTAAATTTATATGAATTTTTAGAACATCCACAACCACAGGATTCTGAGTGTTGGGAAAAGCTTCCAAGGATTTAAGAGCACTATACGAGTCTATGTAAACAATGAACTTTCTGTGGCAGAGCTTTGATATGTACAAAAGACCATAATATATTGCAGTTATGAATGTTCAGATGTTATGAATGAGGAAGCATGGTGCATGCATCTGCCCTCAATGTAATCTTCAAATACAAAAGCCATCCCGACATGATCATTTGACTTTGATCCATCTGTGTATATCGGATGATAACTGCTATATTTGTGCCTGTGCTCAGCGAAAATTTGTCTGTAAACGATCTCGTTAGTGCTCGCCTTTACGTGATGTTTAAAAACATCAAGAAGCTGGATCCGTGAATTTTCCCAAGGTGGAATTTCAAAATTCTGTACTGCTTGGGGGTGCATATCAGAGAGGGAGAGTTCCTCAATGACAGGGCGAACTCTTAAAGGGAAAGTAGGAACACAGGATGGACGTGTTTCAAATAATGTGTTACACTCATTATCAAGTAAGCACAGCTTATTGGGATGTTCAGGTTGAGATAGAGTATTAAAATATTGCAAAAGGGACAATTGCTCACGCCTCAGATAAAGTGATGTTTCGTTACAGTCAACATATAGGCTCTGCACAGGAGAAGTCCTGAAAGCTCCTGAACAAATCCGCAGACCTTGATTGTGAACAGGATCCAGTTTTAACAAAACAGATGAGCGAGCGGATCCATAAACTACTGAGCCATAGTCCAGTTTAGAGCGGACGAGCGCTCTGTAAATGCGAAGCATGGAGCAACGCTCTGCACCCCAGGAGGTGTTCCCCAACACTTTTAAAATATTTAGTGTTTTTAGACACTTCTTTCTCAGGTTTAAAACATGAGAAAGGAAAGTCAATTTCTGGTCGAACGTCACTCCTAAAAATTTTACTTCGGGCGCAACTGGAATAATTGTACCATTTACGAGGGCCATCCAGGAAGTAGATTACGTTTCCGTCTGTGTCCGCTAGGGGCGGGGCTAGCGCGGCCATCTTGGGGTCAGAGCGTTGCGCAGCTCAGTCTGCATCTAGCCGTGCTAGTGAGAGGTTCGTGCTGTGCTCCGTTCAGATACTGTGACGGTTTGAAATGTCTGCGTTAATTGAAAATCCCGCGAGCTGCGAGGTGCGCTCAGTAATAAGGTTTCTGACTGCAAAAAACTGTAAACCGATAGAAATCTATCGGCAGCTTCGTGAAGTGTATGGGGACAACATTATCACTGAAGGTGGAGTGCGTCAGTGGGTCATAAGATTTCAAAATGGCCGAACCAATGTTCACGACGAAGATCGAAGTGGGAGACCCAGCATAGTGACCGCCGAACTTCTCGAAAAAGTCGATGCTAAAGTCCGTGAAAATCGAAATTTCACAATAACGGAACTTTCTTTGAGTTTTCCACAAATTTCGCGAAGTTTGTTGCACGAAATCATCAGCGAAAAGCTTGCTTACCACAAGTTTTGTGCAAGATGGATTCCAAAAATCTTGACAGAGGACCACAAAAATCAGCGAATGGCTGCAGCGTTGAACTTTTTGGACGCTTACCATAAGGATGGTGACTCTTTACTCGATCGCATCGTTACTGGTGACGAAACATGGGTGAAACATGTGAACTGTGAAACGAAATTGCAATCAATGCAGTGGGGGCACACAAGTTCTCCCCAAAAACCCAAGAAATGCATGCAAACAATGTCGGCAAGGAAGATGATGGCGACTGTTTTTTGGGACAGAAAAGGTGTAATTTTGGTGGACTTCCTGGAAAGAGGCACTACAATAAACTCTCAAAGGTATTGCCAAACTCTCCAAAAACTCAGAAGAGCAATTCAAAACAAGCGCAAAGGAATGTTGAGCTCTAAGATCTTGTTGATTCACGACAACGCCCGGCCCCACACGGCAAATGTCACTCGTAAAGTTCTTGAATCTTTTAAGTGGGAGTTGTTTCCTCATCCGCCGTACAGTCCCGACCTGGCACCGAGCGACTTCCACCTATTCCCAGCAATGAAGAAGTGGCTGGCTATGCAGCGTTTTGATGACGACGCACAGCTGCAAGAAGAGGTAACGAAGTGGTTGAAGGCGCAGGCGGCCGAATTTTTCGACGAAGAAATTTCCAAGGTCGTACATCGCTACGATAAATGCCTTAATTTGTATGGTGACTATGTAGAAAAGTAGTATTTGAGTGTGGCTTTCATCTGTATATAATAAAATTTGTTTCCTATACTTTGTTTATTTTTTTATTCCAAAACGTAATCTACTTTCTGGATAACCCTCGTAGATATAACTCAGGTTCAGGATGGAGACCTCGCTTCCTACAAAAGTGCACGCACACAGTTTTCTGTTTCGAAAATGTAAATCCTTGTTTGTCTGACCATTCTTGGATCTTATTCAGAGCCATCTGCAGTTGCCTCTCTACATATCTCATGTCTGCTCCTCGACAGCTAATCTGCAGATCATCAAAATATAGAGATCCCAAGATGGTGGGAGGAAGTTCTTTTAGTACAGAATTTATTTTTAAACTAAACAGGGTTACACTGAGCACACAGGGCACACCCTCTTCCTGTTTAAAAACATCCGAAAAAACAGAGCCAATTCTTACTTGAAAAGTTCTAGTGTTCAAGAAATTTTGAATGAAAATTGGTACGTTGCCGCGCAAGCCACTCTCGTGAAGATCCCGGAGTATACCGTATCTCCATGCCTTATCATAAGCTTTTTCAATGTCGAAGAATATCGAGACAAGGTGGCTTCTTCTTACAAATGCTTTTCGAATAGATGTCTCTAAGAGGAGCATGTTATCTACAGTTGTTCTTCCCTTTCGAAAACCACTCTGACTAGGCGGCTGTTTACCACCTTTTCAAACAGTTTGCAGAGGCAACTCGTAAGGGCAATTGGCCGATAGTTGGAGGGATTCCTTGGATCTTTCCCTGGCTTAGGAATAGGAATGACAACAGCTCTCCTCCATGCACTGGGAAAGGCACGCTCCTTCCACACCCTATTGTAAAGAGTGAGAAGGGCATTCAGTGACTTATAGGACAGATGCTTTAGCATTTCATAATTCACTCCATCAAGACCCGGAGAAGACCTATGTGTCTGCAATAAAGCTCTCTTTAATTCCACCATAGTAAATGCTCTATTGTAAGGCTCAGATTTGGAAGAGTTGAATGCGATGGGATTTATTTCAGAGTGCTGCTACATAGAGAGAAATGCAGGTGAATAGTTTCTGCTGGAAGAAACGGCAGCAAATGCCTTACTAATAGTTACCTTCTATGGTGTTAATCACTCGGCCATCTTTTTCTAAAAAGGAAAGTGAGTGGTCTTTATATATGCCGCATGCTTTTCGAACTCTTTCCCAAACCCGCTTGCTAGGCGTGGAGGATGTTATTGACGACACATATGAAATCCAGGAATCCCTCTGGCTCTGCCTTCTTACTTTTCGTGCATTTGCTTTGGCTCTTTTAAAGGCTATGAGGTTTCGCAGAGTAGGATATCTACGAAAAATACCCCATGCTTTTTTCTGTTTTTTCAGTGCTTCATGACAGTCACGATTCCACCATGGTTTTGAATATTTTAGTAGTTTTCCTGATGTTCTAGGAATGGAGAGCATAGCTGCCTGAATAATAGTATTAGTAACAGCTTCAACAGCGTCATCGATATGCGCATCTTCTACCATTTCATCTGTGAGCTCTGCAATGGAAGAGAAGAGTTCCCAGTCTGCCCTGTCCAGTATGAATCGAGGGGATCTCGACATGGGGTTTGCTCCTCTTCGTGCAAGAGACACAAGAATGGGATAATGATCACTGTTGTAAAGATCTTTACCCACATTAAAAGTGCAAAAAGGCAACAGAGATGGTGAACAGATGGCAAGGTCGAGAGCATGGAATGTTTTTGAGGGCTCATGGAAGTAAGTATCTTGCCCATTATTGAGGAGACAAAGGCTATGATCTTCGATCATCTGCTCAATTTGTCTTCCTCGGCAATTAGTATCCTTACTACCCCAGAGCGGACTATGGCCGTTAAAATCTCCTATTATGATGAAAGGCTCAGGCAGCTGCTCTAAAAGACCATTTAAATGTTGCTGATCAATATGCTCATTTGGAGGCAAATACAGAGAAACGACTGTAACAACAATATCAAAATTTGTTTGAGTAGTGACAACTTGGAGGGATGTCGTCAAAGAAAGCACATTTGAGGGATAATCCAGTGAGGTGAGGAGACCTACACCTCCACTGGCACGCTCACCTGCAAGGTTATCTTTCCTGACGAAGGAAAACCTCCGAAGTTTTGCCTGTTGTTCTGGTTTTAGATTTGTTTCCTGTACTGCGAAGCATACAGGATGATAAGCATTAATTATGGCTTTGATGTCGAGCAAATTTCGGTGGTGACCGCGACAGTTCCATGAGACGAGGGTGGCCATTATGTCTGGATTTTGTTCTTTCTGTGCTCTTGTTTGGTTTTTCGTGGAAGTAGATGCCTGGGAAATTCTAGAGCCTCCTCTACTTCCATAGATTCAGAAATCATTTCGTCAAAAGAGCTATTGCTGGAACTTCTATTTTTATTTGATACATTTTAGTGGCAGTTTTGGGTTTACTTTGAATGACTGTTTCTTTATTTTGTATTAAATGAGTTGACTTTTCTGTTTTCTTGGTGGATGTAGTCGGTTGGGTTTTATTTGGTTTAGTCTGCGTGCCTATTGATGTTTGGGTGGCAATGCTACGTGTTGTTTTAACTGCACTGGCATAAGATTTGTTTGATTGGAGCTGTGTGCTTTGAACTAGTTTTCTGGCTTCAGCATACGAGATGTTCCTGGTAACTTTAAGAGTCTGTACTTCTTTTTCGGATTTCCATTTTGGGCACAGGCGTGAAAATGCTGGGTGCTGACCCTTGCAATTTATACACGAAGGCGCAGCGGTACAATTTTCGGAATCGTGGCCAATCTGTGAGCATCGGGCGCATGTGGGGCTGCCACGGCACGTCATCTTAGAATGGCCGAAACGCTGGCACTGGAAACATCGCATAGGCTTAGGAATATAAGGTCTTACAGGAAAATTTAGATATCCGGCCTTAATACTCTTAGGCAGATCAGGCGTGTTGAAGGTAAGGATCACGTGTTTTGTATCGATCAACTTACCTTCCTTACGCATCTTGATCCGCCTAGCACCGCAGACATTTTGGTCGGATACCTCGGAAGCGATCTCTTCTTCAGGAACGTACAGAAGTTCTAATTCCGATATTACGCCACGACAATAATTCAGTGTCTTATGTGCTGTTACAGTGACATTCGCTTGCCCAAGTTTAGTAATCTGAAGTAAAGAAGCAGACTGGGTGGCTGAGATTGTATCAATAAGCAAGTCTCCGGAGCGGAGACGCTTTATGTTTCTCGGCTCACCAATACAAGACTGGATGTATTTATTTATTACGAAAGGAGACATCTTATGCATTTCGCCAGAAGGACTAGAGATGACTAGGAAACGGGGACTATTGTGATGATTTTTTTTATTTGTATCTGTACGTAATTTTTTTGCAGTAGACTTTTCAGAACTAGGTTAAGTGACTGGTTTAGCAGTAGACGTTTCAGAAATAGGTTGAATGACTGGTTTAGCAGTAGATGTTTCAGAACTAGGTTGAGTGACTGGTTTAGCAGTAGATGTTTCAGAACTAGGTTAAGTGACTGGAGTGACTTGAGTAACTGGAGTGACCTCGAAATCTTTAATTAAATATATATGTGAAGAAGCCATATTGAAGAGAAGAAAGATTCGGGTCCGACGGCCCCGCCCACCACGGAGCCCAACAAGGGAACACAGATTCCTGTGTTAGGGCCAGCCGGACCTATACGCAAACTGAAGCCCCACAGTCGCCTTTCCCGAAAGCAGGTACTCCCGAGAGCTTGACCCCAAGCCACTGACACAAGAACTAGTGACCGGCCGATTGACACCCGTGAGGACGACTAAGGTGCCTCCCGTTTAGCTGAAGCAGAGGCCAAAGTAGTCTGTTGGGGAGAGTACCTCGCCCCTCAACTACCAGGACCCTCCTTTCCAGCGACACGGGTCTCCACGCACGGCAAACACGTGGGCAGTTTTCTCGCCACTCGAGAACTAGAGACAAGGTCTGTTCCAGTCTCTCGTGACGAGCCCCAAACTCCGTAGAGAGAAACCACGAGGGAGAAGGGAAGGGAAAAAGTAACGGTCAAGAGGAGAGGAGACGGAAAAGAGAATAGATCACTGGGGCTCCAGGATCGTGACACCCGTCTCACCAAGAAGATGATCCCCTGAAGGGCTAGGGTACCTCGGGATTGCCACACCCGTATTCACAAAAGTGAGCCCCCTGAGGGAGAGTGAGTGAGTGATTATGGCGCAAAAAACAGAGATGATTATGACGCGCCAAACAAAAGATGAGATGTTTAACATTGATGACATTAAAGTTCAATAAATAAAAACAAGTAGATAAATGTACCAAATCCAGAGGATGAAGTCATATAAACACAAGTTAAAAGTACACATTAAAATTCAAAACAAATTACATTAGGTAATAAAAGCCAGTCTCTTTTAAATAATAAATTAAATTACAATTGACCTCTCTTCCGATTAAACGGTCGAGAGGCAAGTCACAGCTATTAAAATATTTCTGGCGAACACTTTTAAAACATGGACAATCAATTAAAATATGACCAACAGATAAACAGATTTTTTTATTTGCATCTGTCCGTAATTTTTTTGCAGAATTTTCAGAACTAGTTTGAGTGACAGGTTGAGTGACTGGTTTAGTAGTAGACGTTTCAGAACTAGGTTGAATGATTGGTTTATTAGTAGATGTTTCAGAACTAGGTTGAGTGACTGGTTTAGTAGTAGACGTTTCAGAACTAGGTTGAGAGACTGGAGTGACTTGAGTAACTGGAGTGACCGCGAAATCTTTAATTAAATATATGTGTGAAGAAGCCATATTGAAGAGAAGAAAGATTCGGGTCCGACGGCCCCGCCCACCACGGAGCCCAACAAGGGAACATAGATTCCTGTGTTAGGGCTAGCCGGACCTATACGCAAACTGAAGCCCCACAGTCGGCTTTCCCGAAAGCAGGTACTCCCGAGAGCTTCACCCCAAGCCACTGACACAAGAACTAGTGACCAGCCGATTGACACCCGTGAGGACGACTAAGGTGCCTCCCGTTTAGCTGAAGCAGAGGCCAAAGTAGTGTGTTGGGGACAGTACCTCGCCCCTCAACTACTAGGACCCTCCTTTCCAGCGACACGGGTCTCCACGCACGGCAAACACGTGGGCAGTTTTCTCGCCACTCGAGAACTAGAGACAAGGTCTGTTCCAGTCTCTCGTGACGAGCCCCAAACTCCGTAGAGAGAAACCACGAGGGAGAAGGGAAGGGAAAAAGTACCAGCCAAGAGGAGAGGAGACGGAAAAGAGAATAGATCACTGGGGCTCCAGGATCGTGACACCCGTCTCACCAAGAAGATGATCCCCTGAAGGGCTAGGGTACCTCGGGATTGCCACACCCGTACTCACAAAAGTGAGCCCCCTGAGGGAGAGTGAGTGATTATGGCGCAAAAACCAGAGATGATTATGACGCGCCAAACAAAAGATGAGATGATTACAATTGATGACATTAAAATTCAATAAATAAAAACAAGTAGATAAATGTACCAAATCCAGAGGATGAAGTCATATAAACACAAGTTAAAAGCACACATTAAAATTCAAAACAAATTACATTAGGTAATAAAAGCCAGTCTCTTTTAAATAATAAATTAAATTACAATTGACCTCTCTTCCGATTAAACGGTCGAGAGGCAAGTCACAGCTATTAAAATATTTCTGGCGAACACTTTTAAAACATGGACAATCAATTAAAATATGACCAACAGATAAACAAACAGGCTCATTTTCAGCTTTGAGAAGATAGTTATGTGTGACTCTAGTGTGACCAATTCTGAGGCAAGTCAAAAGAACGTCCTCCTTACGATTTCCAGCAAAATTCCAATGCTCAGTTCTAGGCTTGACGTTTCTCAAATTGTTGTGATGCTGAACATCCCAAATTTGCTGCCATTTTTTTCGGACCTTTCCCTACATGACACAGCAGATGTCTCTAAAAGGGATAAGGTGACTGGACGGTTCAATAGCAGATTTGGCTGCGATGTCTGCAAGCTCATTTCTCTTTATTCCACCATGTCCAGGAACCCAGCAGTACAGGACTTCATATCCTCGAATCGTTAAATTTATATGAATTTTTAGAACATCCACAACCACAGGATTCTGAGTGTTGGGAAAAGCTTCCAAGGATTTAAGAGCACTATACGAGTCTATGTAAACAATGAACTTTCTGTGGCAGAGCTTTGATATGTACAAAAGACCATAATATATTGCAGTTAGTTCAGATGTTATGAATGAGGAAGCATGGTGCATGCATCTGCCCTCAATGTAATCTTCAAATACAAAAGCCATCCCGACATGATCATTTGACTTTGATCCATCTGTGTATATCGGATAATAACTGCTATATTTCTGCCTGTGCTCAGCGAAGAGTTGTCTGTAAACGATCTCGTTAGTGCTTGCCTTCACGTGATGTTTGAAAACATCAAGAAGCTGAATCCGTGAATTTTCCCAAGGTGGGAATTCAAAATTCTGTACTGCTTGGGGGCGCATATCAGAGAGGGAATGTTCCTCAATGACAGGGCGAAGTCTTAAAGGAAAGATAGGAACACAGGATGGACGTGTTTCAAATAAAGTGTTACATACATTATCGAGTAAGCACAGCTTATTGGGATGTTCAGGTTGTCATAGAATATTAAAATATTGCAAAAGGGACAATTGCTCACGCCTCAGATAAAGTGATGGTTCGTTAGAGTCAACATACAGGCTCTGGACAGGAAAATCCTGAAAGCTCCTGAACAAATCCGCAGAGCTTGATGGTGAACAGGATCGAGTTTTAACAAAACTGATGACCGAGCGGATCCATAAACAACTGAGCCATAGTCCAGTCTAGAGCGAACAAGGGCTCTGTAAATGCGAAGCATAGTGGAACGTTCTGCACCCCAGGAGGTGTTCGCCAACTCTTTTAAAATATTTAATGTTTTTAAACACTTCTTTCTCAGGTTTAAAACATGAGGAAGGAAAGTCAACTGCCGGTCGAACGTCACTCCTAAAAATTTTACTTCGGGCGCAACTGGAATAATTGTACCATTTAGATATAACTCAGGTTCAGGATGGAGACCTCGCTTCCTACAAAAGTGCACGCACACAGTTTTCTGTTTCGAAAAAGTAAATCCCTGTTTGTCTGACCATTCTTGGATCTTATTCAGAGCCATCTGCAATTGCCTCTCTATGTATCTCATGTCTGCTTCTCGACAGCTAATCTGTAAATCATCTACATATAGTGATCCCAAGATGGTGGGAGGAAGTTCTTTTAATACAGAATTTATTTCTAAACTGAAAAGTGTTACACTAACCCCCGTATTCACCAACAGCTGGTTAATTCATGTATCACGGAATCCATGTATCAGTGGTAACTCACAGTCTGAGCTATGGTTAGCACATTTGGTATTCTCCATTACTGAATTACGTGATTCAAGAGATATACCTGGATTATTTGTAAGAAGCGTTGTCATTGGTTGAAAGTATTCATGTGACATTTACGGCATAATCTGCAGTTTTCAAAGCTGAATTCTGACTGCACGTTGTATGCTTAGAAACAAACATGGCTGATGCAAATAGGCAAAACTATACTTCGCTCGAGAAAGCGGTTTTAGCAGAATGCGTTTTAAAATACCGCCATATAATTGAAAATAAAGTTACTAATTCAGTAACTAACAAAGAAAAAAAAATACGTGGGATTTGATCGAAAAAGAATTTAACAGCATTCCGGGAGTTCCTGTACGTACTGCAACACAATTGTATAATTGCTATAAAAATTTGAAAAGAAAAGCCACGAAACGGAAAGCAGAAGAGAGGATAGAACTTTTTCGAACTGGAGGCGGCCCTGCTGTAACGAATGAAAATGTGTACGTACTGCAACACAATTGTATAATTGCTATAGAAATTTGAAAAGAAAAGCCACGAAACGGAAAGCAGAAGAGAGGATAGAACTTTTTCGAACTGGAGGCGGCCCTGCTGTAACGAATGAAAATGATAATATTGACGAAACATTATTTGCCATGGGTGCAATAACACGTCCACTGGAGAATGTGTATGATAGTGATCATTTATATCATATGCAAACTTCCTATTCTGGTAAGTAATTGCTTTTTCATAATTTTATTCACCGTATGCAGGTTAAAAATATGTTGCTTAATTTAATTCATGATTTTAGCACTTCAGCTAGAAAATCTAAATCTATTACGCTAAAATAATTAACACATCAAAAGTTTTTAATGGAAAAAGAAATATTAGAGCTGTTTGTTAACCACATTTTAATCAGTAAATATGCAATTTTGAATGAGATAACTTGGTTTTGTTAACCATGTTTTAAACAGCAAATATGCAATTTTGTATGAGATGATATACTATATACCAGTTTTAACTCTTCCATTTGTTTGCTGAGTTAATTGTCACTGTACCATGTACTGAAAATTAGACAGACACATTTATAACGTGGCATATACATCTACTTACAGTAAATATGTTAGACCACTCTTGATTTATTACAGTGCAACTTAAAAAGTTAAAATTTTTATGTAGCAAAAATTCTAGGATATAAAGATAAGCCCTTTTTTCACTGTATTTAATTAATTCTGTTACACTGCGTTTGTAAAATACAAGATTCAATTTTCAAGTAGTACGTTTGTATAATATTGTTTTGGCCAATATAATTTTGTGCTATATGCAATAATAAGGTCAGATTTATTTATTGATAATCTGATTATCACATCCAATGTCTTGATATTTTCCACCTTGCATAAAAGACCAGTGAAGTAATACAGGAAACGTTCCACAAGCCATACCGTCACTCCACAATATTTTTCAAGAATATTAGATGAAAACATATTAATTATTAATACACTCTGTTACTTAAATCTGAAAGTTTACTGAATTTTAAAAATTCTGTGTTTCTGTAATAGAATTTGTTGTTATGTTAAAGTCATGTGTATCAAAATGCTTGGCTGATTTATTTCACATTATGTCATATTATAAATTCAAGATTTTACTTCTTTCCATAAGAGACTATTTCCTTTAATTATTGCTTTTCATAACGATATGCCTTCACGCACCTTATGAAAATAATGATTGAAAAGTGACATAACATCGATTGGGATAGGACTCCAGTCCAGGCGCCCATTGCAATGAACGTTTTGTTCAAGGATGATACTAGTAGTGTCTTAGAAGATTTAACACATTTCTATTTTTTTAAACTATTTGTTTCTATACATTTTTAATAACACTTCACAATTGTTTTAAATAATGCAGGCAATTATAAGATATCCCAGAAACTTAAGTTTAAATAGAAAGAAATTTTATATATAGTAACATTAATCTAATACTTCATCTTATTATTCAGTTTTTAAAATGCAATTTTGCAATTTTTTAAAAACAATTTTTAAGAATTGTTTACTTTTTTAATTTTTAACTAGAATTAATTAAGCAGTACTATAATTCATATATTAATAAATTCATTAAAATTTTCTTCTTAAAAATTTGTTTTTATTCAATCATTATATTGCATTAATGATATGCTATCATGTACATATAACATGCATATTTTTTAATATTTCAGATGAGTACACAATTTCAAACTGTGAAATAGATGCAGATGATTTAAAAAGAGTAAGTTTTATTATTTTAGCTCATTTTTCAATGATAGAAAGTTAAAAGTCATACTCTGAATTAATTTAATACTTTTATTTTATACTAAAAATTTTGTACTTTCTTATTAACTGTAATTCACATTGAAAAGGCAAGAAAACGTATTGATGAGGGAAAGCACCATGTTGCCAAAAAGTACTTATGTTTCAAGCTAGTTACCCTTCCCCAGATGGCTTTTTATTTCTCCATACATTTTTGGTAGTGTGACTGCAGAAATTTGGTGAAAGTGCAGAATCGCCCACTGCTTGGCGCATTTTTAAGAATTGCACACACTCGGTATCCATGTGCACATCGACCTATTTTCACTTAAAAAAAAAATCCCAGAATTGCACAAAAATGGCATTGTGCACTTCCTTGACTTTATCCATTTACACATCGACCTATTTTCACTTAAAAAGCCAAAGAAAATTGACAAAAATCCAATTCTTCTTACTCTTGTAAAAAGCGCCAAAGTGGGCGTTTCTGCACTTTACCCGGAAATTTTTGTATTTTAGCATGCATTTGACTACATACTGCATTTTTCATTGCCTGCAGCAAAATCCTGGACTTAGCCTGAACATATACCATAACATGACTTACTTAAAGACATTATGATCTTTTTTTATTTCTGTTTTAGAATTTTGGTTAATCTTAGATTATCGGGTTAAGCGCCAAACTTGGCACAATTTTGATTTGGTTGTGGTTTCTGGCTATATGTATTCCTGTGGCAGGCCTATTAAAGCTTTATTTCGGTGCTTATAATGAGTGCGAGTTTAGCATAGCCAGAAGTTTTTTTTTTTTAATTTAATTTTGAAATACTGTATTTGTTTTTAAAAGTTTTACTGTTTAATATTTGCAGGTGGTTAAGCTGTTGTTGGTGGGAGAATGTTGGATTTCACGTGACGTGAAGTTTATAATTTATGAATGTTTCCATTTAATTTTATTTAGTTAATGCATTCCTGGTCAGTTAATTATTATTATTATTATTATTTATTTAATTTTAGTTTTGTTTCTTGCATGTGGCAATCGAAAAGGGTGGAATGTAATATTTTGATTATAATCTGCACTTTCTATAGATAATAAGATATTCTTCTGTTATCAGGACCAGATTCAAGAAAATATGTACGCTTGTATGTGTATATAATACGTTCATGCAAACACATGCATCCATACAAATATGCATACATTTTCGAATCCGGTTCCGATAATTAACAGTACCAATAATAATTTCATATTTTTTACTGTATTTGTATTTTTTACTTACTGTGTAATATTTTATGTAACAGGCTAAATTGGGAAATGGATCTAAAGAAATGAATGAAATCATACATGAACAGCAAGAGCCAAACTTAGATTTTGTAACACAAGTCAAGGCTACTGATTCTCCTTCACAGGCATCAGGAAGTCAAAAAGGCAAAATGTATTCACCAATGGTAGAAACGAAGGCTGATAAATCATCAAAAATTATGCCTACACCTAAACTACTGAGGAAAGCCAAAAGACAGCCTCCAGCATCTAATGCAGCTGCAGCTGCTCTGGTAGAACATTCAGAACTAAAATCGAAATTTCTCTCAGAGGAACATGAATTAACAATGAAATTCAAAAAAGAAGAACATGAATTAACAATGAAATACAAAAAAGAAGATCATGACTTAAAAATGGAAATTTTAAAGAGAGACTTGGAAATTAAAAGAAATATACTTGCTGTCATACAGAATGATCCTAAAGAAATTAATTTCAGTTGAAATCTGTATTTGAGGAATTACCACGTTATAATTTTGTAAAGTATATTGCATTTTATATTTCTAATAATTTTAAGTACATGTTTAATAAAGTTTGCAAACTTAAAATTAACAGAACATAGGCGAATAAATATTTTACATTTTTATGATCTTAAGTATCTGTTTCACATAATTTCATTTCTTAATCCGCAATTCACCTAATAGCAATGCACCAATAATATTTTATTGTCTACTAACTATACCTAGAATTACTGAAATTATCATTATTCTCCTTAAAAATATTTCAAAACTCAGTTTTATAAACTCATAGCAGATATGTTTGTTACAGTATTGCTATTCACTATGTGCTCATTTAATCGTCAGAAACTAGGTATTTCTTCACTATGAGCATCAGATTAAAAATAAAACATGAAATATACTAAATGTTGAACTTTTAACCCTTTTTGTATTACTGTATCATGGTATTAAAGATTAATAAAATAGTTACATTAACACAGATTTATAATATAATATAAAAATTTATTTAATAGCATTATTTTTTAAAAAAATCTTTTTACATTATTATATGAAATACTCTCTGACAATTGCATTGCGTTTTGCAAATCCTGCCACATTTCGTTCTTGAAATACAGGATTTGTATTTTCATCTTCTGTATCATCATCTTCCTCAAAAAAATCATTCATTTGCAGAGCTATATTGTGTAGCACAGCTGTTGCTACTATTATAGTCATGGCATTTTCCACTTTACATCGGAGGCCTGACCCAATGCAGGAAAAACGCCTCTTCCATACTCCGTATTGCCGCTCTACGATGTTCCTAGCATATATGTGAGAATTATTATACCTGTAAAAGATAGACAGAAATTAAGCTTATAGCTGCTATCTATGTACATAAAGATAAAATATAAATTCATAAATTTATTAATCCATTATTTCTGATCTGATAGTAAGTTACCACAAAATTTTCTTTGACCAATGCTAAAACATCATAATGTTAAATAGCATTAAAATATCAAAAATACTGAATATGAAGAACAAAGAATTCGATACAATTTACTCTTGAATCGTGCAATTCAGCTTATATATAAATTTTTAAATAAATATATTGGAAAACTTTCTAGATATTTAAAGCATTTTTAAATGAATGAAAGAAATTACAGTATACATGTATAACAAGAATTTTAAAAGTCTTAGCAGGAATGCATTTAAAAAGTCTTAGCAGCAATGTAGATAATTGATGTGGATAATTACATGATTTCAATTAATCATGCAAATACATGCTCTGAATTTGGTGGTATATTACTTGCAATTTCTAGTAATTAGATCCTCATCCAGCATTTTTAGCACCTTAATATTATCAGAGTATTTGGTATCTCAAAAAAAAAAAAAAAAAAAAAAAAAAAAATGCCTTTACATGACACAGAAACATTTAATTAAAAAAAAAATGGTACTTTTCCGTTTCGCCGGCGCAAATCTCGCCAAGCAGACTTTGTTGGCGACAGCATACAGTATACACATAAAAAAATGTTACTTCTAAGATTTTTTTCTTTTGATATGGTTTAAAATTGTGTAAAAAGCTAATAAATAAAGACAATAAATTTGTAAAAAGACATTAATTTAAGAATTTACTATGCTTTCATGGTTCAACATCCTAGTTCTCCGGTTCTTATTATGTGACCCCAAGTGATCTCATCTCACGTAAACTACGCTACAAAAATATAGTTCTCTCAGTAATTATCTACATTAATTTCAAGTTAAATCTTAATTTGGAATACAAGTTTAAATGCAAGAATTATTCAATTCGTACGAATAGCTTACTCAGAAATTATGTAAAACCGTAGTGCTTTGCTTCGCTAGTGCATTCTCATTAGAATGGATGAATTTAACCCTTGATTTTGCCTTTCTATATTTTCGCCTGTGAGTGGGGTGATTGCATCCTAATTGACTTAATTGCCGCGAATGCATAAAATTTAACTATCTTGCAAAACTTCTATGTAATTGTATGCCAGTATTGAAAGAAACAATCAATCTGATAAGAAATGGCTGCGACTTGTTTTGAAAATGAAGCGTAAAAGGTTACCACCGAAGATATTCCGTTTGGCATCAGTTGTAGCATTAGTGGCAACTTTTTCGTTTGCGCCGGCAAAACGGAAAAGTACCCAAAAAATCTCATTTACAATATAATTTATGCTTTTTTATGTTTTAATAGATTTTAAAAGTTTCTGACATAAACTGCTGAAAAAAGTATTAAGCATATTTGACAATTTTCATTACTTCATATTTAATTAAAGGATACACATTAAATAATTACCTTCTCTGTCCTTCTGATGTTGGATCCAAATATGGTGTTAACAGATACGTTCTGCATCCATATCCACTATCACCAATCAAATGGTACTCCGAAGGAACTTCTGCTTCTAGTTTTGCGCGAACATAAGAATTGCTAAAAACTGTCATGTCATGCGTACTTCCTGGCCAGCGAGCAACAATATTTCGAACATACAGGTCTGCATCGCAGACAGTCTGTACATTTAAAGCAAAAAACCCTTTTCTGCTTCGAAACATTTCCAGCTCTTATACCACCAGGACTAGAAATAGGTATTAAAGAGCAATCAATTGCTCCATAAACACCAGGAAATCCAAACCTGGAGAAAAACGTTTGACGGACCTAGAATCGGAAAAAAAAAAAAAAATCATCATTTATAACTAAGATTTACTAGTTACACATTTGAAGTAAAATTTTGGGCTGTCCCACAAAGAATTCTAAACAATATTATCAAAAATGTATTTTTAAGTTATTTATTTTTAGTTAAACACTAAACGCACAGGTCGATAATAATACCTAGTGGCTACCACCCCTATCAATGTTTTTAAAACTATTTAATAAGCCATAATACATATAATTGCTGTGAAAATAGAAGTTGACAAAAGCAACAGAAATTAAATTGTGTGGCCAAAATCTAGCAGAAGCCTTTGCTAGACAAAAATAATACAGTGATGAAATAATAAATGTGCACTGAACTGTGTAGTAATATGCACAGTTTGTGTAGCATCTAGACTCTCAGTGTTAAAGGATGTTCTACATTCTGTTACAATATCCCCCGTACAGGTTTGAATTGGTTTATTTAATTATGGTAAAGCTATCTATCTGCTTAAGGGAAAGGTTGCCTTTGTGAAGGGCATTCTAAGGGAAAGTGGCTTGTATACACGTTAAACATCAGGAAAGCTATGAAAACATCCATGCCGCAGCTCATTCACCAGAATTCGAAACCCTGGACTGAACATCAGTCATATAAATAAATCACTTTTCAACAAGAGGTCCATGTAAGCAAGTTAAAGCATAGTTAATTATTTTTTAATATTGCATATTTCTGTTTTCCAAATCTGAATATTTCAGCCAAAACTCCACAATATCAATACCCCCTTCCTGTACAAGTTAAACAACAAAAATAACTTTTCTGCATAAGATAAAATTCCTATCTGAGCAAACTCGGAGTATTCATACAAGACATTTGATCTCTCACCAAGCTTCATACAGCATATGAACACAATCTGTATACAGCTTAGTCTCACAATTCAAATTTATAAATATATATTTTTTTACAGATAAAACAGGTCAGTGCATACATGGAGAACAATTCCAAGTTGTTCTGTGATGCTGAGAACTCTGCAGTTCTATGATGATTTTTCAAGTTAAAACATGTCAACGTGTACATGGCAGTCGGTGTCAAATTGTTCTGTGATGCCAAGAATTCTGAAATTCTCTGCTGTTTTTGTAAATTAAAATAGATCATGTTGCACACAGACAGAAGACTGAGAATATTAAGCATTTGTTACGAATGTTTTTTGCAGTTTAAATTTAATTTATTACTGTTTATGCTATGTGTTTAAGTCTTTCTCCTTAGGGATGTTTGATTTACGTAATTTTATTACAGATGTTTTTTATGTATTTAATTTTGTTAATTCGTTGCTGTTTTATATCATTTTTAAGACACCACCATTTTTTAAATGGCTACTTTTTAGTTTTATGAGCCATAACATATATAATTGCTGGAAGTAGGAGTTGACTACATAGGCTAGGTTTTTCATATGCTAGGCTGGTGAAAAATTAATCAACAACTGCTGACTCTGCGGATAAGTTGGGCAGATAATGCGCAACCATAATTTCTTTTCACAATTTGATTTGAACATAATTTTTGGAACATCCTTATTATAATGGCCCCCAAGATTGAACCACTAATCAAGCAAGATATGTCACCAACTAATGAAGCGTGAAGTTAAAAATCCATTTTTGTTACAAAATTTATGTGCATCTATGTAAAAGAAAAAAATTCCCACTGAATTTTCTGAAAATCTGACATCAAAATTACATTCAAGAAATTACTGAAATTCTTCTGTTAATTTCCAATGCCCATCATTGCATGCAAAGGGTAGTTTACAAAATATATCTTTTATAAAGGCTTCAGCATAATTTATATCCCTGTCTTACAAGAACGTACTGACAATTTTATTTGTATTGAAAATTGTATTTTTCTTGTGATAAAGTGTACTATTACACGAAATTTTCTACATATATTTGACGTCTCAAGTACACGATAATAATATATTCTATAATATTATATATGTTAATAGTGTACAATAAATGTTATAATGAAGAGTCATATTTTACTTCTCGTATTTCGTGCTCTGTATCAGGCAATCTGATATACTGAGGGCATAGCTTCACAAGACATTGTGATACCTGATTTATTGCCCTGCAAGCCGACGGTTGACTGACCGAACTTAGATCGCCAAGAACTAATTGAAAGGTTCCACAAGCATAAAACCTTAGGGCAATACACACTTTTTCGGCAGGAGTTAAATAGTTGTTCTTAGCACTGCAGGTCAAATCTTCACTTAGAATATCAATTATATGCGATACCGTTATTTATTCAAACGGTACCGCCGACGAAAATCTATATCATCTAAAACATCGAGATCACAATCTCTGTTTGTTACTATCAGTCGTGATCTCCTTTCAAATGACTGCAGCTCTTCTAACATCAACAAATCACCCACGGCATCCATCTTTACAAAGTTTTCATCTTAGCATCGTTCTGCGCATGGTTAACATCAACCAGTGTAATAATCCACCGCAATCCGTGAATCAGGATCCGACGCTCAGCTGCAAGTATAACGCACGGTTTTGTGGTTGGAGAATACCGATTTCGCTCTGACGCACTGGTTAAGACGAAAATTCATGAGTTAAAGTGTTGGTGAATACGGGTGTAAGAACACAGCCTTGAGGCACACCGTCACCACCGGAAAAATAAGGCCTCCCTTCTGCTGCGAGTGACGTCAGTCAGCCAGGGACTAGTAGGCATAACAAACCGTCACCGCTCCTTTCGGTAGTAACGTCAACGTGCAAGCATGCTTGTAGTTTTAGCGGGAAATTTCTATATTTCATAAAACATTTAATAATATTTCATTTGTTAATAATCTGTTGAAGGATGGTTTATACTTGTTGTGTTCCTAACTGCAGAGGAAACTATCCAAACACTGAAAAAGTACAGATGTTTTCTATACCCAAATCGGATTCGTTGCGCAGAAAATGGCTCCGTGCAATTCACCGGCAGAATTTCATCCCATCAAATCATTCTAAGGTACGTACAATCAATTTTTTAAACTTATGATTTATTTCTCGATCAAAAATTAGGCCTTATTGTTGCTTTTTTTATACTAATTAAACTTCTGTATATGATATTGTTATTATAAACTTAATTTGAATTCTATAAAATCTGAAATTAATTATCCTGATACATAAATCAACAAATAATACAGTTCGTCATTAATTCTAAAGCATTTAAATCTGTAATGAAATTTAGTGAGATATTATTTAAAGTACAATATTTAAGTTAATATTAGGTAAGCAAAAACTTTCTAGAATATCAGCTGAATTTCAGTATACATACACATCATTCCAGTACATAATGTGTAGAGTATGTCTTGAAGTACTAGGTAGATGAATTTTAGCTAGTATTTTTCAGGTTCCAAAATTTATTTCTGAATGGAAATCTGTATTTTCATTTTACATTTAAATTATTTGTAAGATTTTTCTTATGAATCTACAATGATACTCAATACTGAATTTTTCATTCTTTTTAGGTTTGTGAGAAACATTTTGTCGAATCAGATATTGAAAGAACAGTCGAACATTTTGATGAGAAAAAAGGAACTTCAATAAAAATTAATTTAATTCGTCCAAGGCTTCGAAAGGATGCTGTACCTTCACAGCTGCCTGGCTGTCCAAAATATTTATCAGGTAAATCTTCAACATCAAGAGAAAGTGCCGATGATAGAAGAGTTCGAATTGATAGAAACAATATACAGAGTGTTCTTGCTGCAAGCATAACCAGTAAAGAAATTTACGACAGAAAAAAATGTTTTTACTCGTTTTCTGAATTTTTATCGTGCATAAAGTCTGAGAATGTTCCTGATGCTTGGACAGTTATTTTCAAAGACGGTAAAGTTGTTTTTCTTATTATTGATACTGAGTCTGTACCGATTATTGAAGCTTCAGTAGTAGTGGCAGAAAATTTAATGTGTCATGTTTTTATCGGTAAATCAGAATTAAAAATAATAGATAACGAAGTGTTTGCTAAAGTAATAAATAATATAAATAGCTTGTTTGAAGTTTTAGACTTTGTATTGAATATTTCTAAACCACAAAATGAAAATTTATTTTCCAATGTTATAAAAACAGCTATTACTCTATTGAAAACTGTTAAGACTGATGATAGTGATAAACAACAAACTGTTGAATTCATTACAGAACAACTGTCCAATCTTATTTGTAAAAAGGAACGCATACGTTATTCAACACATATGTATGTTTTCTTCGTTATTTTATATTCCATTTCTCCCCATGCATATAAATTTTTTAGAAGTTCATGCAATATCATTATGCCACATCCAAGAACAATTTACAGAATATTTTCTGGATTTAATACTAATCCCATTAAAGAGCAGTCTGATGAAAACTTCTTATCTTTCATAAAACAAAAAGCAGATGGCTTGAATTCAGAAAACCTTATAATTACATTAATGTTGGATGAAATACACATAAAACCATACATAGACTATAAGGGAGGTATGGCATATAACAGTAATAGTGTTGCAAATACAGCATATGTATTCATGATACAAAGTTTATTATCATCATTTAAAGAAGTTGTACATATACTGCCCATTAAAAGAATCCAAGCTGAAGACCTTTTTTCAGTTTTAAAGAAAACAATAATTGGTTTACATAGTTTAGGGTTTAAAGTTGTGTGTGTTGTCAGTGATAATAATGCTATAAACAGAAAAGCAATGTCTTTTTTTTTCTTCCCCACCCCAGTTAAGTATTGTTTATCAACACCCATGTAATAAAAGTGATCCTTTGTTTTTTATCATCGATTCTGTTCAAATCTTTAAAAGTATAAGAAATAACTGGTTGAATCAAAAAAATTGTGAACAAGCATTTTATTATCCTGATTTTGATGATTTTGAGAAATTACCATTATCCACTGCCTCATTTAAATCACTAAAACAGCTTTATAAAATTGAGTCAAATTCTTTAGTAAAATATGCATATGGATTATCCTTAAAATCCCTCAACCCATCAAACTTGGAGAGACAAAATGTCAAACTTGTTAACAGTATTTTTAACAATTATGTTATTGTTGCTCTTGCTACCATTGGCAAGGAGAATAATATTTTAAATTATGCTAGTACTGCAAGTTTCATAAAACTAATTTATAACTGGTGGAATATTGTCAATGTTAAAACACCTTTGAAAGGTCAGAGGCTAAATGATCCATTGCAAATGCCAATATTGCCTAATAATTCTTTGAATGAAAAGTTTTTAAAAAGATTTCTGTTATGGTTAGATGTTTGGAAAGCTAATGCTCTCACAACTGGGACCTTTACAAAAGAAACGCATTTAGCTGTTTCTCACACCACACATGGGTTATTAGAATTATCCAAGTATTGTTTTCATGAGTTAAAATTTAAATATTTTCTTGCAGGAAAGATACAGACAGATGCATTAGAAGAGCGATTTAGTAAATATCGCATGCTTGCTGGATCTCAGTACCTAATATCAGTAAGACAAATTTTTGAAAGTGAATCAAAATTAAGAATGCAAAATTTTCAACCTTTATCTCTGAGATCAGTAGCACGTGGGAACATTTTAATCGACTGTATTGGAGAAGACTGTGTTACAGATGATAACTCAAATGTTTTAGACTTATGCTCAGAGTTCAATATTAATATTTCTGAAAATGATTTTCAAAATATGTTACCAGTCTTAATTTATATATCCGGTTATTGCTCATATATGGCTGCAAAAACACTCAGATGTAATTCCTGCTTTAAATTAATTGTCCTTGACAAAAATCTAAAATTAAGTGAAAATTATAATTTTATACGAAATTTAGACTCTTCCCCTCAACAGATGTTGTTACTGCAGTAACTTATAATTATGTCGTAATACAAAAATTATTAAGCGAAGAAAATGAAAAAAAGTTTTTGAAGCAAAATAATCAAAGAAATATTGTTATTGAATTATCGTCTACTATTATTGATGAATGTGATTTTTTCTTAGTCTATGAAACTTGTGATAATGGCCATTCCAATGACACTTTATTAAATATAATTTTAAGAACATCTACAAATTGTTTTTTAAAAAATTATTGTATTAAAAAAAATGACCACATGCCTGTAACAAAAAAGCGAAAACTGCAAACTGTGAAACTTAATGCTAATTAAATTTTCCATAAAAAACAATTTTCTTTGTTAATGGCTTTTTTTAAATGAGTATATATTATTGCAAATATCAGTTATGAATTCATTCTATATTACATAAACATAAAGTGCATTTATTATTCATTGCTCTGAGAAGCTGCAGTGCATTAAATAAAATATTATTAAAATTTTGTGTATTGTTTTTTTAACTTATTTTAATAATTAATACATTTATTAGCTTTTTCTCCATTCAATTTCTGTTCAGCTGGTTTCAAAATAATCAATTTTTTTACTGCTTTCAATAGAATCAGTTTTATATGCTATGTTCTGTACACATGAATAATGCACAAAATTTTACTCGCCCTTTTAAATTATTTTATGAAAAGCCTAATAATTCCTGTAAATGTTTATCAATGCTAAAAACAACAAAATTCTTAATAGATTTGTTAACAAATCTTTTATGACCAGTGTTAAAACTTATAAATTTAATGTGGAAACAGTTTGATAATAATTAAAATGCAAGGGACATTTTAAATACCCAAAATTTTCAAAGATCATAAATGCAAGGAAATTGAACATAATTTCTCCTAGTTGCATAACTTGAAAACTGACTTATAAATGCTTTTATATTGTAGTATATCATTACACCATCACTAGCTTTTTCTAGGTTCTCTTGTTTTTGCTCAATTGGTTTCAACAGAATTAATTTTATATGCTGTGTCAAATTCTGTAGACAAATGAAAGTGCATAAATGTCACTTGCCATTACATTTCATATACTGCTAACCTAATTTAACTTACATTTCATATGCTAGACAATAACTTATAAATGCTTTGACACTATTAGATTCTAATTATTAGTTCTTTCTGAATTCTATATAATTAATTTTATATGGTATGCTATTTAAATAAACAACACAAGGTACATCACCTTCTATTATTATTTCAAATATTGTTTATCTCATGTAGCTTAAACTTATATGGTAGAGAATAATTTAAGCATCCTCATGCATTATAATATACCACTACTTCATTTATTAGCTTTTGCTGAATTAAGTTTTTTTGTTTAATTGGTTTCAAAAGTAATAAATGCCGTACACAAACATTATTTTTCACGTTACTGCCTAAAAACTTGTTACTTTAGTTATTCTATATAGCAGTGTCAATAAAATATTAAGTGTAAATAATATACATCAAAACTTATATTTATTAAATTTTATACAGCTTCTAATTTTCTTTACATCATTTTGAATATGCTTTAATATTTAAGAAAAATGTTGCAATTAAATCAATAAAATATATTTTTGCTTTTCTGTATAATATTTCATGTAAGTAAATGATTAAATTTTAGTCAGAAAAAATATAGCTAATTAAATATCTGAGTTTTCCATATCATCACCACCATAATGTAAAACTTACATTAGATGATCTATTGCTTGCAGATTTTTCTTGTTATGATTATGTCTAAGGACACGAATTTGTTTCATCTATATGCATATTTTGATTTAGATTTAACCATAGATTTTAAACATACAGCAAGCAAACTTCGTTACGGCGCTAATATAAACAAAGTTGAAAGCAGATGTTCTTGTCATTCAAGAGAAAAATAATGTACATATTGTCGTTCTTACAGTAAAAATAAAATGAATTTGTTGGCTAAGATAGTGGGAAAATGTATGGAAACCATTATGTGTCAGTCTTTTAAATGCCCTTTGAAATATTC
The DNA here is from genome assembly GCF_044657685.1 of Stegodyphus dumicola. Taxonomy (NCBI): domain Eukaryota; kingdom Metazoa; phylum Arthropoda; class Arachnida; order Araneae; family Eresidae; genus Stegodyphus; species Stegodyphus dumicola. Next base: position 7,901,485 of record NC_140774.1, on the reverse strand, counting down.
ATGCATACAGCGAAAATTCACCTGAACTTAAATTTTTTGAAGAATTTTATTTACTTACATTATTTTTTATTTTGGGGAATAAAAAATGAAATTTCTAATTTTTGAAGAAAATTCGCGCTGCCTAGAAGCTGCGAGCCCGTTTATTCCTTTACCCGCTACTAGTGACGTCACGATCGCAGTGACGAGGCCTTGTTTTTCCGCGGGTGACGGGCACACCCTCTTCCTGTTCAAAAAACATCCGAAAAAATATAGCCAATTCTTACTTGAAAAGTTACAGCGTTCAGGAAATTCTGAATTAAAATTCGTAGGTTGCCGCGCAAGCCACTCTCGTGAAGATCGCGAAGTATACCGTATCTCCATGCCTTATCATAAGCTTTCTCTATATCGAAGAAAATTGAGACAAGGTGATTTCTTCTTACAAAAGCTTTTCGAATAGATATCTCTAAAAGGAGCATGTTATCTACGGTTGTTCTCCCTTTTCGAAAACCACTTTGATAAGGCGATATGTTATTCTTTTCCAAGAAGTAGACTAGGCGGCTGTTTACCATCTTTTAAACAGTTTGCATACGCAACTGGTAAGTGCAATTGGCCGATAGTTGGCAGGATTCCTTAGATCCTTCCCTGGCTTAGCAATAGGAATGACAACAGCTCTCCTCCATGCACTGTGAAAAATACGCTCCTCCCACACTCTATTGTAAAGAGTGAGAGGGCAGTCAGTGACTTATAAGACAGATGATTTAGCATTTCGTAATTTATGCCATCAAAACCCGGAGAAGATATATGTGTCTGCAATAAAGCTCTCTTTAATTCCAGCATAGTAAATGCTCTATTGTAAGGCTCAGATTTGGTAGAGTTGAATGCGATGGGATTTATTTCAGAGTGCTGCTTGATAGAGAAAAATGCAGGTGAATAGTTTCTGCTGGAAGAAACGGCGGCAAATGTCTCACCAATAGTATTTGCAATTTCTTCTATGGAGCTAATCACTCGGCCATTTTTTTCCAAAAAGGAAAGTGAGTGGTCTTTATATATTCCGCATGCTTTTCGAACTCTTTCCCAAACCCGCTTACTAGGCGTAGAGGATGTTATTGACGACACATATGAAATCCAAGAATTCCTTTGGCTCTGCCTTCTTACATTTCGTGCCTCTTTTAAAGGCTTTTTTGCCTCTTTTAAAGGCTATGAGGTTTCGCAGAGTAGGATACATACGAACAATACCCCATGCTTTTTTCTGTTTTTTCAGTGCTTCATGACAGTCGCGATTCCACTACGGTTTCGAATATTTTACTATTTTTCCTGATGTTCTAGGAATCGAAAGCATAGCTGCCTGAATAATAGTATTAGTAACAGCTTCCACAGCGTCATCGATATGCACATCTTCTACCATTTGATCTCTGAGCTCTGCAATGGAAGAGAAGAGTTCCCAGTCTGCCCTGTCCAGTATAAACCGAGGGAGTCTCGATATGGGGTTTGCTCCTCTTCGTGCAAGAGATACGAAAATGGGATAATGATCGCTGTTGTACAGGTCATTTCCGACACTAAAACTGCAAAATGGCAACAGACACCGTGAATAGATGGCAAGGTCGAGAGCGTGGAATGTCCTTGAAGGCTCATGGAAGTACGTATCCTGCCCATTAATTATTTAGGAAACAAAGGCTCGATCATCTGCTCAATTTGTCTTCCTCGGCTATTTGTATCTTTACTACCCCAGAGTGGACTATGGCCGTCAAAATCTCCTATTATGATAAAAGGCTCAGGCAGCTGCTCTATTGGATTATTTAAATCTTGCTGATAAATGTGCTCATTTGGAGGCAAATACAAAGAAACAAATGAAACAACAATATGAAGATTTATTTGAGTAGCGACAACTTGGAGGGATGTCGTCAAAGAAAGTACATTTGAGGGATAATCCAGTGAGGTGAGGAGACCTACACCTCCACTGGCACGCTCACCTGCAAGCCTATCCTTTCTGACGATAGAAAACCTCCGAAGTTTTGCATGTTGTTCTGGTTTCAGATTTGTTTCCTGTATAGCTAAGCACACAGGATGATACGAATTTATAATAGATTTGATGTCAAGCAAATTTCGGTGGAAACCGCGACAGTTCCATGAGATGAGGATGGCCATTATGAATGGTTTTTGTTTTTTCTGTGCTCTTGTTTTGTTTTTCGTGGGAGTAGATGCTTGGGAACTTCCAGACCCTCTTTTACTTCCATACCGTCTGAATCCGCAGATTCAGAAACCATTCCATCGAGAGAGCTATTCCTGGAACATTTATTTTTATTTCTTTTTTTTTTGTGGTAGTTTTGGGTTTGCTTTGTATTACTATTTCTTTATTTTGTACTGTATGGGTTTAGTTTTCTTTCTTCCTGTTGTCAGTAGTCTGTTGAGTTTTGTTTGGTGGAGTCTGCACACTAATTGATGTTTGGTTGGCACCTGTGCGACATCTTTTAAGTCCATTGGCATAAGATGTATTTGGTCGTAGCTGTGTGCTTTGGATTAATCTTCTGGCTTCGGCATATGAGATGTTCCTCGTAACCTTTGCAGTCTGCACTTCTTTTTCCAATTTCCATTTTGGGCAGAGGCGTGAAAATGCTGGGTGCTCACTCTTGCAATTTATACAAAGAGGCGCAGCGGTACAATTTTCAAAATCGTGGCCAATCTGTGAGCATCGGGCGCATCTGAGGCTGCCACGACAAGTCATCTTAGAATGGCCGAAACGAGGATTTGGAATATAAGGTCTTACAAGAATATTTAGATATCCGGCCTTAATATTCTTAGGCAGATCAGGCGTGTTGAAGGTAAGGATCACGTGTTTCGTGTCTATCAACTTACCTTCTTTACGCATCTTGATCCGCCTTGCGCCGCAGACATTTTGGTCGGATAGCTCAGAAGCGATCTCTTCTTCAGAAACATACAGAAGGTCGAATTCTGAGATTACACCACGACAATAGTTCAGTGACTTATGTGCTGTGACAGTGACATTCGCTTGTCCAAGTTTAGTTATCTGAAGTAAAGAAGCAGACTGGGCGGCTGTGGTTGTTTCAATCAGCAAGTTTCCGGAGCGGAGACGCTTTATATTTCTCGGCTCACCAATACAAGACTGGATGTATTTGTTTATTACAAAAGGAAACATCTTATGCATTTCGCCAGAAGGACTAGAGATGACTAGGAAACGGGGACTATTATTATAATTTTTTTCATTTGTATCTGTACGTAATTTTTTTGCAATAGACTTTTCAGAACTAGGTTGAGTGACTGGTTTAGCAGTAGTCGTTTCAGAACTAGGTTGAGTGACTGGTTTAGCAGTAGACATTTCAGAACTAGATTGAGTGACTGGATTGACTTGAGTGGCTGGAGTGACCTCGAAATCTTTTATTAAAGATATATGTGAGTTGGCCATAGTGAAAGAAAAAGTGATTCGGGTCCGACGGCCCCGTCCACCACGGAGCCCAACAAGGGAACACAGATTCCTGTGTTAGGGCTAGCCGGAACTATACGCAAACTGAAGCCCCACAGTCGGCTTTCCCGAAAACAGGTACTCCCGAGAGCTTGACCCCAAGCCACTGACGCAAGGACTAGTGACCAGCCGATTGACACCCGTTTAGCTGAAGCAGAGGCCAAAGTAGTGTGTTGGGGACAGTACCTCGCCCCTCAACTACCAGGACCCTCCTTTCCAGCGACACGGGTCTCCACGCACGGCAAACACGTGGGCAGTTTTCTCGCCATTTGAAAATTGGACGCAAGGGTTGTTCCAGTTTCTCGTGACGAGCCCCAAACTCCGTAGAGAGAAACCACAAGGGAGAAAGGAAGGGAAAAAGTTCCAGTTAAGAGGAGAGGAGAGGAGACGGAAAAGATGATAGATCACTGGGGCTCCAGGATCGTGACACCTGTCTCACCAAGAAGATGATCCCCTGAAGGGCTAGGGTACCTCGGGATTGCCACACCCGTACTCACAAAAGTGAGCCTCCTGAGGGCCCTGTTGTTCTGGTTTTAGATTTGTTTCCTGTATTCCGAAGCATACAGGATGATAAGCATTAATTATGGCTTTGATGTCGAGCAAATTTCGGAAGAAACCGCGACAGTTCCATGAGACGAGGGTGGCCATTATGACTGGTTTTTCTTTCTGTGCTCTTGTTTGGTTTTTCGTGGAAGTAGATGCCTGGGAATATCTAGACCCTCTTCTACTTCCATACCGTCTGAATCCGCAGATTCAGAAATCATATCGTCAAGAGTGCTATTGCTAGGACTTCTATTTTTATTAATTATTTTGTGACTTTTAGTTTTCGGTTTACTTTGAATGACTGTTTCTTTTTTTTTTTTTTTTTTGTATTAAATGAGTTGCATTTTCCTTTTTCTTGGTGGATGTAGTCGGTTGGGTTTTATTTGGTTTAGTCTGTGTGCCTATTGATGTTTGGGTGGCAATGCTATGTATTGATTACAGAAAGTTAAACGAAATAACGCGTACTGAGTCCTATCCGATCCGCAATATAGAGCAACGTGTTGAAACTGTTGCAGCAGCCAAATTTATCACCTTGATAGACTTGACTAAAGGTTATTGACAAATTCCGCTGACTCCTAGGGCGCAGAAAATTGCTGCATTTGCTACAAATTTTGGCGTATATAGGCCTATGCGCATGCCATTTGGGCTTAAAAATGCCCCTTATTACTTCAGTAAAATGATGAGCGAAATATTGTGCGGATGTGAGAAGTATGCTACCCCTTATTTAGATGATATTGCTATATTTTCTGAAACGTGGGAGGAACATTTACATGAAATTTTAGAAAGAATAAGAAAAGCCAATTTAACTATTAAACCCTCTAAGTGCAATATCTCGGTCACATAGTAGGTCTAGGAAAACGTTCTGCAGCAGAACTAAAAATCGAAGCGGTTCAAAATTCTCCTGTTCCCACAACTAAAACTGAGATTAGAGCTTTCTTAGGGTTATCTGGATACTACAGACAATATATACCTATGTTTTCTGCTATAGCCGCACCTTTGACAGATTTGTTAAAAGGGAATAAGAAAAGAGGTAAAATTGTTTGGAATGATAAATGTAATGAATCATTCAAATCGTTAAAAGAAAAGTTATCTAGTAGGCCTGTGCTACATGCACCCGATTTTTCTAAACCATTTATACTACAGACAGACGCATCAGATCAAGCATATGGTGTTGTTTTAGCCCAGAAGGATGATAAAGGGAAAGAACATCCCATATTGTATCTCAGTAAAACATTTACTGATAGTGAGCGGAAGTATTCCACCACTGAAAAAGAGTGTGCCGCAATTCTGTAGGGCAGACTAAATTTTCCATTCAAACGGGCCATAATCCCCTAGTATGGCTAAAAAATAATGCAGGTGGAAATGGTCGATTATTACGCTGGGCCTTAGCATTCAATCTTATAATTTTACGATACATCAAAAAAAGGGAAGTGACAACTTAAATGTAGACTGCTTAAGTAGAAACTCTGTACATCCCAGTTAAATAGACTAGTTATCATTTCTTTTATTACGTATTTTTGTTATGTATTTTTTATGATGGCCTGGTTATGAGAGTGGAGAGCCTTTGTAAAAGTGCGGTTTAAAATTAACTGGTAAAATGTTCAATAATCTCTATTGAAACCAGGAACTGAACTGTGAAGGTTTACTTCTCCTGTGTCCGGAGAAACAAAAACTGGAGGCGGAAGGTGTTTGTTTGTAACGAACGCCTGGCTGAACTTGTATTTTATCCCGTAGGAACTTGAAAAAAAAGTTTTGTTCCCTCTGTGTCCGAGGAAAACAAAATCTGGAGGCGGAAGGGGTTAGTCTGTAAAGAACTCTCCTGAACTCTCTGCCAGAAAGACCTATGATGCTAGAGAGAACTTCGTTAGCAGATTCCTCACACTACGAGGACTATAATTAATTTTAACACCTGTTTTAAAGAACTGTGAATGGCAACGACTTAACTGAGTAATACGCATGCGTAAAGAGATGAGACTTCTGTGAGACGCCTGTCGGAGAGAGCTTTGGGAAGCTCCGCCAGCGAGCTGAGGTGTGGAGACTTAATTCGTCCAGTGATGACGAATGCCATCTTCGTTAACGTCTCTGATCGTGTCACCAGCTCGGAAATCTACTAAAGTTTTCTAAATGTATTAATTAAATGTTGTATCTGTGGTATGTGCTGTGAATAAAAAGTGTTGATTCACCAATAGCAGTGTTAATACCACTGAAGCATCCTCGACGTCACAAGATTTTAACGCCAGGCATACCTGTTGGGGTGCACCTAATATCAATCCAAGGGGACCCAGGGTTCATAGCCACATTTTAGTTAAAAAAATAAGCACCTATAAGCACTTTTCAAGCACATTTTAAGAAAAAAAAATAAGCACCTGTCTAATTACATTATACACAACTGCATAACCTTAAAAATTAGACTTGCAATTTAAAATATGAGCAATGCAATATTTATTAAGAGAATGAGCATTACCTCAAACATGGAAAACAATTTACTTTTTTTTTTAAAAATTTTAAATTTTTTAAAAAAAAAGAATTTACAGAATTAGTTTACAATGAGAGAAAAAAAACTATGCAGAACTAAACTATATTACAAGATTTAATGATGAAATTTCAGTTCAAAATATAGAAAATAAATAATAATAAGTCATATTAATTGTATTCGCTTGGCACCTAATAATAAATACAATTTATTTTCCCACTCATATTAATATCTAAATAATTTAACTTAAATCAAAATTCTGAACATTTTCTAAATTTTCATTGCATAACAGTTTTCCCTTAACATATATTCCAAGCAAAGTAATTTAAGTAAAAAAAAGAGGAACATTTCTGAAATCAGAAGATCCGCATACTCGGAAATTGCCGAATATTCCGAAAGCAAAATAAAACTCTTTTAAGTGTTCATATATAAATCTCAGACTGAACATCAAAATTAATTATCTCTGCAAAATACAGCAAACGCTATTGCGCAATACGTGCAACGTAATTCTTCTACACGTGATATTACGCAATCGGAATCAACGGCTGCCGGTATTCGGAGAATAAAGAACTAAATAAAGGAAAAGAAAGAGACTTACTAATCTGGGGTGTTTTTGATTCTACTTTTGAACAGACTGCGTTAAATTTCTGGAATAGAATCATTCTTCGCTTGGGTTGGGTAGACCATAAAACTTTTAGTCCTATTCAATCCAGATTGGACAGTGACAAAAAAACAACAAAAAAAAAATAGAAATTTTGTGGAGAAAGGGGAGTACCTCCCAACTTCCGTTATGTATAATATATTTGGAAATATATATATATTGTGATAAGGTTACATAAAAGAAGAAGAGACTGAAGATTTATATGGACAAGGATGTGTCGTGAGCATAAGCTGAAAGTTATTATTTTTTTTAACTTACAAATACGTTTCCAATAGTTATTAAAATACTCTTTATTAAAATAATTAAATCGTTGGCAATGTTAAAAACGCAAGCTCGAGAGCCACGAATTGCTCTCCCACGTAAAATGTATAGAATTTGATTTTTTGAGATAGATAGGTTTTTCTCTGCAGAATTGTATGTAGCCATTTTTTTTGGCGTTCAATAAAATTTTTATGCTGTGTTTTGCTTTGAACCTGATGTCACAACCCAGGTTTTGCACAGCGGTTTCAGCCACTACACCACAACAGTAAATATTAAAAGTTGGTGGCAGCTTTTAGGGATTGTTTCTGAGAGTAAATTTAGGAACGGACTTTTTCGCCTGTGAACTTGAGTTTTATGTAAACAATAAAGACTTTCTTCTCTTCAAAAACGATCTAATTTTGCGTGCAAGGACAGTTCGCGTGGTGAAGCCTCTTCAGTGACAAGTCACAGTGTGTCAGAAGGGAACGCCGGAGGAAGCGTGATCTAGTGCCGCAAAATAGTGAAATTTCCCGGAAGAATATCCAAGTAGTGCCAGGAGAGTCAATCGAAGGCGTCTTCAAAATTAGTGAGTACCATTTTTGTGATTTTGGAGAAGTTATGCCAGTTATTCGAGACTAGCTTATTTTGGACATAGAGCAGGAAAAGGTTACCTCTTAATGAGCATTTTTTAATATACGCTTTGTTTGTAGGCATAGGTAGTATCATTAAGTGTTGTAAGGCAATTTGTGTTCAGAATTGTTAAGGAATTATTCAGTTTTGGAGAGATAGACCTGTTGTTGTTTTTTGGGTTAGGTTATTTTTCTTTAATTTTCCATAATGGGTGAGCTTATGAGGAAATTTACTAAAACTCTGCTATTGGAGTTAGCGAAGGAGTTTGAAACAAATAGTGGTAGTGGTAGTGGTAGTGGTAGATTTATGGCGCAAAGCTCTATAGGCCATATGCGCCAAACGCAGGATTCGTATTTCAGCATAAAAAGATAGTGAAATGGTGGGATGAAAATGTTGATTATGATTCAGATAATGACATATGCAATATAGATATAAAATCTTAAAATATCTGATTCATTAAAATTCTAACATAAAATCTCAAGACAAAAATCAAATTAAATAATAGAAACCTGTTTCATTCAGGTAGTCAAAAAAATGGTATTGACCTCTCTTCCGATTAAACGGTCGAGAGGCAGGTCGCAGCTATTAAAATACTTCTCACGAAGATTATTAAAATATGGACAATCAATTAAAATGTGATAGACAGATAGACAAACATTACAATTTGCACAAACAGGCTCGTTTTCAGCTTTCAAAAGGTAGTTATGTGTTACTCTAGTGTGACCAATTCTCAGGCGAGTTAAAAGAACTTGTTCCTTACGATTGGAACTAGTATGCCAATGCTCTATTTTAGTCTTTACCCTTCTCAACTTGTTATCTATCTGAATGTCCCAAAGTAGTTGCCATTTATATCTGATCTTCCCTTTGATGACACAACAGATATCTCTAAAAGGGCTGAGGCGGCCAGACGTTTCAACAGCAGATTTTGCTGTGATGTCTGCCAGCTCGTTGCCTCTTATTCCTGTGTGTCCAGGGACCCAGCAGTACAGAATTTTATATCAACGACTTCTTAATTTAATATTTAGCTTCAGTACATCCACGATCACAGGATTCTCGGTGCTTGAAAAGGATTCTAATGCTTTCAGTGCACTGTAGGAGTCTGTATATATTATGAAATTTCTATAACATAGCGTTGACATGTACAAAAGCGCATAATAGATAGCAGTCAGTTCAGTGGTTAAGACCGAGGAGGAGTCGTGTAAACGTCTGCTCTCCAAGTGGTCACCAATTATACAGGACATCCCAGCGTGACAAGTTGACTTTGATCCATCCGTATATACGGGAAGATAACTGCTGTAATTATGCCTGTGCTCAGCAAAAATTTGTCTGTATATGATGTCATTTGTGGTTGTTCCTCTTTAATTGTGGAAAATGTCAAGAAGCTGGATTTGTGCATTTTCCCAAGGTGGGATCTGAAAATTCTGTACTGCTTGTGGGGACAAATCAGATAAGGAGAATTCTTCAATTAGAGGACGAATCCTGATAGGAAAATAAAGCACACAAGATGGACGTGCTTCAAATAAAAGGTCACAACTATCATCAAATAAATACAGATTGTAAGAATGGTAAGGTTGAGACAATATATTAAAATACTGTAAAAGAGACAACTCCTCACGCCTCAAACGGAGTGATGGCTCGTGACAGTCAACATAAAGGCTCTGCACAGGAGATGTCCTGAAGGCTCCAGAACAAATCCGCAGAGCCTGATGATGAACAGGATCGAGTTTTAACAACACTGAAGACCGGGCAGATCCGTAAACAACTGAGCCGTAGTCCAGTTTAGAGCGAATTAGAGCTCTGTAAATGCGAAGCATGGAGCAACGGTCTGCAACCCAGGAGGTGTTCGCCAGGACTTTTAAGTATCCTGCCCATTATTCAGGAGACAAAGGCTATGATCTTCAATCATTCGCTCAATTTGTCTTCCTCGGCAATTTGTATCTTTACTACCCCAGAGCGGATTATGGCCGTTAAAATCTCCTATTATGATGAAAGGCTCAGGCAGCTGCACTATAAGACAATTTAAATCTTCCTGATCAATGTGCTCATTAGGAGGCAAATAAAGAGAAACGACTGAAACTACAATATGAAAATTTACTTGTATAGCGACAACTTGGAGGGATGTCGTCAAAGGAAGGGAATTTGAGGGATAGTCGAGTGAGGTGAGAAGACCTACACCTCCACAGGCACGTTCACCTGCAAGGTTGTTTTTCCTGACGAAAGAAAACCTCCGAAGTTTTTCTAGTTTATCTGGTTTCAGATTTGTTTCCTGTACTGCCAAGCGCACAGGGTGATAAACATTGACTATACTTTTGATATCAAGAAATTTTGGTGGAATCCGCGACAGTTCCAAGAGATCAGGGTAGCCATTATAATTTATGTTTGTTTTTTCTGTGCTGCTTTTTTGTTTTTCGTGGAAGTAGATGCTCGGGAAGATCCAGCCCTCTTCTACTTCCATACTATCTGAATCTAAAGATTCAGATACCATATCCTCAAATGAACTATTACTATAGCTTCTGTTTTTTGTTTCTATTTTTGAAGGCTCATTTTTGGATTTGACCCTCAGAGGGCTCACTTTTGTGAGTACGGGTGTGGCAATCCCGAGGTACCCTAGCCCTTCAGGGGATCATCTTCTTGGTGAGACGGGTGTCACGATCCTGGAGCCCCAGTGATCTATCCTCTTTTCCGTCTCCTCTCCTCTTGGCTGGAACTTTTTCCCTTCCCTTCTCCCTTGTGGTTTCTCTCTGCGGAGTTTGGGGCTCGTCACGAGAGACTGGAACAGACCTTGTTTCTAGTTTTTGAGTGGCGAGAAAACTGCCCACGTGTTTGCCGTGCGTGGAGACCCGTGTCGCTGGAAAGGAGGGTCCTGGTAGTTGAGGGGCGAGGTACTGTCCCCAACACACTGCTTTGGCCTCTGCTTCAGCTAAACGGGAGGCACCTTAGTCGTCCTCACGGGTGTCAATCGGCTGGTCACTAGTCCTTGTGTCAGTGGCTTGGGGTCAAGCTCTCGGGAGTACCTCCTTTCGGAAAAGCCGACTGTGGGGCTTCAGTTTGCGTTTAGGTCCGGCTAGCCCTAACACAGGAATCTGTGTTCCCTTGTAGGGCTCCGTGGTGGGCGGGGCCGTCGGACCCGAATCTATTCTCTTTCCAATATGGCTAACTCACATATATTCTTAATCAAAGACTTTGAAGTCAGTCCCGTCACTCAAAACACCAATTCAGATAAATCTACTACTAAAAAAGCACGTACCGATGCAAATGCAAATGACCCTAACAGCCCTCGTTTCGTTGTAGTCTCAAGTCCTTCTGGCGAAATTCAAAAGTTATCTCCGTTTATAATTCAGAAGTATATTCATTCCTCCATTGGTCAGCCAAAAAACATAAAGCGTCTCCGATCCGGATATTTGCTTATCGATACAATTTCAGCTGTACAGTCTGCCTCCCTCCTAAGATTAACCAAACTAGGACAAATTGATATTACAGTATCTCTACATAAAACACTTAATATTTGTAGAGGCGTAATCTCGGAAGTCGACCTTCTGTCTGTTTCTGAAGAAGAGTTCGTTTCCGAGCTAGCCGATCAAAATGTCAGTGCTGCCAGGCGGATCAAGATGCGTAAGGAAGGTCAGTTGATTGACACGAAACACGTGATCCTGACCTTCAAAACGCCTGATCTGCCTAAGAATATTAAGGCTGGATATCTCAATTGTCCTGTACGTCCATACATTCCAAACCCGATGCGATGCTTCCAGTGCCAGCGTTTTGGCCATTCCAAGATGTCCTGTCGTGGGACCCTGACGTGCGCTCGGTGTTCGTCGGTTGGCCACGACAGTGATAATTGCACTGCTGCAGCACTGTGTATTAATTGCAAGGGCGACCATCCAGCATTTTCCCGTTCCTGTCCAAAATGGAAATTAGAAAAGGAGGTGCAGGCCATAAAAGTTTCTAGGAACATTTCGTATGCCGAAGCCAGAAGGCAAGTTCAAAGCACACAGCCTCAATCAAACAAATCATATGCCAAAGCCGTGAAATCAACCCGCACAATAGCCACCCAAACTTCCATAAATACACAGACTCCACCAAATAAAAACCAGCAGCCTGCAAGCAAGAAAAAAGAAAATCCAACACATATCATACAAAATAAAGAAATAGCAATCCCGAGCAAACCCAAAACTGTGCCTCCAAAAATAGAAACCAAAAATAAAAGTCCCAGCAATAGTTCTGCAAATGAAATTATTTCTGAATCTGCAGATTCAGACAGTATGGAAGTGGAAGACGGTCTAGAAGTTCCAGATCATCTGCTTCCGCGCAAAACTAAAAAGGAACACAGGAACGACAAACATCAATCATAATGGCCACCCTCGTCTCATGGAACTGTCGCGGTTTCCACCGAAATTTGCTCGACATCAAAGCCATAATCAATGCTTATCATCCTGTATGTTTCGCAATACAGGAAACAAATCTAAAACCAGAACAACAGGCAAAACTTCGGAGGTTTTCTTTCGTCAGGAAAGATAACATTGCAGGTGAGCGTGCCAGTGGAGGTGTAGGTCTCCTCACCTCACTGTATTATCCCTCAAATGTGCTTTCTTTGACGACATCCCTCCAAGTTCTCGCTACTCAAACAAATTTTGATATTGTTGTTACAGTCGTTTCTCTGTATTTGCCTCCAAATGAGCATATTGATCAGCAAGATTTAAATGGTCTTTTAGAGCAGCTGCCTGAGCCTTTCATCATAATAGGAGATTTTAACGGCCATAGTCCGCTCTGGGGTAGTAAGGATACTAATTGCCGAGGAAGACAAATTGAGCAGATGATCGAAGATCATAGCCTTTGTCTCCTCAATAATGGGCAAGATACTTACTTCCATGAGCCTTCAAAAACATTCCATGCTCTCGACCTTGCCATCTGTTCACCATCTCTGTTGCCTTTTTGCACTTTTAATGTGGGTAAAGATCTTTACAACAGTGATCATTATCCCATTCTTGTGTCTCTTGCACGAAGAGGGGCAAACCCCATGTCGAGATCCCCTCGATTCATACTGGACAGGGCAGACTGGGAACTCTTCTCTTCCATTGCAGAGCTCACAGATGAAATGGTAGAAGATGCGCATATCGATGACGCTGTTGAAGCTGTTACTAATACTATTATTCAGGCAGCTATGCTTTCGATTCCTAGAACATCAGGAAAACTACTAAAATATTCAAAACCATGGTGGAATCGCGACTGTCATGAAGCACTGAAAAAACAGAAAAAAGCATGGGGTATTTTTCGTAGATATCCTACTCTGCGAAACCTCATAGCCTTTAAAAGAGCCAAAGCAAATGCACGAAAAGTAAGAAGGCAGAGCCAGAGGGATTCCTGGATTTCATATGTGTCGTCAATAACATCCTCCACGCCTAGCAAGCGGGTTTGGGAAAGAGTTCAAAAAGCATGCGGCATATATAAAGACCACTCACTTTCCTTTTTGGAAAAAGATGGCCGAGTGATTAGCTCCATAGAAGAAATTGCGAATACTATTGGTGAGACATTTGCTTCCGTTTCTTCCAGCAGAAACTATACACCTGCATTTCTTTCTATGAAGCAGCACTCTGAAATAAATCCCATCGCATTCAACTCTTCCAAATCTGAGCCTTACAATAGACTTTACAATGCTTGAATTAAGGAGTGCTTTATTGCAGACACATAGGTCTTCTCCGGGTCTTGATGGAGTGAATTATGAAATGCTTAAGCATCTGTCCTGTAAGTCACTGAATGCCCTTCTCACTCTTTACAATAGGGTGTGGAAGGAGCATGCCTTTCCCAGTGCATGGAGGAGAGCTGTTGTCATTCCTATTCCTAAGCCAGGGAAAGATCCAAGGAATCCCTCCAACTATCGGCCAATTGCCCTTACGAGTTGCCTCTGCAAACTGTTTGAAAAGATGGTAAACAGCCGCCTAGTCTACTTCTTGGAAAAGAATGATATTATATCGCCTTATCAGAGTGGTTTTCGAAAGGGAAGAACAACTGTAGATAACATGCTCCTCTTAGAGACATCTATTCGAAAAGCATTTGTAAGAAGAAGCCACCTTGTCTCGATATTCTTCGACATTGAAAAAGCTTATGATAAGGCATGGAGATACGGTATAATCCGGGATCTTCACGAGAGTGGCTTGCGCGGCAACCTACCAATTTTCATTCAAAATTTCTTGAACACTAGAACTTTTCAAGTAAGAATTGGCTCTGTTTTTTCGGATGTTTTTGAACAGGAAGAGGGTGTGCCTCAAGGCTGTGTGCTCAGTGTAACCCTGTTTAGTTTAAAAATAAATTCTGTACTAAAAGAACTTCCTCCCACCATCTTGGGATCTCTATATGTTGATGATCTGCAGATTAGCTGTCGAGGAGCAGACATGAGATATGTAGAGAGGCAACTGCAGATGGCTCTGATTAAGATCCAAGAATGGTCAGACAAACAGGGATTTACATTTTCGAAACAGAAAACTGTCTGCGTGCACTTTTGTAGGAAGCGAGGTCTCCATCCTGAACCTGAGTTATATCTAAATGGTACAATTATTCCAGTTGCGCCTGAAGTAAAATTTTTAGGAGTGACGTTCGACCGAAAATTGACTTTCCTTTCTCATGTTTTAAACCTGAAAAAGAAGTGTCTAAAAACACTAAATATTTTAAAAGTGTTGGCGAACACCTCCTGGGGTGCAGAGCGTTGCTCCATGCTTCGCATTTACAGAGCGCTTATCCGCTCTAAACTGGACTATGGCTCAGTAGTTTATGGATCCGCTCGCTCATCTGTTTTGTTAAAACTGGATCCTGTTCACCATCAAGGTCTGCGGATTTGTTCAGGAGCTTTCAGGACTTCTCCTGTGCAGAGCCTATATGTTGACTGTAACGAACCATCACTTTATCTGAGGCGTGAGCAATTGTCCCTTTTGCAATATTTTAATACTCTATCTCAACCTGAACATCCCAATAAGCTGTGCTTACTTGATAATGAGTGTAACACATTATTTGAAACACGTCCATCCTGTGTTCCTACTTTCCCTTTAAGAGTTCGCCCTGTCATTGAGGAACTCTCCCTCTCTGATATGCACCCCCAAGCAGTACAGAATTTTGAAATACCACCTTGGGAAAATTCACGGATCCAGCTTCTTGATGTTTTTAAACATCACGTAAAGGCGAGCACTAACGAGATCGTTTAGAGACAAATTTTCGCTGAGCACAGGCACAAATATAGCAGTTATTATCCGATATACACAGATGGATCAAAGTCAAATGATCATGTCGGGATGGCTTTTGTATTTGAAAATTACATAGAGGGCAGATGCCTGCACCATGCTTTCTCTGTCCTAACATCTGAACAAACTGCAATATATTATGCTCTATTGTACATCTCAAAGCTCTGCCACAAAAAGTTCATAGTTTACACAGACTCGTATAGTGCTCTTAAATCCTTGGAAGCTTTTCCCAAAACTCAGAATCTTGTGGTAGTGGATGTTCTCAAAATTCATAGAAATTTAATGATACGAGGATATGAAATCCTGTACTGCTGGGTTCCCGGGCATACGGGAATAAAGGGAAACGAGCTTGCAGACATCGCGGCAAAATCTGCTGTCGAACTGTCGAGTCGCCTTATCCCTTTTAGAGACATCTGCTGTGTCATCAAGGGAAAGATACGAAAAAAATGGCAGCAAATTTGGGATGTTCAGCATCACAACAAGTTGAGAAACATCAAACCTTGAATTGAGCATTGGGATTTTGCTGGAAATCGTAAAGAGGACGTTCTTTTGACTCGACTCAGAATTGGTCATACCAGAGTCACACATAGCTATCTTCTTAAAGCTGAAAATGAGCCTGTTTGTTTTAATTGTAATGTTTGTTTATCTGTTCGTCATATTTTAATTGAGTGTCAATGTTTTAATAGTCTTCGCCAGAAATATTTTAATAGCTGTGACTTACCTCTCGACCGTTTAATCGGAAGAGAGATCAATTCTAATTTATTTTATTATTTAAAAGAGATTGGCTTTTATTACCAAATGTAATTTGTTTTGAAGATCGTGTCTTGAATGTTAATATGTGCTTTTAACTTGTTTTTATATGACTTCATCCTCTGGATTTGGTACATTTATCTACTTGTTTTTATTTATTGAATTTTAATGTCATCAATTGTAATCATCTCATCTTTTGTTTGGCGCGTCATAATCATCTCTGGTTTTTGCGCCATAATCACTCACTCACTCACTCACTCATTTTTGGATTTGCTCTGGATTGCTATTTCTTGTTTTTGTACTACATGAGTCGGAGTTTCCTTTTTCTGGCTTGCATGCTTCTGAGTTTTATTTGGAGGGGTCTGTGCATTTATCAATGTTTGAGTTGCAACGGTCCGTGTTCCTTTAACGGCACTAGCATATGATCTATTTGGTTGAAGCTGTGTGCTTTAAACCAGCCTTCTGGCTTCTGCGTAGGAGATGTTTCTAGCGACTTTTGTCGTCTGTACTTCCTTTTCTGTTTTCCATTTTGGACAAGAACGAGAAAATGCCGGATGATCGCCTTTGCAATTTACACACAATACCGCAGCAGTGCAATTTTCACTATCGTGACCAACCGACGAGCATCGAGCACACGTCAGGCTGCCACGACAGGATGTTTTAGTGACACGACAGGATGTTTAGTTTAGTGAATATTTAGATATCCGGCCTTAATATTCTTAGGCAGATCAGGCGTGTTGAAGGTAAGGATCACGTGTTTCGTGTCTATCAACTTACCTTCCTTACGCATCTTGATCCGCTTTACACCGCAGACATTTTGTTCGTATAGCTCAGAAGAGATCTCTTCTTCAGAAACATACAGAAGGTCGAATTCTGAGATTACACCCCGACAATAGTTGAGTGACTTATGTGGTGTTACAGTGACATTCGCTTGCCCAAGTTTAGTTATCTGAAGTAAAGAAGCAGACTGGGTGGCTGAGTTTGTATCAATAAGCAAGTCTCCGGAGCGGAGACGCTTTATATTTCTCGGCTCACCAATACAAGATAGGATATATTTGTTTATTACGAAAGGAGACATCTTATGCATTTCGCCAGAAGGACTAGAGATGACTAGGAAACGGGGACTATTGTTATGATTTTTTTTATTTGAATCTGTACGTAATTTTTTTGCAGTAGACTTTTCAGAACTAGGTTGAGTGACTGGTTTAGCAGTAGACTTTTCAGAACTAGGTTGAGTGACTGGTTTAGCAGTAGATGTTTCAGAACTAGGTTGAGTGACTGGTTTAGCAGTTGAAGTTTCAGAACTAGGTTGAGTGACTGGTTTAGCAGTAGAAGTTTCAGAACTAGGTTGAGTTACAGGAGTGACTTGAGTGACAGGAGTTACCTCGAAATCTTTTATTAAGTAGATATGAGAAGCCATAGTGAAAGAATAAAGATTCGGGTCCGACGGCCCCGCCCACCACGGAGCCCAACAAGGGAACACAGATTCCTGTGTTAGGGCTAGCCGGACCTATACGCAAACTGAAGCCCCACAGTCGGCTTTCCCGAAAGCAGGTACTCCCGAGAGCTTGACACCAAGCCACTGACACAAGGACTAGTGACCAGCCGATTGACACCCGTGAGGACGACTAAGGTACCTCCCGTTTAGCTGAAGCAGAGGCCAAATTAGTCTGTTGGGGACAGTACCTCGCCCCTCAACTACCAGGACCCTCCTTTCCAGCGACACGGGTCTCCACGCACGGCAAGCACGTGGGCAGTTTTCTCGCCACTCGAGAACTAGAGACAAGGTCTGTTCCAGTCTCGTGACGAGCCCCAAACTCCGTAGAGACAAACCACAAGGGAGAAGGGAAGGGAAAAAGTACCAGCCAAGAGGAGAGGAGACGGAAAAGAGAATAGATCACTGGGGCTCCAGGATCGTGACACCCGTCTCACCAAGAAGATGATCCCCTGAAGGGCTAGGGTACCTCGGGATTGCCACACCCGTACTCACAAAAGTGAGCCCCCTGAGGGACAGGAGCTTTCAGGACCTCTCCCGTCCAGAGCCTGTACGTTGACTGTAACGAACCGTCACTTTATCTGAGGCGTGAGCAAATGTCCCTCTTGCAATATTTTAATATTCTATCCCAACCTGAACATCCCAATAAGCTGTGCTTACTCGATGATGCGTGTGACGTTTTATTTGAAACGCGTCCATCCTGTGTTCCTACCTTTCCTTTAAGACTTCGCCCTATCATTGAGGAACATTCCCTCTCTGATATGCGCCCCCAAGTAGTACAGAACTTTGAAATCTCACCTTGGGAAAATTCACGGGTTCAGCTTCTTGATGTTTTCAAACATCACGTGAAGGCAAGCACTAACGAGATCGTTTACAGACAACTCTTTGCTGACCACATGCAGAAATATAGCAGTTATTATCCGATATACACAGATGGATCAAAGTCAAATGATCATGTCGGGATGGCTTTTGAGTGAGTGAGTGAGTGAGAGATTATGGCGCAAAACCAAAGTTGATTATAGTGCGCCAAACGCGAAATGGGGTGAGTACAATTGATGAAATTAAAATACAATAAATAAAAACAAGTAGACAAATGTATCAAATCCAGAGGATGAACTCATATAAAAACAAGTTAAAAACCACACATTTAAAATTCAAGACACAATCTTCAAAACAAATTACATTAGCTGATAAAAGCCAGTCTCTTTTAAATAATAAAATAAATTACAATTGACATCTCTTCCGATTAAACGGTCGAGAGGCAAGTCACAGCTATTAAAATGCTTCTAACGAAGATTATTAAAATATGGACACTCAATTAAAACATGACGTACAGATAGACAAACATCACAATTTGAACAAACAGGCTCACTCTCAGCTTTTAAAAGATAGTTATGTGTCACTCTAGTGTGACCAATTCTGAGGCGAATCAAAAGAGTGAGTGAGTGAGTGAGTGATTATGGCGCAAAAACCAGAGATGGTTATGACGCGCCAAACACAAGATGGGATGATTACAATTGATGACATTAAAATTCAATCAATAAAAACAAGTAGATAAATGTACCAAATCCAGAGGATGAAGTCATATAAAAACAAGTTAAAAGCACATATTAACATTCAAGACACAGTCTTCAAAACAAATTACATTTGGTAATAAAAGCCAATCTCTTTTAAATAATAAAATAAATTACAATTCACCTCTCTTCCGATTAAACGGTCGAGAGGGTGAGTGAGTGAGTGAGTGAGTGATTATGGCGCAAAAACCAGAGATGATTATGACGCGCCAAACACAAGATGAGATGATTACAATTGATGACATTAAAATTCAATAAATAAAAACAAGTAGATAAATGTACCAAATCCAGAGGATGAAGTCATATAAAAACAAGTTAAAAGCACATATTAACATTCAAGACACAGTCTTCAAAACAAATTACATTTGGTAATAAAAGCCAATCTCTTTTAAATAATAAAATAAATTAGAATTGACCTCTCTTCCGATTAAACGGTCGAGAGGTAAGTCACAGCTATTAAAATATTTCTGGCGAAGACTATTAAAACATTGACACTCAATTAAAATATGACGAACAGATAAACAAACATTACAATTAAAACAAACAGGCTCATTTTCAGCTTTAAGAAGATAGCTATGTGTGACTCTGGTATGACCAATTCTGAGTCGAGTCAAAAGAACGTCCTCTTTACGATTTCCAGCAAAATCCCAATGCTCAATTCTAGGTTTGATGTTTCTCAACTTGTTGTGATGCTGAACATCCCAAATTTGCTGCCATTTTTTTCGTATCTTTCCCTTGATGACACAGCAGATGTCTCTAAAAGGGATAAGGCGACTGGACAGTTCGACAGCAGATTTTGCCGCGATGTCTGCAAGCTCGTTTCCCTTTATTCCCGTATGCCCGGGAACCCATGCAGTACAGGATTTCATATCCTCTTATCATTAAATTTCTATGAATTTTGAGAACATCCACTACCACAGGATTCTGAGTGTTGGGAAAAGCTTCCAAGGATTTAAGAGCACTATACGAGTCTGTGTAAACTATGAACTTTTTGTGGCAGAGCTTTGAGATATACAAAAGACCATAATATATAGCAGTCAGTTCAGATGTTAGGACTGAGAAAGCATGGTGCAGGCATCTGCCCTCTATGTAATTTTCAAATACAAAAGCCATCCCGACATGATCATTTGACTTTGATCCATCTGTGTATATCGGATAATAACTGCTATATTTGTGCCTGTGCTCAGCGAAAAGTTGTCTGTAAACGATCTCGTTAGTGCTCGCCTTTACGTGATGTTTAAAAACATCAAGAAGCTGGATCCGTGAATTTTCCCAAGGTGGAATTTCAAAATTCTGTACTGCTTGGGGGTGCATATCAGAGAGGGAGAGTTCCTCAATGACAGGGCGAACTCTTAAAGGGAAAGTAGGAACACAGGATGGACGTGTTTCAAATAATGTGTTACACTCATTATCAAGTAAGCACAGCTTATTGGGATGTTCAGGTTGAGATAGAGTATTAAAATATTGCAAAAGGGACAATTGCTCACGCCTCAGATGAAGTGATGGTTCGTTACAGTCAACATATAGGCTCTGCACAGGAGAAGTCCTGAAAGCTCCTGAACAAATCCGCAGACCTTGATGGTGAACAGGATCCAGTTTTAACAAAACAGATGAGCGAGCGGATCCATAAACAACTGAGCCATAGTCCAGTTTAGAGCGGATAAGCGCTCTGTAAATGCGAAGCATGGAGCAACGCTCTGCACCCCAGGAGGTGTTCGCCAACACTTTTAAAATATTTAGTGTTTTTAGACACTTCTTTCTCAGGTTTAAAACATGAGAAAGGAAAGTCAATTTTCGGTCGAACGTCACTCCTAAAAATTTTACTTCAGGCGCAACTGGAATAATTGTACCATTCAAGTATAACTCAGGTTCAGGATGGAGACCTCGCTTCCTACAAAAGTGCACGCAGACAGTTTTCTGTTTCGAAAATGTAAATCCCTGTTTGTCTGACCATTCTTGGATCTTAATCAGAGCCATCTGCAGTTGCCTCTCTACATATCTCATGTCTGCTCTTCGACAGCTAATCTGCAGATCATCAACATATAGAGATCCCAAGATGGTGGGAGGAAGTTCTTTTAGTACAGAATTTATTTTTAAACTAAACAGGGTTACACTGAGCACACAGCCTTGAGGCACACCCTCTTCCTGTTTAAAAACATCCGAAAAAACAGAGCCAATTCTTACTTGAAAAGTTCTAGTGTTCAAGAAATTTTGAATGAAAATTGGTAGGTTGCCGCGCAAGCCACTCTCGTGAAGATCCCGGAGTATACCGTATCTCCATGCCTTATCATAAGCTTTTTCAATGTCGAAGAATATCGAGACAAGGTGGCTTCTTCTTACAAATGCTTTTCGAACAGATGTCTCTAAGAGGAGCATGTTATCTACAGTTGTTCTTCCCTTTCGAAAACCACTCTGATAAGGCGATATAATATCATTCTTTTCCAAGAAGTAGACTAGGCGGCTGTTTACCATCTTTTCAAACAGTTTGCAAACACAGCTGGTAAGGGCAATTGGCCGATAGTTCGAGGGATTCCTCGGGTCTTTCCCTGGCTTCGCAATAGGAATGACAATAGCTCTCCTCCATGCACTGGGAAATGTAGGCTCCTTCCACACTCTATTGTAAAGTGTGAGAAGGGCACTCAGTGACTTACAGGACAGATGCTTTAGCATTTCATAATACACGCCATCCAGACCCGGACAAGACCTATGTGTCTGCAACAAAGCTCTCTTTAGTTCAACCATAGTAAAGTCTCTATTGTACGGCTCAAAGTTGGAAGAGTTGAAAGCGATGGGATTTTTCTCAGAGCGTTGCTTGATAGAAAGAAATGCAGGTGAGTAATTTCGGCTGGAAGAAACGGCAGCAAATGTCTCACCAATTGTATTTGCAATTTCTTCTATGGAGCTAATCACTCGGCCATCTTTTTCCAGAAAGGAAAGTGAGTGGTCATTGTACATTCCGCATGCTTTTCGAACTCTTTCCCAAACCCGCTTACTAGGCGTAGAGGATGTTATTGAGGACACACATGAAATCCAGGAATCCCTCTGGCTCTGCCTTCTTACTTTCCGTGCATTTGCTTTGGCTCTTTTAAAAGCTATGAGGTTTCGCAGAGTAGGATATCTACGAAAAATACCCCATGCTTTTTTCTGTTTTTTCAGTGCTTCATGACAGTCGCGATTCCACCATGGTTTCGAATATTTTAGTGTTTTTCCTGATGTTCTAGGAATCGAAAGCATAGCTGCCTGAATAATAGTATTAGTAACAGCTTCAACAGCGTCATCGATATGCACACCTTCTACCATTTCCTCTGTCAGCTCTGCAACGGAAGAGAAGAGTTCCCAGTCTGCCCTGTCCAGGATAAAACGAGGGACTCTCGACACGGGGTTTGCTCCTCTTCGTGCAAGAGACACAAAAATAGGATAATGATCGCTGTTGTACAGGTCATTTCCGACACTAAAAGTGCAAAATGGCAACAGAGATGGTGAACAGATGGCAAGATCGAGAGCGTGGAATGTCCTTGAAGGCTCATGGAAGTACGTATCTTGCCCATTATTTAGGAGACAAAGGCTATGATCTTCGATCATCTGCTCTATTTGTCTTCCTCGGCAATTTGTATCTTTACTTCCCCAGAGTGGACTATGGCCGTTAAAATCTCCTATTATGATAAAAGGCTCAGGCAGCTGCTCTATTAGATTATTTAAATCTTGCTGATAAATGTGCTCATTTGGAGGCAAATACAAAGAAACAAATGAAACAATAATATCAAAATTTATTTGAGTAGCGACAACTTGGAGGGATGTCGTCAAAGGAAGTACATTTGAGGGATAATCCAGTGAGGAGAGGAGACCTACACCTCCACTGGCACGCTCACCTGCAATGTTATCCTTCCTGACGAAAGAAAACCTCCGAAGTTTTGCATGGTGTTCAGGTTTCAAATTTGTTTCCTGTATTGCTAAGCACACAGGATGATACACATTTATTATAGATTTGATGTCAAGGAAATTTCGGTAGAAACCGCGACAGTTCCATGACATGAGGGTGGCCATTATGAATGGTTTTTGTTTTTTCTGTGCTGTTCTTTTGTTTTTCGTGGAAGTAGATGCCTGGGAACTTCTAGACCCTCTTCTACTTCCATAAAGTCTGAATCCGCAGATTCAGAAATCATCTCATCAAAAGAGCTATTGCTGTGACTTCTATTTTTATTGGATAATTTATGTGTAGAAGTTTTGGGCTTACTTTGAATAACTGTTTCTTTCTTTTGTACTATATGGGTTCCATTTTCTTTTTGCTTGTTGGATGTAGACGGATGGGTTTTATTTGCTAGGGTCTGTGTGCCTATTGATGTTTGGGTGGCGACTGTACGAGATGATTTTACAGCACTGGCGTATGATGTATTTGGTCGAAGCTGTGTGCTCTGGACTAATCTTCTGGCTTCGGCATATGAGATGTTCCTCGTAAACTTTGCAGTCTGCACTTCTTTTTCCAATTTCCATTTTGGGCAGAGGCGTGAAAATGCTGGGTGCTCACCCTTGCAATTTATACAAAGAGGCGCAGCCGTACAATTTTCAGAATCGTGGCCAATCTGTGAGCATCGGGCGCATGTAAGGCTGCCACGACAAGACGTCTTAGAATGGCCGAAACGCTGGCATTGGAAACATCGCATAGGGTTTGGAATATAAGGTCTTACAGGAATATTTAGATATCCGGCCTTAATATTCTTAGGCAGATCAGGCGTGTTGAAGGTAAGGATCACGTGTTTCGTGTCTATCAACTTACCTTCTTTACGCATCTTGATCCGCCTTACACCGCAGACATTTTGTTCGGAGAGCTCAGAAGCGATCTCTTCTTCAGAAACGTACAGAAGGTCGAATTCTGAGATTACACCCCGACAATAGTTGAGTGACTTATGTGGTGTTACAGTCACATTCGCTTGCCCAAGTTTAGTTATCTGAAGTAAAGAAGCAGACTGGGTGGCTGAGGTTGTATCAATAAGCAGGTCTCCGGAGCGGAGACGCTTTATATTTCTCGGCTCACCAATACAGGACTGGATGTATTTGTTTATTACGAAAGGAGACATCTTATGCATTTCGCCAGAAGGACTAGAGATGACTAGGAAACGGGGAATATTGTTATGATTTTTTTCATTTGTATCTGTACGTAATTTTTTTGCAGTAGACTTTTCAGAAGTAGGTTGAGTGAGAGGTTTAACAGTAGATGTTTCAGAACTAGGTTGAGTGACTGGTTTAGGAGCAGAAGTTTCAGAACTAGGTTGAGTGACAGGAGTGATTTGAGTGACTTGAGTGACAGGATTGACTTGAGTGACTGGAGTTACCTCGAAATCTTTTATTAAGTAAATATGAGAAGCCATAGTGAAAGAATAAAGATTCGGGTCCGACGGCCCCGCCCACCACGGAGCCCAACAAGGGAACACAGATTCCTGTGTTAGGGCTAGCCGGACCTATACGCAAACTGAAGCCCCACAGTCGGCTTTCCCGAAAGCAGGTACTCCCGAGAGCTTGACCCCAAGCCACTGACACAAGAACTAGTGACCAGCCGATTGACACCCGTGAGGACGACTAAGGTGCCTCCCGTTTAGCTGAAGCAGAGGCCAAAGCAGTGTGTTGGGGACAGTACCTCGCCCCTCAACTACCAGGACCCTCCTTTCCAGCGACACGGGTCTCCACGCACGGCAAACACGTGGGCAGTTTTCTCCCCACTTGAAAACTAGAAACAAGGTCTGTTCCAGCCTCTCGTGACGAGCCCCAAACTCCGTAGAGAGAAACCACAAGGGAGAAGGGAAGGGAAAAAGATCCAGCCAAGAGGAGAGGAGACGGAAAAGAGGATAGATCACTGGGGCTCCAGGATCGTGACACCCGTCTCACCAAGAAGATGATCCCCTGAAGGGCTAGGGTACCTCGGGATTGCCACACCCGTACTCACAAAAGTGAGCCCCCTGAGGGAAAACGGTCGAGAGGTAAGTCACAGCTATTAAAATATTTCTGGCGAAGACTATTAAAACATGGACACTCAATTAAAATATGACGAACAGAAAAACAAACATTACAATTAAAACAAACAGGCTCATTTTCAGCTTTGAGAAGATAGTTATGTGTGACTCGAGTGTGACCAATTCTGAGGCGAGTCAAAAGAACGTCCTCCTTACGATTTCCAACAATATCCCAATGCTCAATTCTAGGCTTGACGTTTCTCAACTTGTTGTGATGCTGAACATCCCAAAATTGCTGGCATTTTTTTCGGACCTTTCCCTTGATGACACAGCAGATATCTCTAAAAGGGATAAGGCGACTGGACAGTTCAACAGCAGATTTGGCTGCGATATCTGCAAGCTCATTTCCTTTTATTCCAGCATGTCCAGGAACCCAGCAGTACAGGACTTCATAACCTCGAATCGTTAAATTTATATGAATTTTGAGAACATCCACTACCACAGGATTCTGAGCGTTGGGAAAAACTTCCAAGGATTTAAGAGCACTATACGAATCTGTGTAAACTATGAACTTTTTGTGGCAGAGCTTTGAGATGTACAAAAGAGCATAATATATTGCAGTTACTTCAGATGTTAGGACAGAGAAAGCATGGTGCAGGCATCTGCCCTCTATGTAATTTTCAAATACAAAAGCCATCCCAACATGATCATTTGTCTTTGATCCATCTGTGTATATCGGATAATAACTGTTATATTTGTGCCTGTGCTCAGCAAAGAGTTGTCTATAAACGATCTCGTTAGTGCTTGCCTTCACGTGATGTTTGAAAACATCAAGAAGCTGAATCCGTGCATTTTCCCAAGGTGGGAATTCAAAATTCTGTACTGCTTGGGGGCGAATATCAGAGAGGGAAAGTTCCTCAATGATAGCGCGAACTCTTAAAGGAAAGGTAGAAACACAGGATGGACGTGTTTCAAATAAAGTGTTACACACTTCATCAAGTAAGTACAGCTTATTGGGATGTTCAGGTTGTGATAGAATATTAAAATACTGCATTAGGGACAATTGCTCACGCCTCAGATAAAGTGATGGTTCGTTAGAGTCAACATACAGGCTCTGGACAGGAGAAGTTCTGAAAGCTCCTGAACAAATCCGCAGAGCTTGATGGTGAACAGGATCGAGTTTTAACAAAACTGATGACCGAGCGGATCCGTAAACAACTGAGCCATAGTCCAGTATAGAGCGAACAAGGCCTCTGTAAATGCGAAACATGGAGCAACGCTCTGCACCCCAGGTGTTCGCCAACACTTTTAAAATATTTAGTGTTTTTAAACACTTCTTTTTCAGGTTTAAAACATGAGGAAGGAAAGTCAATTTCTGGTGGAACGTCACTCCTAAAAATTTGACTTCGGGCGCAACTGGAATAACGGAACCATTTAGATATAACTCAGGTTCAGGATGGAGACCTCGCTTCCTACAAAACTGCACGCACACAGTTTTCCGTTTTGAAATAGTAAATCCCTGTTTGTTTGACCATTCCTGGATCTTATTCAGAGCCATCTGCAGTTGCCTCTCTACATATCTCATGTCTGCCCCTCGACAGCTAGTCTGCAGATCATCAACATATAGAGATCCCAAGATGGTGGAAGGAAGTTCTTTTAGTACTGAGTTTATTTAATTTGTTTATTATCTAAACAGGGTTACACTAAGCACACAGCCTTGAGGCACACCCTCTTCCTGTTGAAAAACATCCGAAAAAACAGAGCCAATTCTTACTTGAAAAGTTCTAGCGTTCAGGAAATTCTGAATGAAAATTGGTAGGTTGCCGCGCAAGCCACTCTCGTGAAGATCGCGAAGTATACCGTATCTCCATACCTTATCATAAGCTTTCTCTATATCAAAGAAAATTGAGACAAGGTGATTTTTTCTTACAAAAGCTTTTCGAATGGATGTCTCTAAGAGGAGCATGTTATCTACGGTTGTTCTCCCCTTTCGAAAACCACTTTGATAAGTGGTTTTCGAGATTTCGATATAATATTATTCTTTTCCAAGAAGTAGACTAGGCGGCTGTTTACCATTTTTTCAAACAGCTTGCATAGGCAACTCGTAAGGGCAATTGGCCGATAGTTGGAGGGATTCCTTGGATCTTTCCCTGGCTTGGCGATAGGAATTACAACAGCTCTCTTCCATGCCTGGGAAAATTATGCTCCTTCCACACTCTATTGTAAAGCGTGAGAAGGGCATTCAGTGACTTATAGGACAGATGCTTTAGCATATCGTAATTCACGCCAACGAGACCCGGAGACGACCTATGTGTCTGTAATAAAGCTCTCTTTAACTCTAGCCCAGTAAAATCTCTATTATAAGGCTCAAATTTGGAAGAGTTGAAAGCGATGGGATTTATTTCAGAGCGTTGCTTGATAGAAAGAAATGCAGGTGAATAATTTCGGCTGGAAGAAACGGCAGCAAATGTCTCACCAATAGTATTAGCAATTTCTTCTATAGAGCTAATCACTCGGCCATCTTTTTCCAAAAAGGAAAGTGAGTGGTCTTTATATATTCCGCATGCTTTTCGAACTCGTTCCCAAACCCGCTTACTAGGCGTAGAGGATGTTATTGACGACACATAGGAAATTGAAGAATTCCTTTGGCTCTGCCTCCTTACTTTTCGTGCATTTGCTTTGGCAAGAGACACAAAAATGGGATAATGATCACTGTTATAAAGATCATTTCCCACACTAAAACTGCAAAAAGGCAACAGAGATGGTGAACAGATGGCAAGGTCGAGAGCGTGGAATGTCTTTGAAGGCTCATGGAAGTAAGTATCCTGCCCGTTATTCAGGAGACAAGGGCTATGATCTTCAATCAATCGCTCAATTTGTCTTCCTCGGCAATTTGTATCTTTACTATCCCAGAGCTGACTATGGCCGTTAAAATCACCTATTATGATGAAAGGCTCAGGCAGCTCCTCTATAAGGCCATTTAAATCTTGGTGATCAATATGCTCATTTGGAGGCAAATACAGGGAAATGACTGTAACAACAATATCAAGATTTGTTTGAGTAGCGACAACTTGGAGGGGTGTCGTCAAAGGAAAGGAACTTGATGGGCGAGGTGAGGAGACCTGTACATCCACTGGCACGCTCACCTGCAAGGTTATCCTTCCCGACGAAAGAAAACCTCCGAAGTTTTGCTTGTTGTTCCGGTTTTAGATTTAGGATGATGAACATTGATTATAGCTTTGATGTCGAGCAGATTTCGGTGGAAACCGCGACAGTTCCATGATACGAGGGTGGCCATTATGAATAGTTTTTGTTCTTTCTGTGCTCTTGTTTGGTTTTTCGTGGAAGTAGATGCTTGGGAACTTCCAGACCCTCTTCTACTTCCATACCGTCTGAATCCGCAGATTCAGAGACCATTCCATCAAGAGAGCTATTGCTGGAACTTCTATTTTTATTTGTTTCTTTTCGTGTGGTAGTTTTGAGTTTGCTTTGAATTACTATTTCTTTATTTTATACTGTATGGGTTGGGTTTTCTTCTTATTGTTTGTAGTCTGTTGAGTTTTATTTGGTGGAGTCTGCATACTAACTGATGTTTGGCTGGCAACTGTGCGAGATCTTTTAAGAGCATTGGCGTAAGATGTATTTGGCCGTAGCTGTGTGCTTTGGACTAGTCTTCTGGGTTCGGCATATGAGATGTTCCTCGTAGCCTTTGCAGTCTGCACTTCTTTTTCCAATTTCCATTTTGGGCATAAAAAAGTATTTCTTAAAAATACATAACCTAAAAAGGTATTTCTAAAAATAGAGAAAACAAACGGCAGAGCAAAAATACGATGCTTTTATTTGAATTACAAACTATAGCTATTCTTTTGAACGACAGTATCGCGAAGCACGATCTCCTGATGACAACACTCACTGTTGCCAGAACTTATCTAAACTATATATTATATTATTATTATTTTTAACATACTTTAATACTTCCCCTTGTAAAAAATAATAATAATAATAAATTAAAAGAAAAGAGTCACAAAAGTCCCATCTTGTCACAAAGAATTAAGTCTCGGTTTAAATAAAGGTTTAGTCATTATGTCAGCAACTTGCGCCTCTGTAGGTACCTGCTGCACAATGATTTCCTTTTCTAGAACTTTCTCTCGTATGAAGAAGTGCTTGATATCAATGTGTTTTGTGCGTCGATGAAACTCCGGGTTTTGTGACAGTCTCACTGCAGCGGCGTTGTCTACTTGAATTACTGGAGTTTCACGTAACTTGGTTACATCACTAAATAGTCGCTTTAACCAAATTACTTCTCTAGAACATTCACTAGCTGCAATTACTTCTGCTTCAGTCGTCGAAGTTGCAACAACTGTTTGCCTTTGGCTAATCCATGATATAGCTCCACCACTATATAATATCACTACTCCACTCGTTGATTTTCCTGTTTCTTGACAGCCTCCAAAATCTGCATCACTATAGCATTCTAGAATTCCTGGTTTGTATTTATTCTTGTATGTAACACCTTTAGTTAGAGAACCTGCTATGTATCTGAATACACGTTTCACTTTTTTCCAATCATCTTTCGAAGGATTTTCTAGGTAACGTGATAGAATGCCCAGTAAGCTAAATCTGGTCTTGTGCCTAACATAAGATACATTAAAGCTCCTACAGCTTCTCTATAAGGAAAAATTTCTCTGTTTGATTTATCTTCCTTTTTCTTTTCAGTTAGACCTTCCTTCAGGATAGGAGTTGACACTGGCTTGCAATCTTCCATCCCAAATTTTTGAAGAATTTTTCTTGCATAAGCTTGCTGACTAATTTTAATACTTCCATCTTCAAGATGTTTAATTTCAAGTCCAAGAAAGTATACTGCTGGTTTAGTTGTGATTCTGAATCTCGACTTCAATTCTCTGAGAAATTTTTCAGATTCATGTAGATCTGTTGATGCTACTAAACCATCATCTACATATAAACATACGATTAGCTTCTTGCCGTTATTGTTTCTTATATATAAGCATGGATCAGCTTCACTTGTCTTGAAGCCCAGCTGTGACACAAAATCTCCAAAATATTTATTCCAGCAGCGTGATGATTGTTTAAGTCCATACAAACTGCGTTTCAACTTACAGACTTTCTTCGAACCGTCACTATATCCTTCTGGTTGCTGCATGTATATAGATTCTTCAAGTTTTCCATATAAGAATGCTGAACCGACATCAAACTGAGAAAGATGCATTTTCTCATTGGCTGCGATGCTCAAAACTGAACGAATAGTTCCTAACTTTGTTACTGGACTAAACGTTTGATCATAATCAACTCCAAAACGTTGAGTACATCCTTTGGCAACAAGTCTAGCCTTGAATTTATCAATAGATCCATCAGGATTTCTTTTGATCTTA
Organism: Stegodyphus dumicola; assembly: GCF_044657685.1. Classification (NCBI taxonomy): domain Eukaryota; kingdom Metazoa; phylum Arthropoda; class Arachnida; order Araneae; family Eresidae; genus Stegodyphus; species Stegodyphus dumicola. The sequence continues at coordinate 7,871,101 of NC_140774.1, read as the reverse complement.
TAAACCCACTTGCATGGTATAGCTTTAGCATCTTTTGGTAATTTTTCTAAACTCCATGTTTCATTCTCTATCAATGATTTCATCTCTGAATCCATAGCTTCTCTCCAATTAACACTTTGCTTACAGTTGATCGCTTCTTCATAAGATTCAGGTTCTTCAGAATCAATAATAAAAGCTTCACTTATCATTATATAATCTTCAAAACGCTTTGGCTTTCTCAAGTCAGCTCTATCTCTTAGGAATCTTGACTGTGCATTATTTTGCAAATTAATATCTTCACATTCTTCTCTTTCAGAATGTTCTTCTGATATATTTCCAGATATTTCTTTGTTGTACTCTTTTTTTTTAATTATCTTCTTCACAAAGAAACTTTTCTGGCTTATCTTTTTCTGAATTTTGTTGATGTTCAGAGCCAGAAATTAGGCTATCTTGATCTTGAATAGGTAACTGCACCCTTTCTTCACAATCTGTGAGCTTTTCGTTAAATATAACATCCCGTGAACAGATCATACTATTGGTTTCTTTGATCCGTAATCGGTATCTTTCGTCTCCATCATAACCAATTAAATAAGCTTTTGTAGCCTTATTATCCATTTTCCTTCTTCTTTGTTTAGGAATATGGGCATAGCACACAGATCCTACTATACGAAGATGCTTAATTCGAGGTTTCTTTTTAAACCATAGCTCATAAGGACTCATGCCTTCCACTGATGATTTGCCAGTTCTGTTTAGTACATATATGGCAGTGTTGACTAGTTCAGCCCATATTGCTGCAGGAAAATGAGCTTCAGAATTTGAGTACTTAAATGTTCTTGCCATTTCGATTATTGTACGTATGTCTTTTTCACTAGAGCCATTTTGTTCAGGAGAATAAGGTGCTGTTAGTCTTTGAGTTATACCTTCAGAATGCAAAATAGCACGCACTATGTCATTGTCAAACTCGCCTCCATTATCGCTGAGAAATTCTTTGACTGGATGTCCTAAAATTTTAGCGTGTGCAAGCATGTGTTGTAACATATTTACAACAGCAGATTTTTCCTTGATAAAATACCCATAACGAAACTTTGTGTAGCTATCTTTAAACACAACTAAGTATCTTTTCTTCTGGAAAGATTCATCAAAAGGTCCACAGACATCAGCTGAAATTAATTCACCAGGCTTGCTGGCTGGCTTTCTTATGCCAAATGGTAAACGGTGTGCTTTGCCAAAAATGCATGGTTCACACAATTTTCTTTCAAATGGGATTTTAACTCCTAATTCTTTCTCAAGCATGTTCTTAATGTGACGTTTATCTTGATGTCCCCATCTCTGATGATATAACTCTAACAAGGAATTGTCTGCTTCAGCAGCATGCACTTCTATAATTTTATCAGGCATAATAGGTTCGATAGCTGCCTTGTATAAAGTACCATCTACTTTGCGAGTTCCAAAAAGCACTACTTGACCATTAACCTTTAACCAGTATTCTGTAACTGTTGAAATAAATTTACTATTCGGATTTCTATCTTGAGCAGCAAGTAAAGAAAATAAATTTCTGTTTATCTCAGGGACATACCAAACATCTTTAAGGTAAATTCTTTGGATTTTACTACCAATAGTTGTTTTGACACATACTGTACCTTTACCAAGAGCAACTAAAGTTTCTTTTCCAGCAGCCTTGATGCTACAGGGACTATCAAACTTCATAAAGTCAATAAAGTATGTGAAACAATTCATGGTATGTCTTGTAGCTCCACTATCAATCCAAAAAGATGTTCGATCAGTCTTAGCCTCTTCGTCAATGAACATCAGTATTACATTGCCTGTATTTCCTTCATTGGTTTTCGTCAACCTATTCTTGGGTGGTCTTCCATCAGCAATCCACTGTTTACAATCTTTTGTCCTGTGTCCTTTCTTTTTGCAATAATTGCAAATATCTTCTTTTCTTGGTTTTCTTCTGAATTTGTCTTTTTTATATTGCTTTTGTTTTTCAGATTTTGACATTACTAATGCCACTTGTTCATTTGTATTGCCTTTCTCATGACTTTTAAATTCTCTTTCATGAGAGCAAAGCTGTGCTGTTAACTCATCAACTGTTCTTTTGTCTTCACCCAAGAGTAACCAACTTGACTTAAACAAATGGTATTGTTCTGGTAAGACATCTAAAATCTTGCAATTGAGTAGCATGTCAGGTAACTTATTTTCATTTTTCTTTTCAAGTCCTGAATTCAACTCATTCCATAAGTTTTTTATTTGGAAAGATGAGCCGCCATATTATCTTTTTCATTCCACTTGAATTGAAAAAATTGCACGCATATATTATACAATTGATTTTCTGATGATGCTTCAAATAACTTATATAATTCCAACCACACTTCTCTAGCAGTCTGAAAACTCATAACTTTTTGCAGAGTTTCTTCCGTCATGGAATTCGTTAATACCATCATAGCACTAGTGTTTGCATTTTGAAACTTCTTAACAGCTTCATTATATTTCTCTTGTTGAGCAATCGGAGCATCTACAGGAACAACTTCTGGTTTCACTATAGTTCCTTCTACAATTTCTAAAGCACCAGGATGATAATTTAAAACAAATTTTATCCTGTATTTCCATATAAGCCAATCGCTTTCACCTGATAAAGGCTTTACTTGGACCTTAGATAATTCCATACTTTGATATCTAAACAACTTTCGATTGCTATAACGAAAACAAAACACTTACTTGATTAGGCTTAACGAGTTCCGTTTCTTCGAGAAAACATCAATTCAAAACATTTTGACGCAATATGGGAGCTTGCTTGGCCCATAACCTAAAAAAGTATTTCTTAAAAATACATAACCTAAAAAGGTATTTCTAAAAATAGAGAAAACAAACAGCAGAGCAAAAATACGATGCTTTTATTGGAATTACAAACTATAGCTATTCTTTTGAACGACAGTATCGCGAAGCACGATCATCCTGATGACGACAACACTCACTGTTGCCAGAACTTCTCTAAACTATATATTATATTATTATTATTTTTATTAACATACTTTAATAGGGCAGACGCGTGAAAATACTGGGTGCTCACCCTTGCAATTTATACAAAGAGGCGCAGCGGTACAATTTTCAGAATCGTGGTCAATCTGTGAGTATCGGGCGCATGTGAGGCTGCCACGACAAGACGTTTTAGAATGGCCGAAACGCTGGCATTGGAAGCATCGCATAGGGTTGGGAATATAAGGTCTTACAGGAATATTTAGATATCCGGCCTTAATATTCTTAGGCAGATCAGGCGTGTTGACGGTATGGATCACGTGTTTCGTATCGATCAACTTTCCTTCCTTACGCATCTTGATCCGCCTAGCACCGCAGACATTTTGGTCGGACAGCTCGGAAGCGATCTCTTCTTCAAGAACATACAGAAGGTCGAATTCCGATATTACGCCACGACAGTAATTCAGTATCTTATGTGCTGTTACAGTGACATTCGCTTGCCCAAGTTTAGTTATTTGAAGTAAAGAAGCAGACCGGGTGGCTGAGATTGTATGAATAAGCAAGTGTCCGGAGCAGACGCTTTATATATTCTTTATATTCGCCAGAAGGACTGGAGATAACTAGGAAACGGGGACTACTATTAGAATTACTTGCATTTGCATCTGTGCGTAATTTTTTTGAAGTAGACTTTTCAGAATTCGGTTGAGTGACTGGAGTAACTTCAAAATCCTTGATTAGAAAAATTTGAGGGTTAGCTATCATGAGGAAAGAAAAGATTCGGGTCCGACGGCCCCGCCCACCACGGAGCCCTACAAGGGAACACAGATTCCTGTGTTAGGGCTAGCCGGACCTATAGGCAAACTGAAGCCCCACAGTCGGCTTTACTGAAAGCAGGTACTCCCGAGAGCTTGACCCCAAGCGACTGACACAAGGACTAGTGACCAGCCGATTGACACCCGTGAGGATGACTAAGGTGCCTCGCGTAGCTGAAGCAGAGGCCAAAGCAGTGTGTTGGGGACAGTACCTCGCCCTTCAACTACCAGGACCCTCCTTTCCAGCGACACGGGTCTCCACGCACGGCAAACACATGGGCAGTTTTCTCGCCACTCGAAAACTAGATGCAAGGGCTGCTCCAGTCTCTCGTGACGAGCCCCAAACTCCGTAGAGGGAAACCACGAGGGAGAAGGGAAGGGAGAAAGTTCCAGCCAAGAGTAGAGGAGACGGAAAAGACGATAGATCACTGGGGCTCCAGGATCCTGACACCCGTCTCCCCAAGATGATCCCCTGAAGGGCTAGGGTACCTCGGGGGTGAGTGAGTGAGTGAGTGATTATGGCGCAAAAACCAGAGATGATTATGACGCGCCAAACAAAAGATGAGATGATTACAATTGATGACATTAAAATTCAATAAATAAAAACAAGTAGATAAATGTACCAAATCCAGAGGATGAAGTCATATAAGAACAAGTTAAAAGCACATATTAACATTCAAGACACAGTCTTCAAAACAAATTACATTTGGTAATAAAAGCCAATCTCTTTTAAATAATAAAATAAATTAGAATTGACCTCTCTTCCGATTAAACGGTCGAGAGGTAAGTCACAGCTATTAAAATATTTCTGGCGAAGACTATTAAAACATTGACACTCAATTAAAATATGACGAACAGATAAACAAACATTACAATTAAAACAAACAGGCTCATTTTCAGCTTTAAGAAGATAGCTATGTGTGACTCTGGTATGACCAATTCTGAGTCGAGTCAAAAGAACGTCCTCTTTACGATTTCCAGCAAAATCCCAATGCTCAATTCTAGGTTTGATGTTTCTCAACTTGCTGTGATGCTGAACATCCCAAATTTGCTGCCATTTTTTTCGTATCTTTCCCTTGATGACACAGCAGATGTCTCTAAAAGGGATAAGGCGACTGGACAGTTCGACAGCAGATTTTGCCGCGATGTCTGCAAGCTCGTTTCCCTTTATTCCCGTATGCCCGGGAACCCAGCAGTACAGGATTTCATATCCTCGTATCATTAAATTTCTATGAATTTTGAGAACATCCACTACCACAGGATTCTGAGCGTTGGGAAAAGCTTCCAAGGATTTAAGAGCACCATACGAGTCTGTGTAAACTATGAACTTTTTGTGGCAGAGCTTTGAGATGTACAAAAGAGCATAATATATTGCAGTTAGTTCAGATGTTAGGACAGAGAAAGCATGGTGCAGGCATCTGCCCTCTATGTAATTTTCAAATACAAAAGCCATCCCGACATGATCATTTGACTTTGATCCATCTGTGTATATCGGATAATAACTGCTATATTTGTGCCTGTGCTCAGCGAAAAGTTGTCTGTAAACGATCTCGTTAGTGCTCGCCTTTACGTGATGTTTAAAAACATCAAGAAGCTGGATCCGTGAATTTTCCCAAGGTGGAATTTCAAAATTCTGTACTGCTTGGGGGTGCATATCAGAGAGGGAGAGTTCCTCAATGACAGGGCGAACTCTTAAAGGGAAAGTAGGAACACAGGATGGACGTGTTTCAAAAAATGTGTTACACTCATTATCAAGTAAGCACAGCTTATTGGGATGTTCAGGTTGAGATAGAGTATTAAAATATTGCAAAAGGGACAATTGCTCACGCCTCAGATGAAGTGATGGTTCGTTACAGTCAACATATAGGCTCTGCACAGGAGAAGTCCTGGAAGCTCCTGAACAAATCCGCATTCCTTGATGGTGAACAGGATCCAGTTTTAACAAAACAGATGAGCGAGCGGATCCATAAACAACTGAGCCATAGTCCAGTTTAGAGCGGATAAGCGCTCTGTAAATGCGAAGCATGGAGCAACGCTCTGCACCCCAGGAGGTGTTTGCCAACACTTTTAAAATATTTAGTGTTTTTAGACACTTCTTTCTCAGGTTTAAAACATGAGAAAGGAAAGTCAATTTTCGGTCGAACGTCACTCCTAAAAATTTTACTTCAGGCGCAACTGGAATAATTGTACCATTCAAGTATAACTCAGGTTCAGGATGGAGACCTCGCTTCCTACAAAAGTGCACGCAGACAGTTTTCTGTTTCGAAAATGTAAATCCCTGTTTGTCTGACCATTCTTGGATCTTAATCAGAGCCATCTGCAGTTGCCTCTCTACATATCTCATGTCTGCTCCTCGACAGCTAATCTGCAGATCATCAACATATAGAGATCCCAAGATGGTGGGAGGAAGTTCTTTTAGTACAGAATTTATTTTTAAACTAAACAGGGTTACACTGAGCACACAGCCTTGAGGCACACCCTCTTCCTGTTCAAAAACATCCGAAAAAACAGAGCCAATTCTTACTTGAAAAGTTCTAGTGTTCAAGAAATTTTGAATGAAAATTGGTAGGTTGCCGCGCAAGCCACTCTCGTGAAGATCCCGGAGTATACCGTATCTCCATGCCTTATCATAAGCTTTTTCAATGTCGAAGAATATCGAGACAAGGTGGCTTCTTCTTACAAATGCTTTTCGAATAGATGTCTCTAAGAGGAGCATGTTATCTACAGTTGTTCTTCCCTTTCGAAAACCACTCTGATAAGGCGATATAATATCATTCTTTTCCAAGAAGTAGACTAGGCGGCTGTTTACCATCTTTTCAAACAGTTTGCAGAGGCAACTCGTAAGGGCAATTGGCCGATAGTTGGAGGGATTTCTTGGATCTTTCCCTGGCTTAGGAATAGGAATGACAATAGCTCTCTTCCATGCACTGGGAAAGGCATGCTCCTTCCACACCCTATTGTAAAGAGTGAGAAGGGCATTCAGTGACTTATAGGACAGATGCTTTAGCATTTCATAATACACGCCATCCAGACCCGGACAAGACCTATGTGTCTGCAACAAAGCTCTCTTTAGTTCAACCATAGTAAAGTCTCTATTGTACGGCTCAAAGTTGGAAGAGTTGAAAGCGATGGGATTTTTCTCAGAGCGCTGCTTGATAGAAAGAAATGCAGGTGAGTAATTTCGGCTGGAAGAAACGGCAGCAAATGTCTCACCAATTGTATTTGCAATTTCTTCTATGGAGCTAATCACTCGGCCATCTTTTTCCAGAAAGGAAAGTGAGTGGTCTTTATATATGCCGCATGCTTTTCGAACTCTTTCCCAAACCCGTTTACTAGGCGTAGAGGATGTTATTGAGGACACATATGAAATCCAGGAATCCCTCTGGCTCTGCCTTCTTACTTTCCGTGCATTTGCTTTGGCTCTTTTAAAAGCTATGAGGTTTCGCAGAGTAGGATATCTACGAAAAATACCCCATGCTTTTTTCTGTTTTTTCAGTGCTTCATGACAGTCGCGATTCCACCATGGTTTCGAATATTTTAGTGTTTTTCCTGATGTTCTAGGAATCGAAAGCATAGCTGCCTGAATAATAGTATTAGTAACAGCTTCAACAGCGTCATCGATATGCACACCTTCTACCATTTCCTCTGTCAGCTCTGCAACGGAAGAGAAGAGTTCCCAGTCTGCCCAGTCCAGGATAAAACGAGGGACTCTCGACACGGGGTTTGCTCCTCTTCGTGCAAGAGACACAAAAATAGGATAATGATCGCTGTTGTACAGGTCATTTCCGACACTAAAAGTGCAAAATGGCAACAGAGATGGTGAACAGATGGCAAGATCGAGAGCGTTGAATGTCCTTGAAGGCTCATGGAAGTACGTATCTTGCCCATTATTTAGGAGACAAAGGCTATGATCTTCGATCATCTGCTCTATTTGTCTTCCTCGGCAATTTGTATCTTTACTTCCCCAGAGTGGACTATGGCCGTTAAAATCTCCTATTATGATAAAAGGCTCAGGCAGCTGCTCTATTAGATTATTTAAATCTTGCTGATAAATGTGCTCATTTGGAGGCAAATACAAAGAAACAAATGAAACAATAATATCAAAATTTATTTGAGTAGCGACAACTTGGAGGGATGTCGTCAAAGGAAGTACATTTGAGGGATAATCCAGTGAGGAGAGGAGACCTACACCTCCACTGGCACGCTCACCTGCAATGTTATCCTTCCTGACGAAAGAAAACCTCCGAAGTTTTGCATGGTGTTCAGGTTTCAAATTTGTTTCCTGTATTGCTAAGCACACAGGATGATACACATTTATTATAGATTTGATGTCAAGGAAATTTTGGTGGAAACCGCGACAGTTCCATGACATGAGGGTGGCCATTATGAATGGTTTTTGTTTTTTCTGTGCTGTTCTTTTGTTTTTCGTGGAAGTAGATGCCTGGGAACTTCTAGACCCTCTTCTACTTCCATAAAGTCTGAATCCGCAGATTCAGAAATCATCTCATCAAAAGAGCTATTGCTGTGACTTCTATTTTTATTGGATATTTTATGTGTAGAAGTTTTGGGCTTACTTTGAATAACTGTTCCTTTCTTTTGTACTATATGGGTTCCATTTTCTTTTTCCTTGTTGGATGTAGACGGATGGGTTTTATTTGGTAGGGTCTGTGTGCCTATTCATGTTTGGGTGGCGACTGTACGAGATGATTTTACAGCACTGGCGTATGATGTATTTGGTCGAAGCTGTGTGCTCTGGACTAATCTTCTGGCTTCGGCATATGAGATGTTCCTCGTAAACTTTGCAGTCTGTACTTCTTTTTCCAATTTCCATTTTGGGCAGAGGCGTGAAAATGCTGGGTGCTCACCCTTGCAATTTATACAAAGAAGCGCAGCCGTACAATTTTCAGAATCGTGGCCAATCTGTGAGCATCGGGCGCATGTAAGGCTGCCACGACAAGACGTCTTAGAATGGCCGAAACGCTGGCATTGGAAACATCGCATAGGGTTTGGAATATAAGGTCTTACAGGAATATTTAGATATCCGGCCTTAATATTCTTAGGCAGATCAGGCGTGTTGAAGGTAAGGATCACGTGTTTCGTGTCTATCAACTTACCTTCTTTACGCATCTTGATCCGCCTTACACCGCAGACATTTTGTTCGGAGAGCTCAGAAGCGATCTCTTCTTCAGAAACATACAGAAGGTCGAATTCTGAGATTACACCCCGACAATAGTTGAGTGACTTATGTGGTGTTACAGTCACATTCGCTTGCCCAAGTTTAGTTATCTGAAGTAAAGAAGCAGACTGGGTGGCTGAGGTTGTATCAATAAGCAGGTCTCCGGAGCGGAGACGCTTTATATTTCTCGGCTCACCAATACAGGACTGGATGTATTTGTTTATTACGAAAGGAGACATCTTATGCATTTCGCCAGAAGGACTAGAGATGACTAGGAAACGGGGAATATTGTTATGATTTTTTTCATTTGTATCTGTACGTAATTTTTTTGCAGTAGACTTTTCAGAAGTAGGTTGAGTGAGAGGTTGAGTGAGTGGTTGAGTGAGTGGTTTAGCAGTAGACGTTTCAGAAATAGGTTGAATGACTGGTTTTAACAGTAGATGTTTCAGAACTAGGTTGAGTGACTGGTTTAGGAGTAGAAGTTTCAGAACTAGGTTGAGTGACAGGAGTGATTTGAGTGACTTGAGTGACAGGATTGACTTGAGTGACTGGAGTTACCTCGAAATCTTTTATTAAGTAAATATGAGAAGCCATAGTGAAAGAATAAAGATTCGGGTCCGACGGCCCCGCCCACCACGGAGCCCAACAAGGGAACACAGATTCCTGTGTTAGGGCTAGCCGGACCTATACGCAAACTGAAGCCCCACAGTCGGCTTTCCCGAAAGCAGGTACTCCCGAGAGCTTGACCCCAAGCCACTGACACAAGGACTAGTGACCAGCCGATTGACACCCGTGAGGACGACTAAGGTGCCTCCCGTTTAGCTGAAGCAGAGGCCAAAGCAGTGTGTTGGGGACAGTACCTCGCCCCTCAACTACCAGGACCCTCCTTTCCAGCGACACGGGTCTCCACGCACGGCAAACACGTGGGCAGTTTTCTCCCCACTTGAAAACTAGAAACAAGGTCTGTTCCAGCCTCTCGTGACGAGCCCCAAACTCCGTAGAGAGAAACCACAAGGGAGAAGGGAAGGGAAAAAGATCCAGCCAAGAGGAGAGGAGACGGAAAAGAGGATAGATCACTGGGGCTCCAGGATCGTGACACCCGTCTCACCAAGAAGATGATCCCCTGAAGGGCTAGGGTACCTCGGGATTGCCACACCCGTACTCACAAAAGTGAGCCCCCTGAGGGATAGGGTACCTCGGGATTGCAACACCCGTACTCACAAAAGTGACCCCCTGAGGGTGGATGGCTTTTGTATTTGAAAATTACATAGAGGGCAGATGCCTGCACCATGCTTTCTCAGTCCTAACATCTGAACTAACTGCAATATATTATGGTCTTTTGTACATCTCAAAGCTCTGCCACAAAAAGTTCATAGTTTACACAGACACGTATAGTGCTCTTAAATCCTTGGAAGTTTTTCCCAACACTGAGAATCCTGAGGTAGTGGATGTTCTCAAAATTCATATAAATTTAACGATTCGAGGTTATGAAGTCCTGTACTGCTGGGTTCTTGGACATGCTAGAATAAAGGGAAATGAGCTTGCAGATATCGCAGCCAAATCTGCTCTTGAACTGTCCAGTCGCCTTATCCCTTTTAGACATCAAGGGAAAGGTCCGAAAAAAATGGCAGCAAATTTGGGATGTTCAGCATCACAACAAGTTGAGAAACATCAAGCCTAGAATTGAGCATTGGGATTTTGCTGGAAATCGTAAGGAGGACGTTCTTTTGACTCGCCTCAGAATTGGTCACACTAGAGTCACTCATAACTATCTTCTCAAAGCTGAATAATGTTTGTTTATCTGTTCGTCATATTTTAATTGAGTGTCCATGTTTTAATAGTCTTCGCCAGAAATATTTTAATGGCTGTGACTTACCTCTCGACCGTTTAATCGGAAGAGAGGTCAATTGTAATTTATTTTATTATTTAAAAGAGATTGGGGTGAGTGAGTGAGTGAGTGAGTGATTATGGCGCAAAAACCAGAGATGATTATGACGCGCCAAACAAAAGATGAGATGATTACAATTGATGACATTAAAATTCAATAAATAAAAACAAGTAGATAAATGTACCAAATCCAGAGGATGAAGTCATATAAAAACAAGTTAAAAGCACATATTAACATTCAAGACACAGTCTTCAAAACAAATTACATTTGGTAATAAAAGCCAATCTCTTTTAAATAATAGAAGAAATTAGAATTGACCTCTCTTCCGATTAAACGGTCGAGAGGTAAGTCACAGCTATTAAAATATTTCTGGCGAAGACTATTAAAACATTGACACTCAATTAAAATATGACGAACAGATAAACAAACATTACAATTAAAACAAACAGGCTCATTTTCAGCTTTAAGAAGATAGCTATGTGTGACTCTGGTATGACCAATTCTGAGTCGAGTCAAAAGAACGTCCTCTTTACGATTTCCAGCAAAATCCCAATGCTCAATTCTAGGTTTGATGTTTCTCAACTTGTTGTGATGCTGAACATCCCAAATTTGCTGCCATTTTTTTCGTATCTTTCCCTTGATGACACAGCAGATGTCTCTAAAAGGGATAAGGCGACTGGACAGTTCGACAGCAGATTTTGCCGCGATGTCTGCAAGCTCGTTTCCCTTTATTCCCGTATGCCCGGGAACCCAGCAGTACAGGATTTCATATCCTCGTATCATTAAATTTCTATGAATTTTGAGAACATCCACTACCACAGGATTCTGAGCGTTGGGAAAAGCTTCCAAGGATTTAAGAGCACTATACGAGTCTGTGTAAACTATGAACTTTTTGTGGCAGAGCTTTGAGATGTACAAAAGAGCATAATATATTGCAGTTAGTTCAGATGTTAGGACAGAGAAAGCATGGTGCAGGCATCTGCCCTCTATGTAATTTTCAAATACAAAAGCCATCCCGACATGATCATTTGACTTTGATCCATCTGTGTATATCGGATAATAACTGCTATATTTGTGCCTGTGCTCAGCGAAAATTTGTCCGTAAACGATCTCGTTAGTGCTCGCCTTTACGTGATGTTTAAAAACATCAAGAAGCTGGATCCGTGAATTTTCCCAAGGTGGAATTTCAAAATTCTGTACTGCTTGGGGGTGCATATCAGAGAGGGAGAGTTCCTCAATGACAGGGCGAACTCTTAAAGGGAAAGTAGGAACACAGGATGGACGTGTTTCAAATAATGTGTTACACTCATTATCAAGTAAGCACAGCTTATTGGGATGTTCAGGTTGTGATAGAGTATTAAAATATTGCAAAAGGGACAATTGCTCACGCCTCAGATAAAGTGATGGTTCGTTACAGTCAACATATAGGCTCTGCACAGGAGAAGTCCTGAAAGCTCCTGAACAAATCCGCAGACCTTGATGGTGAACAGGATCCAGTTTTAACAAAACAGATGACCGAGCGGATCCATAAACAACTGAGCCATAGTCCAGTTTAGAGCGGATAAGCGCTCTGTAAATGCGAAGCATGGAGCAACGCTCTGCACCCCAGGAGGTGTTCGCCAACACTTTTAAAATATTTAGTGTTTTTCGACACTTCTTTCTCAGGTTTAAAACATGAGAAAAGAAAGTCAATTTTCGGTCGAACGTCACTCCTAAAAATTTTACTTCAGGCGCAACTGGAATAATTGTACCATTCAAGTATAACTCAGGTTCAGGATGGAGACCTCGCTTCCTACAAAAGTGCACGCACACAGTTTTCTGTTTCGAAAATGTAAATCCCTGTTTGTCTGACCATTCTTGGATCTTAATCAGAGCCATCTGCAGTTGCCTCTCTACATATCTCATGTCTGCTCTTCGACAGCTAATCTGCAGATCATCAACATATAGAGATGCCAAGATGGTGGGAGGAAGTTCTTTTAGTACAGAATTTATTTTAAAACTAAACAGGGTTACACTGAGCACACAGCCTTGAGGCACACCCTCTTCCTGTTCAAAAACATCCGAAAAAACAGAGCCAATTCTTACTTGAAAAGTTCTAGTGTTCAAGAAATTTTGAATGAAAATTGGTAGGTTGCCGCGCAAGCCACTCTCGTGAAGATCCCGGAGTATACCGTATCTCCATGCCTTATCATAAGCTTTTTCAATGTCGAAGAATATCGAGACAAGGTGGCTTCTTCTTACAAATGCTTTTCGAATAGATGTCTCTAAGAGGAGCATGTTATCTACAGTTGTTCTTCCCTTTCGAAAACCACTCTGATAAGGCGATATAATATCATTCTTTTCCAAGAAGTAGACTAGGCGGCTGTTTACCATCTTTTCAAACAGTCTGCAGAGGCAACTCGTAAGGGCAATTGGCCGATAGTTGGAGGGATTCGTTGGATCTTTCCCTGGCTTAGGAATAGGAATGACAACAGCTCTCCTCCATGCACTGGGAAAGGCATGCTCCTTCCACACCCTATTGTAAAGAGTGAGAAGGGCATTCAGTGACTTACAGGACAGATGCTTTAGCATTTCATAATTCACTCCATCAAGACCCGGAGAAGACCTATGTGTCTGCAATAAAGCACTCCTTAATTCAAGCATAGTAAAGTCTCTATTGTAAGGCTCAGATTTGGAAGAGTTGAATGCGATGGGATTTATTTCAGAGTGCTGCTTCATAGAAAGAAATGCAGGTGTATAGTTTCTGCTGGAAGAAACGGAAGCAAATGTCTCACCAATAGTATTCGCAATTTCTTCTATGGAGCTAATCACTCGGCCATCTTTTTCCAAAAAGGAAAGTGAGTGGTCTTTATATATGTCGCGTGCTTTTCGAACTCATTCCCAAACCCGCTTGCTAGGCGTGGAGGATGTTATTGACGACACATATGAAATCCAGGAATCCCTCTGGCTCTGCCTTCTTACTTTTCGTGCATTTGCTTTGGCTCTTTTAAAGGCTATGAGGTTTCGCAGAGTAGGATATCTACGAAAAATACCCCATGCTTTTTTCTGTTTTTTCAGTGCTTCATGACAGTCACGATTCCACCATGGTTTTGAATATTTTAGTAGTTTTCCTGATGTTCTAGGAATGGAGAGCATAGCTGCCTGAATAATAGTATTAGTAACAGCTTCAACAGCGTCATCGATATGCGCATCTTCTACCATTTCATCTGTGAGCTCTGCAATGGAAGAGAAGAGTTCCCAGTCTGCCCTGTCCAGTATGAATCGAGGGGATCTCGACATGGGGTTTGCTCCTCTTCGTGCAAGAGACACAAGAATGGGATAATGATCACTGTTGTAAAGATCTTTACCCACATTAAAAGTGCAAAAAGGCAACAGAGATGGTGAACAGATGGCAAGGTCGAGAGCATGGAATGTTTTTGAAGGCTCATGGAAGTAAGTATCTTGCCCATTATTGAGGAGACAAAGGCTATGATCTTCGATCATCTGCTCAATTTGTCTTCCTCGGCAATTAGTATCCTTACTACCCCAGAGCGGACTATGGCCGTTAAAATCTCCTATTATGATGAAAGGCTCAGGCAGCTGCTCTAAAAGACCATTTAAATCTTGCTGATCAATATGCTCATTTGGAGGCAAATACAGAGAAACGACTGTAACAACAAAATCAAAATTTGTTTGAGTAGCGAAAACTTGGAGGGATGTCGTCAAAGAAAGTACATTTGAGGGATAATCCAGTGAGGTGAGGAGACCTACACCTCCACTGGCACGCTCACCTGCAAGGTTATCTTTCCTGACGAAGGAAAACCTCCGAAGTTTTGCCTGTTGTTCTGGTTTTAGATTTGTTTCCTGTATTGCGAAGCATACAGGATGATAAGCATTAATTATGGCTTTGATGTCGAGCAAATTTCGGTGGAAACCGCGACAGTTCCATGAGACGAGGGTGGCCATTATGTCTGGTTTTTGTTCTTTCTGTGCTCTTGTTTGGTTTTTCGTGGAAGTAGATGCCTGGGAAATTCTAGACCCTCCTCTACTTCCATAGTGTCTGAATCCGCAGATTCAGAAATCATTTCGTCAAAAGAGCTATTGCTGGGACTTCTATTTTTATTAATTATTTTGTGACTTTCAATTTTAGGTTTACTTTGAATGACTGTTTCTTTTTTTTGTATTAAATGAGTTGCATTTTCCGTTTTCTTGGTGGATGTGGTTGGTTGGGTTTTATTTGCTTTAATCTGCGTGCCTATTGATATTTGGGTGGCAATGCTACGTGTTGTTTTAACTGCACTGGCATAAGATTTGTTTGATTGGAGCTGTGTGCTTTGAACTAGTTTTCTGGCTTCAGCATACGAGATGTTCCTGGTAACTTTAAGAGTCTGTACTTCTTTTTCGGATTTCCATTTTGGGCAGAGGCGTGAAAATGCTGGGTGCTGACCCTTGCAATTTATACACGAAGGCGCAGCGGTACAATTTTCCGAATCGTGGCCAATCTGTGAGCATCGGGCGCATGTGAAGCTGCCACGACAAGACGTCTTAGAATGGCCGAAACGCTGGCATTGGAAGCATCGCATAGGGTTGGGAATATAAGGTCTTACAGGACAATTTAAATATCCGGCCTTAATATTCTTAGGCAGATCAGGCGTGTTGAAGGTAAGGATCACGTGTTTCGTATCGATCAACTTACCTTCCTTACGCATCTTGATCCGCCTAGCACCGCAGACATTTTGGTCGGATAGCTCGGAAGCGATCTCTTCTTCAGGAACGTACAGAAGGTCGAATTCCGATATTACGCCACGACAATAATTCAGTGTCTTATGTGCTGTTACAGTGACATTCGCTTGCCCAAGTTTAGTAATCTGAAGTAAAGAAGCAGACTGGGTGGCTGAGTTTGTATCAATAAGCAAGTCTCCGGAGCGGAGACGCTTTATGTTTCTCGGCTCACCAATACAAGACTGGATGTATTTATTTATTACGAAAGGAGACATCTTATGCATTTCGCCAGAAGGACTAGAGATGACTAGGAAACGGGGACTATTGTGATGATTTTTTTTATTTGCATCTGTCCGTAATTTTTTGCAGAATTTTCAGAACTAGGTTGAGTGACAGGTTGAGTGACTGGTTTAGTAGTAGACGTTTCAGAGCTAGGTTGAATGATTGGTTTATTAGTAGATGGTTCAGAGCTAGGTTGAGTGAATGGTTTAGCAGTATACGTTTCAGAACTAGGTTGAGTGACTGGTTTAGCTGTAGACGTTCCAGAACTAGTTTGAATGACTGGAGTTACCTCGAAATCTTTAATTAAGTAGATATGAGAAGAAGCCATAGTGAAAGAATAAAGATTCGGGTCCGACGGCCCCGCCCACCACGGAGCCCAACAAGGGAACACAGATTCCTGTGTTAGGGCTAGCCGGACCTATACGCAAACTGAAGCCCCACAGTCGGCTTTCCCGAAAGCAGGTACTCCCGAGAGCTTGACCCCAAGCCACTGACACAAGGACTAGTGACCAGCCGATTGACACCCGTGAGGACGACTAAGGTGCCTCCCGTTTAGCTGAAGCAGAGGCCAAAGTAGTGTGTTGGGGACAGTACCTCGCCCCTCAACTACCAGGACCTTCCTTTCCAGCGACACGGGTCTCCACGCACGGCAAACACGTGGGCAGTTTTCTCCCCACTCGAGAACTAGAGACAAGGTCTGTTCCAGTCTCTCGTGACGAGCCCCAAACTCCGTAGAGAGAAACCACGAGGGAGAAGAGAAGGGAAAAAGTTCCAGCAAAGAGGAGAGGAGACGGAAAAGAGGACAGATCACTGGGGCTCCAGGATCGTGACACCCGTCTCACCAAGAAGATGATCCCCTGAAGGGCTAGGGTACCTCGGGATTGCCACACCCGTACTCACAAAAGTGAGCCCCCTGAGGGATAAAAGAGATTGGCTTTTATTACCTAATGTGATTTGTTTTGAAGACTGTGTCTTGAATTTTAATATGTGCTTTTAACTTGTGTTTATATGACTTCATCCTCTGGATTTGGTACATTTATCTACTTGCTTTTATTTATTGAATTTTAATGACATCAATTGTAATCATCCCATCTTGTGTTTGGCGCGTCATAATCATCTCTGGTTTTTGCGCCATAATCACTCACTCACTCTCAAATTGAGGATGGGGAGGAACACCCTATACTGTATCTTAGCAAAAAGTTTACTAAAGCGTTTTTTGCTTGTAAGGTTCTTAAGTTTTACTAACGTTTATTTTATTTTAAATCTTTACTATCACTTCTTATTTTCTACTTCCGGCCAGAATTATAAGCGTTAAGGTTTTTATGCAAAGTTTGTCTGGCGAACGCCAAGTATTTAAGTTGCGGCCTTTTGCCAAGCGAGAGAGAGGAAGCAGTGAGTCAACGCAGGCCGCTTACCTTAGAAGTTAAGCAGTTGCTGTTTGCCTTCCAAGCCAGAGGTTTTAATCCTCTTGATAAATTAAACGTATTGTAGTGTTCACAGGCTCTGTGCTACATACGCTTCCTGTTATTATAAGGCCAATCTTCCACGTGTATTATTCTAATGTTAAATTAGAGTTTAGTTTTATTTTTATACTTTTACGTTAGACCCCAAGTGGCGGGTCAGTGTATTCCGAAGTACGGAAGTTATTGTATATAGAGAAAAATAAAGGGTTTTGTATACCCTTCGTCTGTATCCTGTCTACTTACCACAATTAGTGAACATAGCTTTAGTAAGCTCTCTGTTCCGAGTCAGGTCCTTGTATGTTCCCGAAGAAGGTTAGAAGGAACATTGAGCCTGATATGCTAAGCAAAAAGCTTGCTAAGCTTAAACTTTGCTAAGCTTAAACTGTATCTTAGCAAAAAGTTTACTAAAGCGGAGCGAAATTATAGCACCATTGAAAGAGAACTAGCGGCCATTATTTATGGACTGAAGAAACTAAGTCATTACTTAGACGGACAGAAATTCAAGATCCAGACGGATCATAATCCGTTGACTCTTTTAAACAAAATGATGGGATCAAATTCTCGTTTGACTCGCTGGGCATTGTGTCTCCAACAGTATAGCTTTGAAATTGTTCATAGGCCAGGCAAATTACACGGTAATGCAGATGGCTTGAGTCGTGCCCTAGTCCAGTGACTGAATATCACTACTGGATATAAAGTAAGGTAAAAAGTAATGAAAATGGGTGAAAATGATTTTTGTAGAGTTTTGGAATTATATTTGTGTAAATTAAAAATTTTTTGCATTGTGTGTTTCATTTTCAAAAAAAAATTGTTAGAATTAAATATTTTATCTTAAGTATTAGCATTGTGTAAAAATTTGAGGAATATGCTTTGTATAAGGCTGACATTAGGAGTAGTTTAAATTATTTTTGTTCTATTTGTGCGGTTATGTTATCTAAAAATAAGTGCAGGTTAATGAAACTGGCTTCTCTATTATCACATAAATGGTTACCACTTGTGTTTTGACAGCAGTGAAATGTATTTAGAATTTTTCCTTCCATAGTCAAGAAAAATTTCTTTATGAGGGGAGGAGCTGTGATAAGGTTACATAAAAGAGTGAGTGAGTGAGTGAGTGATTATGGCCCAAAAACCAGAGATGATTATGACGCGCCAAACACAAGATGGGATGATTACAATTGAGTGAGTGAGTGATTATGGCCCAAAAACCAGAGATGATTATGACGCGCCAAACACAAGATGGGATGATTACAATTGAGTGAGTGAGTGAGTGAGTGATTATGGCGCAAAAACCAGAGATGATTATGACGCGCCAAACAAAAGATGAGATGATTACAATTGATGACATTAAAATTCAATAAATAAAAACAAGTAGATAAATGTACCAAATCCAGAGGATGAAGTCATATAAACACAAGTTAAAAGCACATATTAACATTCAAGACACAGTCTTCAAAACAAATTACATTTGGTAATAAAAGCCAATCTCTTTTAAATAATAAAATTAATTAGAATTGACCTCTCTTCCGATTAAACGGTCGAGAGGTAAGTCATAGCTATTAAAATATTTCTGGCGAAGACTATTAAAACATGGACACTCAATTAAAATATGACGAACAGATAAACAAACATTACAATTAAAACAAACAGGCTCATTTTCAGCTTTGAGAAGATAGCTATGTGTGACTCTGGTATGACCAATTCTGAGTCGAGTCAAAAGAACGTCCTCTTTACGATTTCCAGCAAAATCCCAATGCTCAATTCTAGGTTTGATGTTTCTCAACTTGTTGTGATGCTGAACATCCCAAATTTGCTGCCATTTTTTTCGTATCTTTCCCTTGATGACACAGCAGATGTCTCTAAAAGGGATAAGGCGACTGGACAGTTCGACAGCAGATTTTGCCGCGATGTCTGCAAGCTCGTTTCCCTTTATTCCCGTATGCCCGGGAACCCAGCAGTACAGGATTTCATATCCTCGTATCGTTAAATTTCTATGAATTTTGAGAACATCCACTACCACAGGATTCTGAGCGTTGGGAAAAGCTTCCAAGGATTTAAGAGCACTATACGAATCTGTGTAAACTATGAACTTTTTGTGGCAGAGCTTTGAGATGTACAAAAGAGCATAATATATTGCAGTTACTTCAGATGTTAGGACAGAGAAAGCATGGTGCAGGCATCTGCCCTCTATGTAATTTTCAAATACAAAAGCAATCCCAACATGATCATTTGACATTCATCCATCTGTGTATATCTGATAATAACTGCTATATTTGTGCCTGTGCTCAGCGAAAATTTGTCTCTAAACGATCTCGTTAGTGCTCGCCTTTACGTGATGTTTAAAAACATCAAGAAGCTGGATCCGTGAATTTTCCCAAGGTGGAATTTCAAAATTCTGTACTGCTTAGGGGTGCATATCAGAGAGGGTGAGTGAGTGAGTGATTATGGCGCAAAAACCAGAGATGGTTATGACGCGCCAAACACAAGATGGGATGATTACAATTGATGACATTAAAATTCAATCAATAAAAACAAGTAGATAAATGTACCAAATCCAGAGGATGAAGTCATATAAACACAAGTTAAAAAGCACATATTAAAATTCAAGACACAGTCTTCAAAACAAATTACATTTGGTAATAAAAGCCAATCTCTTTTAAATAATAAAATAAATTACAATTCACCTCTCTTCCGATTAAACGGTCGAGAGGTAAGTCACAGCTATTAAAATATTTCTGGCGAAGACTATTAAAACATGGACACTCAATTAAAATATGACGAACAGATAAACAAACATTACAATTAAAACAAATAGGCTCATTTTCAGCTTTGAGAAGATAGTTATGTGTGACTCGAGTGTGACCAATTCTGAGGCGAGTCAAAAGAACGTCCTCCTTACGATTTCCAACAATATCCCAATGCTCAATTCTAGGCTTGACGTTTCTCAACTTGTTGTGATGCTGAACATCCCAAAATTGCTGCCATTTTTTTCGGACCTTTCCCTTGATGACATTGCAGATATCTCTAAAAGGGATAAGGCGACTGGACAGTTCAACAGCAGATTTGGCTGCGATATCTGCAAGCTCATTTCCTTTTATTCCAACATGTCCAGGAACCCAGCAGTACAGGACTTCATAACCTCGAATCGTTAAATTTATATGAATTTTGAGAACATCCACTACCACAGGATTCTGCGTGTTGGGAAAAGCTTCCAAGGATTTAAGAGCACTATACGAGTCTGTGTAAACTATGAACTTTTTGTGGCAGAGCTTTGAGATATACAAAAGACCATAATATATAGCAGTCAGTTCAGATGTTAGGACTGAGAAAGCATGGTGCAGGCATCTGCCCTCTATGTAATTTTCAAATACAAAAGCCATCCGAACATGATCATTTGTCTTTGATCCATCTGTGTATATCGGATAATAACTGCTATATTTGTGCCTGTGCTCAGCAAAGAGTTGTCTATAAACGATCTCGTTAGTGCTTGCCTTCACGTGATGTTTGAAAACATCAAGAAGCTGAATCCGTGAATTTTCCCAAGGTGGGATTTCAAAGTTCTGTACTGCTTGGGGGCGCATATCAGAGAGGGAAAGTTCCTCAATGATAGGGCGAAGTCTTAAAGGAAAGGTAGGAATGCAGGATGGACGTGTTTCAAATAAAGTGTTACACTCATTATCAAGTAAGCACAGCTTATTGGGATGTTCAGGTTGGGATAAGATATTAAAATATTGTAAAAGGGACAATTGCTCACGCCTCAGATAAAGTGATGGTTCGTTACAGTCAACATATAGGCTCTGCACAGGAGAAGTCCTGAATGCTCCTGAACAAATCCGCAGACCTTGATGGTGAACAGGATCCAGTTTTAACAAAACAGATGACCGAGCGGATCCATACACAACTGAGCCATAGTCCAGTTTAGAGCGGACGAGCGCTCTGTAAATGCGAAGCATGGAGCAACGCTCTGCACCCCAGGAGGTGTTCGCCAACACTTTTAAAATATTTAGTGTTTTTAGACACTTCTTTCTCAGGTTTAAAACATGAGAAAGGAAAGTCAATTTTCGGTCGAAAGTCACTCCTAAAAATTTTACTTCAGGCGCAACTGGAATAATTGTACCATTCAAATATAACTCAGGTTCAGGATGGAGACCTCGCTTCCTACAAAAGTGCACGCACACAGTTTTCTGTTTCGAAAATGTAAATCCCTGTTTGTCTCACCATTCTTGGATCTTATTCAGAGCCATCTGCAGTTGCCTCTCTACATATCTCATGTCTGCTCCTCGACAGCTCATCTGCAGATCATCAACATATAGAGATCCCAAGATGGTGGGAGGAACTTCTTTTAGTACAGAATTTATTTTTAAACTAAACAGGGTTACACTGAGCACACAGCCTTGAGGCACACCCTCTTCCTGTTTAAAAACATCCGAAAAAACAGAGCCAATTCTTACTTGAAAAGTTCTAGTGTTCAAGAAATTTTGAATGAAAATTGGTAGGCTGCCGCGCAAGCCACTCTCGTGAAGATCCCGGAGTATACCGTATCTCCATGCCTTATCATAAGCTTTTTCAATGTCGAAGAATATCGAGACAAGATGGCTTCTTCTTACAAATGCTTTTCGAATAGATGTCTCTAAGAGGAGCATGTTATCTACAGTTGTTCTTCCCTTTCGAAAACCACTCTGATAAGGCGATATAACATCATTCTTTTCCAAGTAGACTAGGCGGCTGTTTACCATCTTTTCAAACAGTTTGCAGAGGCAACTCGTAAGGGCAATTGGCCGATAGTTGGAGGGATTCCTTGGATCTTTCCCTGGCTTAGGAATAGGAATGACAATAGCTCTCCTCCATGCACTGGGAAAGGCATGCTCCTTCCACACCCTATTGTAAAGAGTGAGAAGGGCATTCAGTGACTTACAGGACAGATGCTTTAGCATTTCATAATTCACTCCATCAAGACCCGGAGAAGACCTATGTGTCTGCAATAAAGCACTCCTTAATTCAAGCATAGTAAAGGTTCTATTGTAAGGCTCAGATTTGGAAGAGTTGAATGCGATGGGATTTATTTCAGAGTGCTGCTTCATAGAAAGAAATGCAGGTGTATAGTTTCTGCTGGAAGAAACGGAAGCAAATGTCTCACCGATAGTATTCGCAATTTCTTCTATGGAGCTAATCACTCGGCCATCTTTTTCCAAAAAGGAAAGTGAGTGGTCTTTATATATGCCGCATGCTTTTCGAACTCTTTCCCAAACCCGCTTGCTAGGCGTGGAGGATGTTATTGACGACACATATGAAATCCAGGAATCCCTCTGGCTCTGCCTTCTTACTTTTCGTGCATTTGCTTTGGCTCTTTTAAAGGCTATGAGGTTTCGCAGAGTAGGATATCTACGAAAAATACCCCATGCTTTTTTCTGTTTTTTCAGTGCTTCATGACAGTCGCTATTCCACCATGGTTTTGAATATTTTAGTAGTTTTCCTGATGTTCTAGGAATGGAGAGCATAGCTGCCTGAATAATAGTATTAGTAACAGCTTCAACAGCGTCATCGATATGCGCATCTTCTACCATTTCATCTGTGAGCTCTGCAATGGAAGAGAAGAGTTCCCAGTCTGCCCTGTCCAGTATGAATCGAGGGGATCTCGTCATGGGGTTTGCTCCTCTTCGTGCAAGAGACACAAGAATGGGATAATGATCACTGTTGTAAAGATCTTTACCCACATTAAAAGTGCAAAAAGGCAACAGAGATGGTGAACAGATGGCAAGGTCGAGAGCATGGAATGTTTTTGAAGGCTCATGGAAGTAAGTATCTTGCCCATTATTGAGGAGACAAAGGCTATGATCTTCGATCATCTGCTCAATTTGTCTTCCTCGGCAATTAGTATCCTTACTACCCCAGAGCGGACTATGGCTGTTAAAATCTCCTATTATGATGAAAGGCTCAGGCAGCTGCTCTAAAAGACCATTTAAATCTTGCTGATCAATATGCTCATTTGGAGGCAAATACAGAGAAACGACTGTAACAACAAAATCAAAATTTGTTTGAGTAGCGACAACTTGGAGGGATGTCGTCAAAGAAAGCACATTTGAGGGATAATCCAGTGAGGTGAGGAGACCTACACCTCCACTGGCACGCTCACCTGCAATGTTGTCTTTCCTGACGAAAGAAAACCTCCGAAGTTTTGCTTGTTGTTCCGGTTTTAGATTTGTTTCCTGTATTGCGAAGCATAAAGGTTGATGAACATTGATTATAGCTTTGATGTCGAGCAGATTTCGGTGGAAACCACGACAGTTCCATGATACGAGGGTGGCCATTATGAATAGTTTTTGTTCTTTCTGTGCTCTTGTTTGGTTTTTCGTGGAAGTAGATGCTTGGGAACTTCCAGACCCTCTTCTACTTCCATACCGTCTGAATCCGCAGATTCAGAAACCATTCCATCAAGAGAGCTATTGCTGGAACTTCTATTTTTATTTGTTTCTTTTCGTGTGGTAGTTTTGGGTTTGCTTTGAATTACTATTTCTTTATTTTGTACTGTATGGGTTGGGTTTTCTTTCTTCTTGTTGTTTGTAGTCTGTTGAGTTTTGTTTGGTGGCGTCTGCATACTAACTGATGTTTGGGTAGCAACTGAGCGAGATTTTTTAAGAGCATTGGCCTAAGATGTATTTGGTCGTAGCTGTGTGCTTTGGACTAATCTTCTGGCTTCGGCATATGAGATGTTCCTCGTAACCTTTGCAGTCTGCACTTCTTTTTCCAATTTGCATTTTGGGCAGAGGCGTGAAAATGCTGGGTGCTCACCCTTGCAATTTATACAAAGAGGCGCAGCGGTACAATTTTCAGAATCGTGGCCAATCTGTGAGCATCGGGCGCATGTGAGGCTGCCACGACAAGACGTCTTAGAATGGCCCAAACGCTGGCATTGGAAGCATCGCATAGGGTTCGGAATATAAGGTCTTACAGGACAATTTAAATATCCAGCCTTAATATTCTTAGGCAGATCAGGCGTGTTGAAGGTAAGGATCACGTGTTTCGTATCGATCAACTTACCTTCCTTACGCATCTTGATCCGTCTAGCACCGCAGACATTTTGGTCGGATAGCTCGGAAGCGAGCTCTTCTTCAGGAACATACAGAAGGTCGAATTCCGATATTACGCAACGACAATAATTCAGTGTCTCATGTGCTGTTACAGTGACATTCGCTTGCCCAAGTTTAGTTATTTGAAGTAAAGAAGCAGACTGGGTGGCTGAGATTGTATCAATAAGGAAGTCTCCGGAGCGGAGACGCTTTATATTTCTCGGCTCACCAATACAAGACTGGATGTATTTGTTAATCACGAAAGGAGACATCTTATGCATTTTGCCAGAAGGACTAGAGATGACTAGGAAACGGGGACTACTGTTATGATTTTTTTTATTTGCATCTGTCCGTAATTTTTTTGCAGAATTTTCAGAACTAGATTGAGTGACTGGTTTAGTAGTAGATTTTTCAGAACTAGGTTGAATGATTGGTTTATTAGTAGGTGGTTCAGAGCTAGGTTGAGTGACTGGATTAGTAGTGGACGTTTCAGAACTAGGTTGAGAGACTGGAGTGACTTCGAAGTCTTTGATCAGAAAAATTTGAGAATTAGCCATATTGAAATAAGAAAAGATTCGGGTCCGACGGCCCCGCCCACCACGGAGCCCAACAAGGGAACACAGATTCCTGTGTTAGGGCTAGCCGGACCTATACGCAAACTGAAGCCCCACAGTCGGCTTTCCCGAAAGCAGGTACTCCCGAGAGCTTGACCCCAAGCCACTGACACAAGGACTAGTGACCAGCCGATTGACACCCGTGAGGACGACTAAGGTGCCTCCCGTTTAGCTGAAGCAGAGGCCAAAGCAGTGTGTTGGGGACAGTACCTCGCCCCTCAACTACCAGGACCCTCTTTCCAGCGACACGGGTCTCCACGCACGGCAAACACGTGGGCAGTTTTCTCGCCACTCGAGAACTAGAGACAAGGTCTGTTCCAGCCTCTCGTGACAAGCCCCAAACTCCGTAGAGAGAAACCACAAGGGAGAAGGGAAGGGAAAAAGATCCAGCCAAGAGGAGAGGAGACGGAAAAGAGGATAGATCACTGGGGCTCCAGGATCGTGACACCCGTCTCACCAAGAAGATGATCCCCTGAAGGGCTAGGGTACCTCGGGATTGCCACACGCGTACTCACAAAAGTGAGCCCCTGAGGGCCATATCAGAGAGGGAGAGTTCCTCAATGACAGGGCGAACTCTTAAAGGGAAAGTAGGAACAAAGGATGGACGTGTTTCAAATAAAGTGTTTCACTCATTTTCAAGTAAGCACAGCTTATTGGGATGTTCAGGTTGAGATAGAGTATTAAAATATTGCAAAAGGGACAATTCCTCACGCCTCAGATAAAGTGATGGTTCGTTACAGTCAACATATAGGCTCTGCACAGGAGAAGTCCTGAATGCTCCTGAACAAATCCGCAGACCTTGATGGTGAAGAGGATCCAGTTTTAACAAAACAGATGACCGAGCGGATCCATACACAACTGAGCCATAGTCCAGTTTAGAGCGGACGAGCGCTCTGTAAATGCGAAGCATGGAGCAACGCTCTGCACCCCAGGAGGTGTTCGCCAACACTTTTAAAATATTTAGTGTTTTTAGACACTTCTTTCTCAGGTTTAAAACATGAGAAAGGAAAGTCAATTTTCGGTCGAACGTCACTCCTAAAAATTTTACTTCAGGCGCAACTGGAATAATTGTACCATTCAAATATAACTCAGGTTCGGGATGGAGACCTCGCTTCCTACAAAAGTGCACGCACACAGTTTTCTGTTTCGAAAATGTAAATCCCTGTTTGTCTGACCATTCTTGGATCTTATTCAGAGCCATCTGCAGTTGCCTCTCTACATATCTCATGTCTGCTCCTCGACAGCTAATCTGCAGATCATCAACATATAGAGATCCCAAGATGGTGGGAGGAAGTTCTTTTAGTACAGAATTTATTTTTAAACTAAACAGGGTTACACTGAGCACACAGCCTTGAGGCACACCCTCTTCCTGTTTAAAAACATCCGAAAAAACAGAGCCAATTCTTACTTGAAAAGTTCTAGTGTTCAAGAAATTTTGAATGAAAATTGGTAGGTTGCCGCGCAAGCCACTCTCGTGAAGATCCCGGAGTATACCGTATCTCCATGCCTTATCATAAGCTTTTTCAATGTCGAAGAATATCGAGACAAGGTGGCTTCTTCTTACAAATGCTTTTCGAATAGATGTCTCTAAGAGGAGCATGTTATCTACAGTTGTTCTTCCCTTTCGAAAACCACTCTGATAAGGCGATATAATATTATTCTTTTCCAAGAAGTAGACTAGGCGGCTGTTTACCATCTTTTCAAACAGTTTGCAGAGGCAACTCGTAAGGGCAATTGGCCGATAGTTGGAGGGATTCCTTGGATCTTTCCCTGGCTTAGGAATAGGAATGACAATAGCTCTCCTCCATGCACTGGGAAAGGCATGCTCCTTCCACACCCTATTGTAAAGAGTGAGAAGGGCATTCAGTGACTTACAGGACAGATGCTTTAGCATTTCATAATTCACTCCATCAAGACCCGGAGAAGACCTATGTGTCTGCAATAAAGCACTCCTTAATTCAAGCATAGTAAAGGTTCTATTGTAAGGCTCAGATTTGGAAGAGTTGAATGCGATGGGATTTATTTCAGAGTGCTGCTTCATAGAAAGAAATGCAGGTGTATAGTTTCTGCTGGAAGAAACGGAAGCAAATGTCTCACCGATAGTATTCGCAATTTGTTCTATGGAGCTAATCACTCGGCCATCTTTTTCCAAAAAGGAAAGTGAGTGGTCTTTATATATGCCGCATGCTTTTCGAACTCTTTCCCAAACCCGCTTGCTAGGCGTGGAGGATGTTATTGACGACACATATGAAATCCAGGAATCCCTCTGGCTCTGCCTTCTTACTTTTCGTGCATTTGCTTTGGCTCTTTTAAAGGCTATGAGGTTTCGCAGAGTAGGATATCTACGAAAAATACCCCATGCTTTTTTCTGTTTTTTCAGTGCTTCATGACAGTCGCTATTCCACCATGGTTTTGAATATTTTAGTAGTTTTCCTGATGTTCTAGGAATGGAGAGCATAGCTGCCTGAATAATAGTATTAGTAACAGCTTCAACAGCGTCATCGATATGCGCATCTTCTACCATTTCATCTGTGAGCTCTGCAATGGAAGAGAAGAGTTCCCAGTCTGCCCTGTCCAGTATGAATCGAGGGGATCTCGTCATGGGGTTTGCTCCTCTTCGTGCAAGAGACACAAGAATGGGATAATGATCACTGTTGTAAAGATCTTTACCCACATTAAAAGTGCAAAAAGGCAACAGAGATGGTGAACAGATGGCAAGGTCGAGAGCATGGAATGTTTTTGAAGGCTCATGGAAGTAAGTATCTTGCCCATTATTGAGGAGACAAAGGCTATGATCTTCGATCATCTGCTCAATTTGTCTTCCTCGGCAATTAGTATCCTTACTACCCCAGAGCGGACTATGGCTGTTAAAATCTCCTATTATGATGAAAGGCTCAGGCAGCTGCTCTAAAAGACCATTTAAATCTTGCTGATCAATATGCTCATTTGGAGGCAAATACAGAGAAACGACTGTAACAACAAAATCAAAATTTGTTTGAGTAGCGACAACTTGGAGGGATGTCGTCAAAGAAAGCACATTTGAGGGATAATCCAGTGAGGTGAGGAGACCTACACCTCCACTGGCACGCTCACCTGCAATGTTGTCTTTCCTGACGAAAGAAAACCTCCGAAGTTTTGCTTGTTGTTCCGGTTTTAGATTTGTTTCCTGTATTGCGAAGCATAAAGGTTGATGAACATTGATTATAGCTTTGATGTCGAGCAGATTTCGGTGGAAACCACGACAGTTCCATGATACGAGGGTGGCCATTATGAATAGTTTTTGTTCTTTCTGTGCTCTTGTTTGGTTTTTCGTGGAAGTAGATGCTTGGGAACTTCCAGACCCTCTTCTACTTCCATACCGTCTGAATCCGCAGATTCAGAAACCATTCCATCAAGAGAGCTATTGCTGGAACTTCTATTTTTATTTGTTTCTTTTCGTGTGGTAGTTTTGGGTTTGCTTTGAATTACTATTTCTTTATTTTGTACTGTATGGGTTGGGTTTTCTTTCTTCTTGTTGTTTGTAGTCTGTTGAGTTTTGTTTGGTGGCGTCTGCATACTAACTGATGTTTGGGTAGCAACTGAGCGAGATTTTTTAAGAGCATTGGCCTAAGATGTATTTGGTCGTAGCTGTGTGCTTTGGACTAATCTTCTGGCTTCGGCATATGAGATGTTCCTCGTAACCTTTGCAGTCTGCACTTCTTTTTCCAATTTGCATTTTGGGCAGAGGCGTGAAAATGCTGGGTGCTCACCCTTGCAATTTATACAAAGAGGCGCAGCGGTACAATTTTCAGAATCGTGGCCAATCTGTGAGCATCGGGCGCATGTGAGGCTGCCACGACAAGACGTCTTAGAATGGCCCAAACGCTGGCATTGGAAGCATCGCATAGGGTTCGGAATATAAGGTCTTACAGGACAATTTAAATATCCAGCCTTAATATTCTTAGGCAGATCAGGCGTGTTGAAGGTAAGGATCACGTGTTTCGTATCGATCAACTTACCTTCCTTACGCATCTTGATCCGTCTAGCACCGCAGACATTTTGGTCGGATAGCTCGGAAGCGAGCTCTTCTTCAGGAACATACAGAAGGTCGAATTCCGATATTACGCAACGACAATAATTCAGTGTCTCATGTGCTGTTACAGTGACATTCGCTTGCCCAAGTTTAGTTATTTGAAGTAAAGAAGCAGACTGGGTGGCTGAGATTGTATCAATAAGGAAGTCTCCGGAGCGGAGACGCTTTATATTTCTCGGCTCACCAATACAAGACTGGATGTATTTGTTAATCACGAAAGGAGACATCTTATGCATTTTGCCAGAAGGACTAGAGATGACTAGGAAACGGGGACTACTGTTATGATTTTTTTTATTTGCATCTGTCCGTAATTTTTTTGCAGAATTTTCAGAACTAGATTGAGTGACTGGTTTAGTAGTAGATTTTTCAGAACTAGGTTGAATGATTGGTTTATTAGTAGGTGGTTCAGAGCTAGGTTGAGTGACTGGATTAGTAGTGGACGTTTCAGAACTAGGTTGAGAGACTGGAGTGACTTCGAAGTCTTTGATCAGAAAAATTTGAGAATTAGCCATATTGAAATAAGAAAAGATTCGGGTCCGACGGCCCCGCCCACCACGGAGCCCAACAAGGGAACACAGATTCCTGTGTTAGGGCTAGCCGGACCTATACGCAAACTGAAGCCCCACAGTCGGCTTTCCCGAAAGCAGGTACTCCCGAGAGCTTGACCCCAAGCCACTGACACAAGGACTAGTGACCAGCCGATTGACACCCGTGAGGACGACTAAGGTGCCTCCCGTTTAGCTGAAGCAGAGGCCAAAGCAGTGTGTTGGGGACAGTACCTCGCCCCTCAACTACCAGGACCCTCTTTCCAGCGACACGGGTCTCCACGCACGGCAAACACGTGGGCAGTTTTCTCGCCACTCGAGAACTAGAGACAAGGTCTGTTCCAGCCTCTCGTGACAAGCCCCAAACTCCGTAGAGAGAAACCACAAGGGAGAAGGGAAGGGAAAAAGATCCAGCCAAGAGGAGAGGAGACGGAAAAGAGGATAGATCACTGGGGCTCCAGGATCGTGACACCCGTCTCACCAAGAAGATGATCCCCTGAAGGGCTAGGGTACCTCGGGATTGCCACACGCGTACTCACAAAAGTGAGCCCCTGAGGGCCATATCAGAGAGGGAGAGTTCCTCAATGACAGGGCGAACTCTTAAAGGGAAAGTAGGAACAAAGGATGGACGTGTTTCAAATAAAGTGTTTCACTCATTTTCAAGTAAGCACAGCTTATTGGGATGTTCAGGTTGAGATAGAGTATTAAAATATTGCAAAAGGGACAATTCCTCACGCCTCAGATAAAGTGATGGTTCGTTACAGTCAACATATAGGCTCTGCACAGGAGAAGTCCTGAATGCTCCTGAACAAATCCGCAGACCTTGATGGTGAAGAGGATCCAGTTTTAACAAAACAGATGACCGAGCGGATCCATACACAACTGAGCCATAGTCCAGTTTAGAGCGGACGAGCGCTCTGTAAATGCGAAGCATGGAGCAACGCTCTGCACCCCAGGAGGTGTTCGCCAACACTTTTAAAATATTTAGTGTTTTTAGACACTTCTTTCTCAGGTTTAAAACATGAGAAAGGAAAGTCAATTTTCGGTCGAACGTCACTCCTAAAAATTTTACTTCAGGCGCAACTGGAATAATTGTACCATTCAAATATAACTCAGGTTCGGGATGGAGACCTCGCTTCCTACAAAAGTGCACGCACACAGTTTTCTGTTTCGAAAATGTAAATCCCTGTTTGTCTGACCATTCTTGGATCTTATTCAGAGCCATCTGCAGTTGCCTCTCTACATATCTCATGTCTGCTCCTCGACAGCTAATCTGCAGATCATCAACATATAGAGATCCCAAGATGGTGGGAGGAAGTTCTTTTAGTACAGAATTTATTTTTAAACTAAACAGGGTTACACTGAGCACACAGCCTTGAGGCACACCCTCTTCCTGTTTAAAAACATCCGAAAAAACAGAGCCAATTCTTACTTGAAAAGTTCTAGTGTTCAAGAAATTTTGAATGAAAATTGGTAGGTTGCCGCGCAAGCCACTCTCGTGAAGATCCCGGAGTATACCGTATCTCCATGCCTTATCATAAGCTTTTTCAATGTCGAAGAATATCGAGACAAGGTGGCTTCTTCTTACAAATGCTTTTCGAATAGATGTCTCTAAGAGGAGCATGTTATCTACAGTTGTTCTTCCCTTTCGAAAACCACTCTGATAAGGCGATATAATATTATTCTTTTCCAAGAAGTAGACTAGGCGGCTGTTTACCATCTTTTCAAACAGTTTGCAGAGGCAACTCGTAAGGGCAATTGGCCGATAGTTGGAGGGATTCCTTGGATCTTTCCCTGGCTTAGGAATAGGAATGACAATAGCTCTCTTCCATGCACTGGGAAAGGCATGCTCCTTCCACACCCTATTGTAAAGAGTGAGAAGGGCATTCAGTGACTTATAGGACAGATGCTTTAGCATTTCATAATTCACTCCATCAAGACCCGGAGAAGACCTATGTGTCTGCAATAAAGCACTCCTTAATATAAGCATAGTAAAGTCTATTGTAAGGCCCAGATTTGGAAGAGTTGAATGCGATGGGATTTATTTCAGAGTGCTGCTTTATAGAAAGAAATGCAGGTGTATAGTTTCTGCTGGAAGAAACGGAAGCAAATGTCTCACCAATAGTATTCGCAATTTGTTCTATGGAGCTAATCACTCGGCCATCTTTTTCCAAAAAGGAAAGTGAGTGGTCTTTATATATGTCGCGTGCTTTTCGAACTCATTCCCAAACCCGCTTGCTAGGCGTGGAGGATGTTATTGACGACACATATGAAATCCAGGAATCCCTCTGGCTCTGCCTTCTTACTTTTCGTGCATTTGCTTTGGCTCTTTTAAAGGCTATGAGGTTTCGCAGAGTAGGATATCTACGAAAAATACCCCATGCTTTTTTCTGTTTTTTCAGTGCTTCATGACAGTCACGATTCCACCATGGTTTTGAATATTTTAGTAGTTTTCCTGATGTTCTAGGAATGGAGAGCATAGCTGCCTGAATAATAGTATTAGTAACAGCTTCAACAGCGTCATCGATATGCGCATCTTCTACCATTTCATGTGTGAGCTCTGCAATGGAAGAGAAGAGTTCCCAGTCTGCCCTGTCCAGTATGAATCGAGGGGATCTCGACATGGGGTTTGCTCCTCTTCGTGCAAGAGACACAAGAATGGGATAATGATCACTGTTGTAAAGATCTTTACCCACATTAAAAGTGCAAAAAGGCAACAGAGATGGTGAACAGATGGCAAGGTCGAGAGCATGGAATGTTTTTGAAGGCTCATGGAAGTAAGTATCTTGCCCATTATTGAGGAGACAAAGGCTATGATCTTCGATCATCTGCTCAATTTGTCTTCCTCGGCAATTAGTATCCTTACTACCCCAGAGCGGACTATGGCTGTTAAAATCTCCTATTATGATGAAAGGCTCAGGCAGCTGCTCTAAAAGACCATTTAAATCTTGCTGATCAATATGCTCATTTGGAGGCAAATACAGAGAAACGACTGTAACAACAAAATCAAAATTTGTTTGAGTAGCGACAACTTGGAGGGATGTCGTCAAAGAAAGCACATTTGAGGGATAATCCAGTGAGGT
Source organism: Stegodyphus dumicola (assembly GCF_044657685.1). Taxonomy (NCBI): domain Eukaryota; kingdom Metazoa; phylum Arthropoda; class Arachnida; order Araneae; family Eresidae; genus Stegodyphus; species Stegodyphus dumicola. The sequence continues at coordinate 7,838,443 of NC_140774.1, read as the reverse complement.
GAGGAGACCTACACCTCCACTGGCACGCTCACCTGCAATGTTGTCTTTCCTGACGAAAGAAAACCTCCGAAGTTTTGCTTGTTGTTCCGGTTTTAGATTTGTTTCCTGTATTGCGAAGCATAAAGGTTGATGAACATTGATTATAGCTTTGATGTCGAGCAGATTTCGGTGGAAACCACGACAGTTCCATGATACGAGGGTGGCCATTATGAATAGTTTTTGTTCTTTCTGTGCTCTTGTTTGGTTTTTCGTGGAAGTAGATGCTTGGGAACTTCCAGACCCTCTTCTACTTCCATACCGTCTGAATCCGCAGATTCAGAAACCATTCCATCAAGAGAGCTATTGCTGGAACTTCTATTTTTATTTGTTTCTTTTCGTGTGGTAGTTTTGGGTTTGCTTTGAATTACTATTTCTTTATTTTGTACTGTATGGGTTGGGTTTTCTTTCTTCTTGTTGTTTGTAGTCTGTTGAGTTTTGTTTGGTGGCGTCTGCATACTAACTGATGTTTGGGTAGCAACTGAGCGAGATTTTTTAAGAGCATTGGCCTAAGATGTATTTGGTCGTAGCTGTGTGCTTTGGACTAATCTTCTGGCTTCGGCATATGAGATGTTCCTCGTAACCTTTGCAGTCTGCACTTCTTTTTCCAATTTGCATTTTGGGCAGAGGCGTGAAAATGCTGGGTGCTCACCCTTGCAATTTATACAAAGAGGCGCAGCGGTACAATTTTCAGAATCGTGGCCAATCTGTGAGCATCGGGCGCATGTGAGGCTGCCACGACAAGACGTCTTAGAATGGCCCAAACGCTGGCATTGGAAGCATCGCATAGGGTTCGGAATATAAGGTCTTACAGGACAATTTAAATATCCAGCCTTAATATTCTTAGGCAGATCAGGCGTGTTGAAGGTAAGGATCACGTGTTTCGTATCGATCAACTTACCTTCCTTACGCATCTTGATCCGTCTAGCACCGCAGACATTTTGGTCGGATAGCTCGGAAGCGAGCTCTTCTTCAGGAACATACAGAAGGTCGAATTCCGATATTACGCAACGACAATAATTCAGTGTCTCATGTGCTGTTACAGTGACATTCGCTTGCCCAAGTTTAGTTATTTGAAGTAAAGAAGCAGACTGGGTGGCTGAGATTGTATCAATAAGGAAGTCTCCGGAGCGGAGACGCTTTATATTTCTCGGCTCACCAATACAAGACTGGATGTATTTGTTAATCACGAAAGGAGACATCTTATGCATTTTGCCAGAAGGACTAGAGATGACTAGGAAACGGGGACTACTGTTATGATTTTTTTTATTTGCATCTGTCCGTAATTTTTTTGCAGAATTTTCAGAACTAGATTGAGTGACTGGTTTAGTAGTAGATTTTTCAGAACTAGGTTCAATGATTGGTTTATTAGTAGGTGGTTCAGAGCTAGGTTGAGTGACTGGATTAGTAGTGGACGTTTCAGAACTAGGTTGAGAGACTGGAGTGACTTCGAAGTCTTTGATCAGAAAAATTTGAGAATTAGCCATATTGAAATAAGAAAAGATTCGGGTCCGACGGCCCCGCCCACCACGGAGCCCAACAAGGGAACACAGATTCCTGTGTTAGGGCTAGCCGGACCTATACGCAAACTGAAGCCCCACAGTCGGCTTTCCCGAAAGCAGGTACTCCCGAGAGCTTGACCCCAAGCCACTGACACAAGGACTAGTGACCAGCCGATTGACACCCGTGAGGACGACTAAGGTGCCTCCCGTTTAGCTGAAGCAGAGGCCAAAGCAGTGTGTTGGGGACAGTACCTCGCCCCTCAACTACCAGGACCCTCTTTCCAGCGACACGGGTCTCCACGCACGGCAAACACGTGGGCAGTTTTCTCGCCACTCGAGAACTAGAGACAAGGTCTGTTCCAGCCTCTCGTGACAAGCCCCAAACTCCGTAGAGAGAAACCACAAGGGAGAAGGGAAGGGAAAAAGATCCAGCCAAGAGGAGAGGAGACGGAAAAGAGGATAGATCACTGGGGCTCCAGGATCGTGACACCCGTCTCACCAAGAAGATGATCCCCTGAAGGGCTAGGGTACCTCGGGATTGCCACACGCGTACTCACAAAAGTGAGCCCCTGAGGGCCATATCAGAGAGGGAGAGTTCCTCAATGACAGGGCGAACTCTTAAAGGGAAAGTAGGAACAAAGGATGGACGTGTTTCAAATAAAGTGTTTCACTCATTTTCAAGTAAGCACAGCTTATTGGGATGTTCAGGTTGAGATAGAGTATTAAAATATTGCAAAAGGGACAATTCCTCACGCCTCAGATAAAGTGATGGTTCGTTACAGTCAACATATAGGCTCTGCACAGGAGAAGTCCTGAATGCTCCTGAACAAATCCGCAGACCTTGATGGTGAAGAGGATCCAGTTTTAACAAAACAGATGACCGAGCGGATCCATACACAACTGAGCCATAGTCCAGTTTAGAGCGGACGAGCGCTCTGTAAATGCGAAGCATGGAGCAACGCTCTGCACCCCAGGAGGTGTTCGCCAACACTTTTAAAATATTTAGTGTTTTTAGACACTTCTTTCTCAGGTTTAAAACATGAGAAAGGAAAGTCAATTTTCGGTCGAACGTCACTCCTAAAAATTTTACTTCAGGCGCAACTGGAATAATTGTACCATTCAAATATAACTCAGGTTCGGGATGGAGACCTCGCTTCCTACAAAAGTGCACGCACACAGTTTTCTGTTTCGAAAATGTAAATCCCTGTTTGTCTGACCATTCTTGGATCTTATTCAGAGCCATCTGCAGTTGCCTCTCTACATATCTCATGTCTGCTCCTCGACAGCTAATCTGCAGATCATCAACATATAGAGATCCCAAGATGGTGGGAGGAAGTTCTTTTAGTACAGAATTTATTTTTAAACTAAACAGGGTTACACTGAGCACACAGCCTTGAGGCACACCCTCTTCCTGTTTAAAAACATCCGAAAAAACAGAGCCAATTCTTACTTGAAAAGTTCTAGTGTTCAAGAAATTTTGAATGAAAATTGGTAGGTTGCCGCGCAAGCCACTCTCGTGAAGATCCCGGAGTATACCGTATCTCCATGCCTTATCATAAGCTTTTTCAATGTCGAAGAATATCGAGACAAGGTGGCTTCTTCTTACAAATGCTTTTCGAATAGATGTCTCTAAGAGGAGCATGTTATCTACAGTTGTTCTTCCCTTTCGAAAACCACTCTGATAAGGCGATATAATATTATTCTTTTCCAAGAAGTAGACTAGGCGGCTGTTTACCATCTTTTCAAACAGTTTGCAGAGGCAACTCGTAAGGGCAATTGGCCGATAGTTGGAGGGATTCCTTGGATCTTTCCCTGGCTTAGGAATAGGAATGACAATAGCTCTCTTCCATGCACTGGGAAAGGCATGCTCCTTCCACACCCTATTGTAAAGAGTGAGAAGGGCATTCAGTGACTTATAGGACAGATGCTTTAGCATTTCATAATTCACTCCATCAAGACCCGGAGAAGACCTATGTGTCTGCAATAAAGCACTCCTTAATATAAGCATAGTAAAGTCTATTGTAAGGCCCAGATTTGGAAGAGTTGAATGCGATGGGATTTATTTCAGAGTGCTGCTTTATAGAAAGAAATGCAGGTGTATAGTTTCTGCTGGAAGAAACGGAAGCAAATGTCTCACCAATAGTATTCGCAATTTGTTCTATGGAGCTAATCACTCGGCCATCTTTTTCCAAAAAGGAAAGTGAGTGGTCTTTATATATGTCGCGTGCTTTTCGAACTCATTCCCAAACCCGCTTGCTAGGCGTGGAGGATGTTATTGACGACACATATGAAATCCAGGAATCCCTCTGGCTCTGCCTTCTTACTTTTCGTGCATTTGCTTTGGCTCTTTTAAAGGCTATGAGGTTTCGCAGAGTAGGATATCTACGAAAAATACCCCATGCTTTTTTCTGTTTTTTCAGTGCTTCATGACAGTCACGATTCCACCATGGTTTTGAATATTTTAGTAGTTTTCCTGATGTTCTAGGAATGGAGAGCATAGCTGCCTGAATAATAGTATTAGTAACAGCTTCAACAGCGTCATCGATATGCGCATCTTCTACCATTTCATGTGTGAGCTCTGCAATGGAAGAGAAGAGTTCCCAGTCTGCCCTGTCCAGTATGAATCGAGGGGATCTCGACATGGGGTTTGCTCCTCTTCGTGCAAGAGACACAAGAATGGGATAATGATCACTGTTGTAAAGATCTTTACCCACATTAAAAGTGCAAAAAGGCAACAGAGATGGTGAACAGATGGCAAGGTCGAGAGCATGGAATGTTTTTGAAGGCTCATGGAAGTAAGTATCTTGCCCATTATTGAGGAGACAAAGGCTATGATCTTCGATCATCTGCTCAATTTGTCTTCCTCGGCAATTAGTATCCTTACTACCCCAGAGCGGACTATGGCCGTTAAAATCTCCTATTATGATGAAAGGCTCAGGCAGCTGCTCTAAAAGACCATTTAAATCTTGCTGATCAATATGCTCATTTGGAGGCAAATACAGAGAAACGACTGTAACAACAAAATCAAAATTTGTTTGAGTAGCGACAACTTGGAGGGATGTCGTCAAAGAAAGCACATTTGAGGGATAATCCAGTGAGGTGAGGAGACCTACACCTCCACTGGCACGCTCACCTGCAAGGTTATCTTTCCTGACGAAGGAAAACCTCCGAAGTTTTGCCTGTTGTTCTGGTTTTAGATTTGTTTCCTGTATTGCGAAGCATACAGGATGATAAGCATTAATTATGGCTTTGATGTCGAGCAAATTTCGGTGGAAACCGCGACAGTTCCATGAGACGAGGGTGGCCATTATGTCTGGTTTTTGTTCTTTCTGTGCTCTTGTTTGGTTTTTCGTGGAAGTAGATGCCTGGGAAATTCTAGACCCTCCTCTACTTCCATAGTGTCTGAATCCGCAGATTCAGAAATCATTTCGTCAAAAGAGCTATTGCTGGGACTTCTATTTTTATTAATTATTTTGTGACTTTCAATTTTAGGTTTACTTTGAATGACTGTTTCTTTTTTTTGTATTAAATGAGTTGCATTTTCCGTTTTCTTGGTGGATGTGGTTGGTTGGGTTTTATTTGGTTTAGTCTGCGTGCCTATTGATGTTTGGGTGGCAATGCTACGTGTTGTTTTAACTGCACTGGCATAAGATTTGTTTGATTGGAGCTGTGTGCTTTGAACTAGTTTTCTGGCTTCAGCATACGAGATGTTCCTGGTAACTTTAAGAGTCTGTACTTCTTTTTCGGATTTCCATTTTGGGCAGAGGCGTGAAAATGCTGGGTGCTGACCCTTGCAATTTATACACGAAGGCGCAGCGGTACAATTTTCCGAATCGTGGCCAATCTGTGAGCATCGGGCGCATGTGAAGCTGCCACGACAAGACGTCTTAGAATGGCCGAAACGCTGGCATTGGAAGCATCGCATAGGGTTGGGAATATAAGGTCTTACAGGACAATTTAAATATCCGGCCTTAATATTCTTAGGCAGATCAGGCGTGTTGAAGGTAAGGATCACGTGTTTCGTATCGATCAACTTACCTTCCTTACGCATCTTGATCCGCCTAGCACCGCAGACATTTTGGTCGGATAGCTCGGAAGCGATCTCTTCTTCAGGAACGTACAGAAGGTCGAATTCCGATATTACGCCACGACAATAATTCAGTGTCTTATGTGCTGTTACAGTGACATTCGCTTGCCCAAGTTTAGTAATCTGAAGTAAAGAAGCAGACTGGGTGGCTGAGTTTGTATCAATAAGCAAGTCTCCGGAGCGGAGACGCTTTATGTTTCTCGGCTCACCAATACAAGACTGGATGTATTTATTTATTACGAAAGGAGACATCTTATGCATTTCGCCAGAAGGACTAGAGATGACTAGGAAACGGGGACTATTGTGATGATTTTTTTTATTTGCATCTGTCCGTAATTTTTTGCAGAATTTTCAGAACTAGGTTGAGTGACAGGTTGAGTGACTGGTTTAGTAGTAGACGTTTCAGAGCTAGGTTGAATGATTGGTTTATTAGTAGATGGTTCAGAGCTAGGTTGAGTGACTGGTTTAGCAGTATACGTTTCAGAACTAGGTTGAGTGACTGGTTTAGCTGTAGACGTTCCAGAACTAGTTTGAATGACTGGAGTTACCTCGAAATCTTTAATTAAGTAGATATGAGAAGAAGCCATAGTGAAAGAATAAAGATTCGGGTCCGACGGCCCCGCCCACCACGGAGCCCAACAAGGGAACACAGATTCCTGTGTTAGGGCTAGCCGGACCTATACGCAAACTGAAGCCCCACAGTCGGCTTTCCCGAAAGCAGGTACTCCCGAGAGCTTGACCCCAAGCCACTGACACAAGGACTAGTGACCAGCCGATTGACACCCGTGAGGACGACTAAGGTGCCTCCCGTTTAGCTGAAGCAGAGGCCAAAGTAGTGTGTTGGGGACAGTACCTCGCCCCTCAACTACCAGGACCTTCCTTTCCAGCGACACGGGTCTCCACGCACGGCAAACACGTGGGCAGTTTTCTCCCCACTCGAGAACTAGAGACAAGGTCTGTTCCAGTCTCTCGTGACGAGCCCCAAACTCCGTAGAGAGAAACCACGAGGGAGAAGAGAAGGGAAAAAGTTCCAGCAAAGAGGAGAGGAGACGGAAAAGAGGACAGATCACTGGGGCTCCAGGATCGTGACACCCGTCTCACCAAGATGATCCCCTGAAGGGCTAGGGTACCTCGGGATTGCCACACCCGTACTCACAAAAGTGAGCCCCCTGAGGGATAAAAGAGATTGGCTTTTATTACCTAATGTGATTTGTTTTGAAGACTGTGTCTTGAATTTTAATATGTGCTTTTAACTTGTGTTTATATGACTTCATCCTCTGGATTTGGTACATTTATCTACTTGCTTTTATTTATTGAATTTTAATGACATCAATTGTAATCATCCCATCTTGTGTTTGGCGCGTCATAATCATCTCTGGTTTTTGCGCCATAATCACTCACTCACTCTCAAATTCAGGATGGGGAGGAACACCCTATACTGTATCTTAGCAAAAAGTTTACTAAAGCGTTTTTTGCTTGTAAGGTTCTTAAGTTTTACTAACGTTTATTTTATTTTAAATCTTTACTATCACTTCTTATTTTCTACTTCCGGCCAGAATTATAAGCGTTAAGGTTTTTATGCAAAGTTTGTCTGGCGAACGCCAAGTATTTAAGTTGTGGCCTTTTGCCAAGCGAGAGAGAGGAAGCAGTGAGTCAACGCAGGCCGCTTACCTTAGAAGTTAAGCAGTTGCTGTTTGCCTTCCAAGCCAGAGGTTTTAATCCTCTTGATAAATTAAACGTATTGTAGTGTTCACAGGCTCTGTGCTACATACGCTTCCTGTTATTATAAGGCCAATCTTCCACGTGTATTATTCTAATGTTAAATTAGAGTTTAGTTTTATTTTTATACTTTTACGTTAGACCCCAAGTGGCGGGTCAGTGTATTCCGAAGTACGGAAGTTATTGTATATAGAGAAAAATAAAGGGTTTTGTATACCCTTCGTCTGTATCCTGTCTACTTACCACAATTAGTGAACATAGCTTTAGTAAGCTCTCTGTTCCGAGTCAGGTCCTTGTATGTTCCCGAAGAAGGTTAGAAGGAACATTGAGCCTGATATGCTAAGCAAAAAGCTTGCTAAGCTTAAACTTTGCTAAGCTTAAACTGTATCTTAGCAAAAAGTTTACTAAAGCGGAGCGAAATTATAGCACCATTGAAAGAGAACTAGCGGCCATTATTTATGGACTGAAGAAACTAAGTCATTACTTAGACGGACAGAAATTCAAGATCCAGACGGATCATAATCCGTTGACTCTTTTAAACAAAATGATGGGATCAAATTCTCGTTTGACTCGCTGGGCATTGTGTCTCCAACAGTATAGCTTTGAAATTGTTCATAGGCCAGGCAAATTACACGGTAATGCAGATGGCTTGAGTCGTGCCCTAGTCCAGTGACTGAATATCACTACTGGATATAAAGTAAGGTAAAAAGTAATGAAAATGGGTGAAAATGATTTTTGTAGAGTTTTGGAATTATATTTGTGTAAATTAAAAATTTTTTGCATTGTGTGTTTCATTTTCAAAAAAAAATTGTTAGAATTAAATATTTTATCTTAAGTATTAGCATTGTGTAAAAATTTGAGGAATATGCTTTGTATAAGGCTGACATTAGGAGTAGTTTAAATTATTTTTGTTCTATTTGTGCGGTTATGTTATCTAAAAATAAGTGCAGGTTAATGAAACTGGCTTCTCTATTATCACATAAATGGTTACCACTTGTGTTTTGACAGCAGTGAAATGTATTTAGAATTTTTCCTTCCATAGTCAAGAAAAATTTCTTTATGAGGGGAGGAGCTGTGATAAGGTTACATAAAAGAGTGAGTGAGTGAGTGAGTGATTATGGCCCAAAAACCAGAGATGATTATGACGCGCCAAACACAAGATGGGATGATTACAATTGAGTGAGTGAGTGATTATGGCCCAAAAACCAGAGATGATTATGACGCGCCAAACACAAGATGGGATGATTACAATTGAGTGAGTGAGTGAGTGAGTGATTATGGCGCAAAAACCAGAGATGATTATGACGCGCCAAACAAAAGATGAGATGATTACAATTGATGACATTAAAATTCAATAAATAAAAACAAGTAGATAAATGTACCAAATCCAGAGGATGAAGTCATATAAACACAAGTTAAAAGCACATATTAACATTCAAGACACAGTCTTCAAAACAAATTACATTTGGTAATAAAAGCCAATCTCTTTTAAATAATAAAATTAATTAGAATTGACCTCTCTTCCGATTAAACGGTCGAGAGGTAAGTCACAGCTATTAAAATATTTCTGGCGAAGACTATTAAAACATGGACACTCAATTAAAATATGACGAACAGATAAACAAACATTACAATTAAAACAAACAGGCTCATTTTCAGCTTTGAGAAGATAGCTATGTGTGACTCTGGTATGACCAATTCTGAGTCGAGTCAAAAGAACGTCCTCTTTACGATTTCCAGCAAAATCCCAATGCTCAATTCTAGGTTTGATGTTTCTCAACTTGTTGTGATGCTGAACATCCCAAATTTGCTGCCATTTTTTTCGTATCTTTCCCTTGATGACACAGCAGATGTCTCTAAAAGGGATAAGGCGACTGGACAGTTCGACAGCAGATTTTGCCGCGATGTCTGCAAGCTCGTTTCCCTTTATTCCCGTATGCCCGGGAACCCAGCAGTACAGGATTTCATATCCTCGTATCGTTAAATTTCTATGAATTTTGAGAACATCCACTACCACAGGATTCTGAGCGTTGGGAAAAGCTTCCAAGGATTTAAGAGCACTATACGAATCTGTGTAAACTATGAACTTTTTGTGGCAGAGCTTTGAGATGTACAAAAGAGCATAATATATTGCAGTTACTTCAGATGTTAGGACAGAGAAAGCATGGTGCAGGCATCTGCCCTCTATGTAATTTTCAAATACAAAAGCAATCCCAACATGATCATTTGACTTTCATCCATCTGTGTATATCTGATAATAACTGCTATATTTGTGCCTGTGCTCAGCGAAAATTTGTCTCTAAACGATCTCGTTAGTGCTCGCCTTTACGTGATGTTTAAAAACATCAAGAAGCTGGATCCGTGAATTTTCCCAAGGTGGAATTTCAAAATTCTGTACTGCTTAGGGGTGCATATCAGAGAGGGTGAGTGAGTGAGTGATTATGGCGCAAAAACCAGAGATGGTTATGACGCGCCAAACACAAGATGGGATGATTACAATTGATGACATTAAAATTCAATCAATAAAAACAAGTAGATAAATGTACCAAATCCAGAGGATGAAGTCATATAAACACAAGTTAAAAAGCACATATTAAAATTCAAGACACAGTCTTCAAAACAAATTACATTTGGTAATAAAAGCCAATCTCTTTTAAATAATAAAATAAATTACAATTCACCTCTCTTCCGATTAAACGGTCGAGAGGTAAGTCACAGCTATTAAAATATTTCTGGCGAAGACTATTAAAACATGGACACTCAATTAAAATATGACGAACAGATAAACAAACATTACAATTAAAACAAATAGGCTCATTTTCAGCTTTGAGAAGATAGTTATGTGTGACTCGAGTGTGACCAATTCTGAGGCGAGTCAAAAGAACGTCCTCCTTACGATTTCCAACAATATCCCAATGCTCAATTCTAGGCTTGACGTTTCTCAACTTGTTGTGATGCTGAACATCCCAAAATTGCTGCCATTTTTTTCGGACCTTTCCCTTGATGACATTGCAGATATCTCTAAAAGGGATAAGGCGACTGGACAGTTCAACAGCAGATTTGGCTGCGATATCTGCAAGCTCATTTCCTTTTATTCCAACATGTCCAGGAACCCAGCAGTACAGGACTTCATAACCTCGAATCGTTAAATTTATATGAATTTTGAGAACATCCACTACCACAGGATTCTGCGTGTTGGGAAAAGCTTCCAAGGATTTAAGAGCATTATACGAGTCTGTGTAAACTATGAACTTTTTGTGGCAGAGCTTTGAGATATACAAAAGACCATAATATATAGCAGTCAGTTCAGATGTTAGGACTGAGAAAGCATGGTGCAGGCATCTGCCCTCTATGTAATTTTCAAATACAAAAGCCATCCGAACATGATCATTTGTCTTTGATCCATCTGTGTATATCGGATAATAACTGCTATATTTGTGCCTGTGCTCAGCAAAGAGTTGTCTATAAACGATCTCGTTAGTGCTTGCCTTCACGTGATGTTTGAAAACATCAAGAAGCTGAATACGTGAATTTTCCCAAGGTGGGATTTCAAAGTTCTGTACTGCTTGGGGGCGCATATCAGAGAGGGAAAGTTCCTCAATGATAGGGCGAAGTCTTAAAGGAAAGGTAGGAACGCAGGATGGACGTGTTTCAAATAAAGTGTTACACTCATTTTCAAGTAAGCACAGCTTATTGGGATGTTCAGGTTGAGATAGAGTATTAAAATATTGCAAAAGGGACAATTCCTCACGCCTCAGATAAAGTGATGGTTCGTTACAGTCAACATATAGGCTCTGCACAGGAGAAGTCCTGAATGCTCCTGAACAAATCCGCAGACCTTGATGGTGAAGAGGATCCAGTTTTAACAAAACAGATGACCGAGCGGATCCATACACAACTGAGCCATAGTCCAGTTTAGAGCGGACGAGCGCTCTGTAAATGCGAAGCATGGAGCAACGCTCTGCACCCCAGGAGGTGTTCGCCAACACTTTTAAAATATTTAGTGTTTTTAGACACTTCTTTCTCAGGTTTAAAACATGAGAAAGGAAAGTCAATTTTCGGTCGAACGTCACTCCTAAAAATTTTACTTCAGGCGCAACTGGAATAATTGTACCATTCAAATATAACTCAGGTTCGGGATGGAGACCTCGCTTCCTACAAAAGTGCACGCACACAGTTTTCTGTTTCGAAAATGTAAATCCCTGTTTGTCTGACCATTCTTGGATCTTATTCAGAGCCATCTGCAGTTGCCTCTCTACATATCTCATGTCTGCTCCTCGACAGCTAATCTGCAGATCATCAACATATAGAGATCCCAAGATGGTGGGAGGAAGTTCTTTTAGTACAGAATTTATTTTTAAACTAAACAGGGTTACACTGAGCACACAGCCTTGAGGCACACCCTCTTCCTGTTTAAAAACATCCGAAAAAACAGAGCCAATTCTTACTTGAAAAGTTCTAGTGTTCAAGAAATTTTGAATGAAAATTGGTAGGTTGCCGCGCAAGCCACTCTCGTGAAGATCCCGGAGTATACCGTATCTCCATGCCTTATCATAAGCTTTTTCAATGTCGAAGAATATCGAGACAAGGTGGCTTCTTCTTACAAATGCTTTTCGAATAGATGTCTCTAAGAGGAGCATGTTATCTACAGTTGTTCTTCCCTTTCGAAAACCACTCTGATAAGGCGATATAATATTATTCTTTTCCAAGAAGTAGACTAGGCGGCTGTTTACCATCTTTTCAAACAGTTTGCAGAGGCAACTCGTAAGGGCAATTGGCCGATAGTTGGAGGGATTCCTTGGATCTTTCCCTGGCTTAGGAATAGGAATGACAATAGCTCTCTTCCATGCACTGGGAAAGGCATGCTCCTTCCACACCCTATTGTAAAGAGTGAGAAGGGCATTCAGTGACTTATAGGACAGATGCTTTAGCATTTCATAATTCACTCCATCAAGACCCGGAGAAGACCTATGTGTCTGCAATAAAGCACTCCTTAATATAAGCATAGTAAAGTCTATTGTAAGGCCCAGATTTGGAAGAGTTGAATGCGATGGGATTTATTTCAGAGTGCTGCTTTATAGAAAGAAATGCAGGTGTATAGTTTCTGCTGGAAGAAACGGAAGCAAATGTCTCACCAATAGTATTCGCAATTTGTTCTATGGAGCTAATCACTCGGCCATCTTTTTCCAAAAAGGAAAGTGAGTGGTCTTTATATATGTCGCGTGCTTTTCGAACTCATTCCCAAACCCGCTTGCTAGGCGTGGAGGATGTTATTGACGACACATATGAAATCCAGGAATCCCTCTGGCTCTGCCTTCTTACTTTTCGTGCATTTGCTTTGGCTCTTTTAAAGGCTATGAGGTTTCGCAGAGTAGGATATCTACGAAAAATACCCCATGCTTTTTTCTGTTTTTTCAGTGCTTCATGACAGTCACGATTCCACCATGGTTTTGAATATTTTAGTAGTTTTCCTGATGTTCTAGGAATGGAGAGCATAGCTGCCTGAATAATAGTATTAGTAACAGCTTCAACAGCGTCATCGATATGCGCATCTTCTACCATTTCATGTGTGAGCTCTGCAATGGAAGAGAAGAGTTCCCAGTCTGCCCTGTCCAGTATGAATCGAGGGGATCTCGACATGGGGTTTGCTCCTCTTCGTGCAAGAGACACAAGAATGGGATAATGATCACTGTTGTAAAGATCTTTACCCACATTAAAAGTGCAAAAAGGCAACAGAGATGGTGAACAGATGGCAAGGTCGAGAGCATGGAATGTTTTTGAAGGCTCATGGAAGTAAGTATCTTGCCCATTATTGAGGAGACAAAGGCTATGATCTTCGATCATCTGCTCAATTTGTCTTCCTCGGCAATTAGTATCCTTACTACCCCAGAGCGGACTATGGCCGTTAAAATCTCCTATTATGATGAAAGGCTCAGGCAGCTGCTCTAAAAGACCATTTAAATCTTGCTGATCAATATGCTCATTTGGAGGCAAATACAGAGAAACGACTGTAACAACAAAATCAAAATTTGTTTGAGTAGCGACAACTTGGAGGGATGTCGTCAAAGAAAGCACATTTGAGGGATAATCCAGTGAGGTGAGGAGACCTACACCTCCACTGGCACGCTCACCTGCAAGGTTATCTTTCCTGACGAAGGAAAACCTCCGAAGTTTTGCCTGTTGTTCTGGTTTTAGATTTGTTTCCTGTATTGCGAAGCATACAGGATGATAAGCATTAATTATGGCTTTGATGTCGAGCAAATTTCGGTGGAAACCGCGACAGTTCCATGAGACGAGGGTGGCCATTATGTCTGGTTTTTGTTCTTTCTGTGCTCTTGTTTGGTTTTTCGTGGAAGTAGATGCCTGGGAAATTCTAGACCCTCCTCTACTTCCATAGTGTCTGAATCCGCAGATTCAGAAATCATTTCGTCAAAAGAGCTATTGCTGGGACTTCTATTTTTATTAATTATTTTGTGACTTTCAATTTTAGGTTTACTTTGAATGACTGTTTCTTTTTTTTGTATTAAATGAGTTGCATTTTCCGTTTTCTTGGTGGATGTGGTTGGTTGGGTTTTATTTGGTTTAGTCTGCGTGCCTATTGATGTTTGGGTGGCAATGCTACGTGTTGTTTTAACTGCACTGGCATAAGATTTGTTTGATTGGAGCTGTGTGCTTTGAACTAGTTTTCTGGCTTCAGCATACGAGATGTTCCTGGTAACTTTAAGAGTCTGTACTTCTTTTTCGGATTTCCATTTTGGGCAGAGGCGTGAAAATGCTGGGTGCTGACCCTTGCAATTTATACACGAAGGCGCAGCGGTACAATTTTCCGAATCGTGGCCAATCTGTGAGCATCGGGCGCATGTGAAGCTGCCACGACAAGACGTCTTAGAATGGCCGAAACGCTGGCATTGGAAGCATCGCATAGGGTTGGGAATATAAGGTCTTACAGGACAATTTAAATATCCGGCCTTAATATTCTTAGGCAGATCAGGCGTGTTGAAGGTAAGGATCACGTGTTTCGTATCGATCAACTTACCTTCCTTACGCATCTTGATCCGCCTAGCACCGCAGACATTTTGGTCGGATAGCTCGGAAGCGATCTCTTCTTCAGGAACGTACAGAAGGTCGAATTCCGATATTACGCCACGACAATAATTCAGTGTCTTATGTGCTGTTACAGTGACATTCGCTTGCCCAAGTTTAGTAATCTGAAGTAAAGAAGCAGACTGGGTGGCTGAGTTTGTATCAATAAGCAAGTCTCCGGAGCGGAGACGCTTTATGTTTCTCGGCTCACCAATACAAGACTGGATGTATTTATTTATTACGAAAGGAGACATCTTATGCATTTCGCCAGAAGGACTAGAGATGACTAGGAAACGGGGACTATTGTGATGATTTTTTTTATTTGCATCTGTCCGTAATTTTTTGCAGAATTTTCAGAACTAGGTTGAGTGACAGGTTGAGTGACTGGTTTAGTAGTAGACGTTTCAGAGCTAGGTTGAATGATTGGTTTATTAGTAGATGGTTCAGAGCTAGGTTGAGTGACTGGTTTAGCAGTATACGTTTCAGAACTAGGTTGAGTGACTGGTTTAGCTGTAGACGTTCCAGAACTAGTTTGAATGACTGGAGTTACCTCGAAATCTTTAATTAAGTAGATATGAGAAGAAGCCATAGTGAAAGAATAAAGATTCGGGTCCGACGGCCCCGCCCACCACGGAGCCCAACAAGGGAACACAGATTCCTGTGTTAGGGCTAGCCGGACCTATACGCAAACTGAAGCCCCACAGTCGGCTTTCCCGAAAGCAGGTACTCCCGAGAGCTTGACCCCAAGCCACTGACACAAGGACTAGTGACCAGCCGATTGACACCCGTGAGGACGACTAAGGTGCCTCCCGTTTAGCTGAAGCAGAGGCCAAAGTAGTGTGTTGGGGACAGTACCTCGCCCCTCAACTACCAGGACCTTCCTTTCCAGCGACACGGGTCTCCACGCACGGCAAACACGTGGGCAGTTTTCTCCCCACTCGAGAACTAGAGACAAGGTCTGTTCCAGTCTCTCGTGACGAGCCCCAAACTCCGTAGAGAGAAACCACGAGGGAGAAGAGAAGGGAAAAAGTTCCAGCAAAGAGGAGAGGAGACGGAAAAGAGGACAGATCACTGGGGCTCCAGGATCGTGACACCCGTCTCACCAAGATGATCCCCTGAAGGGCTAGGGTACCTCGGGATTGCCACACCCGTACTCACAAAAGTGAGCCCCCTGAGGGATAAAAGAGATTGGCTTTTATTACCTAATGTGATTTGTTTTGAAGACTGTGTCTTGAATTTTAATATGTGCTTTTAACTTGTGTTTATATGACTTCATCCTCTGGATTTGGTACATTTATCTACTTGCTTTTATTTATTGAATTTTAATGACATCAATTGTAATCATCCCATCTTGTGTTTGGCGCGTCATAATCATCTCTGGTTTTTGCGCCATAATCACTCACTCACTCTCAAATTCAGGATGGGGAGGAACACCCTATACTGTATCTTAGCAAAAAGTTTACTAAAGCGTTTTTTGCTTGTAAGGTTCTTAAGTTTTACTAACGTTTATTTTATTTTAAATCTTTACTATCACTTCTTATTTTCTACTTCCGGCCAGAATTATAAGCGTTAAGGTTTTTATGCAAAGTTTGTCTGGCGAACGCCAAGTATTTAAGTTGTGGCCTTTTGCCAAGCGAGAGAGAGGAAGCAGTGAGTCAACGCAGGCCGCTTACCTTAGAAGTTAAGCAGTTGCTGTTTGCCTTCCAAGCCAGAGGTTTTAATCCTCTTGATAAATTAAACGTATTGTAGTGTTCACAGGCTCTGTGCTACATACGCTTCCTGTTATTATAAGGCCAATCTTCCACGTGTATTATTCTAATGTTAAATTAGAGTTTAGTTTTATTTTTATACTTTTACGTTAGACCCCAAGTGGCGGGTCAGTGTATTCCGAAGTACGGAAGTTATTGTATATAGAGAAAAATAAAGGGTTTTGTATACCCTTCGTCTGTATCCTGTCTACTTACCACAATTAGTGAACATAGCTTTAGTAAGCTCTCTGTTCCGAGTCAGGTCCTTGTATGTTCCCGAAGAAGGTTAGAAGGAACATTGAGCCTGATATGCTAAGCAAAAAGCTTGCTAAGCTTAAACTTTGCTAAGCTTAAACTGTATCTTAGCAAAAAGTTTACTAAAGCGGAGCGAAATTATAGCACCATTGAAAGAGAACTAGCGGCCATTATTTATGGACTGAAGAAACTAAGTCATTACTTAGACGGACAGAAATTCAAGATCCAGACGGATCATAATCCGTTGACTCTTTTAAACAAAATGATGGGATCAAATTCTCGTTTGACTCGCTGGGCATTGTGTCTCCAACAGTATAGCTTTGAAATTGTTCATAGGCCAGGCAAATTACACGGTAATGCAGATGGCTTGAGTCGTGCCCTAGTCCAGTGACTGAATATCACTACTGGATATAAAGTAAGGTAAAAAGTAATGAAAATGGGTGAAAATGATTTTTGTAGAGTTTTGGAATTATATTTGTGTAAATTAAAAATTTTTTGCATTGTGTGTTTCATTTTCAAAAAAAAATTGTTAGAATTAAATATTTTATCTTAAGTATTAGCATTGTGTAAAAATTTGAGGAATATGCTTTGTATAAGGCTGACATTAGGAGTAGTTTAAATTATTTTTGTTCTATTTGTGCGGTTATGTTATCTAAAAATAAGTGCAGGTTAATGAAACTGGCTTCTCTATTATCACATAAATGGTTACCACTTGTGTTTTGACAGCAGTGAAATGTATTTAGAATTTTTCCTTCCATAGTCAAGAAAAATTTCTTTATGAGGGGAGGAGCTGTGATAAGGTTACATAAAAGAGTGAGTGAGTGAGTGAGTGATTATGGCCCAAAAACCAGAGATGATTATGACGCGCCAAACACAAGATGGGATGATTACAATTGAGTGAGTGAGTGATTATGGCCCAAAAACCAGAGATGATTATGACGCGCCAAACACAAGATGGGATGATTACAATTGAGTGAGTGAGTGAGTGAGTGATTATGGCGCAAAAACCAGAGATGATTATGACGCGCCAAACAAAAGATGAGATGATTACAATTGATGACATTAAAATTCAATAAATAAAAACAAGTAGATAAATGTACCAAATCCAGAGGATGAAGTCATATAAACACAAGTTAAAAGCACATATTAACATTCAAGACACAGTCTTCAAAACAAATTACATTTGGTAATAAAAGCCAATCTCTTTTAAATAATAAAATTAATTAGAATTGACCTCTCTTCCGATTAAACGGTCGAGAGGTAAGTCACAGCTATTAAAATATTTCTGGCGAAGACTATTAAAACATGGACACTCAATTAAAATATGACGAACAGATAAACAAACATTACAATTAAAACAAACAGGCTCATTTTCAGCTTTGAGAAGATAGCTATGTGTGACTCTGGTATGACCAATTCTGAGTCGAGTCAAAAGAACGTCCTCTTTACGATTTCCAGCAAAATCCCAATGCTCAATTCTAGGTTTGATGTTTCTCAACTTGTTGTGATGCTGAACATCCCAAATTTGCTGCCATTTTTTTCGTATCTTTCCCTTGATGACACAGCAGATGTCTCTAAAAGGGATAAGGCGACTGGACAGTTCGACAGCAGATTTTGCCGCGATGTCTGCAAGCTCGTTTCCCTTTATTCCCGTATGCCCGGGAACCCAGCAGTACAGGATTTCATATCCTCGTATCGTTAAATTTCTATGAATTTTGAGAACATCCACTACCACAGGATTCTGAGCGTTGGGAAAAGCTTCCAAGGATTTAAGAGCACTATACGAATCTGTGTAAACTATGAACTTTTTGTGGCAGAGCTTTGAGATGTACAAAAGAGCATAATATATTGCAGTTACTTCAGATGTTAGGACAGAGAAAGCATGGTGCAGGCATCTGCCCTCTATGTAATTTTCAAATACAAAAGCAATCCCAACATGATCATTTGACTTTCATCCATCTGTGTATATCTGATAATAACTGCTATATTTGTGCCTGTGCTCAGCGAAAATTTGTCTCTAAACGATCTCGTTAGTGCTCGCCTTTACGTGATGTTTAAAAACATCAAGAAGCTGGATCCGTGAATTTTCCCAAGGTGGAATTTCAAAATTCTGTACTGCTTAGGGGTGCATATCAGAGAGGGTGAGTGAGTGAGTGATTATGGCGCAAAAACCAGAGATGGTTATGACGCGCCAAACACAAGATGGGATGATTACAATTGATGACATTAAAATTCAATCAATAAAAACAAGTAGATAAATGTACCAAATCCAGAGGATGAAGTCATATAAACACAAGTTAAAAAGCACATATTAAAATTCAAGACACAGTCTTCAAAACAAATTACATTTGGTAATAAAAGCCAATCTCTTTTAAATAATAAAATAAATTACAATTCACCTCTCTTCCGATTAAACGGTCGAGAGGTAAGTCACAGCTATTAAAATATTTCTGGCGAAGACTATTAAAACATGGACACTCAATTAAAATATGACGAACAGATAAACAAACATTACAATTAAAACAAATAGGCTCATTTTCAGCTTTGAGAAGATAGTTATGTGTGACTCGAGTGTGACCAATTCTGAGGCGAGTCAAAAGAACGTCCTCCTTACGATTTCCAACAATATCCCAATGCTCAATTCTAGGCTTGACGTTTCTCAACTTGTTGTGATGCTGAACATCCCAAAATTGCTGCCATTTTTTTCGGACCTTTCCCTTGATGACATTGCAGATATCTCTAAAAGGGATAAGGCGACTGGACAGTTCAACAGCAGATTTGGCTGCGATATCTGCAAGCTCATTTCCTTTTATTCCAACATGTCCAGGAACCCAGCAGTACAGGACTTCATAACCTCGAATCGTTAAATTTATATGAATTTTGAGAACATCCACTACCACAGGATTCTGCGTGTTGGGAAAAGCTTCCAAGGATTTAAGAGCATTATACGAGTCTGTGTAAACTATGAACTTTTTGTGGCAGAGCTTTGAGATATACAAAAGACCATAATATATAGCAGTCAGTTCAGATGTTAGGACTGAGAAAGCATGGTGCAGGCATCTGCCCTCTATGTAATTTTCAAATACAAAAGCCATCCGAACATGATCATTTGTCTTTGATCCATCTGTGTATATCGGATAATAACTGCTATATTTGTGCCTGTGCTCAGCAAAGAGTTGTCTATAAACGATCTCGTTAGTGCTTGCCTTCACGTGATGTTTGAAAACATCAAGAAGCTGAATACGTGAATTTTCCCAAGGTGGGATTTCAAAGTTCTGTACTGCTTGGGGGCGCATATCAGAGAGGGAAAGTTCCTCAATGATAGGGCGAAGTCTTAAAGGAAAGGTAGGAACGCAGGATGGACGTGTTTCAAATAAAGTGTTACACTCATTATCAAGTAAGCACAGCTTATTGGGATGTTCAGGTTGGGATAAGATATTAAAATATTGTAAAAGGGATAATTGCTCACGTCTCAGATAAAGTGATGGTTCGTTACAGTCAACATATAGGCTCTGCACAGGAGAAGTCCTGAATGCTCCTGAACAAATCCGCAGACCTTGATGGTGAACAGGATCCAGTTTTAACAAAACAGATGACCGAGCGGATCCATACACAACTGAGCCATAGTCCAGTTTAGAGCGGACGAGCGCTCTGTAAATGCGAAGCATGGAGCAACGCTCTGCACCCCAGGAGGTGTTCGCCAACACTTTTAAAATATTTAGTGTTTTTAGACACTTCTTTCTCAGGTTTAAAACATGAGAAAGGAAAGTCAATTTTCGGTCGAAAGTCACTCCTAAAAATTTTACTTCAGGCGCAACTGGAATAATTGTACCATTCAAATATAACTCAGGTTCAGGATGGAGACCTCGCTTCCTACAAAAGTGCACGCACACAGTTTTCTGTTTCGAAAATGTAAATCCCTGTTTGTCTCACCATTCTTGGATCTTATTCAGAGCCATCTGCAGTTGCCTCTCTACATATCTCATGTCTGCTCCTCGACAGCTAATCTGCAGATCATCAACATATAGAGATCCCAAGATGGTGGGAGGAACTTCTTTTAGTACAGAATTTATTTTTAAACTAAACAGGGTTACACTGAGCACACAGCCTTGAGACACACCCTCTTCCTGTTTAAAAACATCCGAAAAAACAGAGCCAATTCTTACTTGAAAAGTTCTAGTGTTCAAGAAATTTTGAATGAAAATTGGTAGGTTGCCGCGCAAGCCACTCTCGTGAAGATCCCGGAGTATACCGTATCTCCATGCCTTATCATAAGCTTTTTCAATGTCGAAGAATATCGAGACAAGATGGCTTCTTCTTACAAATGCTTTTCGAATAGATGTCTCTAAGAGGAGCATGTTATCTACAGTTGTTCTTCCCTTTCGAAAACCACTCTGATAAGGCGATATAACATCATTCTTTTCCAAGAAGTAGACTAGGCGGCTGTTTACCATCTTTTCAAACAGTTTGCAGAGGCAACTCGTAAGGGCAATTGGCCGATAGTTGGAGGGATTCCTTGGATCTTTCCCTGGCTTAGGAATAGGAATGACAATAGCTCTCCTCCATGCACTGGGAAAGGCATGCTCCTTCCACACCCTATTGTAAAGAGTGAGAAGGGCATTCAGTGACTTACAGGACAGATGCTTTAGCATTTCATAATTCACTCCATCAAGACCCGGAGAAGACCTATGTGTCTGCAATAAAGCACTCCTTAATTCAAGCATAGTAAAGGTTCTATTGTAAGGCTCAGATTTGGAAGAGTTGAATGCGATGGGATTTATTTCAGAGTGCTGCTTCATAGAAAGAAATGCAGGTGTATAGTTTCTGCTGGAAGAAACGGAAGCAAATGTCTCACCGATAGTATTCGCAATTTCTTCTATGGAGCTAATCACTCGGCCATCTTTTTCCAAAAAGGAAAGTGAGTGGTCTTTATATATGCCGCATGCTTTTCGAACTCTTTCCCAAACCCGCTTGCTAGGCGTGGAGGATGTTATTGACGACACATATGAAATCCAGGAATCCCTCTGGCTCTGCCTTCTTACTTTTCGTGCATTTGCTTTGGCTCTTTTAAAGGCTATGAGGTTTCGCAGAGTAGGATATCTACGAAAAATACCCCATGCTTTTTTCTGTTTTTTCAGTGCTTCATGACAGTCGCTATTCCACCATGGTTTTGAATATTTTAGTAGTTTTCCTGATGTTCTAGGAATGGAGAGCATAGCTGCCTGAATAATAGTATTAGTAACAGCTTCAACAGCGTCATCGATATGCGCATCTTCTACCATTTCATCTGTGAGCTCTGCAATGGAAGAGAAGAGTTCCCAGTCTGCCCTGTCCAGTATGAATCGAGGGGATCTCGACATGGGGTTTGCTCCTCTTCGTGCAAGAGACACAAGAATGGGATAATGATCACTGTTGTAAAGATCTTTACCCACATTAAAAGTGCAAAAAGGCAACAGAGATGGTGAACAGATGGCAAGGTCGAGAGCATGGAATGTTTTTGAAGGCTCATGGAAGTAAGTATCTTGCCCATTATTGAGGAGACAAAGGCTATGATCTTCGATCATCTGCTCAATTTGTCTTCCTCGGCAATTAGTATCCTTACTACCCCAGAGCGGACTATGGCTGTTAAAATCTCCTATTATGATGAAAGGCTCAGGCAGCTGCTCTAAAAGACCATTTAAATCTTGCTGATCAATATGCTCATTTGGAGGCAAATACAGAGAAACGACTGTAACAACAAAATCAAAATTTGTTTGAGTAGCGACAACTTGGAGGGATGTCGTCAAAGAAAGCACATTTGAGGGATAATCCAGTGAGGTGAGGAGACCTACACCTCCACTGGCACGCTCACCTGCAATGTTGTCTTTCCTGACGAAAGAAAACCTCCGAAGTTTTGCTTGTTGTTCCGGTTTTAGATTTGTTTCCTGTATTGCGAAGCATAAAGGTTGATGAACATTGATTATAGCTTTGATGTCGAGCAGATTTCGGTGGAAACCACGACAGTTCCATGATACGAGGGTGGCCATTATGAATAGTTTTTGTTCTTTCTGTGCTCTTGTTTGGTTTTTCGTGGAAGTAGATGCTTGGGAACTTCCAGACCCTCTTCTACTTCCATACCGTCTGAATCCGCAGATTCAGAAACCATTCCATCAAGAGAGCTATTGCTGGAACTTCTATTTTTATTTGTTTCTTTTCGTGTGGTAGTTTTGGGTTTGCTTTGAATTACTATTTCTTTATTTTGTACTGTATGGGTTGGGTTTTCTTTCTTCTTGTTGTTTGTAGTCTGTTGAGTTTTGTTTGGTGGCGTCTGCATACTAACTGATGTTTGGGTAGCAACTGAGCGAGATTTTTTAAGAGCATTGGCCTAAGATGTATTTGGTCGTAGCTGTGTGCTTTGGACTAATCTTCTGGCTTCGGCATATGAGATGTTCCTCGTAACCTTTGCAGTCTGCACTTCTTTTTCCAATTTGCATTTTGGGCAGAGGCGTGAAAATGCTGGGTGCTCACCCTTGCAATTTATACAAAGAGGCGCAGCGGTACAATTTTCAGAATCGTGGCCAATCTGTGAGCATCGGGCGCATGTGAGGCTGCCACGACAAGACGTCTTAGAATGGCCCAAACGCTGGCATTGGAAGCATCGCATAGGGTTCGGAATATAAGGTCTTACAGGACAATTTAAATATCCAGCCTTAATATTCTTAGGCAGATCAGGCGTGTTGAAGGTAAGGATCACGTGTTTCGTATCGATCAACTTACCTTCCTTACGCATCTTGATCCGCCTAGCACCGCAGACATTTTGGTCGGATAGCTCGGAAGCGAGCTCTTCTTCAGGAACATACAGAAGGTCGAATTCCGATATTACGCCACGACAATAATTCAGTGTCTCATGTGCTGTTACAGTGACATTCGCTTGCCCAAGTTTAGTTATTTGAAGTAAAGAAGCAGACTGGGTGGCTGAGATTGTATCAATAAGGAAGTCTCCGGAGCGGAGACGCTTTATATTTCTCGGCTCACCAATACAAGACTGGATGTATTTGTTAATCACGAAAGGAGACATCTTATGCATTTTGCCAGAAGGACTAGAGATGACTAGGAAACGGGGACTATTGTTATGATTTTTTTTATTTGCATCTGTCCGTAATTTTTTTGCAGAATTTTCAGAACTAGATTGAGTGACTGGTTTAGTAGTAGATTTTTCAGAACTAGGTTGAATGATTGGTTTATTAGTAGGTGGTTCAGAGCTAGGTTGAGTGACTGGATTAGTAGTGGACGTTTCAGAACTAGGTTGAGAGACTGGAGTGACTTCGAAGTCTTTGATCAGAAAAATTTGAGAATTAGCCATATTGAAATAAGAAAAGATTCGGGTCCGACGGCCCCGCCCACCACGGAGCCCAACAAGGGAACACAGATTCCTGTGTTAGGGCTAGCCGGACCTATACGCAAACTGAAGCCCCACAGTCGGCTTTCCCGAAAGCAGGTACTCCCGAGAGCTTGACCCCAAGCCACTGACACAAGGACTAGTGACCAGCCGATTGACACCCGTGAGGACGACTAAGGTGCCTCCCGTTTAGCTGAAGCAGAGGCCAAAGCAGTGTGTTGGGGACAGTACCTCGCCCCTCAACTACCAGGACCCTACTTTCCAGCGACACGGGTCTCCACGCACGGCAAACACGTGGGCAGTTTTCTCGCCACTCGAGAACTAGAGACAAGGTCTGTTCCAGCCTCTCGTGACAAGCCCCAAACTCCGTAGAGACAAACCACAAGGGAGAAGGGAAGGGAAAAAGATCCAGCCAAGAGGAGAGGAGACGGAAAAGAGGATAGATCACTGGGGCTCCAGGATCGTGACACCCGTCTCACCAAGAAGATGATCCCCTGAAGGGCTAGGGTACCTCGGGATTGCCACACCCGTACTCACAAAAGTGAGCCCCTGAGGGCCATATCAGAGAGGGAGAGTTCCTCAATGACAGGGCGAACTCTTAAAGGGAAAGTAGGAACACAGGATGGACGTGTTTCAAATAAAGTGTTTCACTCATTTTCAAGTAAGCACAGCTTATTGGGATGTTCAGGTTGAGATAGAGTATTAAAATATTGCAAAAGGGACAATTGCTCACGCCTCAGATAAAGTGATGGTTCGTTACAGTCAACATATAGGCTCTGCACAGGAGAAGTCTTGAATGCTCCTGAACAAATCCGCAGACCTTGATGGTGAACAGGATCCAGTTTTAACAAAACAGATGACCGAGCGGATCCATACACAACTGAGCCATAGTCCAGTTTAGAGCGGACGAGCGCTCTGTAAATGCGAAGCATGGAGCAACGCTCTGCACCCCAGGAGGTGTTCGCCAACACTTTTAAAATATTTAGTGTTTTTAGACACTTCTTTCTCAGGTTTAAAACATGAGAAAGGAAAGTCAATTTTCGGTCGAACGTCACTCCTAAAAATTTTACTTCAGGCGCAACTGGAATAATTGTACCATTCAAATATAACTCAGGTTCGGGATGGAGACCTCGCTTCCTACAAAAGTGCACGCACACAGTTTTCTGTTTCGAAAATGTAAATCCCTGTTTGTCTGACCATTCTTGGATCTTATTCAGAGCCATCTGCAGTTGCCTCTCTACATATCTCATGTCTGCTCCTCGACAGCTAATCTGCAGATCATCAACATATAGAGATCCCAAGATGGTGGGAGGAACTTCTTTTAGTACAGAATTTATTTTTAAACTAAACAGGGTTACACTGAGCACACAGCCTTGAGGCACACCCTCTTCCTGTTTAAAAACATCCGAAAAACAGAGCCAATTCTTACTTGAAAAGTTCTAGTGTTCAAGAAATTTTGAATGAAAATTGGTAGGTTGCCGCGCAAGCCACTCTCGTGAAGATCCCGGAGTATACCGTATCTCCATGCCTTATCATAAGCTTTTTCAATGTCGAAGAATATCGAAACAAGGTGGCTTCTTCTTACAAATGCTTTTCGAATAGATGTCTCTAAGAGGAGCATGTTATCTACAGTTGTTCTTCCCTTTCGAAAACCACTCTGATAAGGCGATATAATATTATTCTTTTCCAAGAAGTAGACTAGGCGGCTGTTTACCATCTTTTCAAACAGTTTGCAGAGGCAACTCGTAAGGGCAATTGGCCGATAGTTGGAGGGATTCCTTGGATCTTTCCCTGGCTTAGGAATAGGAATGACAATAGCTCTCTTCCATGCACTGGGAAAGGCATGCTCCTTCCACACCCTATTGTAAAGAGTGAGAAGGGCATTCAGTGACTTATAGGACAGATGCTTTAGCATTTCATAATTCACTCCATCAAGACCCGGAGAAGACCTATGTGTCTGCAATAAAGCACTCCTTAATATAAGCATAGTAAAGTCTCTATTGTAAGGCCCAGATTTGGAAGAGTTGAATGCGATGGGATTTATTTCAGAGTGCTGCTTTATAGAAAGAAATGCAGGTGTATAGTTTCTGCTGGAAGAAACGGAAGCAAATGTCTCACCAATAGTATTCGCAATTTGTTCTATGGAGCTAATCACTCGGCCATCTTTTTCCAAAAAGGAAAGTGAGTGGTCTTTATATATGTCGCGTGCTTTTCGAACTCATTCCCAAACCCGCTTGCTAGGCGTGGAGGATGTTATTGACGACACATATGAAATCCAGGAATCCCTCTGGCTCTGCCTTCTTACTTTTCGTGCATTTGCTTTGGCTCTTTTAAAGGCTATGAGGTTTCGCAGAGTAGGATATCTACGAAAAATACCCCATGCTTTTTTCTGTTTTTTCAGTGCTTCATGACAGTCGCTATTCCACCATGGTTTTGAATATTTTAGTAGTTTTCCTGATGTTCTAGGAATGGAGAGCATAGCTGCCTGAATAATAGTATTAGTAACAGCTTCAACAGCGTCATCGATATGCGCATCTTCTACCATTTCATCTGTGAGCTCTGCAATGGAAGAGAAGAGTTCCCAGTCTGCCCTGTCCAGTATGAATCGAGGGGATCTCGACATGGGGTTTGCTCCTCTTCGTGCAAGAGACACAAGAATGGGATAATGATCACTGTTGTAAAGATCTTTACCCACATTAAAAGTGCAAAAAGGCAACAGAGATGGTGAACAGATGGCAAGGTCGAGAGCATGGAATGTTTTTGAAGGCTCATGGAAGTAAGTATCTTGCTCATTATTGAGGAGACAAAGGCTATGATCTTCGATCATCTGCTCAATTTGTCTTCCTCGGCAATTAGTATCCTTACTACCCCAGAGCGGACTATGGCCGTTAAAATCTCCTATTATGATGAAAGGCTCAGGCAGCTGCTCTAAAAGACCATTTAAATCTTGCTGATCAATATGCTCATTTGGAGGCAAATACAGAGAAACGACTGTAACAACAAAATCAAAATTTGTTTGAGTAGCGACAACTTGGAGGGATGTCGTCAAAGAAAGCACATTTGAGGGATAATCCAGTGAGGTGAGGAGACCTACACCTCCACTGGCACGCTCACCTGCAATGTTGTCTTTCCTGACGAAAGAAAACCTCCGAAGTTTTGCTTGTTGTTCCGGTTTTAGATTTGTTTCCTGTATTGCGAAGCATAAAGGTTGATGAACATTGATTATAGCTTTGATGTCGAGCAGATTTCGGTGGAAACCACGACAGTTCCATGATACGAGGGTGGCCATTATGAATAGTTTTTGTTCTTTCTGTGCTCTTGTTTGGTTTTTCGTGGAAGTAGATGCTTGGGAACTTCCAGACCCTCTTCTACTTCCATACCGTCTGAATCCGCAGATTCAGAAACCATTCCATCAAGAGAGCTATTGCTGGAACTTCTATTTTTATTTGTTTCTTTTCGTGTGGTAGTTTTGGGTTTGCTTTGAATTACTATTTCTTTATTTTGTACTGTATGGGTTGGGTTTTCTTTCTTGTTGTTTGTAGTCTGTTGAGTTTTGTTTGGTGGCGTCTGCATACTAACTGATGTTTGGGTAGCAACTGAGCGAGATTTTTTAAGAGCATTGGCCTAAGATGTATTTGGTCGTAGCTGTGTGCTTTGGACTAATCTTCTGGCTTCGGCATATGAGATGTTCCTCGTAACCTTTGCAGTCTGCACTTCTTTTTCCAATTTGCATTTTGGGCAGAGGCGTGAAAATGCTGGGTGCTCACCCTTGCAATTTATACAAAGAGGCGCAGCGGTACAATTTTCAGAATCGTGGCCAATCTGTGAGCATCGGGCGCATGTGAGGCTGCCACGACAAGACGTCTTAGAATGGCCCAAACGCTGGCATTGGAAGCATCGCATAGGGTTCGGAATATAAGGTCTTACAGGACAATTTAAATATCCAGCCTTAATATTCTTAGGCAGATCAGGCGTGTTGAAGGTAAGGATCACGTGTTTCGTATCGATCAACTTACCTTCCTTACGCATCTTGATCCGCCTAGCACCGCAGACATTTTGGTCGGATAGCTCGGAAGCGAGCTCTTCTTCAGGAACATACAGAAGGTCGAATTCCGATATTACGCCACGACAATAATTCAGTGTCTCATGTGCTGTTACAGTGACATTCGCTTGCCCAAGTTTAGTTATTTGAAGTAAAGAAGCAGACTGGGTGGCTGAGATTGTATCAATAAGGAAGTCTCCGGAGCGGAGACGCTTTATATTTCTCGGCTCACCAATACAAGACTGGATGTATTTGTTAATCACGAAAGGAGACATCTTATGCATTTTGCCAGAAGGACTAGAGATGACTAGGAAACGGGGACTATTGTTATGATTTTTTTTATTTGCATCTGTCCGTAATTTTTTTGCAGAATTTTCAGAACTAGATTGAGTGACTGGTTTAGTAGTAGATTTTTCAGAACTAGGTTGAATGATTGGTTTATTAGTAGGTGGTTCAGAGCTAGGTTGAGTGACTGGATTAGTAGTGGACGTTTCAGAACTAGGTTGAGAGACTGGAGTGACTTCGAAGTCTTTGATCAGAAAAATTTGAGAATTAGCCATATTGAAATAAGAAAAGATTCGGGTCCGACGGCCCCGCCCACCACGGAGCCCAACAAGGGAACACAGATTCCTGTGTTAGGGCTAGCCGGACCTATACGCAAACTGAAGCCCCACAGTCGGCTTTCCCGAAAGCAGGTACTCCCGAGAGCTTGACCCCAAGCCACTGACACAAGGACTAGTGACCAGCCGATTGACACCCGTGAGGACGACTAAGGTGCCTCCCGTTTAGCTGAAGCAGAGGCCAAAGCAGTGTGTTGGGGACAGTACCTCGCCCCTCAACTACCAGGACCCTCCTTTCCAGCGACACGGGTCTCCACGCACGGCAAACACGTGGGCAGTTTTCTCGCCACTCGAGAACTAGAGACAAGGTCTGTTCCAGCCTCTCGTGACAAGCCCCAAACTCCGTAGAGAGAAACCACAAGGGAGAAGGGAAGGGAAAAAGATCCAGCCAAGAGGAGAGGAGACGGAAAAGAGGATAGATCACTGGGGCTCCAGGATCGTGACACCCGTCTCACCAAGAAGATGATCCCCTGAAGGGCTAGGGTACCTCGGGATTGCCACACCCGTACTCACAAAAGTGAGCCCCTGAGGGCCATATCAGAGAGGGAGAGTTCCTCAATGACAGGGCGAACTCTTAAAGGGAAAGTAGGAACACAGGATGGACGTGTTTCAAATAAAGTGTTTCACTCATTTTCAAGTAAGCACAGCTTTTTGGGATGTTCAGGTTGAGATAGAGTATTAAAATATTGCAAAAGGGACAATTGCTCACGCCTCAGATAAAGTGATGGTTCGTTACAGTCAACATATAGGCTCTGCACAGGAGAAGTCCTGAATGCTCCTGAACAAATCCGCAGACCTTGATGGTGAACAGGATCCAGTTTTAACAAAACAGATGACCGAGCGGATCCATACACAACTGAGCCATAGTCCAGTTTAGAGCGGACGAGCGCTCTGTAAATGCGAAGCATGGAGCAACGCTCTGCACCCCAGGAGGTGTTCGCCAACACTTTTAAAATATTTAGTGTTTTTAGACACTTCTTTCTCAGGTTTAAAACATGAGAAAGGAAAGTCAATTTTCGGTCGAACGTCACTCCTAAAAATTTTACTTCAGGCGCAACTGGAATAATTGTACCATTCAAATATAACTCAGGTTCGGGATGGAGACCTCGCTTCCTACAAAAGTGCACGCACACAGTTTTCTGTTTCGAAAATGTAAATCCCTGTTTGTCTGACCATTCTTGGATCTTATTCAGAGCCATCTGCAGTTGCCTCTCTACATATCTCATGTCTGCTCCTCGACAGCTAATCTGCAGATCATCAACATATAGAGATCCCAAGATGGTGGGAGGAAGTTCTTTTAGTACAGAATTTATTTTTAAACTAAACAGGGTTACACTGAGCACACAGCCTTGAGGCACACCCTCTTCCTGTTTAAAAACATCCGAAAAAACAGAGCCAATTCTTACTTGAAAAGTTCTAGTGTTCAAGAAATTTTGAATGAAAATTGGTAGGTTGCCGCGCAAGCCACTCTCGTGAAGATCCCGGAGTATACCGTATCTCCATGCCTTATCATAAGCTTTTTCAATGTCGAAGAATATCGAGACAAGGTGGCTTCTTCTTACAAATGCTTTTCGAATAGATGTCTCTAAGAGGAGCATGTTATCTACAGTTGTTCTTCCCTTTCGAAAACCACTCTGATAAGGCGATATAATATTATTCTTTTCCAAGAAGTAGACTAGGCGGCTGTTTACCATCTTTTCAAACAGTTTGCAGAGGCAACTCGTAAGGGCAATTGGCCGATAGTTGGAGGGATTCCTTGGATCTTTCCCTGGCTTAGGAATAGGAATGACAATAGCTCTCTTCCATGCACTGGGAAAGGCATGCTCCTTCCACACCCTATTGTAAAGAGTGAGAAGGGCATTCAGTGACTTATAGGACAGATGCTTTAGCATTTCATAATTCACTCCATCAAGACCCGGAGAAGACCTATGTGTCTGCAATAAAGCACTCCTTAATATAAGTATAGTAAAGTCTCTATTGTAAGGCCCAGATTTGGAAGAGTTGAATGCGATGGGATTTATTTCAGAGTGCTGCTTTATAGAAAGAAATGCAGGTGTATAGTTTCTGCTGGAAGAAACGGAAGCAAATGTCTCACCAATAGTATTCGCAATTTGTTCTATGGAGCTAATCACTCGGCCATCTTTTTCCAAAAAGGAAAGTGAGTGGTCTTTATATATGTCGCGTGCTTTTCGAACTCATTCCCAAACCCGCTTGCTAGGCGTGGAGGATGTTATTGACGACACATATGAAATCCAGGAATCCCTCTGGCTCTGCCTTCTTACTTTTCGTGCATTTGCTTTGGCTCTTTTAAAGGCTATGAGGTTTCGCAGAGTAGGATATCTACGAAAAATACCCCATGCTTTTTTCTGTTTTTTCAGTGCTTCATGACAGTCACGATTCCACCATGGTTTTGAATATTTTAGTAGTTTTCCTGATGTTCTAGGAATGGAGAGCATAGCTGCCTGAATAATAGTATTAGTAACAGCTTCAACAGCGTCATCGATATGCGCATCTTCTACCATTTCATCTGTGAGCTCTGCAATGGAAGAGAAGAGTTCCCAGTCTGCCCTGTCCAGTATGAATCGAGGGGATCTCGACATGGGGTTTGCTCCTCTTCGTGCAAGAGACACAAGAATGGGATAATGATCACTGTTGTAAAGATCTTTACCCACATTAAAAGTGCAAAAAGGCAACAGACATGGTGAACAGATGGCAAGGTCGAGAGCATGGAATGTTTTTGAAGGCTCATGGAAGTAAGTATCTTGCCCATTATTGAGGAGACAAAGGCTATGATCTTCGATCATCTGCTCAATTTGTCTTCCTCGGCAATTAGTATCCTTACTACCCCAGAGCGGACTATGGCCGTTAAAATCTCCTATTATGATGAAAGGCTCAGGCAGCTGCTCTAAAAGACCATTTAAATCTTGCTGATCAATATGCTCATTTGGAGGCAAATACAGAGAAACGACTGTAACAACAAAATCAAAATTTGTTTGAGTAGCGACAACTTGGAGGGATGTCGTCAAAGAAAGCACATTTGAGGGATAATCCAGTGAGGTGAGGAGACCTACACCTCCACTGGCACGCTCACCTGCAATGTTGTCTTTCCTGACGAAAGAAAACCTCCGAAGTTTTGCTTGTTGTTCCGGTTTTAGATTTGTTTCCTGTATTGCGAAGCATAAAGGTTGATGAACATTGATTATAGCTTTGATGTCGAGCAGATTTCGGTGGAAACCACGACAGTTCCATGATACGAGGGTGGCCATTATGAATAGTTTTTGTTCTTTCTGTGCTCTTGTTTGGTTTTTCGTGGAAGTAGATGCTTGGGAACTTCCAGACCCTCTTCTACTTCCATACCGTCTGAATCCGCAGATTCAGAAACCATTCCATCAAGAGAGCTATTGCTGGAACTTCTATTTTTATTTGTTTCTTTTCGTGTGGTAGTTTTGGGTTTGCTTTGAATTACTATTTCTTTATTTTGTACTGTATGGGTTGGGTTTTCTTTCTTCTTGTTGTTTGTAGTCTGTTGAGTTTTGTTTGGTGGCGTCTGCATACTAACTGATGTTTGGGTAGCAACTGAGCGAGATTTTTTAAGAGCATTGGCCTAAGATGTATTTGGTCGTAGCTGTGTGCTTTGGACTAATCTTCTGGCTTCGGCATATGAGATGTTCCTCGTAACCTTTGCAGTCTGCACTTCTTTTTCCAATTTGCATTTTGGGCAGAGGCGTGAAAATGCTGGGTGCTCACCCTTGCAATTTATACAAAGAGGCGCAGCGGTACAATTTTCAGAATCGTGGCCAATCTGTGAGCATCGGGCGCATGTGAGGCTGCCACGACAAGACGTCTTAGAATGGCCCAAACGCTGGCATTGTAAGCATCGCATAGGGTTCGGAATATAAGGTCTTACAGGACAATTTAAATATCCAGCCTTAATATTCTTAGGCAGATCAGGCGTGTTGAAGGTAAGGATCACGTGTTTCGTATCGATCAACTTACCTTCCTTACGCATCTTGATCCGCCTAGCACCGCAGACATTTTGGTCGGATAGCTCGGAAGCGAGCTCTTCTTCAGGAACATACAGAAGGTCGAATTCCGATATAACGCCACGACAATAATTCAGTGTCTTATGTGCTGTTACATTGACATTCGCTTGCCCAAGTTTAGTTAGTTGAAGTAAAGAAGCACACTGGGTGGCTGAGATTGTATCAATAAGGAAGTCTCCGGAGCGGAGACGCTTTATATTTCTCGGCTCACCAATACAAGACTGGATGTATTTGTTAATCACGAAAGGAGACATCTTATGCATTTTGCCAGGACTAGAGATGACTAGGAAACGGGGACTATTGTTATGATTTTTTTTATTTGCATCTGTCCGTAATTTTTTTGCAGAATTTTCAGAACTAGATTGAGTGACTGGTTTAGTAGAAGATTTTTCAGAACTAGGTTGAATGATTGGTTTATTAGTAGGTGGTTCAGAGCTAGGTTGAGTGACTGAATTAGTAGTGGACGTTTCAGAACTAGGTTTAGAGACTGGAGTGACTTCGAAGTCTTTGATCAGAAAAATTTGAGAATTAGCCATATTGAAATAAGAAA
Source organism: Stegodyphus dumicola (assembly GCF_044657685.1). NCBI lineage: Eukaryota > Metazoa > Arthropoda > Arachnida > Araneae > Eresidae > Stegodyphus > Stegodyphus dumicola. The sequence continues at coordinate 7,805,380 of NC_140774.1, read as the reverse complement.
AGATTCGGGTCCGACGGCCCCGCCCACCACGGAGCCCAACAAGGGAACACAGATTCCTGTGTTAGGGCTAGCCGGACCTATACGCAAACTGAAGCCCCACAGTCGGCTTTCCCGAAAGCAGGTACTCCCGAGAGCTTGACCCCAAGCCACTGACACAAGGAGTAGTGACCAGCCGATTGACACCCGTGAGGACGACTAAGGTACCTCCCGTTTAGCTGAAGCAGAGGCCAAAGCAGTCTGTTGGAGACAGTACCTCGCCCCTCAACTACCAGGACCCTTCTTTCCAGCGAGACGGGTCTCCACGCACGGCAAACACGTGGGCAGTTTTCTCGCCACTCGAGAACTAGAGACAATGTCTGTTCCAGCCTCTCGTGACAAGCCCCAAACTCCGTAGAGACAAACCACAAGGGAGAAGGGAAGGGAAAAAGATCCAGCCAAGAGGAGAGGAGACGGAAAAGAGGATAGATCACTGGGGCTCCAGGATCGTGACACCCGTCTCACCAAGAAGATGATCCCCTGAAGGGCTAGGGTACCTCGGGATTGCCACACCCGTACTCACAAAAGTGAGCCCCTGAGGTGGGATGATTACAATTGATGTCATCAAAATTCAATGAATAAAAACAAGTAGATAAATGTACCAAATCCAGAGGATGAAGTCATATAAACACACGTTAAAAGCACATATTAAAATTCAAGACACATTCAAGACAGTCTTATTACTGTCAAGTTGAATTAAAATTCAAGACAGTCTTCAAAACAAATTACATTAGGTAATAAAAGCCAATCTCTTTTAAATAATAAAATAAATTACAATTGACCTCTCTTCCGATTAAACGGTCGAGAGGTAAGTCACAGCTATTAAAATATTTCTGGCGAAGACTATTAAAACATGGACACTCAATTAAAATATGACGAACAGATAAACAAACATTACAATTAAAACAAACAGGCTCATTTTCAGCTTTGAGAAGATAGTTATGTGTGACTCGAGTGTGACCAATTCTGAGGCGAGTCAAAAGAACGTCCTCCTTACGATTTCCAGCAAAATCCCAATGCTCAATTCTAGGCTTGACGTTTCTCAACTTGTTGTGATGCTGAACATCCCAAAACTGCTGCAATTTTTTTCGGACCTTTCCCTTGATGACACTGCAGATATCTCTAAAAGGTATAAGGCGACTGGACAGTAGATTTGGCTGCGATATCTGCAAGCTCATTTCCCTTTACTCCAGCATGTCCAGGAACCCAGCAGTACTGGACTTCATAACCTCGAATCGTTAAATTTATATGAATTTTGAGAACATCCACTACCACAGGATTCTGAGTGTTGGGAAAAGCTTCCAAGGATTTAAGAGCACTATACGAGTCTGTGTAAACTATGAACTTTTTATGGCGGAGCTTTGAGATGTACAAAAGACCATAATATATTGCAGTTAGTTCAGATGTTAGGACTGAGAAAGCATGGTGCAGGCATCTGCCCTCTATGTAATTTTCAAATACAAAAGCCATCCCGACATGATCATTTGACTTTGATCCATCTGTGTATATAGGATAATAACTGCTATATTTCTGCCTCTGCTCAGTAAAGAGTTGTCTGTAAGCGATCTCGTTAGTGCTTGCCTTCACGTGATGTTTCAAAACATCAAGCAGCTGAAACCGTGAATTTTCCCAAGGTGGGATTTCAAAGTTCTGTACTGCTTGTGGGCTCATATCAGAGAGGGAATGTTCCTCAATGACAGGGCGAAGTCTTAAAGGAAAGGTAGGAACACAGGATGGACGCGTTTCAAATAAAGTATTACATACAGTTACATAAAAGAAGAAGAGACTGAAGATTTATATGGACAAGGATGTCTCGTGAGCATAAGCTGAAAATTATTATTTTTTTAACTTACAAATACGTTTTCAATGGTTATTAAAATACTCTTTATTAAAATAATTAAATCGTTGGCAATGTTAAAAACGCAAGCTCGAGAGCCACGAATGTAAAATGCACGTAAATGTATAGAATTTGATTTTTGGAGATAGATAGGTTTTTCTCTGCAGAATTGTATGTAGCCATTTTTTTTGGCGTTCAATAAAATATTTATGCTGTGTTTTGTTTAGAACCTGATGTCACAAACCAGGTTTTGCATAGCGATTTCGGCCACTACACCACAGCATATATATATATATATATATATATATATATTGACTATTCGATTACTTTCCTTTTATTTAAGCCATTCCGAATATTATTCCTTAGAAAGCTAATCTGTGTAAAAATACACCAATTTTTGGAATTTTATCTACACTTTAGCAGCTACTGCAACTATATTATTATAAATATTCATACATATGCTCATAATAAACACGAATATGAACTGACACGCGGAACGAGAATGCAAATTATTAAAATTATTGATAGAAATTCAAACGTGTGTAGTATTTGGGTGGAAGGAAAAGAATACCGAATGTACCGGAATTTTCTACGGTTTTCGCAATTCTTTGACCAAGAGAACGACGTGCACTTGCCTGTACTCTCGCGCCCACCACAGGTTAAGTTAATGCAGAGAAAGGGGGAAATTTCCGGGAGTATGATTCACCATCTGACGTTCCATATAAGGAAGAAAAGTTGTTTATTTAGTTTCGGTTTTGGTACGGGGGAAAATGTGCGTTCATTAAAAAAGCACTAAACGCAAAAAATAAGCACTAAAAACAAAAAATAAGGGCTTTATAAGAAAAAGTAAGCACCTATAAGGGCCTTTATATTTTATTTTCAAATATAAGGACTTATAAGCACTTGTAAGGACCGCTACGAACCCTGGGATCCATCGTCTTTGACTTCTTGGCGGCCAAAACTGTTCTTTTAATGAATTCTCCCGACTCTCCCCCCACTTTTTCCTCCACAATTGGAATGGGATGGACTGACCTTGTCATTTGTACTCCTAGAATGAACTGTTTACCTGAGTATTTGGAGATCTCTCAGGAGGAATCACTGACTGATCACAGATATTTGATATTCCGCTTGGATCTCGAAATCAAAACATTGGCCCAGTCTGGTATCACCAGAAACATTTTTAGAATTATAAAATTCTGTGAAAATTTTCGTGGAAAAGTCTCTAGCTTTTCTAATCGTTTCGACAGCATTGAATCTCCAAGTGGAGAGAATACTCTTGTTGTAGAATTTCTTACTGTACTGAGGACTGGAATTGATGCAAGACTGAAGTCAAAACCGAATCGAAAAAATGATTTTAAGTGGTGGTCTTATGAACTTACTAGATTCCGTAGAAGAATTAGAGCTTTAAGAAAAAGTTCTCAGGTCAGAGGTTTCTCTGACAGTGAATCTCCATCATATTTATCCACCGATGTATCTATAAGAGAAAGTTTCAAAGAACGACAAACAATCCATGAAAACCGACATTACAAACGGCTATTTTCGAAAGTTTTCAGGGTTCGTACACATTTCCTTACATGAAAATTAAGGACTTTTAAGGACCATCAAAGAAAAAATTAAGGACCTATCAGCAAACAAAAAAATGAATAGAATAAAGGAATTATCCTGTAGCGATTTGAGAACAGTCAGATTTTTATTTTGGGTAGCGTAAATAAAATAATGGAAGACAGGTGTTAAATTAAACAAATTGAATTTTAAGGTAAGTTCAACTGCTTATCATAACAAAGTAGTTTGCTTAGTAAAACAGTCCGTTTGCAATAGGAAACGATAATCACTTGAGTTCAAACAGAGGTAGCGGAGAAAAAGTCCGGCTACGCTTCTTTGAGAGTTTCTTTTTCCGCTCTTGACAGAGCTTAGTAGCGACTCGGGGTGAGCCGTAAAATACACAAGAGAGAAAGGGGCCCTCTAAAGCTTACTAGCGACTCGGGAAGAGCCGTAAAATACGAGAGAAAGGCTCTCTCTTCTCTACGCAACGACTGCGTATTCTTCAGACTAATCTCTCTAATTATTTTCACTCACTGTTTTTATGTCCAGGTTTTCTGGGCGTGTCTTGTGCGTCTGCTGCAGTGATTCGCTAAACGTCTTTTTCGGAGCATCTCTCCATTGGTTAACAGGCGCTGATTTGTTCTCAGATACTGTCTTGACAGCCTGAGAAACTGAAATTTTCCGTGGGAAAATTCAGAACGTCTTTTTGGGAGGTCTATCTAAATTATTTCGAGAAACAGGCAGTTGGCGACAGTCTATCGCATACATACAATGGACACTCGACAACCCGTGAGAACTTGTATGAAAGTTTTCTCCTTTCGTAAAAACAATATGCTTTCCGCACTTTGTTGGGGGTCACGTTCGACCTCAAGAATTCGTAAGTGTCATCAGGGTGGTCATCTGGCGCCCATTTGAAGTCTCCTTTTCCCAGACTTCGTGGGAGCCCGTGGGAAAATAGCTGACGACGTTACAATCCATACAACCGACTTCATGCTTGTAATTTCACTTTAAGAAACTAACAGAAGTGTGTATTATGCACTATTATAAATTCAATTTAATACTTACATTAAAACAATTTTGAAAATTAAACTAACTCCCTACAAGTTATGAAGTAGATAACATTAAATTAGGAACATAATTTCTTGAAAATCATGTATAAGTGTATTTTACACTAATAACAGTCACTATTTTAGAGATTTACATGATAATTATTTAACTTATTTGATATTTATTTAAACACAGTCAACTACTATTATAATCACAATGTAAGAATATTTTGCAGATTAAAATAACTGATTTGTAAACATACAATTTATATCCTTGGTTTTTTGAAAGATACTAGAATAATAAACTGTACAATAAAAGATACAAAACATTTGTGCTTTTTTTAAATCTGAAATCTTTTCAGCTATTTTAACATCTAATTTCTTTATGTCTACTTCCTTTTCTTTAACTATTCTTCTAAGTTCATTTGCTTTGATAAACAAATCAATGTTCCTGCTGGTCTCAGGTTCATCTGCTAAAGCATCTACTTCTTCATTAATATCTTTAATGTCCCTTTGAAAAAATTTTTTCTTCTGCTTCATATAATCAATTTCTTCTTCAATAATATTTCTTTTCCTCTTTGAATTTTCAGATTTAGTTAAAGATTTTTGTTCTTCTAAATACTGAATGTTCTTCTAAATACTGAACTTCTAAATAACGAACTCCACTTCTTGCAGAAGCTGCTGCTGATCTCATTTCTTTATTAATTTCGATATTAAGAACACCTCCAGAAAATTTTATGTAATCAAATACTATGCGTTGAAAAATGTACGATGTACTTAAATTTGTACTTAATTGAAAAATGTACGATGTACTTAAAAAAATGTACTTAAATTTTCAATTTCAATTGCTTTATTTACAGAGAAGCCCCTTTCCACAGAGGCCTGTTCATGTGACAAGATAAGAATACTTGTCACAATGAAAATATACATTTTTTACTATTCAAAGTTATTTTTTACTTATTTCCTAAACAATATTGATTAATTGATTATATTATCTCCCAAGTTTAATTAAAGTAGAATTATTTTAAAAGAGTGAATCCATACTGGTAAGTTATATTTTGAAAGATGTATATATATATACAGTACAAAGTCCGAGATCCGGACATCCAATATCTGGAATAATCTAAAATCCGGACCTCAAAGCCACCACCAACCAATTTTTAGGGCTTTTTTGAAGGGAAGGGGTATGCTTTACGCACGCGCATTAGATTTTTTTCCTCCTCATAAAAAAACATGTCGGAAATCCCGATTCTTAATCTCAGTTTGGCGCTAAATAAAATATCTCATTATTGAAGAAATAATTATTTTAGCATAAATTTGTGTGATTAGTAACTTGACTCCATAGCTGCTTATCTGCTTGGCATAATCCTCAAACCGAAACATTTGTTAATTTTACACCAACTAATATTTTATATCCTTGATGCCGAAATCGCGAATCATTATTTATTGTATTTTGCTTTCATCACCGCATGTTTATCAACGGATGACAACTTCAGTGATGAATCATGCAGCGACGCCAAATAACAGAGTATTATCCGATTACAGATTTAAGTTTAATGCGCTAAAATGTTGACAAGGGGAGATTTAGCAGAAATTTCTTTCCTTATGCTAAAAATAGATTTTGTTAATGATACTCATAGGACAAACGATTATATTTAGTGCTATTTGAATTAAGAATAACTGATTTGTTATTCACATAAAGCCAGAACCAGCGCCAGATCTCGCATGGCCGCACCAGGCGGCAGAATTTAGCAAAGTTAAACAGAAGTTTTTCATTGCGATGACAATGCCCAATCATTAATTCCACCATGGTTTCGTATATTTAAGCATTTTTCCTGATGTTCTAGGAATCGAAAGCATAGCTGCCTGAATAATAATATTAGTAACATCTTCCACAGCCTGTGCTTACTTGATAATGAGTGTAACATTTTATTTGAAACACGTCCATCCTGTGTTCCTACCTTTCCTTTAAGACTTCGCCCTATCATTGAGGAACATTCCCTCTCTGATATGCGCCCCCAAGCAGTACAGAACTTTGATATCCCACCTTGGGAAAATTCACAGATTCAGCTTCTTGATGTTTTCAAACATCACGTGAAGGCAAGCACTAACGAGATCGTTTATAGAGAACTCTTTTCTGAGCACAGGCACAAATATAGCAGTTATTATCCGATATACACAGATGGATCAAAGTCAAATTATCATGTCGGGATGGCTTTTGTATTTGAAAATTGCATAGAGGGCAGATGCCTGCACCATCTCAGTCTCAGCACTTTCTCAGTCCTAACATCTGAACTGACTGCAATATATTATGGTCTTTTGTACATCTCAAAGCTCTGCCACAAAAAGTTCATAGTTTACACAGACTCGTATAGTGCTCTTAAATCCTTGGAAGCTTTTCCCAACACTTAGAATCCTGTGGTAGTGGATGTTCTCAAAATTCATATAAATTTAACGATTCGAGGTTATGAAGTCCTGTACTGCTGAGTTCCTGGACATGCTGGAATAAAGGGAAATGAGCTTGCAGATATCGCAGCCAAATCTGCTGCTGAACTGTCCAGTCGCCTTATCCCTTTTAGAGATATCTGCAATGTCATCAAGGTAAAGGTCCGAAAAAATGGCAGCAATTTTGGGATGTTCAGCATCACAAGTTGAGAAACGTCAAGCCTAGAATTGAGCATTGGGATTTTGTTGGAAATCGTAAGGAGGACGTTCTTTTGACTCGCCTCAGAATTGGTCACACTCGAGTCACACATAACTATCTTCTCAAAGCTGAAAATGAGCCTGTTTGTTTTAATTGTAACGTTTGTTTATCTGTTCGTCATATTTTAATTGAGTGTCCATGTTTTAATAGTCTTCGCCAGAAATATTTTAATAGCTGTGACTTACCTCTCGACCGTTTAATCGGAAGAGAGGTGAATTGTAATTTATTTTATTATTTAAAAGAGATTGGCTTTTATTACCAAATGTAATTTGTTTTGAAGACTGTGTCTTGAATTTTAATATGTGCTTTTAACTTGTCTTTACATGACTTCAACCTCTGGATTTGGTACATTTATCTACTTGTTTTTATTGATTGAATTTTAATGTCATCAATTGTAATCATCCCATCTTGTGTTTGGCGCGTCATAATCATCTCTGGTTTTTGTGCCATAATCACTCACTCACTCACTCACTCACCCTTAAGGCAGATAGCCCTCGATAGCTTTGCCGTAATCTAATAAAACCAAACCCTTTCCAGCGACACGGATCTCCACGCACGGCGAACACGTGGACAGTTTTCTCGCCACTCGTAAACTAGAGACAAGGTCTGTTCCAGTCTCTCGTGACGAGCCCCAAACTCCGTAGGGAGAAACCACAAAAGAGAAGGGAAGGGAAATAAGTTCCAGGCAAGAGGAGAGGAGACGGAAAAGAGGATAGATCACTGGGGCTCCAGGATCGTGACACCCGTCTCATCAAGATGATCCTCTGAAGGGCTAGGGTACCTCGGGATTGCCACACCCGTACTCACAAAAGTGCGCCCCTGAGGGTCAAGACGTCTTAGAATGGCCGAAACGCTGGCATTGGAAACGTCGCAGAGGGTTTGGAATATAAGGCCTTACAGGACAATTTAAATATCCGGCCTTAATATTCTTATGCAGATCAGGCATGTTGAGGGTAAGGATCACATGTTTTGTATTGATCAACTTACCTTAATTACGCATCTTGATCCGCCTAACACCGCAAACATTTTGGTCAGACAGCTCAGATGCGATCTCTTCTTCAGAAGAATACAGAAGGTCGAATTCCGATATTAAGCCGCGACAATAATTCAGTGTCTTATGTGCTGTTACTGTGACATTCGCTTGTCCAAGATGGGTTATTTTAAGTAAAGATGCAGACTGAGTTGCCGAAAGGGTATTAATAAGGAGGTCTCCAGAGCGCACACGCTTTATATTTTTCGGTTCACCAATACAAGATTGGATGTATTTATTTATTACGAAAGGAGACATCTTATGCAGTTCGCCAGAAGGACTAGAGATAACCAGAAAACGGGGACTATTGTTAGGATGTTTTTCATTTGTATCTGTATGTACGTTTTAGCAGATTTTCAGATCTGGTGCTTTCACCGACTTGACTAACTTCGAAGTCTTTAATAAGAAATATTTGAGAGTTTGCCATATTGAAGAAAGAAAAATTCGTGTCCGACGGCCCCGCCCACCATGGAACCCAACAATTCATTCACCACGGAACCAGGGAACACAGATTCCTGTGTTAAGGCTAGCCGGACCTATACGCAAACTGAAGCCCCACAGTCGGCTTTCCCGAAAGCAGGTACTCCCAAGAGCTTGACCCCAAGCCACTGACACAAGGACTAGTGACCAGCCAATTGACACCCGTGAGGACGACTAAGGTGCCTCCCGTTTAGCTGAAGCAGAGGCCAAAGCAGTGTGTTGCGGACAGTACCTCTCCCCTCAACTACCAGGACCCTCCTTTCCAGCGACACGGGTCTCCACGCACGGCAAACACGTGGGCAGTTTTCTCGCCACTCGAAATCTAGAGACAAGAGCTGCTCCAGTCTTTCGTGACGAACCCCAAACTCCGTAGAGAGAAACCACAAGGGAGAAGTGAAGGGAAAAAGTTTCAGCCAAGAGGAGAGGAGACGGAAAAGAGGATAGATCACTGGGGCTCCAGGATCGTGACACCCATCTCAACAAGATGATCCCCTGCAGGGCTAGGGCAGTACCTCCTACATACGAAGCCAAGCCTCTAGGGTTGCTTGAACGGTCTGACGTCATCTATGTCGTCTTTCCTACCACCTTCCTCGTGGCAAAGAATATTCTTTGGTGTCGTAGCGTAGTGAACTGACTGTTGTTTGAAAGTGTAGTGTGCTGTAATAGAACATTTTTCATTTAAATTACTTTATTTATTTTTTATTATGCCACATAAATGCTGTGTTGCAACATGCAAAGGAAATTATAAGAATGGCCCGAAGGTGGATGTATTTAGTTTTCCTACGGAAGAACAACTGAGAAAACAATGGATTTGGAACTGCAAACGAAAAGATGGATTCAAGCCTACGAAACATTCAAAGGTAAGCATGCATTTCACTTTTAAATTAGAAAATTCCTGAAAGATTAATGTCATTGAAAGAAACATGACTTGAAAATGTGAAAACAAAAAATTCTGATTGCAAGGGAAATAATTTACTAAAGTTCCATTGCATTCAACCATAGAAAATAAAACGAAGTTTTAATTACTTTCTATACAAGCACAGTTATATATTTATTTAGTAGGCATAAATTTCTCTTATCCTATTATGAATGAGTATTATTAATGAATTCTTTCAGTAATTTATATTTTCGGCGTCGGGATCTTTATAACACGTACATTGATTTGGGATTGATTAATCTTTCAGGAATTTATGTTATACAGAGCTTATACTGAATTTTAAAGTGATTATAAAATGGACCCTTTTCTCAATAACTAGTCAATAGAAAATACACCAACCTTATAATGTTCATATTATAACTTTAAGTAGATAAATATAAAATGCTTCAAATCATAATTTTAAAGTTGTTTTAGATATAAGTATTTAACTGTTTGGGTATACTATTTCTTTTGATTTAGATAAGTCTCATTCCAACTTTTTTATTTTTATTTTTATTTTTTCTTCTTTTTAAAACTGAATGTATGCAATGCCCCTTTATTATATGCTAAGAGCATTTGAGAATGCATTTTGCTCGTAACTCATTTCAACAGGAAATTAATGCTAATTATGCAATGTTCTAAACTTTATTAATTCTAAAATCTTTAGAAAAATTATGAAATATATGTAAAAGAAAACAATCGTATAAATGGACTAGTTTTGACAGTAATTATTTTAATATCTGGAATAAGTTACAAGGTGTTTAAATTAAACTGTCTTGTTCAAAGAATATTGCCTAAGATTGTAAGCTTACTAGTTTTCACTACATGTTAGCATAAATCCTAATTAGCCTATTAAATTGTTTCATGCACACACACACACACACACACACATCTATAAAAGTACGAGTTTCTTATGCCAATAACACATACCTTGTTACAGCTGATTCACTTGCTACTGGCAGTAAGTTCTCGTGGGCTTGAAATTTACATTAGTTTCTTATCTAAAAATACTTATATAAGGGGTTTTGTTTATTTATACTTGTTGCAGTGGAATGTGAAAATGTTTCATTGTATTAATAAGTTATATAACTTTTAAAATTTTTGAAAAAAGTTAAGAAAATTATATGGAAAATAAGCAATCTAGTGAGCCTTCCACAGTAATATAATGTCAAACACATGATTGATGAATGTGAATATTTCACTCCAAAATTACATAAGAATAGCCTAAAATATTTAATTACTGCAAATAAACTGTTAAATATACAAATTCTTGTTTTTCTCTTTGTGTATTATATTTTAGCACTTATACTTGTTTTTAATAATTCAAGAAAAATGAATTTTTTTAATGACTAATGATGTTTTATGGTCTTAAATATAAACATTCATAGGCACACAAGTAAATTTGTACTTCTGGTTGTGAACATATCATTTGTAAAAATGTTTAGAAAAAGAGCCAGTAACTTTATATTTGAATGGTACGAATGAATGTGGATTGCTTTATCCATCAACTGATGGTTAATTTTATTCTTTTCATAACTGTATTATCACCATTTTGAATGTAATTAATTCCATAGCCAAGTGTTGTTTTCAAATAACTGAAGAAAGAAATATTTAGGATGTAGCAATTATATATTACATGAGCAATTGTATGTTACCTGAGGATGTAGCAATTAAATATTACTTATGTTATATGCATTTGACATATGACAACAAACATGCGCTAATTATTTGCACTTTTCAAAACTTTATGACAGCATCCATGGCTCTTTTCAGCCCAAAAGAGTTAATAGTTTTCTTTTAAGATTTTTCATTATTCACTCTAAATGGCTGCATCACTTTTTTGCGTTGTGCACTTTAAATGGCTATATCTCTTCAAATTGTTACCATCCAAACATTATCGCCCTGTATTATTTTTAAAGAAATTAAATGATGAACGTCCTCCACAACGGTAACCCTTCCCTTAAGCAGATAGCTCTTGAGTGCTTTGCCATGATTAAATAAAAATACAATAAAACCCTTATTAGACTTATAAGGTTTGTGCATGTATTTAAAGGATGGCGAATGCTTACGATTTTATAATTGTTTAACCTTTTGATGCATGTTTATATATTTGTTCTTTTTTCATATTAAAAGGTGTGTGAACTTCACTTCAAGCAAGAGGATGTTCTGAGGCAAACTGAATTCTTTGATGAGAAAACTGGAAAGAAGATCATTATGCCATTGTCATATCCTCGTTTAAAGAATGGTGCAATTCCAAGTCTGTTTCCTGATGATCCGAGTCATCTTAGTTCCAGTGTTTCATCAAGGGAATCACCAGAGCATAAAAGACTCAAAAGAGAACAAGATGCACTCGAAAAAGCCTTAGTCTGTAGCTTAGCTGAAAAGGAAGAGTATGAACGAAAACAAATGTTTTATAATTTAGATGAACTAAAAATTTGTTTTAATGCTGTGAATTTACCAGATAACTGGATAGTTATACACAGGCCTATACATACTATGATTCTTAATATTTCTAATGACAATCATCCAAGAATTCTAAAATCATTATTTATTGATTGTAATTTGAATATATCTGTAGCAATTAGAAATATACCTATTAAATCACTGAAGCAATATGTAATCCCATCAAAAATTAACAACCTTAAAGATCTAAGTATTTTAGAGAAATTAGACCTATTTGCCTCAAATGATTCATCTGAAGACAGTATTCAAAATTATTTACAAATTGTAAATGAATTAATGACAATTTTAAAAGAGAAAATTCCACATAAAAACAATGAAATAAATTTTCTCCTTGAGCAACTATCAAACTTTAATTCAGAAAAACAACAATATAGGTATTCTGCAGACTTTCAAATATTTTCCACCTTACTTCACACAATTTCCCCACATGCATATAATTTTATTCGAAATTCAGAAAATATTATTATGCCTCATCCATGGACCATTCAGAAAATTTTTTCAGATTTTAATATATATCCAATAAATGAACAATACAACCAAAACTTCCTAAGCTACCTAAAATTTAAATTTCAAGAACTATCAGGAAAAGATCTGCTTGTTATTTTAATGATTCATGAAATTCATGTAAATCAAGCATTTGATTATAAAGGTGGTAATTTGTGTGGAATGGCATATAATTGCAAAAATGCTGCGTCTAGTGCATATGTTTTCATGATTCGCAGCCTATTATCTGTTTATAAAGTTGTTGTACATATTTTGCCGGTGAAAACACTTAGTGCGGATAACTTGTATATTTATATTTAAAAAATTGTTGTGGGATTAGAAAATATTGGGTATAAAATTATTGCTATTGTCACTGACAATAATTCGATTAATAAAAAGGCTATGTCTCTGTTTTCAGAACCACCTAAAGTTCGTATTGTTTATCAAAACCCTGTTGACAAATCTAGGCCAATGTTTTTTATTATTGATACAGTGCATATTTTAAAATGCATTAGAAATAACTGAATAAATCAAAAAAATAATAATCAGAGTATGTTTTTCCCAAGTTTTGATGATGCTTCACGTATTGAAACTGCATCTTTTCTTGTATTAAAAAATTACATGAATCTAAAACTGGTAAGTTATTAAAGTATGCTTATGGTCTGACAATAAAAGCTAGCTTGCATTGCAGATTTTTAATGATAATGTGGTTGAAGCATTATTTTCTTTTGGGCAGCAGAAAGAAATAATAAATTTCCAAGAAACTGGTGGTGGTGGTGGTGGTAGATTTATGGCGCAAAGCTCTATAGGCCATATGCGCCAAACGCAGGATTCGTATTTCGCATATAAACTATAAAAGAAAAAATCTAAAGCAACAGCACACTTTTAAAATGGAGGCAAGTAAAAAGATAGTGAAATGGTGGGATGAAAATGTTGATTATGATTCTGATAATGAAAAATGCAATATAGATATATAATCTTAAAATATCTGATTCATTAAAATTCTAACAAAAAATCTCAAGACAAAATCAAATTAAATAATAGAAACCTGTTTCTTTCAGGTAGTCAAACAAATTGGTATTGACCTCTCTTCCGATTAAACGGTCGAGGACGAGTTGAGAGACAAACATCACAGTTTGCACAAACAGGCTCGTTTTCAGCTTTCAAAAGGTAGTTATGTCTTACTCTAGTGTGACCAATTCTAAGGCGAGTTAAAAGAACTTGTTCCTTACGATTGCAAGTAGTGTGCCAATGCTCTATTTTAGCCTTCACCCTTCTCAACTTGTTATGTATCTGAATGTCCCAAAGTTGTTGCCATTTATATCTGATCTTCCCTTTGATGACACAACAGATATCTCTAAAAGGGATGACGCGGCCAGACGTTTCAACAGCAGATTTTGCTGTGATGTCTGCCAGCTCATTGCCTTTTATTCCTGCATGTCCAGGGACCCAGCAGTACAGAATTTCATATCCACGAATTCTTAATTTAATATTTAGCTTCAATACATCCACTATCACAGGATTGTCGGGGCTTGAAATGGATTCTAAAGCTTTTAGTGCACTGTAGGAGTCTGTATATATAATATTTATAGTAAAGCGTTGAGATGTACAAAAGCGCATAATAGATAGCAGTCAGTTCAGTGGTTAAGACCGAGGAGGCGTCGTGTAAACTTCTTGTGGCAGAGCTTCGAGATGTACAAAAGAGCATAATATATTGCAGTTAGTTCAGATGTTAGGACTGAGCAAGCATGGTGTAGGCATCTGCCCTCAATGTAATCTTCAAATACAAAAGCCATCCCGTCCCGACAGGATCATTTGACTTTGATCCGTCTGTGTATATCCGATAATAACTGCTATATCTGTGCCTGTGCTCAGCGAAGAGTTCTCTATAAACGATCTCGTTATTGCTCGCCTTCACGTGATGTTTGAAAACATCAAGGAGCTGAATCCGTGAATTTTCGCAAGGTGGAATTTCAAAATCCTGTACTGCTTGGGGGTGCAAATCAGAGAGGGAAAATTTCTCAATGACAGGGCGAACTCTTAAAAGAAAAGTAGGAACAGAGGATGGACGTGTTTCAAATAGTGTGTTACATTCATTATCAAGTAAGCACAGCTTATTGGGATGTTCAGGTTGGGATAAAATATTAAAATATTGTAAAAGGGACAATTGCTCACCCCTCAGATAAAGTGATGGTTCGTTAGAGTCAACATATAGGCTGTGTACAGGAGAAGTCCTGAAAGCTCCTGAACAAATCCGCAAACCCTGATGGTGAACAGGATCCAGTTTTAACAAAACAGACTAGCGAGCGGATCCATAAACAGCTGAGCCATAGTCCAGTCTAGAGCGGATAAGCGCTCTGTAAATGCGAAGCATGGAGCAACGCTCTGCACCCGAGGAGGTGTTCGCCAACACTTTTAAAATATTTAGTGTTTTGAGACACTTCTTTCTCAGGTTTAAAACATAAGTTAAAGGAAAGTCAATTTCTGGTCGAACGTCACTCCTAAAAATTTTACTTCGGGCGCAACTGGAATAGTGAGTGAGTGAGTGAGTGAGTGAGTGATTATGGCGCAAAACCAGAGATGATTATGACGCGCCAAACAAAAGATGAGATGATTACAATTGATGACATTAAAATTCAATAAATAAAAACAAGTAGATAAAAGTACCAAATCCAGAGGATGAAGTCATATAAACACAGGTTAAAAGCACATATTAAAATTCAAGAGACAGTCTTCAAAACAAATTACATTTGGTAATAAAAGCCAATATCTTTTAAATAATAAAATAAATTAGAATTGACCTCTCTTCCGATTAAACGGTCGAGAGGTAAGTCACAGCTATTAAAATATTTCTGGCGAAGACTATTAAAACATGGACACTCAATTAAAATATGACGAACAGATAAACAAACATTACAGTTAAAACAAACGGGTTCATTTTCAGCTTTTAACAGGTAGCTATGTGTCACTCTAGTGTGACCAATTCTGAGGCGAGTCAAAAGAATTCCCAGTGCTCAATTATAGGCTTTACATGTCTTAATTTATTTTGAAGCTGAACATCCCAAAGTTGTTGCCATTTTTTTCGGATCTTTTGTTTCACAACACAACAAATGTCTGCAAAAGGGATGAGACGACTGGACAGTTCAACAGCACATTTTGCTGTGATATCTGCCAGCTCATTCCCTTTTATTCCCACATGCCCGGGAACCCAGCAGTACAGGATTTCATATCCACGATTCATTAAGTTTATATGTATTTTGAGAATATCCACTATTACTGGATTTTGAGTATTAGGAAAAGCTTCTAATGATTTAAGAGCACTATACGAATCTGTATAAATTATAAACTTTTTGTAGCAGAGCCTTGAGATGTATAAAAGACTATAATATATCGCAGTTAGTTCAGATGTTAAGACAGAGAAATCATTGTGCAAGCGTCTGCCCTCCATGTGGTCTTTAATTACAAATGCCATCCCGACATGATCTTTTGACTTGGACCCATCTGTATAAACTGGAAGATAACTGCTATATTTGTTCCTGTGCTCAGCGAAGAGTTGTCTGTAAATAATCTCGTTAGTGCTTGCCTTCACATGACACTTAAAAACATCAAGAAGCTGAATCTGTGCATTTTCCCAAGGTGGAATTTCAAAATTCTGTACTGCTTGGGGGTGCATATCAGAGAGGGAAAGTTCCTCAATGACAGGGCGAACTCTTAAATGAAATGTAGGAACACAAGATGGACGTGTTTCAAATAACACGTTACTCACATCATCAAGTAAGCACAGCTTATTGGGATGTTCAGGTTGGGATAGTATATTAAAATATTGCAAAAGGGACAATTGTTCACGCCTCAGATAAAGTGATGGTTCATTACAGTCAACATACAGGCTCTGGACAGGAGAAGTTCTAAAGGCTCCTGAACATATCCTCAAACCTTGATGGTGAACAGGATCCAGTTTTAACAAAACAGATGACCGAGCGGATCCATAAACAGCTGAGCCATAGTCCAGTCTAGAGCGGATAAGCGCTCTGTAAATGCGAAGCATGGAGCAACGCTCTGCACCCCAGGAGGTGTTCGCCAACACTTTTAAAATATTTAGTGTTTTGAGACACTTCTTTCTCAGGTTTAAAACATGAGAAAGGAAAGTCAATTTCTGGTCGAACGTTACTCCTAAAAATTTTACTTCGGGCGCAACTTGAATAATTGTACCATTTAGATATAACTCAGGTTCAGGATGGAGACCTCGCTTCCTACAAAAGTGCACGCACACAGTTTTCTGTTTAGAAAAAGTAAATCCCTGTTTTCTGACCATTCTTGTATCTTATTCAGAGCCATCTGCAATTGCCTCTCTATGTATCTCATGTCTGCTCCTCGACAGCTAATCTGTAAATCATCTACATATAGTGATCCCAAGATGGTATGAGGAAGTTCTTTTAGTACAGAATTTATTTTTAAACTGAACAGCGTTACACTAAGCACTCAGCCTTGAGGCACACCCTCTTCCTGTTGAAAAACATCCGAAAAAACAGAGCCAATCCTTACTTGAAAAGTTCTAGCGTTCAAGAAATTCTGTATGAAAATTGGTAGGTTGCCGCGCAAGCCACTCTCGTGAAGATCCCGGAGTATACCGTATCTCCATGCCTTATCATAAGCTTTCTCAATGTCGAAGAATATTGAGACAAGGTGACTTCTTCTGACAAAGGCTTTTCGAATAGATGTCTCTAATAGAAGCATATTGTCTACGATCGTTCTCCCCTTTCGAAAACCGCTCTGATAAGGCGATATAGTATTATTCTTTTCCAAGAAGTAGACTAGGCGGCTGTTTACCATCTTTTCAAACAGTTTGCAAACACAACTGGTAAGGGCAATTGGCCGATAGTTCGAGGGATTCCTCGGGTCTTTCCCTGGCTTCGCAATAGGAATGACAACAGCTCTCCTCCATGCACTGGGAAATGTACGCTCCTTCCACACTCTATTGTAAAGTGTGAGAAGGGCACTCAGTGACTTATAGGACAGATGCTTTAGCATTTCATAATACAAGCCATCTAGACCAGGACAAGACCTATGTGTCTGCAATAAAGCTCTCCTTAATTCAACCATAGTAAAGTCTCTATTGTACGGCTCAGATTTGGAAGAGTTGAATGCGATGGGATTTATTTCAGAGTGTTGCTTGATAGAGAGAAATGCAGGTGAATAGTTTCTGCTTGATGAAACGGCAGCAAATGTCTCACCAATAGTATTTGCAATTTCTTCTATGGAGCTAATCACTCGGCCATCTTTTTCCAGAAAGGAAAGTGAGTGGTCTTTATACATTCCGCATGCTTTTCGAACTCTTTCCCAAACCCGCTTACTAGGCGTAGAGGATGTTATTGAGGACACATATGAAATCCAGGAATCCCTCTGGCTCTGCCTTCTTACTTTTCGTGCATTTGCTTTGGCTCTTTTAAAGGCTATGAGGTTTCGCAGAGTAGGGTATCTACGAAAAATACCCCATGCTTTTTTCTGTTTTTTCAGTGCTTCATGACAGTCGCGATTCCACCATGGTTTCGTATATTTAAGCATTTTTCCTGATGTTCTAGGAATCGAAAGCATAGCTGCCTGAATAATAGTATTAGTAACAGCTTCCACAGCGTCATCGATATGCCGATCTTCTACCATTTGATCTCTGAGCTCTGCAATGGAAGAGAAGAGTTCCCAGTCTGCCCTGTCCAGTATAAACCGAGGGAGTCTCGACATGGGGTTTGCTCCTCTTCGTGCAAGAGATACAAAAATGGGATAATGATCGCTGTTGTACAGGTCACTTCCGACACTAAAAGTGCAAAATGGCAACAGAGATGGTGAACAGATGGCAAGATCGAGAGCGTGGAATGTCCTTGAAGGCTCATGAAAGTACGTATCTTGCCCATTATTTAGGAGACAAAGGCTGTGATCTTCGATCATCTGCTCAATTTGTCTTCCTCGGCAATTTGTATCTTTGCTACCCCAGAGTAGACTGTGGACTATGGCCGTTAAAATCTCCTATTATGATGAAAGGCTCAGGCAGCTGCTCTAAAAGACCATTTAAATCTTGCTGATCAATATGCTCATTTGGAGGCAAATACAGAGAAACGACTGTAACAACAATATCAAAATTTGTTTGAGTAGCGACAACTTGGAGGGATGTCGTCAAAGAAAGCACATTTGAGGGATAATCCAGTGAGGTGAGGAGACCTACACCTCCACTGGCACGCTCACCTGCAATGTTATCTTTCCTGACGAAAGAAAACCTCCGAAGTTTTGCCTGTTGTTCTGGTTTTAGGTTTGTTTCCTGTATTGCGAAGCATACAGGATGATAAGCATTGATTATGGCTTTGATGTCGAGCAAATTTCGGTGGAAACCGCGACAGTTCCATGAGACGAGGGTGGCCATTATGATTGATGTTTGTTGTTCCTGTGTTCCTTTTCAGTTTTGCGCGGAAGCAGATGATCGGGAACTTCTAGACCGTCTTCCACCTCCATACTGTCTGAATCTGCAGATTCAGGAATAATTTTATTTGCAGAACTATTGCTGGGACTTCTATTTTTGGTTTCTATTATTGGAGGCAGAGTTTTGGGTTTACTCGGGATTGCTATTTCTTTATTTTGTATGGTATGTGTTGGATTTTCTTTGTTCTTGCTTACAGGCTGCTGGTTTTTATTTGGTAGAGTCTGTGTACTTATGGAAGTTTGGGTGGCTATTGTGCGGGTTGATTTCACGGCATTGGCATATGATTTGTTTGATATAGGCTGTGTGCTTTGAACTTGTCTTCTGGCTTCGGCATATGAAATGTTCCTGGATACTTTTATGGTCTGCACTTCCTTTTCTAATTTCCATTTCGGACAGGAACGAGAAAATGCTGGATGGTTGCCCTTGCAATTTATACACAGTGCTGCAGCGGTACAATTTTCGCTATCGTGGCCAACCGACGACCATCGAGCGCGCGTCAGGGTCCCACGACAGGACATTTTGGAATGGCCAAAACGCTGGCACTGGAAGCATCGCATGGGGTTTGGAATATAAGGCCTTACGGGGCAGTTAAGATATCCAGCCTTAATATTTTTCGGCAGATCAGGCGAGTTGAAGGTGAGGATTACGTGTTTAGTGTCAGTCAACTGACCTTCCTTACGCATCTTGATCCGCCGAGCACCACAGACTTTTTGGTCAGCTAACTCGGAAACGAACTCTTCTTCTGAAACGCACAGAAGGTCGATTTCCGAGATCACACCTTTACAATAATTCAGAGTTTTATGCGCTGACACAGTTATAGATACATTTCCGAGTTTGGTTTGTGACAAAAGGGAAGCAGATTGGGTTGGTGTGACAGTATCTATAAGCAGGTCTCCAGAACGGAGACGCTTTATGTTCTTTGGTTCACCTATGCAAGAACGGATATATTTGCTTACAACGAAAGGGGACATCTTTTGCAGTTCACCGGAGGGACTCGAGACTACAAGGAAGCGTGGATTATCAGTGATTACTTTGGCATTTGCATCGGTACGTATTTTCTTAGTAAGAGATTTATCAATTATTTCAATACTTTGGTCGTTTTCATTTGATTTGAGAAGAAACATAGAAGCCATATTTAAGAAAGAAAAGATTCGGGTCCGACGGCCCCGCCCACCACGGAGCCCAACAAGGGAACACAGATTCCTGTGTTAGGGCTAGCCGGACCTATACGCAAACTGAAGCCCCACAGTCGGCTTTCCCGAAAGCAGGTACTCCCGAGAGCTTGACCCCAAGCCACTGACACAAGGAGTAGTGACCAGCCGATTGACACCCGTGAGGACGACTAAGGTGCCTCCCGTTTAGCTGAAGCAGAGGCCAAAGTAGTGTGTTGGGGACAGTACCTCGCCCCTCAACTACCAGGACCCTCCTTTCCAGCGACACGGGTCTCCACGCACGGCAAGCACGTGGGCAGTTTTCTCGCCACTCGAGAACTAGAGACAAGGTCTGTTCCAGTCCCTCGTGACGAGCCCCAAACTCCGTAGAGAGAAACCACGAG
Source organism: Stegodyphus dumicola (assembly GCF_044657685.1). NCBI lineage: Eukaryota > Metazoa > Arthropoda > Arachnida > Araneae > Eresidae > Stegodyphus > Stegodyphus dumicola. Next base: position 7,784,822 of record NC_140774.1, on the reverse strand, counting down.
GGAGAAGAGAAGGGGAAAAGTTCCAGCAAAGAGGAGAGGAGACGGAAATAAGGATAGATCACTGGGGCTCCAGGATCGTGACACCCGTCTCATCAAGAAGATGATCCCCTGAAGGGCTAGGGTACCTCGGGATTGCCACACCCGTACTCACAAAAGTGAGCCCCCTGAGGGTGCACAACTGGAATAATTGTACCATTTAGATATAACTCAGGTTCAGGATGGAGACCTCGCTTCCTACAAAAGTGCACGCACGCACACAGTTTTATGTTTCGAAAATGTAAATCCCTGTTTGTCTGACCATTCTTCGATCTTATTCAGAGCCATCTGCAATTGCCTCTCTATGTATCTCATGTCTGCTCCTCGACAGCTAATCTGTAAATCATCTACATATAGTGATCCCAAGATGGTATGAGGAAGTTCTTTTAATACAGAATTTATTTTTAAACTGAACAGCGTTACACTAAGCACACAGCCTTGAGGCACACCCTCTTCCTGTTGAAAAACATCCGAAAAAACAGAGCCAATCCTTACTTGAAAAAGTTCTAGCGTTCAAGAAATTCTGTATGAAAATTGGTAGGTTGCCGCGCAAGCCACTCTCGTGAAGATCCCGGAGTATACCGTATCTCCATGCCTTATCATAAGCTTTCTCAATGTCGAAGAATATTGAGACAAGGTGACTTCTTCTGACAAAGGCTTTTGGAATAGATGTCTCTAATAGAAGCATATTGTCTACGGTCGTTCTCCCCTTTCGAAAACCGCTCTGATAAGGCGATATAATATTATTCTTTTCCAAGAAGTAGACTAGGCGGCTGTTTACCATCTTTTCAAACAGTTTCCAAACACAACTGGTAAGGGCAATTGGCCGATAGATGGCAGGATTCCTTGGATCTTTCCCTGGCTTAGCAATAGGAATGACAACAGCTCTCCTCCATGCACTGGGAAAAATACGCTCCTTTCACACTCTATTGTAAAGAGTGAGAAGGGCAGTCAGTGACTTATAGGACAAATGCTTTAGCATTTCGTAATTTATGCCATCAAAACCCGAAGAAGACTTATGTGTCTGCAATAAAGCTCTCTTTAATTCCAGCATAGTAAATGCTCTGTTGTAAGGCTCAGATTTGGTAAAGTTGAATGCGATGGGATTTATTTCAGAGTGCGGCTTGATAGAGAGAAATGCAGGTGAATAGTTTCTGCTGGAAGAAACGGCAGCAAATGTCTCACCAATAGTATTTGCAATTTCTTCTATGGAGCTAATCACTCGGCCATCTTTTTCCAAAAAGGGAAGTGCGTGGTCTTTATATATTCCGCATGCTTTTCGAACTCTTTCCCAAACCCGCTTACTAGGCGTAGAGGATGTTATTGACGACACATATGAAATCCAAGAATTCCTTTGGCTCTGCCTTCTTACTTTGCGTGCATTTGCTTTGGCTCTTTTAAAGGCTATGAGGTTTCGCAGAGTAGGATATCTACGAAAAATACCCCATGCTTTTTTCTGTTATTTCAGTGCTTCATGACAGTCGCGATTCCACCATGGTTTCGAATATTTTAGTAGTTTTCCTGAAGTTCTAGGAATGGAAAGCATAGCTGCCTGAATAATAGTATTAGTAACAGCTTCAACAGCGTCATCGATATGCACATCTTCTACCATTTGATCTGTGAGCTTTGCAATGGAAGAGAAGAGTTATCAGTCTGCCCTGTCCAGTATAAACCGAGGGAGTCTCGACATGGGGTTTGCTCCTCTTCGTGCAAGAGACACAAAAATGGGATAATGATCACTGTTATAAAGATCATTTCCCACACTAAAAGTGCAAAAAGGCAACAGAGATGGTGAACAGATGGCAAGGTCGAGAGCGTGGAATGTCTTTGAAGGCTCATGGAAGTAAGTATCCTGCCCATTATTCAGGAGACAAAGGCTATGATCTTCAATCATCTGCTCAATTTGTCTTCGTCGGCAATTAGTATCTTTACTACCCCAGAGTGGACTATGGCCGTTAAAGTCTCCTATTATTATAAAAGGCTCAGGCAGCTCTATAAGACCATTTAAATCTTCCTGATCAATGTGCTCATTTGGAGGCAAATACAGAGAAACGACTGTAACAACAATATCAAGATTTGTTTGAGCAGCGACAACTTGGAGGGGCGTCGTGCACGCTCACCTGCAAGGTTATCCTTCCTGACGAAAGAAAACCTCCGAAGTTTTGCTTGTTGTTCCGGTTTTAGATTTATTTCCTGTATTGCGAAGCATACAGGATGATGAACATTGATTATAGCTTTGATGTCGAGCAGATTTCGGTGGAAACCGCGACAGTTCCATGATACGAGGGTGGACATTATGAATGATTTTTGTTCTTTCTGTGCTCTTGTTTGATTTTTCGTGGGAGTAGATGCTTGGGAACTTCCAGACCGTCTTCTATTTCCATACCGTCTGAATCCGCAGATTCAGAAACCATTCCATTAAAAGAGCTATTGCTGGAACTTCTATTTTTATTTGTTTCTTTTTGTGTGGTAGTTTTGGGTTTGCTTTGAATTACTATTTCTTTATTTTGTACTGTATGGGTTGGGTTTTCTTTCTTCCTGTTGTTTGTAGTCTGTTGAGTTTTGTTTGGTGGAGTCTGCATACTAACTGATGTTTGGGTGGCAATTGTGCGAGATCTTTTAAGAGCATTTGTGTAAGATGTATTTGGTCGTAGCTGTGTGCTTTGGACTAATCTTCTGGCTTTGGCATATGAGATGATCCTTGTAACCTTTGCAGTCTGCACTTCTTTTTCCAATTTCCATTTTGGGCAGAGGCGTGAAAAAGCTGGGTGCTCACCCTTGCAATTTATACAAAGAGACGCAGTGGTACAATTTTCAGAATCGTGGCCAATCTGTGAGCATCGGGCGCATGTGAGGCTGCCACGACAAGACGTCTTAGAATGGCCGAAACGCTGGCATTGGAAGCATCGCGTAGGGTTGGGAATATAAGGTCTTACAGGACAATTTAAATATCCGGCCTTAATATTCTTAGGCAGATCAGGCGTGTTGAAGGTAAGGATCACGTGTTTTGTATCGATTAGCTTACCTTCCTTACGCATCTTGATCCGTCTAGCACCGCAGACATTTTGGTCGGATAGCTCGGAAGCGACCTCTTCAGAAGCATACAGAAGTTCGAATTCCGATATTACGCCACGACAATAATTCAGTGTCTTATGTGCTGTTACTGTGACGTTCGCTAGTCCAAGTTTGGTTATTTTAAGTAAAGATGCAGACTGAGTTTCCGAAATGGTATCAATAAGGAGGTTTATTTGTGAGTTTGCCATATTGGAAAAGTATAAGATTCGGGACCCGACGGCCCCGCCCACCACGGAGCCCAACAAGGGAACACAGATTCCTGTGTTAGGGCTAGCCGGACCTATACGCAAACTGAAGCCCCACAGTCGGCTTCCCCGAAAGCAGGTACTCCCGAGAGCTTGACCCCAAGCCACTGACACAAGGACTAGTGACCAGCCGATTGACGCCCGTGAGGATGACTAAGGTGCCTCCCGTTTAGCTGAAGCAGAGGCCAAAGCAGTGTGTTGGGGACAGTACCTCGCCCCTCAACTACCAGGACCCTCCTTTCCAGCGACACGGGTCTCCACGCACGGCAAACACGTGGGCAGTTTTCTCGCCACTCGAGAACTAGATGCAAGGGCTGCTCCAGTCTCTCGTGACGAGCCCCAAACTCCGTAGAGAAAAACCACAAGGGAGAAGGGAAGGGAGAAAGTTCCAGCCAAGAGGAGAGGAGATGGAAAAGAGGATAGATCACTGGGGCTCCAGGATCGTGACACCCGTCTCACCAAGATGATCCCCTGAATGGCTAGGGTACCTCGGGATTGCCATACCCGTACTAACAGAAGTGAGCCCCCTGAGGGGCATTAAAAATTTTAATCCACCTACAACCAAAAAAGGCATTAAAATCAGTGTTGGGAATATATAATTACTATAGGAAGTATATTTCGAATTATGCAAAAATAGCTAGGCCATTAACTGATCTTACGAGAAAATCTATACCTTATGATATACCTTGGGGTTCTGAAGCCGAGAAGGCATTCAAAGTATTAAAGGATGCATTGTGTGGGGCATCGTCTTTATATACGCCGGATATACGGAAACCTTTTGAAATTAATACAGTTGCCTCACTAATAGGTATTGGAGCGTGTTTACTGCAACGAGATGGATATGGGAAAGTTAGAACTATAACGTTTGCTAGCCAAAAATTAACTAGTGCTCAGTCCAAATGGAGTACTATAGAAAGAGAAGCGTATGCAATTATTTGGGCATTAAACAAATTTGAAACATATGAAAACAAAATTTTATTACATAAAGACCATAACCCATTAAAGTACTTGACTGAAGGGATACCCTGGAATGCTAGATTACAGAGATGGGCATTAGCTTCATCTAGATTCCAAGTTACTGTATTGCATAAACCAGGAGCTAAAAACTCCGATGCAGACGCATTGTCTAGGATCCCTCACGAATGTATAAGTGAACAACAAAGATGAACTAAAATTTAAAAAAAACGGAAGCTAATGTTTGGTATCATATATATATTTTTTCTTTTTTTTGTGTGTGTGTGTTTGTCATTGTAACATCATAAAAGATAATGTTCACTGCTAATATGTCAAAGAGTACATGGATATTGTAACGTTCATTTTTTTTTGGTATTATTGTGGTTACTCTAGAACAGGTAATATCACTCTAATATGTCATTATTGTTTTATTGTATTATTATGGTAGCTCTAGTAAAAGAATTATTCATTACAGAAGTGTCAGAGAGTTGTTTTCATATTGCAATGTTTTGTTTGTATTGCTATAGAAATTTGGACATGTGCAGTTTTGATGTTTATATGTGTTATTTTTTTGGTTGGTGTTTATAACTGTAGCATGACACTTTTTTTGCTCTCTGGTTACACTGTGTTTACCTGTGCACAGGGATCACCTGGTAAGGTTCCAAGTAATGATGGTTTCAAATTTTTCGACTAAGTCGGAAATATTTATAAACCAGAGGGGAGGTGTGAAGTTCCTTCCCCTAACGGAAGACTTTTCTGAAACATTTTCTCCTCCAGGCTGAAAGACAATTAAAGGAAGTGACATCGCTAACTGGAAAAACCGGTCGAGTCAGACTGGGGGGTGACAAGGGGACTGAAGAACTTTTGGAATGGACCGGCAAGCATGCCGTTTGAAAGGAGATAACTGAAACATGTTTTTCCGCGCTTTATATTGTACATAGTATTTTGTTTTCTTATGGATAACAGTGATTTTGTTTTGTGGAATATTATGTACGGTTATGTGTAATAAATTAGTGGATAAAGTTTCAAAGCTGATGAAGATCATTTTCCTATTATGGTGTATGCACGAAAAGAACCCGCCTCGTGTCTGAACGGGCACGAGGTGTGACAGACATCTAAAATGCATCCCCTGTATCTTCACTCAGTTATCTCAATGGTTTATGCACTACTAAAACTGATTGAAAACACCGACCCAAGTTCTTTGATAGTAATGTGCTGTTTCTAATGAATAACCGTATTTGCACAATAAGTGTTTGTCACGGGTTGATGAATGTTGTCCACATACTCAACAGTAACAATAGCATGTATCCCCTTGTACTTATTTTTAAATATGACATTGATCATCCTATTAAATACATTATAAACAACCTGCTTACATTTTAGTAAGTTGCTTTTAGTAATATCATCTTTTGCTTTGCTTCACAAGGCAGTTTGAGGATCGAATAATGTGTATACATTTTATTATTTTAGGTTATCCAGTAGCTAGTATGAGAGCCACTAGCATGAGTTATGTAGCCGGATACTTAATACGTGCAACTGAAGAAAATATTGATTGTGATGATTGCAAGAATCTGTTATTAGCACAATCAACATCATCTTCGTCATTAGCACTAATTTGAAACTTAGACCGAGGGGCATTATTTTATCCAAAAATCAATTTTGTAAAATTTGTTGTTATGTCTGGATGATATTCTTAAAAGTTATTCTTCCAAAATGATCCAAACGCCACCTATCTACCGAAAAGACGGAACAGTATGATCCAAAATATCAAAATGAAAAAAATATTTTAACAAAGATGAGAGCCCTTTTTTAAGATAAAATGTGCAATAAGCTAATAATGCAGTATAAAGAACTGTCCATACAGCATACCAAAAAGTTAAGTTTTCTTCCTTTTAACACATTCACTGCCAATCACGCGCCAGCGCGTGATGTGGGGTGATACAAGGCCCTCTTGAGGAGAAGGCCCAATCCAAAGGGATTCTCCCCCGCTGTGACGTAACGAGCAAGGGCAATCGTAGTAAGGCCATTTCCAAAACAGTATGTGATTGGTGTCTCTTCATGAGTCATAATTTCAAAGTTGTTTCGTTTTCAAAAATCAGGTTGGGAGAACATTAGAATTTGCAATCAAAACTTCAAGATTTCACAGAACACAGAAATAACTTTTATTAACAATAAACTTAAAGATATAATATATTACTTCCGCCTATAGCGGCCATGAAAACATAATCAAGCATCAAAAAGGTATGACATCGTCATTCTTCATGTTCAAGCGTCAAGTGGAATATTTTTCATCGGCGCACATCAAGAGCGCCACCTATCTACCGAAAAGACGGAACAGTATGAGTATAAGCAGAACGTACCTACGATTAATCTAGAAGGTACGTAGCATTCACTAGTCCTTAACTGTAGTAAATTTAACTTTTAGCAACATGTATCGAAAGTTAAGTATATTTACTAGCTCACTTTAATGTTTTATTTTAATTAATTCTGTTTCACCTGTACTTTTCAAAATTAGGTAATTATTCAAAATAAACACTTTTATGATAAATGAAAGCTAAAGAGATTCCCCATTTTTATTCGTTGTCTAATACATATTTATTACATACGCCATAACACTCATGTTAAATATTATAACAATCTTGTAAATTTCTCTTGTATCTTTCATTTTCAAACTATGCATCAAACACGAATCTCGTAATGCTTTATTGGAATGATTCCTTCTTCTAAATTAGACAAGAATAATAGTATTAAAAAAAAATCTTGAAAGTCAAAAAATATTGAGCTCAAGTTTGTACATATATTTTGTACACTCACTAAACTTTAATAGGAGTGCATTAATAATTATAGTCTACAGTATATTTATTATATAGCATTAAACAATTCACTGTAATTCCTTTCCCTTTAGTTTTTTATTTAATTAAGGTGCATCATACAGTGTTAATTGAATTTTTACAGATGCCGCGAAAATGTAGCGTTCCAGGATGCAAGTTAAATTACTATGCAAACGAAGATCATATTACAACTTTTAAGTTCCCCAAAGATGATATGCTGTGTAAAACATGGATTAGTAAAATTAATAGGAAAGACTTTGTACCTGGATCATGTGCTTGTGTATGCATTTTGTATTTTGATGAACGTTTCATCATAAGAGACGATATTGTAAGAGACGATAGAGCAACACGACCTGATGGGACAGTATTAACAGTTCAAAGAAAAGTGCCAGTTTTATCGAAAGATGCATATCCTACTATTTTTTACGGTCAACCTAAATATTTATCTTGTCTTTTACCACAAAAGAGAAAGACACCAGAAGACAGGACAAGAGAAATAAACGAACGGCATGAAAATAATTTAAAAAAACTGTGTGCTGCAGACAACATTGCCTCCTTTTCAGAATTTTTGAAACTTTACAGCAATAAATTACCAAATACATGGGCAATAATGAAAGCATGTGATTATATACTTTTTTTGCGTATTGAGATGGAAGATTGTCCATCAATCACTGTGTCGTTTAAAGTCGAGCATGATTTAACTGTTTCAGTTTTTCGTGAAGGTTTAAACATAACAAGTATGTTTGAATGGCTTTTGGGAAAAGATCTATTATGAAATAAACGGTCAAAATTTGAAAACCTTTCAAATAATCTGTACAGTTATGAGAAAACCAGTCGAAGAAATGCTGGATTTGGTAACTGAAACTCTTCAGAAGTGTTCTAAAAATACATCAGAACAGATTATGATCTACCGATTAAATTTTTTAGGGAACAGATATCATTACTGAAAGCTAAACGCCCAACCTACACAGCTGAAATGATGATATGGGCTTGCAGATTAATTTATAGCAGCTCTACATGTTATTCTCGAATACGAGAAAGCTCATCCTTGATTTTACCACATCCATCCTACTTAAAAAATTTAGCATTAAATGTTTGGTCGACAACGGGGTTAAATGCAAAGTATTTATCTCCTAAATCTTCACAACTACAAAATCATGAAAAGGTTGTGAATCTTTTACTTGATGAGATTTACATTAAACCTACTGTTGCATATAAGAATGGTAAAATTGAAGGCTTGTCATGTACAGATATGTCTCAAGAAGCTTCTACAATTCAAACCTTTATGATTTCTTCAATCTTATCTTCAAATAAAGAAGTTGTTGCAATGTTTCCTGTCCATAATCTCAAGTCAAACGATTTAAAAATTTAAACTTTACAGGTGTTAAAATCTGTTCATGATTGTGACTTTGAAGTTGTTTCCATAATTTCCGACAACAACTATGTTAACCGAAAAATGTTTGAAATGCTATTCAATGGTCACATAGTCTGCTATTGAAAATGAATTTCGTTTGGGAAAAAAAAGATTTTTTTATTATTTGATTCAGTTCATTTACTGAAATGTATAAGGAATAATTGGCTAAACCAAGCTGAAACCAATCAAACCTTTAATCCATCTTTTGATGATACATATAATAAGTTCTACTGTGCAAGTCTATTGCATCCGAAAAAAATATATAACATAGAGCTACAGCATTCTATAAAAATAGCTCCAGCTCTTTCGAAAAAAGTTCTATATCCAACTTCTTTAGAACGGCAGAATGTTTCTACTGCTGTTAAACTTTTTGATGAAAAGACTGTTGTAGCATTACATGTCGAATTAAAAGAAAACAAAACAGGATATGGAGAAACTGTTAGAGGAACAAAATATTTCATAGAAATAGTTTTGAAATGGTGGAGTATTGTCAATGTTAAACATCCACGCAAAGGACTACATTTAGCAGATCCGAATCGTGAACCAGTATTTTCAATTAATGATGATAAAATTAAATTTCTCGAAACTTTTTGTACGTGGTTGATAAAATGGAATGGTGATGACAGGAAAAAGTCTGGAAAAACTGTTGGTCGACTCACCAGAGAAACATATCATGGCACTGAAACATACAACCACAACTTTTATCCAGCTTTCGGATTACTTATTAAAGAATTTACAATTTCAGTATGTGCTGTATGGAAAATTTCAAACAGACAATTTGGAAGCAAGATTTGGACAACATCGCCAATTGAGTGGTGCAAATTACCATATTTCACTGACTCAGGCTCTAGAATCTGAAAAGAAACTCCAGTTAATTAGCTAGATGAAATTGAATTCTTCAAAAAACGGGGAGTTCACAATAAAGACATTACAAACGGATAATGATGATTTAGACAACAGTATTGAATGTAGCACTGAAAAGTTTAATGAAATTATTTCCTTTTCACAAACATTTAAAATAACGGGAAAAGATATGAGAGTATTAATTTATATAGGTGGATATGTGGCTCGAAAAGTCTCTAATAAAACAAATTGTTCAAAATGCAAAAATATTCTACATTCTGATAAGGTTTTAGAATGTGAAAATAATCTTTCAGATTATTTGGAGTGCATCGATAGAGGGGGGTTATTGTGGCCTACTGAATTTGTTGTATATATTATCGCAGTTACATTACAGATATTTCAGGGACTTATTTCAGAACATTATGAAACTGACTTTTTATGTGCCAACAACCAAAAACATTCATTGATACAGCTTTCTGAAGAAAAACTAGATCTCATGAATATTGGATCTATACAGTTAATATGTTCACGTAAAATGGAAATTGGTAAATTACGACAGTTATGTTTATCCTCAATTTCAAACATTTTATTGAATAATTATACTAAAGTTCGTAATGATCGTTTTAAAAAGCAAGCAAAACCCCAGAAAAGGAAAAACCAATCCTTATTAATACAGTAATTTAATATCAGTAATCTGGAGTCACTTGTTTAACATGCTTCGGTGAGTATACATTAATAAGGTTAATACTATAGTTACAACGTTTTTTCATAACCTATTATAATAAAAATATTAATTATGTTAGGCAAATTATTATTCATTTATATTAACTTCAGTTAAATGTAATATCTGAAATTTATGAAACAAATGTTTTGTTATGAAAATGAGTATTTCTTAACTGTTGCAAATTTTTACATAAATATCTTTCTATATGTGTCTATAAACAAATGCAAAAAGAATCAATATGTTTTTAATATTTATTGAGCACGCGTAAATAAGCTTTAAATTTTTGTATTTAGTGAAAATTATTCAAGGATAAATAACTGGCGTGTGTTTTTATTTTGATATTCAGTATGAAGTAATAAGTATATTAGATTTTAATTTTTTAATAATATACGTATATTTACTATTCTGGAAAACATATATATGTGTGTGTGTGCATATTTCTGCTTGCATTTATGAATGTCATAATTTGAAGAAATGAGAGTGAGTGAGTGAGAGATTATAGCGCGCCAAACACGAGATGGGATGATTACAATTGATGACATTAAAATTCAGTAAACAAACAAGTAGACAAATGTACCAAATCCAGAGGATGAAGTCATATAAAAACAAATTAAAAGCACACATTAAAATTCAAAAGACACAGTCTTCAAAACAAATTACATTTGGTAATAAAAGCCAGTCTCTTTTAAATAATAAAATAAATTACAATTCGCCTCTCTTCCGATTAAATGGTTTTTGAATGGTGCAGTGGTTTCGAATACAGACAGCCAAGCAGCTATCCACTGGATCAACTGTGCCAGATCTTCGACGAAATCCAGACACATGACACGTTTCCATTCCATGAAGGACTTGTTAGAACAACTTTCATTTCATTATCTCACCACCACATGGCTGCACTATGCAGGAAGCAGTTTATTCGTAGTTTCGAGGATGGCTTGCCTCCTAGTATGAATTAGTAGAAAAAATAATAATACATTATAAAATAATGATTTATTGGAAAGATACTGGTTGTAAATTTTGCAAACTAATTTGCAGTTTTTTTTTTTTTTTTTTTTTTTTTTTTTTAAATTTTTCTAACTGTTTATTTAATTGTCTAAGTTTGTAATTTTTCATTCTTGTGTTTTTAACTGTAATTCAACTGTAACTTCGAATAGAAGAGGGAGTCTGTCTGTCTCTGAGATGATATGTTGAGAGTACATGTGGAATATGTGTAAATAAACTCTTGCATTATTTTTGCTGATTTATTTTACTGTAACGGAATCATTATTAATATTGATTAAACGATTAAAATAATTTATCTCCGGATATGGACATTTGATATCGCCAGAACATTCATAACACGGACAGACTTAATAAAAGACAATATGATTAAGTTAAAATATTCACAAACTGATAATATGATAGGAGATTTTCTTACTAAGAGTGTCAGTGAAGAAAAATTAATGTATACATTGAAAATAGTTTCCTTAATTTCTTTAATGTGTTATGTATTGTTTGTATTTCTTTTTTGAATTGAAAAAATGCTGCTCGTAGGAGGGGTGTGTTGGGTAGAAACGAGGAAACGTTTTTCTTATGCGCATGCGTATCAATTATGCTGGCGCGGCTGTCTCTTCTCCCGACACATCCGTCATTCGAGCGTACGGAGATGGTGAGATAATATATGCTGTCTGATCTTTTTATTCATTATTCGTGTAAATGAAGTATGTTGGCCTAAATTGATGGCTTCTTTACTCTAAATATGGGCCTCTGAACCACAGTTTTAATTTTACTTCGATTTTTTCCAGACGAATTTCCATCTCTTCTAAATCCGATTCTGCTTCACTAATATCCACTTTTACAGGCAATTTGAAGTAATCCTTTTGTAATTTAGCTATACATCTTTTGACGGTGCATACAGTTTCTAATTTTACTTCTAATCTGGTTATAATATTTTCACTTATGGGTTCAACCACCGATTCTAAAAAGGTTTCTAAACGGGTGATTTTACCCTTTAGGGTAGTTTTTTTCACGCTTTAACGAATTCATTTTTTTCTTCCATTATTATGAACACAGGTTACACAACACAATTGCTTCGGAAGAAGAGCACACTATCGTTTTCACGAATTTACTATTTATATGTCGCTGATTCGTTTCTAATTCGGGCACCTCGACCCAGATATTCCAAACTATAAAGATAATGAGATAAATTCCGGAAGAGAAGAAGAGGAAAAAGTGGTCCCGTGATCTAGTGACAACAATCTCCGCACGTGCGCTGTTTACGATGGAGTCTATAGCAGATGCACCACTAAAATTAATTGATTTTTCTAATCTAGAAATTGACAGCTATTGTGAAAAAATTTAAAAAGTACTCTTGGAAGTAATTTCTCTTTTCTTGATGTCAATAAAAAGGGTCTTCTCTTGTTCAAGGAAAACCATGTGAATAACATTTATTTTGAAGTAATGTCAGATAGTAAGGTATTTATAGTAAGCTGCGTTAAGGCACAAATGAAGAAAACAGTTAATTATAAAACGTCTGTGCAAATTTCTGCAGAAAATGATTTAAGATTCATAAATTTTCTTTTACGCATAATACCTACCAATATTCATGTTTTACTTTATTAGGAATATTAAGTGTATATCAGTAATTGAAAAATATTCCCGAGACCTTGAATAATGTTTTCCAAGCTTTAAAATGCAAACATAATAATGTAAATATTTGTTAATAGTTTAAGCATAGTTGTTCTAAATTATTGAAATAGTTGAATTCACGCAAGATCTCCTTATTTGCAAAAACATAAACACCAATCCAATTTTCTCTTATTAATTGCAGTGCCATAGAGAACATATTATACCACTGAATTTTTATTAATTTCGTCACGTTGTGTTTTAATAATGTGGCTGTTATAATATAGTTTTAATCAATACGCATAAATGTAGTATTTTTTTAATCGCTTTCTACTATAAAATAAAGAAATATCTATGATCAAAAAATTATTAATTTCATAGCTAGAATTACAGCGAACTCAGTTGTGCAAACCAATACAATTTTCTTTTTGACATTTTTACTGTAATATAAAAAATAAATGTTAATCTGAAGTTCATGCTATCTATAGATTTAGTCAGTTATGAACAATTAAATTTCAAGGGGTACAAAATTATGTATTAATTTTGAACTGTGTATCATATTAGTATCACTACCGTCACATAATTTTAGGGCAACTGTATTTATAATGTTCCAGACATTTGAGTCTAACATTTTTTAAAACCATCTTGTGCTTGTCAGGCTGATAAAATTGTGACTTAAAATTATTATAGTAATTACATTTTTTTTTTTTTTTTTTTTTTTTTTTTTTCAGTGTAGAACAACATACATGAACATTATTTTATGTATTTCCTATTGCAGTATACAGAATTATTGCAAATGATTTATAAGATTTTAAAAAAGTACTGAAAATCATTAAAAAACTATTAAGTTAATTAATACTATTTTAAATCAAGTAGAAATATTCCACATTTTACTGATAAAACTATAAATGTTCAATGTGTGTTGTTCTGGTTTAATGATGTACATAGAAATGAGTATCCCAATCTTCCCAACATGTATTGTAACTTTTTCGACACTGTTTCTTTAGAAATGCTTGGCCATCTAAAGTTGTTGCCTTTACAAAGGCAAGTATTATTCTTAAACTGTCAATACCATCTCATATTCTGGTGGGTTTTTGGAATATACAGTTGCATTGTGGTGCTTTGAAATAATTTTGCATAGTAACAAAAATATAAATGTTGCATATTTCCAAAACACAAAATACAGTGGTGGCCAAAATTGTAGACACTTTTGGAAATTTTTATGTTTTTGAACTTTGTATGCTTATAGAAAATGTTACATTTCGCAAAATGCAAACTTGTATATGTCATTTTAAAGAGAATTTATTACTGAATTCAGTACAAAACACAAAATTCAATTATTTGCAATAAAAAAAATATTATGTACTTTAATATAAATAAAAAACACAATTATGAAGCGGTTTGTAATGTCTAGCTTTCCTGGCCAATCACTGTCCTTGTTTTGAGAACCAATCAAATGTTAGTAACTGCCAGTAGAAGCTGACATCATGTTTACACTTGAAAACAATTCATTATTTTGCTTTGTTCTGTAGAAGGACCTGTTTCTTATACACTGCAATTACAAGAAGCAATGACATCAAATAAAAGAGTAGATTGGACACCTAGAAAGAGATGTAATATTATCGTGTTACGAGAAAGTGGTCTTTTCTGTGATGAAATTGCAAGACAGGTGGGTGGTTCAGTGACTACATCTGGAGTCCGAAAGTTTTGTTTACGATATCAGGAGACAAATTCAATATAAAACAAAGAAGGAAAAGGCCGAAAAAGGTGAACCACATCTATTGATGACAGAAGAAAGAATAAAGGACTATGTCTCCAAGATAGAAAAATGTCATCAGCGGCCATCAGAAGTGATCTGAATGATGCTGGTGTTTCTGTCAGTTCAAGAACAATCAGGACAAGATTAACAGATGTTGGACTGAGAGGTAGAATTCCACGAAAAAAGCCTTATCTTAATTTTCAGTAACGAAAAAAAAAAGACTACAATAGGCAAAGGAACACATTAATTGGACAGATGATCAGTGGTCACAAGTTATATGGAGTCATGAAACTAAGATATCGTTATTCGGTAGTGATGGGCGAAAATATGTAAGACGTAGAATAGGAGAAGAGCTACATCCTGACTGCATTCAAGCAACTGTGAAGAACCCAGTTAGTGTTATGATTTGGCCATGCATGTCAGCAGATGGTATCTATCGGTCGCCTTCATGTCATCTATGGGACACTGAATGCCAGAAAATACATTGACACTATTCTAGAACCAAAACTTCTACCTTTCATCAGAGATCTCTTTTCCAACAATGCTTCGTTTATTTTTAGCAGGATTCTGCTCCTTGCCACACGGCCAAAAATCGAAAGAGTGGTTTCGTACAAAGAGATTAAATTCTTGTCATTGCCAGGAAACAGTCCTGACCTCAATCCTATCGAAAATTTGTGGCACCGTTTGAAAACTCTTGTCCGAATGAGCTGCCCATCAAATAAAAGGGAACTAATTGAGGCTATAATTGTTTCCTGGCATCATGTAATAACGAAAGGAGAGCTTAAAACTCTTTTCAGCTCAATGAAACGTCTATCGAAAATTTGTGGCACCGTTTGAAAACTCTTGTCCGAATGAGGCGCCCATCAAATAAAAGGGAACTAATTGAGGCTATAATTGTTTCCTGGCATCATGTAATAACGAAAGAAGAGCTTAAAACTCTTGTCAGCTCAATGAAACGTCGATGTGAAGCTGTAATCAAAAATAAAGGGTACCCTACTAAGTACTGATAACTCACTGCAATCATCACTATCTAATGGATATCGATAACTATTATCGTTTAACTTTTTTTGTATTGCAAATAACTGAATTTTGTGTTTTGCATTGAATTCAGTAATAACTTCTCTTTAAAATGATATATACAAGTTTGCATTTTGTGAAACGTAACGTTTTCTATAAGCATACAAAGTTCAAAAATATAAAAATTTCCAAAAGTGTCCACGATTTTGGCCACCACTGTACTTCCTCAACATTTTCATAAATGAACACTAATTGGCTGCATGAGATGAACACAAGAATGTCTCTATATGTAAACTTAAATATTTAACTTATCTGCTATTGTTATATGAATGTGTGTGTGATTCATAACTTAAAAATTATTGGACTTTGAAACACACTGAATAAATTGTAACAACTTTGCATAGTTGGTCTCAGAATTTCATTAATTTTCATATATTTTATTATAGATTCAGACTGCTATTTGTGAGTGTCCTGGTGGATCTAATCCTGCAAGTTGCAAGCGTGTTTTTACACTGCTTTATGCACTGGTTGATTATAGTCAAAAAAATTATATGAAGCCCCAACTAAATAGCTACAAAAACGGCATCAACCAAGGCCAAACCTCTTATCACCAAAAAAGAGTTCAGATATATTTAATCCACATGCTTCCAATTATTCAACCACGAATTCTGTTAAGTTTTCAGCACTTTTTGGAGAAAGCTGTAATTTCCCTATATTCTCTGTACTCGAATGTACAGACCATCTATTTAAAGTCGGAACAATTTCCCTACCTGCATTGGTATGTACCAGGCTAAATATTGAAATGCCGACTTCTTAAATATACAAGAGGTGCTTTACTTTCAGTGAAACATAAAGTGAGTGAGTGAGTGAGTGGGGTTTTTGGCGCAAAACCAAAGATGATTATGACGCGCCAAACACAAGGTGAGATGATCAAAATTTATGAAATTAAAATACAATAAATAAAAACAAGTGGACAATTGTACCTAATCCAGAGGATGCAGTCATATAAAAACAAGGTAAAAGCAGACATTAAAATCCAAGACACAATTCTCAAAACAGATTACATTAAGTAATAAAAACCAGTCTCTTTTTAATAATAAAATAAATTACAATTGGCCTCTCTTCCGATTAAACGGTCGAGAGGTAAGTCACAGGTATTAAAATATTTCTGACGAAGATTGTTAAAACAGGGACACTCAACTAAAATATGACGGACAGATAAACAAACATTACAATTTAAACAAACAGGCTCATTCTCAGCTTTTAAAAGGTAGTTATGTGTCACTTTAGTGTGACCAATTCTGAGGAGAGTCAAAAGAACTTCCTCCTGACGATTTCCAGCAAAATCCCAGTGCTCGATTCTGGGCTTTACATTTCGCAACTTGTTGTTCAGCTGAACGTCCCAAATTTGCTGCCAATTTTTTTGGATCTTCCCCTTTATGACACAGCAGATGTCTCTAAAAGGAATAAGGCGACTGGACAGTTCAACAGCAGAATTTACCGCGATGTCTGCAAGCTCGTTTCCCTTCATTCCTGTATGCCAGGGAACCCAGCACTACAGAATTTCATATCCTCGTATCTTTAAGTTTATATGAATTTTCAGAACATCCACCACAACAGGATTTTGAGTGTTGGAAAAAGCTTCCAAAGTTTTAAGGGCACTATACGAGTCTGTATAAACTATGAATTTTTTGTGGCAGAGCTTTGAGATGTACAGAAGACCATAATATATCGCCGTTAGTTCAGATGTTAGAACTGAGAAAGCATGGTGCAGGCATCTGCCCTCTATGTAATCTTCAAATACAAATGCCATCCCGACATGATCATTTGACTTAGATCATTTGTGCCTGTGCTCAGCAAAGAGTTGTCTGTAAACAATCTCGTTAGTGCTTGCCTTCCCGTGATGTTTAAAAACATCAAGAAGCTGAATCCGTGACTTTTCCCAAGGTGGGATTTCAAAATTCTGTACTGCTTGGGAGCGCATATCAGAGAGGGAATGTTCCTCAACAACAGGGCGAACTCTTAAAGCAAAGGTAGGAACACAGGATGGACATGTTTCAAATAATGTGTTGCACGCATTATCAAGTAATCCCAGCTTATAAGGATGTTCAGGTTGCGATAGGATATTAAAATATTGCACAAGGTACAATTGCTCAAGAGTCAGATAAAGTGATGGTTCGTTAGAGCCAGCATACAGGCTCTGGACAGGAGTTCTGAAAGCTCCTGAACAAATCCGCAGAGCTTGATGGTGAACAGGATCCATTTTAACAATACTGTTGACCGGGCGGATCCAAAAACAACTGAGCCATAATCCAGTTTAGAGCGGACAAGCGCTCTGTAAATGCGAAGCATAGAGCAATGCTCTGCACCCCATGAGGTGTTCGCCAACACTTTTAAAATGTTTAGTGTTTTTAGACACTTCTTTCTCAGGTTTAAAACATGAGAAAGGAAAGTCAATTTTCGATCGAACGTCACTCCTAGAAATTTTACTTCGGCCGCAACAGGAAAAATTGTACCATTTAGATATAACTCACGTTCAGGATGGAGACCGCGCTTCCTGCAAAAGTGCACACACAATGTTTTCTGTTTCGAAAAAGTAAATCCCTGATTGTCTGACCATTCTTGGATCTTACTCAGAGCCATCTGCAGTTGCCTCTCTACGTATCTCATGTCTGCCCCTTGACAGCTAATCTGCAGATCATCAACATATAGAGATCCCAAGATGGTGGGAGGAAGTTCTTTTAATACAGAGTTTATTTTAAAATAAACAGGGTTACACTAAGCACGCAGCCTTGAGGCACACCCTCTTCCTGTTCAAAAACATCTGACAAAACAGAGCCAATTCTTACTTGAAAAGTTCTAGCGTTCAAGAAATTCTGAATGACAATTGGTAGGTTGCCGCGCAAGCCACTCTCATGAAGATCCCGAAGTGTACCCTATCTCCATGCCTTATCATAAGCTTTCTCAATATCAAAGAATATCGAGACAAGGTGACTTCTTCTGACAAAAGCTTTTCGAATGGTTGTCTCTAAGAGGAGCATATTATCTACGGTAGTCCTCCCCTTTCGAAAACCACTTTGATAAGGCGATCTAATATTATTCTTTTCCAAGAAGTAGACTAGGCGGCTGTTTACCATTTTTTCAAAGAGCTGTCATAGGCAACTCATAAGGGCAATTGGCCGATTGTTGGCAGTTTTCTCGCCACTCAAAAACTAGAGACAAGGTCTGTTCCAGTCTCTCGTGACAAGCCCCAAACTCCGTAGAGAGAAACCAGGAGGGAGAAGGGAAGGGTAAAAGTTCCAGCCAAGAGGAGATCAGACGGAAAAGAGGATAGATCACTGGGGCTCCAGAATCGTGACACCCGTCTCATCAAGAAGATGATCTTCTGAAGGGCTAGGGTACCTCGGGATTGCCACACCCGTACTCACAAAAGTGAGCCCCATGAGGGTTGTAGTCTGTTGAGTTTTGTTTGGTGGAGTCTGCATACTAACTGATGTTTGGGTGGCAACTGTGCGAGATCTTTTAAGAGCATTGGCGTAAGATGTATTTGGTCGTAGCTGTGTGCTTTGAACTATTTTTCTGGCTTCAGCATAGAGATGTTCCTGGTAACTTTTACAGTCTGCACTTCTTTTTCGGTTTTCCATTTTGGGCACAGGCGTGAAAATGCTGGGTGCTGACCCTTGCAATTTATACACAACGGTGCAGCGGTACAATTTTCAGAATCATGGCCAATCTGTGAGCATCGGGCGCATGTGAGGCTGCCACGACAAGACGTCTTAGAATGGCCGAAACGCTGGCACTGGAAGCATCGCATAGGGTTCGGAATATAAGGTCTTACAGGAATATTTAGATATCCGGCCTCAATATTCTTAGGCAGAGCAGGCGTGTTGAAGGATCACGTGTTTCGTATCTATCAACTTACTTTCTTTACACATCTTGATCCGCCTAACACCGCAGACATTTTGGTCAGACAGCTCGGATGCAATCTCTTCTTCAGAAGCATACAGAAGGTCGAATTCCGATATTACACCGCGACAATAATTCAGTGTCTTATGTGCTGTTACTGTGACATTCGCTTGTCCAAGATGGGTTATTTTAAGTAAAGATGCAGACTGGGTGGGTGTAGTGGTATCAATAAGCAAGTCTCCAGAGCGGAGACGCTTTATATTTCTCGGCGCACCAATACAAGAAAGGATGCACTTATTTATTACAAACGGAGACATCTTTTGCAGCTCGCCAGGACTAGAGACTACAAGGAAGCGTGGACTATCAGTAATTACTTTGGCATCGGCATCGGTACGTATTTTCTTCGTAAGAGATTTATCAATTACCTCAATACTTCGGTCATTTTCATTTGTTTTAATAATAAACATAGAACTGATGATTAAAAAATATAAGATTCGGGTCCGACGGCCCCGTCCGCCATGGAGCCCAACAAGGGAACACAGATTCCTGTGTTAGGGCTAGCCGGACCTATACGCAAACTAAAGCCCCACAGTCGGCTTTCCCGAAAGCAGGTACTCCCGAGAGCTTGACACCAAGCCACTGACACAAGGACTAGTGACCAACCGATTGACACCCGTGAGGACGACTAAGGTGCCCGCCGTTTAGCTGAAGCAGAGGCCAAAGTAGTGTGTTGGGGGTTGGGGGCAGTACCTCGCCCCTCAACTACCAGGACCCTTCTTTCCAGCGACACGGGTCTCCACACACGGCAAACACGTGGGCAGTTTTCTCGCCACTTGAAAACTAGAGACAAGGTCTCTTCCAGTCTCTCGTGACGAGCCTCAAACTCCGTAGAGTGAAACCACAAGGGAGAAGGGAAGGAAAAACGTTCCAGCCAAGAGGAGAGGAGATGGAAAAGAGGAAAGATCACTGGGGCTCCAGGATCGTGACACTCGTCTCATCAAGAAGATGATCCCCTGAAGGGCTAGGGTACCTCGGGATTGCCACACCCGTACTCACAAAAGTGAGCCCCCTGAGCTTTTCACAAAAGTGAGCCCTGAGTTTGAGCTCACAAAAGTGAGCCCCCCAAGCTTTTTTTCCCCTGAGGGAAAAAAAGCTTGACAGGAAAGATAGCTTAAACTTAAACTAAATGTTAGTTAAAATAAATATAAACCCTACAACAGAACTGAAGAGAACTCTCCAAGAAGCTTGGAACTGTTTAAGCCCACAACTCATTCATCATCTCAAGTATGGTAAATGGCTGTGCAATGTGCCTAGCCACACGCCTTATGAAATTGCAGCATCATTAATTTATTTAATGTTTTTTTTTTTTTTTTTTTTTTTTTTTTTCTTTAATGTGTGAACACTTGCTATTCTCAGTTTTCTTTCAAACTGCTACTTTGGATAATAAAATTAATTATTCTCGTTCTTTTGATTTGCTTCCTTATTTTATAACCATTTTACACTCGCATATCACGTTTCCCGCCATTCTGATTTACAGTTCCTTCTTTATTCACATAATTATCAATTATGTTTAACTTTTGGACACCAGTCTATATTGGAGAATTGAAAAATGAACTTTTTTTTCTAGAAAATATTTTTTATATAGATGTTTATAATGAGAAACTAAGTTGCTAGAAAAACCAATTTCAGATGTTATCACCAAAAAATTCATTCAAATTACAGTTAATTTCTATTTATTGTATAATATAAAAAAAATACCTTAGAAATGCAGTTTAATATGATAGAGTTCAAAACAGGGTTAAGTCCAACTTCATATCTTTGCACCAGATTCAATAAATCTAATTATTAATCTAATCAATAAATCTAATTAATAATTTAATTAAATAATCAAGATTATCGCTGAACGCTTTTTAGCAGCCATTTCTGTAAAAAAAAAAAAGGCGGCAAAAAGGGAAGTTTGAGCGGTAACACCACGTGACATCAAATGCCATAATTTA
Source organism: Stegodyphus dumicola (assembly GCF_044657685.1). Taxonomy (NCBI): domain Eukaryota; kingdom Metazoa; phylum Arthropoda; class Arachnida; order Araneae; family Eresidae; genus Stegodyphus; species Stegodyphus dumicola. The sequence continues at coordinate 7,763,417 of NC_140774.1, read as the reverse complement.
TTCGACAACTAACGATATCTGTTGGCCAAAAACGTAAACTAAACTCTAATACTTATACATTTATTTCAATGGTTAAACGGGGAAATAACGGGTTGCACTCCTCAATAAAGGAAGGAAAACACATTCTCGCGGAAATCGCAGGATGAGCAGATTTTGCTACATTTATAGTTGCTTATGGAAATAGCGGAATGAGCAGCCAGAGGGTTAATAATTTTAAAATTAAATGGTTAATTATTATGAAATTAATTAATAGCTATTTAATTAATGTTTATAAATTACTATTTAATCAATATTTATGTAATTATGATTTAATCGATAATTATTAGGTAATTAATTATTATTTATTGCAGTAATTAAATAATGAAAGATTAAAGTAATTAAATAATTAAAATTAAATGTTAAGAGATGAATTAAATTTAATAAGCGATTCATAATATAATTTTATTGCTAAAAATAAAATTTCTACTGAAATCGCTATTCAGTTACATAAAAGAAGTGCCGCAGCCTTCTTGTTTAGAGCTTCCGTGCATTCCGACTAGAATTATGATTTATTTCAAAAACTAAGCACCAGAGCCAGCACCGGTGAGCTCCGACCCAATTTTAGCTCTGATCGTAGGGGAGGAAAGTTTTTTTTACATTACAAAAATTAAATATACTTAAAGAATAGCTGATGAAAATTCATATAATGCTAGAAACAGAATGAGAGCATCAGGGTATGAGTGGGTGGAAACATAAAATGAGGGGAATGTTGGTGTGAGAGACAGCATTCTGTTTGACCGCGGCTCTCAGCTGAAATATTTATAGCCATCAAGCAGATGTGTGTCAGGGGTAAAATGAGTCCTGAATCTGACTCCTAAGGATGAGTGTAAAATTGCTGGTTACACTTCCAACCTCTCTGAAGCTAAATATAATATGAATAAAGAAATTTTGCAAAATCTTAATTTTCACAAATGTCTGCATTTGGTGGTATGGTCGCATATAATTATACTCATAGTTAGTTATTCATAGTCTGTTAAAATTAATATTTACCCTTCCTTAAAATTTTTTTTTTTTTTTTTTTTTTTTTTTTTCCTAGTTACTTCAAAAACAAGCTTCGTTTGCTTTGAACAGCTTGTGAACAGTCTTTTTGGTTTGCTAAAGCTTTGTGTCAACATTTAACAATTTGCCATGGCACTTTATTTTCAAAACAAGTTCTGACATTTCAAACAGTAGAAGAATTTAAGAATTGGAAAAACAGTTATGAAGCTCTAGAAAGTATAAATTTTGTTAAAAAATGGTGAAAAAGAGTGTATTGATAATCAGCAGAAACAGTATTTTTATTGTAACTGTAGTGGTTTCCACTCTGTAAAAAGTGAAAATATTAGAATAAATGCAAAGTCAAGGAAAATTGGGTTGTCTTGTGCTTGTACAATGACAGTAACTTTAAAAAATGATAGTATCTTTCTTATCTATTGAGCTTTTCCCACAACATTATGGTCACCAACAAAATGTAGGTTTGTTATACTTAACAGAAAATGAAAAACAAGTCATAGCATCAAAACTGGAACAAAAAGTTAGTACTGATGAAATTCTTAAAGGCATTCAAGATAAAATACTAATATCTCTTAAGCCTAGTAGATTTCATTTAGTTAACAGACAGAATATATACACTAACTACCAATAAGTATTTGGACACCTGTGATAGAAAAGAAAAACTAACTTTATTCAAATATAGTTGGTAGAGCCCTCACGAGAGGTAATTACAGCGTAGACCCTCCGGGGCAAAATTTCCACAAGTCTTTGTATGACAGCTAGTGGTATTTTCTTCCACTCGGCTTGGAGAAGACATAGAAGTTCCTTCACCGATTTTGCACGGGTAGTGCACCCTGAATTCGGCAATGCAACTCGTCCCAGAGGTTCTCAATAGGGTTCAGGTCTAGACACTGGGCAGGCCAGTCCATTCGATGAACTCCATTGGCACCATACCAAGCCTTGGTTAACGTCGAAACATGACAACTGGCATTGTCGTCCTGAAAGTAACAGGGGTCCAACCCGTAAAACTGCCACAACGTAGTAAGCACATTATCATCCAAAATAGTGCAGTAGGCATCGGAGTTGAGCTTACCATGAATGGGGACCAAGGGTCCCAGCCCATACCAGGAGAAACACCCCCAGACTATAATTCCACCTCCTCCGAACCTGACTGTTGGCAAAATGCATTCTGGCAGGAGACGTTCTCCAGATAGACGCCAGACCCAGACCCTGCCATCCGAACGGTAAAGGGTGAACCTTGATTCGTCACTCCAAAGAACTCGTTTCCACTGATCTACGGTCCAATTTCGATGTGCTTTGCACCACATTAACCGAGCAGCGCGGTTGGACTTTGTGATCAAAGGCTTATGGACAGCAGCACGACCATGAAAACCAAGCAGATGTGCTTCCTTACGGCTGGTATTCATTGAAACAATACTCCCGGATGCCTGCTGAAACTCCTCGCGGATGAGGGCCATCAGTTGGGTGCGGTTCTTCCGAATTTCTCTGGACAGCACTCGTCGGTCTCTATCTCCCACTTTCGTTGGTCTGCCGACTTGGGGCACATTCCGACAATCACCGCTCATCTTCCACTTCTTACTCACATAGGCCACTGTCGATTTTGGATATTTCAGATCGCTAGATATGTCCCCTAAGGATCGGCCACATTTGTGATACCCGATAATTATACCTTTCTCGAAATCAGAGAGCTCCGAACTGCGAGGCATCTTGCATGCGACTAAAGCCGATGCTGTTTCCTATACGATATATGCCGGCGAATCCGCGACGTACCTTAGGACCGCAGAAATCGTCATTTGCATAGGTGTCCAAATACTTATTGGTAGTCAGTGTATAATATTCAAAGTGCAATGAAACTTAGTGATTTTAAAAGGCATGAAAATGATGCAACTGGTGTTGCCCTTCTTCTGAATGAATTGTCAAATGATGAAATGAGTAACCCTGTTCTAGGTTACAAGTTTCAAGGTACTGAAGCAACTGAGAAATTCAAAGATTTAAATACAGATTTTTTTTTTTTTTTTTTTACTTTGCATGCAACATCCAATTCAGCTAGCAATGATAAAACTTTTGAAAAACATATTGTGTGCGTTGATTCAATACATGGTACTAATAAATATAAATTTAATTTAATAACTTTATTAGTTGTAGATGAATATGATGAGGGTTTCCCAGTAGCCTTTTCTATTTGCAATCGAGAAGATAAATCAGTGTTAAAGATTTTTTTTCACTTATTAAAGGAAGAATTTTGGAAAATTTTACCCCTAAAATTTTTATGTCAGATGATGCTCCTGCATTTTACAATGCATGGGTAGACATTTTCGGTGCAGGACCAAAGAAACTGCTTTGTGCATGGCATGTAGAAAAAATTCTGCGCAAAAATACAAGCATTAATCAAAGATAAAGAACTTGCATGTCAAGTGTATAAATCTATTATAGTTTTACTACATGAACAAGATGAAAGAAAGCATTTATCATGTATGTTTGATTCAGTAGCTGATCGTAGAAGAACATACACAAGTGTTAATTCATGGGTGTTGAGTAATGTAATGGCTCTTTAACTGCATCATTTTATATAAACAAATGAACGTCTTCTCGATGCTCTGTAATACTTTATTTATTTTTGTATTACTTTTTTTTTTTATTCCGATATAGTGGGATAGATGTTCTACCATTAGAGACATTTTTATTACTCTTCGATTTTTCCGGCAGATTAGACGAATATTTTGTATCGCTTACACTGTAAAAAAAAATCTGTAAGGTTACTACGAAAAGTCGTGGAAACTGGGATGCCATGGATTATTTGAGTAATCAAAACAGGAATATTCTTAGTAACTTTACAGAGATTATACCTGTAATGTTTACAGATGTTTGGTAGTAGTGAGTGAGTTTTTTGGCGCAAAAACCAATGATGATTATCATGCGCCAAACAAATGGTGTTTGGTAGTAAGAGTAGTAGTAGTAGTAGTAGTGGTAGATTTATGGCGCAAAGCTCTATGGGCTATAAACGCCAAACGCAGGATTCGTATTTCAGCATATAAAGTATAAAAGAAAAAAAAACTAAAGCAACAGCACACTTTTAAAATCGAGGCGAGTGAGTGAGTGATTATGGCGCAAAAACCAGAGATGATTATAACGCGCCAAACACAAGATGGGATGATTACAATTGATGACAATAAAATACAAGACATAAAAACAAGTATATAAATGTACCAAATCCAGAGGATGAAGTCATATAAACACAAGTTAAAAGCACACATTAAAATTCAAGACACAGTCTTCAAAACAAATTACATTAGGTAATAAAAGCCAATCTCTTTTAAATAATAAAATAAATTACAATTGACCTCTCTTCCGATTAAACGGTCGAGAGGTAAGTCACAGCTATTAAAATATTTCTGGCGAAGACTATTAAAACATGGACACTCAATTAAAATATGACGAACAGATAAAAAAACATTACAGTTAAAACAAACAGGTTCATTTTCAGCTTTTAACAGGTAGCTATGTGTCACTCTAGTGTGACCAATTCTGAGGCGAGTCAAAAGAACTTCCTCCTTACGATTTCCAGCAAAATCCCAATGCTCAATTCTAGGCTTGACGTTTCTCAACTTGTTGTGATGCTGAACATCCCAAATTTGCTGCCATTTTTTCCGGACCTTTCCTTTGATGACACTGCAAATATCTCTAAAAGGGATAAGGCGACTGGACAGTTCAACAGCAGATTTGGCTGCGATATCTGCAAGCTCATTTCCCTTTATTCCAGCATGCAGGAACCCAGCAGTACAGGACTCCATAACCTCGAATCGTTAAATTTATATGAATTTTGAGAACATCCACTACCACAGGATTTTGAGTGTTGGGAAAAGCTTCCAAGGATTTAACCTTTTAACTGCCATGCCCGAGATTGGTGTTCGAAAATGTCACGCCCGAGTATTACTCGGGGTAATTTTTTTTTAGTGCATCGTATTGTTATACCCGAATATATATCGGGAGACGTTTATTTCGGCTTCATCTCTTTGTCAAACCCGACTGTATCTCGGGAAAAGTTAATATGCGCTCAATTTAATAGATGACAGCACTTTACTGAAGATTTCAAAGGTTAGAGGTTATAAGTTCTTTGGTGCAAAGTGCACGGGATCTTTTTGTTGTAAAATGACGTCCAATTCTTTGAAACGTTATATAGATGATTTAGATTCTTCAACCGAAGATGAAGGATGTGTGTTTGATGAGCAGTATTCATGATACTTCCATGGTCAGCCTCAAAAATAAAAAAATCGAGATATACTCAAGCCGAAGATTGTTTCTAATTACAGTCTAACTGTGGGTGGTGTAGATCGCTGTGATCAGGAAATATCCTTTCATCCAACAATCCGAAACATCAGAAAAGATATTACAAAAAGATACTTTTACATTTACTAGACAAGGTTGTCTGGAACTCATATTTGCTCTATAAAAATGTAGTAGGGAAACGTATTACATTTTTACAATTTCGAATTCAAGTTGTAGAAGAGCTTTTACATAAATATGATGACGAAGCTTCTGGACAAAAGAATGTTAGCAGAACACCTACAATAGATAACCCTGCCCGTATTACTGAACGACATTTTATATCCCATATTCCTCCTACTCCTGCGAAACGTGCGACTAGAAGACAGTGCAAAGAGTGTTGTTCGAAAAAGGATAAAAATGCGGAAAAGATAAGGAAGGAAACACGATTCTGGTGTAGTGATTGTGGAGTTGGTTTGTGCTTGGAAAAGTGTTTCCAGTTGTACCACACAAGACTGAATTACTGATCTACTAATAGGTATTCACTTATACGAGTATTTATTTATTTTTTAGAAAATAATTGATTTTTTTCATTTTTAGAAAATAATGTTCCACTAGAAGCGAAATTTACAACTGCCATGTTGAGTGGCAGCTGCCTCAAGCAACTATGCAGTGGCTACAAAACTTTAAAAATTTTACCCATGTACTTCAAAATATCAGTTTTGAACTACTTAAGTATATTTTATTTTGTACTAAACATTTGATTTTTGCAATAAAAAAATTTGACAATTTGTGTACCCAAATCATCAAAATAACTTGACAGTTAAAGGGTTAAGAGCACTATCCAAGTTTGTGTAAACTATGAACTTTTTGTGGCAGAGGTTTGAGATGTAGAAAAGACCATAATATATTCAGTCAGTTCAGATGTTAGGACTGAGAAAGCACGGTGCAGGCATCTGCCCTCTATGTAATTTTCAAATACAAAAGCCATTCCGGCATGATCATTTGACTTTGATCCATCTGTGTATATCGGATAATAACTGTTATATTTGTGCCTGTGCTCAGCGAAAAGTTGTCTGTAAACAATCTCGTTAGTGCTTGCCTTCACGTGATGTTTGAAAACATCAAGAATCTGAATCCGTGAATTTTCCCAAGGTGGAATTTCAAAATTCTGTACAGCTTGGGGGCGCATATAAGAGAGGGAATGTTCACAATGACAGGGCGAATTCTTAAAGGAAAGGTAGGAACACAGGATGGAAGTATTTCAAATAAAGTGTTACACACACATTATCGAGTAAGTACAGCTTATTGGGATGTTCAGGTTGGGATAGAATATTAAAATATTGCAAGAGGGACAATTGCTCACGCCTCAGATAAAGTGACGGTTCGTTACAGTCAATGTACAGGCTCTGGACGGGAGAGGTCCTGAAAGCTCCTGAACAAATCCGAAGAGCTTGATGGTGAACTGGATCCAGTTTTAACAATATGGATCCGCTCGGCCATCAGTAAACAACTGAGCCATAGTCCAGTTTAAAGCGGTCAAGCGCTCTGTAAATGCGAAGCATGGAGCAACACTCTGCACCCCAGGAGGTGTTCACCAAAACTTTTAAAATATTTAGTGTTTTGAGACACTTCTTTCTTAGGTTTAAAACATGAGAAAGGAAGGTCAATTTTCTGTCGAATGTCACTCCTAAAAATTTTACTTCGGGCGTAAATGGAATAATTGTACCATATAGACATAACTCAGGTTCAGGATGGAGACCTCGCTTCCTACAAAAGTGCAAGCACACAGTTTTTTGTTTCGAAAAAGTAAATCCCTGTTTGTCTGACCATTCTTGTATCTTATTCAGAGCCATCTGGAATTGCCTCTCTATGTATCTCATGTCTGCTCCTCGACAGCTAATCTGTAAATCATCTACATATACTGATCTCAAGATGGTGGGAGGAAGTTCTTTTAATACAGAATTTATTTTTAAACTGAACAACGTTACACTAAGCACACAGTCTTGAGGCACACGCTCTTCCTGTTCAAAAACATCCGAAAAAACAGAGCCAATCCTTACTTGAAAAGTTCTACTGTGCAAGAAATTCTGAATGAAAATTGGTAGGTTGCCGCGCAAGCCACTCTCGTGAAGATCCCGAAGTATACCGTATCTCCATGCCTTATCATAAGCTGTCTCAATGTCGAAGAATACCGAGACAAGGTGGCTTCTTCTTACAAATGATTTTCGAATAGAAGTCTCTAAGAGGAGTATGTTATCTACGGTTCTTCTCCCCTTTCGAAAACCGCTTTGATAAGGCGATATAATATTATTCTTTTCCAAGAACTAGACTAGGCGGCTGTTTACCATTTTTTCAAACAGCTTGCACGCGCAACTCGTAAGGGCAATGTGTCACCAACAGTATTCGCAATTTCTTCTACAGAGCTAAACACTCAGCCATCTTTTTCCAAAAAGGAAAGTGAGTGGTCTTTATATATTCCGCATGCTTTTCGAATAATTTCCCAAACCTGCTTACTAGGCATAGAGGATGTTATTGATGACACATACGAAATCTAGGAATCCCTCTGGCTCTGCCTCCTTACTTTTCGTGCATTTGCTTTGCTTCTTTTAAATGCTATGAGGTTTCGCAGAGTTGTATATCTACGAAACGTACCCCGTGCTTTTTTCTGTTTTTTCAGTGCTTCATAACAGTCGCGATTCCACCACGGTTTCGAATATTTTAGTATTTTTCCTGATGTTCTAGGAATCGAAAGCATAGCTGCCTGAATAATAATAGTATTAGCAACAGCTTCAACAGCGTCATCGATATGCACATCTTCTCCCATTTTCTCTCTCAGCTCTGCAACGGAAGAGAAGAGTTCCCAGTCTGCCTGTCCAGAATAAACCGAGGGGCTCTCGACACGGGGTTTACTCCTCTTCGTTCAAGTGATACAAAAATGGGATAACGATAGCTATTGTACAGGTCATTTCCGACACTAAAAGTGCAAAAAAGCGACAGAGATGGTGAACAGATAGCAAGGTCGAGAGTGTAGAATGTCCTTGAAGGCTCATGGAAGTAAGTATCCTGCCCATTATTCAGGAAACAAAGGCTATGATCTTCGATCATCTCCTCTATTTGTCTTCCTCGGGAATTTGTATCTTTACTTCCCCAGAGTGGACTATAGCCGTTAAAATCTCCTATTAGGATAAAAGGCTCAGGCAGCTGCTCTATTAGATTATTTAAATCTTGCTGATCAATGTGCTCATTAGGAGGCAAATAAAGAGAAAAGACTGAAACTACAATATCAAAATTTACTTGTACAGCGACAACTTTGAGAGATGTCATCAGAGGAAAGAAACTTGAATTATAGTCCAGTGAGGTGAGGAGACATACACCTCCACTGGCACGCTCACCTGCAAGGTTATCCTTCCTGACGAGAGAAAACCTCCGAAGTTTTGCATGTTGATCAGGTTCCAGGTTCATCTCTTGTATTGCCAAGCACACAGGATGATAAGCATTGATAAGCTTTGATGTCAAGGAAATTTCGGTGGAAACCGCGACAGTTCGATGACACGAGGATGGCCATTATGAATGGTTTTTGTTTTTTCGGTGCTGTTCTTTTGTTTTTCGTGGAAGTAGATGCCTGGGAAATTCCAGACCCTCTTCTACTTCCATAAAGTCTGAATTCGCAGATTCAAAAATCATCTCATCGAGAGAGCTATTGCTGTTACTTATATTTTTATTTCATATTTTTTGTGTGGCAGTTTTGGGCTTACTTTGAATAACTGTTTCTTTTTTTCTTGTACTATATGGGTTGCATTTCCTTCTTTCTTGTTGGATGCAGACGGTTGGGTTTTATTTGGTAGGTTCTGTGTGCCTATTGATGTTTGGGTGGCAACTGTACGAGATGATTTAACAGCACTGGCGTATTATGTATTTGGTCGAAGCTGTGTGCCCTGGCATAATCTTCTGGCTTCCGCGTAAGAGATGTTCCTAGTAACTTTTGTAGTCTGGATTTCATTTTCCGATTTCCATTTTGGGTACAAGCGAGAAAATGCTGGGTGGTCACCTTTGCAATTTATACACAAAGGCGCAGCGGTACAATTATCAGAATCGTGGCCAATCTGTGAGCATCGGGCGCATGTGAGGCTGCCACGACAACACGTCTTAGAATGGCCGAAACGCTGGCATTGGAAACATCGCATAGGGTTTGGAATATAAGGTCTTACAGGAATATTTAGATATCCGGCCTTAATATTCTTAGGCAGATCAGCCGTGTTGAAAGTAAGGATCACGTGTTTCGTGTCTATCAACTTACCTTCTTTACGCATCTTGATCTGCCTTGCACCGCAGACATTTTGGTCGGATAGCTCAGAAGTGATCTCTTCTTCAGAAACATACAGAAGGTCAAATTCCGAGATTACACCACGACAATAGATCAGTGACTTATGTGGTGTTACAGTGACATTCGCTTGCCCAAGTTTAGTTATCTGGAGTAAAGAAGCAGAATGGGTGGCTGAGGTTGTATCAATAAGCAAGTCTGCGAAGCGGAGACGCTTTGTATTTCTCGGCTGACCAATACAAGACTGGATGTATTTGTTTATTACGAAAGGAGACATCTTATGCATTTCGCCAGAAGGGGGGTGAGTGAGTGATTATGGCGCAAAAACCAAAGATGATTATGATGCGCCAAACACAATGGTTTGATGGGATGATTACAATTGATGACATTAAAATTCAATAAATAAAAACAAGTAGACAAATGTACCAGATCCAGAGGATGAAGTCATATAAACAAAAGTTAAAAGCACACATTAAAATTCAAGACACAGTTTTCAAAACAAATTACATTTGGTAATAAAAGACAAGTCTCTTTTAAATAATGAAATAAATTACAATTGACCTCTCTTCCGATTAAACAGTCGAGAGGTAAGTCACAGCTATTAAAATATTTCTGGCGAAGACTATTAAAACATGGACACTCAATTAAATTATGACTAACAGATAAGCAAACATTACAATTAAAACAAACAGGCTCATTTTCAGATTTGAGAAGATAGTTATGTGTAACTCTAGTGTGACCAATTCTGAGGCAAGTCAAAAGTACGTCCTCCTTACGATTTCCAGCAAAATCCCAATGCTCAATTCTACGCTTCATGTTTCTTAACTTCTTGTGATGCTGAACATCCCAAATTTGCTGCCATTTTTTCCGTATCTTCCCCTTGATGACACAGCAGATGTCTCTAGGCGAGTGGATGGTTCAACAGCATATTTGGCTGCGATGTCTGCAAGCTCATTTCCCTTTATTCCATCATGTCCAGGAACCCAGCAGTGCAGGACTTCATATCCTCGAATCATTAAATTTATATGAATTTTGAGAACATCCACTACCACAGGATTCTGAGTGTTGGGAAAAGCTTCCAAGGATTTAAGAGCACTATACGAGTCTGTATAAACTATGAACTTTTTGTGGCAGAGTTTTGAGATGTACAAAAGACCGTAATATATTGCAGTTAGTTCAGATGTTAGGACTAAGAAAGCATGGTGCAGTCATCTGCCCTCAATGTAATCTTCAAATACAAAAGCCATCCCGACATAATCATTTGACTTTGATCCATCTGTGTATATCGGATAAAAACTGCTATACCTGTGCCTGTGCTCAGCGAAGAGTTGTCTGTAAACGATCTCGTTAGTGCTCGCCTTTACATGATGTTTGAAAACATCAACAAGCAGGATCCGTGAATTTTCCCAAGGTGGAATTTCAAAATTCTGTACTGCTTGGGAGTGCATATCAGAAAAGAAAAGTAGGAACACAGAATGGACGTGTTTCAAATAATGCGTTACACTCATTATCAAGTAAGCACAGCTTATTGGGATGTTCAGGTTGGGATAGAATATTAAAATATTGCAAAAGGGACAATTGCTCATGCCTCAGATAAGATGATGGTTCGTTAGAGTCAACATATAGGCTTTGTACAGGAGAAGCCCTGAAAGCTCCTGAACAAATCTGCAGACCTTGATGGTGAACAGGATCCAGTTTTAACAAACCAGATGACCGAGCGGATCCATAAACAACTGAGCCATAGTCCAGTCTAGAGCGGATAAGCACTCTGTAAATGCGAAGCATGGAGCAACGCTCTGCACCCCACGAGGTGTTTGCCAAATCTTTTAAAATATTTAGTGTTTTTAGACACCTCATTCTCAGGTTTAAAACATGAGAAAGGAAACTCAATATTCGATCGAACGTCACTCCTAAAAATTTTACTTCCGGCGCAACTGGAATAATTGTACCATTCAGATATAACTCAGGTTCAGGATGGAGACCGCGCTTCCTACAAAAGTGCACAATGTTTTCTGTTTCGAAAATATAAATCGCTGTTTGTCTGACCATTCTTGGATCTTATTCAGAGCCATCTGCAGTTGCCTCTCTACGTATCTCATGTCTGCCCCTCGACAGCTAATCTGTAAATCATCTACATGTAGTGATCCCAAGATGGTGGGAGGAAGTTCTTTTATTACAGAATTTATTTTTAAACTGAACAGCGTTACACTAAGCACACAGCCTTGTGGCACACCCTCTTCCTGTTGAAAAACATCCGAAAAAACCAAGCCAATCCTTACTTGAAAAGTTCTAGTATTCAAGAAATTCTGAATGAAAATTGGTAGGCTGCCGCGCAAGCCACTCTCGTGAAGATCCCGAAGTATACCGTATCTCCATGCCTTCTCATAAGCTTTCTCAATATCGAAGAATACCGAGACAAGGTGGCTTCTTCTTACAAATGCTTTTTGAATGGATGTCTCTAAGAGGAGCATGTTATCTACGTTGTTCTCCCCTTTCGAAAACCACTTTGATAAGGCGATATAATATTATTCTTTTCCAAGAAGTAGACTAGGCGGCTGTTTACCATCTTTTCAAACAGTTTGCATACACAAATGGTAAGGGCAATTGGCCGATAGTTGGAGGGGTTCCTTGGATCTTACCCTGGCTTCGCAACAGGAATTACAATAACTCTCCTCCATGCACTGGGGAAAATATGATCCTTCCACACTCTATTGTAAAGCGTGAGAAGGGCATTCAGTAACTTATAGAACAGATGTTTTAGCATTTCATTATTCACACCATCAAGACTCAGAGAAGACCTATGTGTCTGTAACAAACCTCACTTTAACTCTAGCACCGTAAAATCTCTACTATAAGGCTCAAAGTTGGAAGAGTTGAAAGCGATGGGATTTTTCTCAGAGCGTTGCTTGATAGAAAGAAATGCAGGTGAGTAATTTCGGCTGGAAGAAATGGCAGCAAATGTCTCACCAATAGTATTCGCAATTTCTTCTATAGAGCTAATCACTCGGCCATCTTTTTCCAAAAAGGAAAGTGAGTGGTCCGTATACAGTCAAAAGTCGTTAATTCGGACACCCATAATTCGGAATGATCTATAATCCGGACCTCAAAACTAAAAACTTTCTGCGCATGCGCCGCGTTGACACATGCGCATAGGCGTTTACGTGTGCGCGTAAGACCTTTTACGACTGCGCATATGAGTGTGCGCAAGTGCAGAATACGTTTTTGCGTGCACGTTTTATGTATAATGGACATATAAGCTAAAATTATCTATTTCAGTTAATGTTGATGATTGCGTTGTTCCTTAATTTTCGAATTGGATCCAGCTTATTATTTTTTGCAGACTGTAAGAGCAATTTTATAAAAGTAAGCTTAAACTTTCGATTATATCAAATAGAATTTCCGATATATATTTGTTAACATGTAAAGGATCTAAAGCGAAAGTATGTTTTGAAATCCGAAATCTGTTTATCAATTTAACGCTGCTCGGCGGGGGGAACGCCGCGCGTAATGAATTGGAAGTTGATTTGTCAGCACTATCCTTATCTTGCGCAGATGTTTTTATTTGGCTTATTATTCCTTACCAAATGTAGTATTTCATCTCGATATGCTCCATCTTTGATATGATTTAAAACAAGTTCCTCATCATTATAATTCGCTTTCGATAGCGAAGAAAAGTAACAGAGGTTGTTGGAAACGAAAAAATTTCGATTGACAAATTAGTCGGTGTTCTTAACACAGCAATTATAGGACTTGAACAGCGGAACTTTGTAACTGAACAAGAAATTATGTCTGTTTAATAGAATTAAAGAGAAAGTATTATCACATGAAACGAAGCAAAACTTAAAACAACTTACATTGAAAGAAATGTTTAATAAAGTAAACAAATAAATATTAAGCTTTTTCTTTTTGCAAATTTTGATACCCTTTAGATCATAATTGTTCTTTATTTCATAAATTACGGTTTCATATTTTTAATTTTAGAATTTCTGCATGCCATTTTACGAGATTTAAACTGATGATCTGTAATCCGGAAAAATCGATAACCGGAATCGCCGAAGTCCCGACGAGTCCGGATTAACGACTTTTGACTGTATATACCGCATGCTTTTCTGACTCTCTCCCAAACCCGCTTACTAGGCGTAGAGAATGTTATTAATGACACATACGAAATCTAGGAATCCCTCTGGCTCTGCCTCCTTACTTTTCGTGCATTTGCTTTGGCTCTTTTAAATGCCATCAGGTTTCGTAGAGTTGGGTACCTACGAAAAATTCCCCATGCTCTTTTCTGTTTTTTCAGTGCTTCATGACAGTCGCGATTCCACCACGGTTTCGAATATTTCATTAATTTTCCTGATGTTCTAGAAATGGAGAGCATAGCTGCCTGAGTAATAATGAGCTGGCAGATATCACAGCGAAATGTGCTGTTGAACTGTCCAGTCGCCTCATCCCTTTTGGAGACATCTGTTGTGTTGTGAAACAGAAGATCCGAAAAAAATGGCAGCAACTTTGGGATATTCAGCTTCAAAATAAATTAAGACATGTAAAACCTAGAATTGAGCACTGGGAATTAACCAAAAATCGTAAGGACGAAGTTCTTTTGACTCGCCTCAGAATTGGTCACACTAGAGTGACACATAGCTACCTTTGCAAAATGCACCAAACTGGCTCATAATCTCCAGTTTTACTATTGGAACTCTTACCAGGTACCTGCATGAATTTTATCGAAAACATACTGAACACCATACAACAAATTTTTTAAAGGATTTTGTGAATTTCAATCTCTTCATGACCTAGTGCATACAGCAGATAAAATATTCCAATTTATATAGATGGCACAAAATAACCTTTTAAGTCACATGCCAAAAATTCTACAGCTACCACCACTCATTCATGAGTCAGATTACTTTTAGTACAGTAATCATTATGAATTATTAATCCGGACTCGTCGGGACTTCAGCGATTCTGGATTATGGGGTTTTCCGGATTATAGATCAGCAATTTAAATCTGGTAAGATGGCAAGCAGAAATTATAAAATTAAAAATATGAAACCGTAATTTATGAAATAAAGAGCAATTATGATCTGAAGGGTATCAAAACTTACAAAAAAAAAGCTTAGTATTTATTTACTTTATTAAACATTTCTTTCAATGCAAGTTGTTTAAAGTGCTTCCAGGAAAAATTCAAGAAATTCCTTTTTCTTTTCTCTTGTGTCATCCAATGCCATACTCCTCGCATAATTTTAAGATGGATATGCCTTGCAGCATATCCATTTTTTGCAGCAATTTCACTTTTTGTTTGATATACATCGAAACATGCTTTTGCTTTGCAAATCCGGTACAGCTTGAGTATAGGACCCCATTGGCGATTTTCAGCTTGGCACACTTGTGGCGCACTGTTTTTCTGGTAACCCAGTAAATTCTAGAATACTCCACTACGGAAACCCTGTCGCATTCCCGCATGTTTTAAACTGGAAAGTGCCATTTTCTTTGCTGGAGCAGAAGAAGTTGACTGAGTAAACTGGTTGTACTGATTTTTTTTTTCCCCTATTATTTCTATTTTATTTCTCTATATTTTTAGATTAAGATGCCATCTGTGTTAAGCGTTGTAGAGAAGTTTCAGAGAGTATTAAAGGGGAATTTAAAATTTGAATTTTCAAATTTAAGGATGACCTTAGGAAAGCGTGGTGTAGCCAATAGATTGTTTCTTGTGCATTTATGTCAAAATCAGCAATTATTCTTAGACTTTTTTAAAGGAAGCAGGCTTGATAAAGGGGGGATTTATATGTGAGAAATGTAATTCCGAAATGAAATTTAAAGCTAAAAAGTCAAAGTCAAATGGTTTTATGTGGATGTGTAGGAAAGTGACGGCAGGAAAGGAATGTGGATCTCAGAAGTCAATTAGATATGGATCATGGTTTTGTAACAGTAAGCTGAGGATAGATGATTTTTTTTTTTTTTTTTTTTAACATACGAAATACTTAGAGGGAATAAAACTGCAGCTATTGAAGAAGAGTACTTTTTGGCTTCTAATACATTAGCAGACTGGAGGCAATTTAGAAACGAAACTATTTTAGATTATATAGAACTATCATCGGAAAAAATAGGTGGTATTGGCAAAATAGTAGAAGTAGATGAAAGTAAATTTGGAAAACGGAAACACAATAGAGGGCATGCAGTTGAGGGGCAGTGGGTTTTTGGAGGGGTTGAGAGAGATTCTGGCAAACTATTTTTGGTAGCTGTCCACGATAGGAGTGAGAGAACATTATTGGGCATTATTAAGGAGTGGATTAAGCCAGGGACCATAATTTATTCTGATAGTTGGAAAAGCTATGATTGTTTAAGTAGAGAGGGTTTTGAGCATTTGAAAGTAAATCATAGTTTGCATTTTGTTGATTCAGAAACGGGGTGCCATACAAACACAATAGAAAATACATGGAGACATGTAAAAAGCTCCTTGCCAACACATAATCGGCAAACAGATTTTAAATTTTATTTGGCTTTTTATATTTTCACTAAATCTTGCAAGGAGCAAAATATTGATATATTCAACAAATTTCTAGAAATTGTAAGGGACATAAATTGGACAGAGAGTAGGATTTCTTTGTAAATTTACCATGATTTTGTAAACTTTACTAAATTTCCAGCATTTCTTTTATTTTTAATTTAAACATGTATGCTGAACTCCTGTTTATGCTGAGTTTTACAACTCAAAACTTGCATTTTCAATACTGCTGCTTAAAATATGCCTCCATGTACTTGTGTATTTTCAAACTTTTCTTTACTTTTAATTTAAACAGGCATTCTTAACTCCTATTTTCATGTTTTTAATTTAAACATGTACTCTAAGCTCCTATTTTCAATTTTACAGCTTGTAATTTGTATTTTCAGTATGACTGCTAAAAATATGCCTGTTTATTTATTTATTTTCAGTTTCACTGTTTAAATATATATTCTAAATTTGCATTTAAAATTTTTCTTGTTAAAATGTGCATTCTAACATCTATTTTCAATTTCAACTGCTTTTACAAGGCTAAACTTTTATTTTCAATATTACTACTTACCCTCAGGGGGCTAACTTTTGTGAGTACGGGTGTGGCAATCCCGAGGTACCCTAGCCCTTCAGGGGATCATCTTGATGAGACGGGTGTCACGATCCTGGAGCCCCAGTGATCTATCCTCTTTTCTGTCTCCTCTCCTCTTGGCTGGAACTTTTTCCCTTCCCTTCTCCCTTGTGGTTTCTCTCTACGGAGTTTCGGGCTCGTCACGAGAGGCTGGAACAGATCTTGTTTCTAGTTTTTGAGTGGCGAGAAAACTGCCCTCGTGTTTGCCGTGCGTGGAGACCCGTGTCGCTGGAATGAAGGGTCCTGGTAGTTGAGGGGCGAGGTACTGTCCCCAACACACTACTTTGGCCTCTGCTTCAGCTAAACGAGAGG
Source organism: Stegodyphus dumicola (assembly GCF_044657685.1). Classification (NCBI taxonomy): domain Eukaryota; kingdom Metazoa; phylum Arthropoda; class Arachnida; order Araneae; family Eresidae; genus Stegodyphus; species Stegodyphus dumicola. The sequence continues at coordinate 7,746,365 of NC_140774.1, read as the reverse complement.
CACCTTAGTCGTCCTCACGGGTGTCAATCAGCTGGTCACTAGTCCTTGTGTCAGTGGCTTGGGGTCAAGCTCTCGGGAGTACCTGCTTTCGGAAAAGCCAACTGTGGGGCTTCAGTTTGCGTATAGGTCCGGCTAGCCCTAACACAGGAATCTGTGTTCACATGTTGGGCTCCGTGGTGGGCGGGGCCGTCGGACCCGAATCTTTATTCTTTCACTATGGCTTCTCATATCTACTTAATAAAAGATTTTGAGGTAACTCCTGTCACTCAACCTAGTTCTGAAACTTCTACTGCTAAACCAGTCACTCAACCTAGTTCTGAAACATCTACTGCTAAACCAGTCACTCAACCTAGTTCTAAAACGTCTACTGCTAAACCAGTCACTCAACCTAGTTTTGAAACGTCTACTGCAAAAAAATTACGTACAGATTCAAATGAAAAAAATCATAACAATAGTCCCTGTTTCCTAGTCATCTCTAGTCCTTCTGGCAAAATGCATAAGATGTCTCCTTTCGTGATAAACAAATATATCCAGTCTTGTATTGATGAGCCGAGAAATATAAAGCGTCTCCGCTCCGCAGACTTGCTTATTGATACAACCTCAGCCACCCATTCTGCTTCTTTACTCCAGATAACTAAACTTGGGCAAGCGAATGTCACTGTAACACCACATAAGTCACTGATCTATTGTCGTGGTGTAATCTCGGAATTTGACCTTCTGTATGTTTCTGAAGAAGAGATCACTTCTGAGCTATCCGACCAAAATGTCTGCGGTGCAAGGCGGATCAAGATGCGTAAAGAAGGTAAGTTGATAGACACGAAACACGTGATCCTTACTTTCAACACGGCTGATCTGCCTAAGAATATTAAGGCCGGATATCTAAATATTCCTGTAAGACCTTATATTCCAAACCCTATGCGATGTTTCCAATGCCAGCGTTTCGGCCATTCTAAGACGTCTTGTCGTGGCAACCTCACATGCGCCCGGTGCTCACAGATTGGCCACGATTCTGAAAATTGTACTGCTGCGCCTCTTTGTATAAATTGCAAGGGTGAGCACCCAGCATTTTCACGCCTCTGCCCAAAATGGAAATTGGAAAAAGAAGTGCAGACTGCAAAGGTTACGAGAAACATCTCATATGCCGAAGCCAGGAGATTAGTCCAGAGCACACAGCTTTGACCAAATACATCATACGCCAGTGCTGTAAAATCACCTGGTACAGTTGCCACTCAAACATCAATAGGCACACAGACCCTACCAAATAAAACCCAACCGTCTACATCCAACAAGAAAAAAGAAAATGCAACCCATATAGTACAAAAGAAAGAAAATTATTCAAAGTAAGCCCAAAACTACTACACATAAAATATCCAATAAAAATAGAAGTCACAGCAATAGCTCTTTTGATGAGAGGATTTCTGAATCTGCGGATTCAGACTTTATGGAAGTAGAAGAGGGTCTAGAAGTTCCCAGGCATCTACTTCCAGCACAGAAAAAACAAAAACCATTCATAATGGCCACCCTCATGTCATGGAACTGTCGCGGTTTCCACCGAAATTTGCTTGACATCAAATCTATAATAAATGTTTATCATCCTGTGTCCTTAGCAATACAGGAAACAAATCTGAAACCAGAACACCATGCAAAACTTTGGAGGTTTTCTTTCGTCAGGAAGGATAACCTTGCAGGTGAGCGTGCCAGTGGAGGTGTAGGTCTCCTCTCCTCACTGGATTATCCCTCAAATGTACTTTATTTGACGACATCCCTCAAGTTGTCGCTACTCAAATAAATTTTGATATTCTTGTTTCATTCGTTTCTTTATATTTATTTGCCTCCAAACGAGCACATTTATCAGCAAGATTTAAAAAATCTAATAGAGCAGCTGCCTGAGCCTTTTATCATAATAGGAGATTTTAACGGCCATAGTCCACTCTGGGGAAGTAAAGATACAAATTGCTGAGGAAGACAAATTGAGCAGTTGATCGAAGATCATAGCCTTCGTCTCCTAAATAATGGGCAAGATACGTATTTCCATGAGCCTTGAAGCACATTCCACGCTCTCGATCTTGCCATCTGTTCACCATCTCTGTTGCCATTTTGCACTTTTAGTGTCGGAAATGACCTGTACAACAGCGATCATTATCCCATTTTTGTGTCTCTTGCACGAAGAGGAGCAAACCCCATGTCGAGACGCCCTCTGTTTATACTGGACAGGGCAGACTGGGAACTCTTCTCTTCCTCCGCAGAGCTGACAGAGGAAATGGTGGAAGATGTGCATATCGATGACGCTGTGGAAGCTGTTACTAATACTATTATTCAGGCAGCTATGCTTTCGATTCCTAGAACATCAGGAAAAATACTAAAATATTCGAAACCGTGGTGGAATAGCGACTGTCATGAAGCAATGAAAAAACAGAAAAAAGCATGGGGTATTTTTCGTAGATATCCTACTCTGCGAAACCTCATAGCCTTTAAAAGAGCCAAAGCAAATGCACGAAAAGTAAGAACGCAGAGCCAAAGGAATTCTTGGATTTCATATGTGTCATCAATAACATCCTCTACGCCTAGTAAGCGGGTTTGGGAAAGAGTTCGAAAAGCATGCGGAATATATAAAGACCACGCACTTCCCTTTTTGGAAAAAGATGGCCGAGTGATTAGCTCCATAGAAGAAACTGCAAATACTATTGGTGAGACATTTGCTGCCGTTTCTTCCAGCAGAAACTATTCACCTGCATTTCTCTCTATCAAGCAGCACTCTGAAATAAATCCCATCGCATTCAACTCTACCAAATCTGAGCCTTACAACAGAGCATTTACTATGCTGGAATTAAAGAGAGCTTTATTGCAGACACATAAGTCTTCTCCGGGTTTTGATGGCATAAATTACGAAATGCTAAAGCATTTGTCCTATAAGTCACTGACTGCCCTTCTCACTCTTTACAATAGAGTGTGAGAGGAGCGTATTTTTCCCAGTGCATAGAGGAGAGCTGTTGTCATTCCTATTGCTAAGCCAGGGAAAGATCCAAGGAATCCTGCCTACTATCGGCCAATTGCACTTACCAGTTGCGTATGCAAACTGTTTGAAAAGATGGTAAACAGCCGCCTAGTCTATTTCTTGGAAAAGAATAATATTATATCGCTTTATCAAAGCGGTTTTTGAAAGGGGAGAACAACCGTAGATAATATGCTCCTCTTAGAGACATCCATTCGAAAAGCTTTTGTAAGAAGAAATCACCTTGTCTCAATTTTCTTCGATATAGAGAAAGCTTAAGATAAGGCATGCAGTTACAGTATTCTTCGCGATCTTCACGACAGTGGCTTGCGCGGCAACCTACCAATTTTCATTCAGAATTTCCTGAACGCTAGAACTTTTCAAGTAAGAATTGGGTCCGTTTTGTCAGATATTTTTGAACAGGAAGAGGGTGTGCCTCAATGCTGTGTGCTCAGTGTAACCCTGTTTATTTTAAAAATAAACTCTGTATTAAAAGAACTTCCTCCCACCATCTTTCGAAATCTATATGCTGATGATCTGCAGATTAGCTGTCAAGGGGCAGACATGAGATATCTAGAGAGGCAACTGCAGATGGCTCTGAATAAGATCCAGGAATGGTCAAACAAACAGGGATTTACTTTTTCCAAACAAAAAACTGTGTGTGTGCACTTTTGTAGGAAGCGAGGTCTCCATCCTGAACCTGAGTTATATCTAAATGGTTCAATTATTCCAGTTGCGCCCGAAGTAAAATTTTTAGGAGTGACGTTCGACCGGAAGTTGACTTTCCTTCCTCATGTTTTAAACCTGAGAAAGAAGTGTTAAAAACATTAAATATTTTAAAAGTGTTGGCGAACACCTCCTGAGGTGCAGAACATTCCACTATGCTTCGCATTTACAGAGCCCTTGTTCGCTCTAGACTGGACTATGGCTCAGTTGTTTATGGATCCGCTCGGTCATCAATTTTGTTAAAACTCGATCCTGTTCACCATCAAGCTCTGCGGATTTGTTCAGGAGCTTTCAGGACTTCTCTTGTCCATAGCCTGTATGTTGTCTCTAACGAACCATCACTTTATCTGAGGCGTGAGCAATTGTCCCTTTTGCAATATTTGAATATTCTATCACAACCTGAACATCCCAATAAGCTGAGCTTACTCGATAATGTATGTAACACTTTATTTGAAACACGTCCATCCTGTGTCCATGCTTTAAGACTTCGCCCTATCGTTGAGGAACATTCCCTCTCTGATATGCGCCCCCAAGCAGTACAGAACTTTGAAATCCCACCTTGGGAAACTTCACGGATTCAGCTTCTTGATGTTTTCAAACATCACGTGAAGGCAAGCACTAACGAGATTGTTTACAGACAACTCTTTGCTGAGCACAGGCAGAAATATAGCAGTTATTATTCGATATACACAGATGGATCAAAGTCAAATGAACATGTCGGGATGGCTTTTCTATTTGAAGATTACATTGAGGGCAGTTGCCTGCACCATGCTTGCTCAGTCATAACATCTGAATTAACTGCAATATATTATGGTCTTTTGTACATATCAAAGCTCTGCCACAGAAAGTTCATAGTTTATACAGACTCATATAGTGCTCTTAAATCCTTGGAAGCTTTTCCCAACACTCAGAATCCTGTGGTTGTGGATGTTCTAAAAATTCATATAAATTTAACGATTCGAGGATATGAAGTCCTGTACTGCTGCGTTCTTGGACACGCTGGAATAAAGGGAAATGAGTCTGCAGACATCACAGCCAAATCTGCTATTGAACCGTCCAGTCACCTTATCACTTTTAGAGACATCTGCTGTGTCATCAAGGGAAAGGTCTGAAAAAAATGGCAGCAAATTTGGGATGTTTAGCATCACAACAAGTTGAGAAACGTCAAGCCTAGAATTGAGCATTCGGATTTTGCTGGAAATCGTAAGGAGGACGTTCTTTTGACTCGCCTCAGAATTGGTCACACTAGAGTCACACATAACAATCTTCTCAAAGCTGAAAATGAGCCTGTTTGTTTTAATTGTAATGTTTGTTTATCTGTTCATCATATTTTAATTGATTGTCCATGTTTTAATAGTCTTCGCCAGAAATATTTTAATAGCTGTGACTTGCCTCTCGACCGTTTAATCGGAAGAGAGGTCAATTGTAATTTAATTTATTATTTAAAAGAGACTGGCTTTTATTACCTAATGTTATTTGTTTTGAAGACTGTGTTTGGAATTTTAATGTGTGCTTTTAACTTGTGTTTATATGACTTCATCCTCTGGATTTGGTAAATTTATCTACTTGTTATTTATTGAATTTTAATGTCATCAATTGTCATCATCCCATCTTGTGTTTGGCGCGTCATAATCATCTCTGGTTTTTGCGCCATAATCACTCACTCACTCAATATTACTACTTAACCCCTTAACTGGTTTGCCCGTACAGTGTACGGGCTACTGATCATTGGGCACATCTGGTTTGCCGGTACGGTGTACGTGCATCGATATTTCCCCCTTTCTCATTTTGATTTGTTCGTATTTTTAATATATTGAAAGAGAGGCTTTAGTATTAGAAGATTTCAATAGATGGCGTAGCTTGTCCATACTATTTAAAATCATTCTAACCAGTTTTTTCTTTTGTTACCGGAAGTCGAAAATATTTTGCATTCTTGGTTCTTGAAAGTTTTGCTACACGGTTTTTTGGTTGTGAATTCAAAGCTTTTTAGTTATGAATGATACAATAGATGATGATACTCTATTGTTAGATGCTTCTGATGATTCGGACACAAATTCAGAACTGTCTTGTAATGTTCTGGATAATTCTTCAGATGACACGTGTGAGATCAGCTCCGATGAAGACTTGACTTCTGCTAGAAATTTTATTGAAATTGATGTAGAAAACCCGCCTCTTCCGTGTCCCAGGTTCAATTTTACTGGTGTTCCAGCAGTAAATATACAAATTGATGATACTTCTGATGAACTACAATTTTATGAAGCATTTATTGATTCTTCTTTGATGAATAAAATTGTGGAAGAAACAAACAGATATGCGACAGAGTGCATCCAGTCAAGAACTGCAAAAAAATTCTCAAGAAGTAAATTTTAGGAACAAACAACTCAGAAAGAGATGCATAAATTTTTGCTCTGGTTATACTGCAAGGAATTATAAGGAAGCCCACAGTTGATCAGTACTGGAGTAAGAGACATTCCACGTACACGCCTTTTTTTCCCCAAACAATGACTCATCGTCGATTTCACCTTTTGCAACGATACTTACATTTTTCGGATAATTCAGCATTTGATGCACAAAGTCACGAATGCCCAAAATTAGTGAAATTGTGGCCAGTTTTGAAACATCTGAATGAGAAGTTTCGCTCGACGGTGACACCACAACGTGATGTAACTATAGAAGAAAGCCTTATGCTTTTCAAAGGAAGATTAGGGTGGAAGCAGTATATTCCCCTAAAAAGAGCAAGATTTGGAATAAAATGCTTCATGCTGTGCGAATCGATTTCTGGTTATGTATGCTCTGTAATATATACAAAGGCAAAAACACGATTCTGAAACCAGAGTCTTCAAATCTATGTATTTCGTCACAAGTTGTTATGACAATCCTGCATCCGTTACTGCATAAAGGATATTGTCTTACGACGGATAACTATTATTCGTCACCAGAATTAGCTGATAAATTAATTTCGTGTCGAACGGATACATATGGCACCCTGAATCTAAAGAGAAAAGAAGTCCCAAAGGAAATGCAAAAGAGAAAACTAAAAAAAGGAGAAATCATTGCATTTCAGAGAGGAAAAGTTACTGTTATGAAGTGGATGGACAAAAAGAATGTTTCATTGCTGTCTACTATTCATAATACTGCAAAGGTAGAAATACAGGTCCGCTCTGAAACGAAACAGAAACCAAAAATTGTTATGGATTACAATAACACAATGGGAGGAGTAGACCGCATGGACCAAAATTTGAAAATTTTTGAAGTCATTAGAAAGAGAGGAAAAAAATATTACAGAAAAATTTTTTTCCACATTTTTGATATTGCCGTATGGAACTCGTATGTCGTATATTGTAAAAAAGGTGGAAAGAAAACTCAGTTACAGTTCAGACTTGATCTTGTTGACAGAATTCTCGAGAAATACCATTCTGGGATGACTTGCAAATATGGGCGACCTGGTTCTGAGCCTAATCCTTTGAGACTGACCGAGAGACACTTCATAGAAGTTATTGCTCCAACAGAAAGACACTTAGACCTGCCAGAGAATGTGTTGTATGCTGTTCCAGGAGGAATGAAAGTGGAAAGAGAATCCGAAAGGAAACACAGTATTTCTGTCCTGATTGTGATGTAGGACTTTGTCTTACACCGTGTTTTAAATTGTATCACACAAAAAAGGACTACTCAACAATGGTATTGGAAGTATGAATTTTTTACGTATGGCAAGTTTTCTTTTAGATTCGCAGTTTGTGAGATCTGTATAATAGGCTTCACTGCATAAACTCCGAGATTACAAAAAGCCAACATGTTGTGTTACAAAGTTATAAAATAAAAAAATGCTTAAATTCATTATTTATCAAATTGTTAAAAAAAATTCTTTCATTTTCCTTTTATACTAAGTTAGGCCTTTAATTATATGCAATAAAAAAATATGCTTTTTTTTGGAACATTTCTGGAAAAAAATTGACCAGTTAAGGGGTTGAAATATGCCCCTACTTACTTATGTAACTTCAAATTTGCTGTTTAAACATATATTCTAAAATTGCTTCTGGTTAAAACGTGCTTTCTAACTTCTGTTTTCAATCGCCAAGCCAAAAAATCGCCAATGGAGTCCTACAAAGCTGTTCCACAGATCCTTTAGCAGCTCCAGAATCGGAAACTCTTTTCGACATAATTAAAAGTTCAAGCTTACTTTTTATAAAATTTCTCTAACAGTCTGCAAAAAATAATAAGCCGGATCCAATTAGATGATTAAGGAACAACGCAATCTGCAACATTAACTGAAACAGATAACTAGATAAGGTGCTACTTTGGTAGACGGTTGCACGGATTTTGGCGATTTTTCTTTTGGCGAGTAATACAACTTATGGTAAACCCATTGCAAGTTATTTATGGTAACCGATACTTTGTCCTCATTTTATTAAAAAAATAATGCATTTTATTATGCATAACTTCTGTGTTTTAAATATTATTTATGGCTTCTAAATATTAAAAATCAATTTGATTTTACATTTTTATTTGAAATAAAAATTTTGTTGTTTATAATATTTTATATAATTTTATGTTGTGGATGATGTAATCAATGACGTCACCTTACTTAAAAAGTAATTGGTTTTATTAATATCTATAAATTTAATCTAATGTTTTAAAGATTATTTATGGCTGTTAAATTTTAAAGTATAATTTAATTTTGCATTTGTTTTAAAAATGATTTTATTATGAATGATTATTTAAATAATTTTAATTCTATGCGTGATGTAATCAGCTTCCTGATTGGTTACTGAATATTTGTGCATTACCACGCCATTTTAAAATTTTATTATTCATCTCTTCGAATTCGTCAGATTTCAAATGGAATGGATATCTCTGTTTCGAAGATGAATGTTGTTATTGGTAATTACACCAAGAATTATTGGTATCGGAATAAAAAAATTGCCTTTTGAAACCTTATTTTGGCCAACCTGTCTTTCCTAATCAAAGATTTATTTATAAATTGTTAATAGCGTCAGAGGAAATTTATTTAAATTTTTGGAGGAAACCTCGCTAATTGATTCTTCAATGAAGTGCGAGATATGTGGATAACAGATGAAGATGGTTAAAAGAGCCGATTCAATTATGATTTCGATTTTTTGTCGTACTTATCACTAAACAAGAGGTTAAATTACTCAAAAAAAATGTAAGTACATATTTTTTTTTTATTTTATAATTGTATACTTCAATTTTTGTTAAAAAAATTTAATACAGTATTTTCAAAATTTGCTGAGATAATTATTGTCGCATATGTTTTAATGTTAATTATATTTTATATAACGTATTTTAAAGTATTTGAATGTAATAATATTCTAATTCTTTTAAATGTTGGTAGGATGGTTTTTAATTCGATATTCAATTTCAGTAATAGTTTAATCGAATTTAACGTTGGTACAATGTTTTTATAGCGGTGTTTTTATTCTCTTTTTTGCTATATGAAATAAATAATAGCTTTACTTTAGTATTTTATACTCATAGTAAATGTATTTATTTACACTTGCCTGCCATCTTAAAAAACGACATTTTCAACAAAAAATTAATCCATTACTTTTACGATATTTATTTTTTTTTAAGTTTTGAATACTTTACTATGCGTAAAAACAGCGTTTTTCAAAATGGCTGACGATTGTAAAAATCGCGCCAACAATTGCTCCAACGTAAATCGCCAAAAATCCGTGCAACCGTCTACCAAACTAGCACCCTAGATAATTTTAGCCTAGCTTATACTGTCCGTTATACATTAAACGCATATGTGCACGCATAAAGGTATTATGCACATGCATAAATGCATATGCGCATGCGTTTACACATGCACAGAAAGTTTGTAGGGCTGATCTTTGGAATATGGTAACTGGTAGTTTGGCGACATTTTGGAGGCGATAAAGGTTACTATAATGTGAGAAATACTCAGTTCCGATTACGCATTATTTTGTGTGAGGGAAATGAGAGATCATCAGATATGTCATGTGACATTAATGGACGAATTACAGTTCTTTAATCGGAAAAGGGGGGAATTTGGAAAACTGTAGCACTATATTATTTTGTATTAAGCTTCATTGTGTGTTGTGTGAAATAGTGGAAGTGTGCATGCCTTGTAATGAAGATTCTGAAGAATAGGTAAGTTAGTATTTTTAATCATTTGAGGATATTATTTTTATGCATTGTTCTAAATGTAAGGAGTAAATAAATTAATATGATATTATTGGAAAATTGTTATTAGCAATGATTTAGTTTAAAGTAATTAGGATTGTAATCTAATTTTTATTAATTTAATGTACGTACTTATTTATATTTTAAGTAGTGTTTTTTAATTTAATTATATTTTAATTTAATGATCGTGATTTTGTAAGTTATATGTTTGTAGTATTTTGGAATACGTTGAGTATTTTCATGCATTTTCATGAAATTTTTCTAATTTATGAGAAAAAAGCAGTGTACATGGATATAGTGAAGAGTGTGCGCAATGCCATTTTTGTGCAATTTTGGTATGTTTTTTTAAGTAAAAATAAGTCGACGTGTACATGGTTTAGTGATATTTTAATTAAATGAGTTATTTTGTGAATTTTATGTTTTGTAGGAATTTGGTATACGTTTCAATTTTGCAGTTAATATTTGTCATGATTAAGCATTTTTGTTACATAAAATTTCTAGCATAAGTGTAATTCGGCTAGTAGATTGTTGGAAAAAGTCTTCAGTAAATAAAAAGAAAAGAAACATGTCTGTACTTCGTGAAGACAAAATGGCGGCGGGGAAAAAAAAATAGAGGGTTGCTGTAGCAGAGTTGGTCGCCAAATTTTCGCCAAAAAATCGCCAAGTTACCATAATCCAAAGATCAACCGTTTGTAGCTTCGAGGTCCGGATTATAGATCATTCCTGATTATGGACATCTGGATTAAAGACTTTGTACTGTATTATTTCAAACAGCAAAAGAAGTTTTATCCTTTTTCAGATGAAAGATATGTAACTAACAAAAAGAATGCGTGTTTCAAGAATCAATCATGTATGGCATTTCTCTTGGATTTTATTAGAATATACTTGTTAGTATGTTTGAAATATGCATTGCTCTGAATTCTACCCCCGCTCTTTACTGTATTAAAATGTTAATTACTGTATATGTGGGTGCTCAAGAACAGTTACTATGCCAAGTGCTCATAAATTATGCACACGAATTCAATCTTTAGGAGGTATTTCTAATTATCTCAGTCAAGACCTGCTCTTGGATATATCATGAAAACATTTCCCAACAAACTTGCAATCTTGTAGATAGCTTTATGAAGTGTTATATGTCTACTTATTTTCCAAAGGAAGGTCCATTATCCCTGTTAATAGCATCCATAGACTGGACCAAGTTCTACAGAAGAAGGGATGGTACTTGCACATACATATGTATAATGAAGAAATAGATTTGTGAATACAGTCCCGATAACAGACGAGTACCAAAGAGACTACACTACTCAATTAATTGTACACTCTTCTAAGAATTGTAGTAATAACAGACAGCTTCACTGCTTTAATAAGACAGCTTAAAAATAACAAGAATAATATAAGTTCTTGGTAAAATCCTAGTATATGGTGCAGTTCTTTACTATTTCATTGTTAAAAACACGACTCAGCAGATTAAGCTACTCATTTCAGTATTATTTGCATTGAGCGGTTACATTTCCAAGTCCATCTTCATTACAACATAAGCAATAACACAAATTATGCATCGGAATCTATAACACATAACGCACAAAAAGCATTATAGAATCTTTGTACTGATCACTACCACCAATGTTTACGCAAAAAGCATTATGGAATCTTTATGCTGATCGCTATCACCACAATGTTAGCAGACATTAGCAGCATCAAACCGCAATGTTCTTTGCTACACTACTGAACATTTATGTTCCCTGAAATGATTATTTATAGATGGGACTTGTGAAGATCATTCAGTGTCTTTGATAAGCCATGTTACTGCCTTTCATCCAGTAGTTTATCAGCATTCTGATATTTCACTGTTCCCCTTAAACTGTCAAATGTTAAATTCACAATCTATATGTTCTCATTCTTATCCATGTTATTTCAGTTCTGACTCTTATCAATTGATTTGTAATAAACAGAACAGCAATTATGTTGCACGTAACAATGCATACACTGTTATTCGAAAGTTGCCAGCATTCCTTGGAAGCGAACATTTGTTAGGCACTTACTTGTTAACATAAATGTGGGAAAATATATTTCTCACATTATGAAATACAGTAATTCACTACCTGCGAATTTATAAATTCATAATCTTCTTCTTTAAGATGCGAAATACATTTACTGTCGTTTAGATTACTTTTCTTTAAATCCGGAATATAATTTTAAAACACCACGGAATGCGAAGCCTCGCATCTGCCACAAGCACGAACCCATTAACTCATTCATGCAATGTCTTCATTTCAGCGTTCATAAGTCTTTTGAATTCACTTATAACTTCAGAGTTTTTAAAAAGTATAATGAAACAAAAATACGATACAGCTGAAATCTATCTGTTTCACTCAACACAGTCTAACGGTAAAATTCCAAAATTATTGGCAACTGTGTTGCCATTTCGTTTAAATTATCTTTACAGCGATCGGAGATTATGATTCGTTAAACGGTGTTCGACCAAGGCCAACTAGATATCTACAGGCCTGCTCCACCGATTTGTGACGTCACAATCGAAGGCGATTGTTCCCCGGTGCGTATTTCCAAACCCTACCCCACTTTTCGAATTTTTGACGTCATGGACAAATCGACTAGTTTCGCCTGGATGGTAATTCTTGAGCATGCGCTGAAGGGTGAGAAGTAACATAAACAGAACTTTGGCTTGCGCTTGTAAACAGTATTAAGTATATTGTCTGAAAGTGTATTCGTTTATGTAATTGCATAATTTTACTGTTTCTGTAATAAGAAAACTTCATTCAGATAAAATTTATTTTAATATTAATATTATCCGGTTATATGATTATACGAAATGCTGAATACTCTAGGTACTATCGTAATCTTCGCATAACCTTTCACATTGGATTTTGCATTATCATTTTAAAATATATTGTATTATAAAGATTAAATCAAAGCAAATTACTTTGTTAGAGATGTGAATGTTCTAACTGAATTTTCGGAACAGCTTTGGTATTGGTCCTTCTGGCGATATTTTTGATTTGGCGACAAACTTCGGTCGCCAATGTATACCGGCTTTCAACATCGGAAAAATATGGCGGATTGTCAACAAAATCCGATCTAGACTAAATACTAACTGTACTAGACTAACTGTACATCTAAACATTAAAAGAGAATAAAAGTATATCTTAACTTAATAAGAATATATCTAAACTTTATAATAATAACATTTAAAGACATTGAAATCAGTACCTAAGTCAAATTTTTTTATATAAATTGTACTCTTACTTTTATTATAGAATTTTTATTACAAAAAATTCAGATTTGTGTTAGATAAAATGTTTAAGTAATGTAGAAAATTGGCATAAAATTTAAAATAAAAAGTCGACTGTTATGTCAACATACTATTAATAAAAGTAATAATACTCAGTGAAGGTTATTCGGTTGATCTTTACATTATGGTAATTTGGCGTTTTTTTGGCGACCAACTCTCCTACAGCAACCCTCTATTTTTTTTCCCGCCGCCATTTTGTCTTCACGAAGTAAAGACATGTTTCTTTTCTTTTTATCTACTGAACACTTCTTCCAACAATCTACTAGCCGAATTACACTTATGCTAGAAATTTTATCTAACAAAACTGCTTAATCATGACAAATATTCACTGCAAAATTGGGAAAAAGTGCACAATACCATACTTCTTACGCGTTTCTCAAAATAACACATACACATAAACCATGTACACGCCGACTTATTTTTACTTTAAAAAACATCCCAGAATTACACAAAAATGGCTTGCGCACACTCTTCACTATATCCATGTACACTGCTTTTTTCTCATCAATTAGAAAAATTTCACGAAAATACATGACAATTTTCTGAATCTTTAAACCCGGTAAAAAGAACATATATGAAATTACCTGATCGCGAAAAAGTATATACCCTTTCCAAATATGAACATTTCCCCGTATAAAATAAATAAAATATCCAAAAACTTTTACCTCTACATTATCTATTATATTACAAACGTCACTAACTAATTCATACCGCAAACATTACAAATGGTTACAAACACTTAGTGTCAAATATTTAAATTATTTCCATGCACGTTTACGCAAATTACTTTACTTCCACCTTACATTTAGAACAATGCATAAAAATAATATCCTCAAATAATTAAAAATACTAACTTATCTATTCTTCTTCAGAATCTTGATTACGTGTCCGATAAACTTTTCTTATTTCTGCTTCAGGATCTTTCAAATCATACTTATAGTTCACACCAAGGTACCAGGTAAAATAAATAACTGGCTGATCTTTAGAATATGGTAACTGGTAGTTTGGCGACATTTTGGAGGCGATAAAGGTTACTACCTGGGACTTTGGTGATAATGTGAGCAGTACTCAGTTCCGATTACGCATTATTTTGTGTGAGGAAAATGAGAGATCATGGGATATGTCATGTGATATTAATGGACGAATTACGGTTCTTTAATCGGAAAAGGGGGGAAATTTTATATTTGGCTTTAATCTGTGTTGTGTGAAACAGTGTTCGTTAATTTTTGGATCCCATGGCCCTAACTAAAGTGAATTCGAAATGGGTATTTAGTGGGATTGAAAGGGGTAGTAATAAGTGTTTCTTTAAGGTTGTGCGAGATAAAAGTAAAAATGTTTTATTAAGTTATTTGGTTGATCTTTAGATTACGGTAACTTGGCGATTTTTTGGCGAAAATTTGGTGACCAACTCTCCTACTGCAACCCTCTATTTTTTTTCCCGCCGCCATTTTGTCTTCACGAAGTAAAGACATGTTTCTTTTCTTTTTATCTACTGAACACTTCTTCCAACAATCTACTAGTCGAATTACACTTATGCTAGAAATTTTATCTAACAAAACTGCTTAATCATGACAAATATTCACTGCAAAATTGGGAAAAAGTGCACAATACCATACTTTTTATGCGTTTCTCAAAATAACACATACACATAAACCATGTACACGCCGACTTATTTTTACTTAAAAAATCATCCCAGAATTACACAAAAATGGCATTGCGCACACTCTTCACTATATCCATGTACACTGCTTTTTCCCCATCAATTACCTGAATGCGAAAAAGTATATACCCTTTCCAAATATGAACATTTCCACATATAAAATAAATAAAATATCCAAAAACTTTTACCTCTAAATCATCTCTTATATCATAAACGTCACCAACGAATTCATACTGCAAGCATTACAAATACTTAGTGTCAAATATTTAAATTATTTCCATGCACGTTTACTTCAACTAAAACGTATACCAAATTCCTACAAACATAAAATTCACAAAATAACTATCATTTAATTAAAATATCACTAAACCATGTACACGTCGACTTATTTTTACTTAAAAAAAAATCCCAGAATTGCACAAAAATGGCATTGCGCACACTCTTCACCATATCCATGTACACTCCTTTTTTCTCATAAATTAGAAAAATTTCACGAAAATGCATGACAATTTTCTGAATCTTTAAACCCGTTAAAAAGAACATATATGAAATTACCTAATAACGAAAAAGTATATACCCTTTCCAAATATGAACAAACTAATCTATCCTGTATGTGCGATTAATTCGTTTTGCAATTTTTGTCACACAATTACTAACACCTTTTTTTTTTTAATATTACATTGCTGTTACTTGAATTTTTTATATATATAAGAACTGCTCAGTTTAAATATTCTTCCTTCTCAAAAGATTTTATTCTGTGAAAATAATTAAAATATAGTAATATTTTCACAGTGTAAGTACTAAAGTAAAAATAATCAGTGTAGGTCTCTTGCAGTTGAAGTCCTTGTCAAACAAGCGTTTCGACACATTTTAAATAGAAAACTAATAATAATCAATATCTCTTTTACAATATAAAAATAAGAATGCTATGAACAGTATTTTTATTTTGTTGTTGTTGTTAAATTTGCAAAGAAACAATGATTTTTTAATACTATAATAGGTTACAAAAGTACTATTCCATGAATAAACCCTCAGTCTTATAGGATTGTTACTTTATAGCATAATACAATAATAATGCAGTATAATTCTACTAACAAGCCCACCAGCTGCCGAGCGGTAGTTTGGTCCGAGGTTTGAATCCCGGGAACGAGCTAGCCGGCGTTTTTGTGGCTTTCCACATGTGTAACTTGTATACGAGCCAGTTTCCCTTAGAAAGTCCTCACTTAGAAACCAGTTTTAAAACGTAATAAAATTACACACAAAATAATAATAATAATAAATAAATAAATAAATCTGAAAGCCTTCAGATTTTATATTACTTCCAAAGGGCCATTATTTAATGTTTTGCGTGTTATCTTTATTTATTAAATATCATGTTTTCCGCACTTAAACCATAAAATTCAATTCAACAGCAATATAATATAATTTAAAAAAAGCATATCTTTAGAATTTCCGATACATAATCTCCCGCGCTAGAGATGAAAATGTTTTATTCTGTACAATGTTTCTATTGCTCGCTTTGAAATCGTTGGGTTTCTTAATCAAAAACTCATAAATGCTTTACAAAATATGAAATAGATAATAAAATAAATTCTCAGTTCCAAATTTGGGCCTCCAGATGCCTATATTAGGATGGAGGATTACGTTATTCAGAATTTCATGGCTCTAGGTAGCGTTGTTTTATCACTGTGCGAGAAACATTCAAACATTCTGCAGATTCCTCATTATTTAATTTCTTTAAATATAATAGAGTGCGATAATACTTGGTGGCAACGATTTGAAAAGTGAAACGCCACAAAATGGCAAAACGAAATTAATAATTAATAGCCCCTCTGAGCTAAAACTTATTTTTGAAAGTATCACATTAGTAGTAGTACAGCTACTGAAAAAGATATTATAAAGCTATTTTATAGTTTTATAATTTTTTTTAATTTTTATTTTACAGTAGTGTGAATTTCGCGTAATAATGAACGACATTCCTTTTTGTGTTCACAGTATTATTGGTAAGGTATTCAACTGTTAGATTTTAAAGTAAACGTAATTCTTGCTGTACATAAATCGAGTAGAAGCTTATCGGATGTCTATATTTGTGTTAAATAAAGAAAGTTTATGTGCTTGATAAAATTATCATCTTCTACATTTTTAAAGCATACAATTACAATTTATATCTATAATTTCTGGAATAGTATAACTTTTCTTTCAGTAGAAATTGCGTTCTTGTTTTCTGAATGTGGCTTCAAATACTCTCTCAGTTCATCGCAAATTAAAATGACTATAAATTTTGGCAATCTGAAATACGCAATGAAAACATCTTTTGGCAGAGCAAAAGCATCAATATATTTTCTATAAATTCGCCACCGATTCAGAGATCTACGACCGTATTCTTCGTTTAAATATGAAAAAATCAGCAGCGAAAACACATACAAAGCCATTGTCTACTTAGTACGTCAACTGCACAACCCTGATTGACGGCGCGGCAACACTTTTTCACGCGCTTTCGACAACTTCCGTACTCAGAGAATATAGGATGTCGGGCAGACCTGTTTTTTACTAGCAGCGACATCTGGCGGCCCACAACTTGCTGTCGACTCTCGTAGCGTAGAATAACCGTCCAGGTGAAACTAGTCGATATTTCCGTGACGTCAAAAATTCGAAAAGTGGGGTAGGGTTTGGAAATACGCTCCCCGGTAGACGCAGCCGACTGATTCATTTATGTAGTACGCAGCGTTTTATTTCAAACACAAATCAAGTTGAATTAATTTTTACAACTAATATTTCGAATTTTAGGAATAATAACGTACTATGTTACATCGTAATGATGGATATTTAAATACTAAATACCGTTCTACCGATTTATCAAACAGAAAATAAAAATAAGATTCGAATGATATTGTAAATATAGCAGAGCTGATTTAAATAAATTGAAACATATCTGAACTTTTATACAGAAATAAAATGGACACAAAATTATTTATAAAAATTATACGGTATGTTAATATCAATGAAAATATAACATATGTAATGAACTAAACATGAGATGTTTTCATTTTGTAATAAAAATAAAAAATATGTTAAGGCTCTCAGATGATTTTATATTGCTTAAATTATGAAGACTGATTTATACTGCTTGAATACTAAACAAACATATATAGTATTTCATAATAAAATTAATATCAATTCATTAATTCTAAATTGCTTTATAATTATTTTTCGGTGCAATGATATTGAAGCAAAATGAACTCTTTCTTTTCTTCATTCCCATAAAAATTTTTCAAGATTCAATCAGAGATCCTAAGATGCTTTTTAATAATAAATACACATGTGGACATTAAGTGAAATACATAAATCTTATTAATATATTAAAAGTATATCTGAAGTTTAGTCTACATATTGAAAAAAAGGTTCATTCTAAAGATGTTTTATAGCAAAAACATTACACAGAATATTCAAAAATATATTTCAAATTCTCTTAAAAAAAAAGCAAGATTATAACTATGCAATCAATCCCAATGAGCATCATATCATGCTCCAAAAAATTCGAATGAAAGAAAATCTGATTAAAAATACACTCTTAATACATCTCATTAAAAATCACAATATTAAGCAATGAAAAATCCTGCGAGTCATTACGATAGTATAAGATACTGATTAGCCAGTTGAAATTATCATTTCACATCTGCAATAAGTTGTCATTTGAATTTTTTAAATATTAATAATGGAACATTATTATTGTTGATTCTGATGTGAGGTCCACAAAAATAAACTTGAAACTTGAATAAGTTTCTACGACTCACTGATATTACAATATATCATCTATATCATTCTATATGCCAACATGGATATAGTTTACAGATGCTTAGTATTCAATTAATTTAGACATTCTTCTTTTTTTTCTTTTAAAAATATTTAAACTCTTTGTACACCACATACTACTACATTAATTTGTATTGCTTAAATTAATTAGATTGATTTATACTGCTTAAATATTAAAAAGATATGTGATATTTCATAACAAAATTCATAAACATATTAATTTAAATAAAATTTTGATTCACATTTATGATTTTACATGCAATCCTATTGAAGCAAAAGCCAATTTTTTTTCTTTCTCATAAGGATGTTTCAACATTCAATCCAATATCTTAAGGTACTTTTTAATTATAAACGTACAAGTGAACATTTTGGGAAATATATGAGAAAAAAGTTTTATTTTAAAGATGTTTTAAAGCATGAACATTATACGAGAAAGCGGTTAATCTTTGGATTATGGTAACTTGGCGATTTTTTGGCGAAACTTTGGCGACCAACCCTGCTACAGCAACCTACTAGTTTTGTCTTGGATGCCATTTTGTTTTCACAAAATAAAGGCATGTTTTTTTTTTTTTTTTTTTCAACATTTAATTACGCTTATATTAGAACTTTTATGGAACAAAAGTGCTTAATCATGATGAAGATTAGGTGCGAAATTGGGAGAAAGTGCAGAATCGCCAACTGCATGCCGCGTTTTTAGAATTGCATATGCACGGTATCCATGTACACGTCGGCCTATTTTCACTTAAAAAAACATCCCAGAATTGCACAAAAATGCCATTCGCACACTCTTGACTTTATCCACGTACACTGCTAAAGTCCTATCTAGTAACCTTTATCGCCTTACCAAAATGTCGCCAAACTACCTGTTACCATATTCCAAAGATTAGCCGAGAAATCTTGTTGCATATCCAAAAATATATTATAAAATTCCCTGAAAATAAAGTGAGATCATAACTATGCAATCTACTCCAATGAGCACCGTATCATGCTATAAAAAATTCTTATGAAAGAACATCTGATTAAATATACACTGTAAATTTATTTAATAATAGACAAATAGTAAAAGATGCATGCAGTATTAAGCAATGGAAAATCCAGCAAATCATTACAATGTTATAAGATATTAATTATTAAGTTAAACATCATTAATTCACATCAACAAGAAGTTTGCCATTCAAATTTTTGAAATATGAATGCCAAAACAGGCTTATCATTGTAGCCCCTGATTTGAGGTCTACAAAAATAAACATGATTTAGCCAGTTGTCTTGGCTTACGGCAAATGATTTCGATTAATGTGTCTTGAACTACTACTTTGTTTTGGTTTTTTTTATCCAATCTATTAATGCTTGGCAGTCTGAATCTGATTTAAATCCAGGTGGTTGTTCCATGTAAATTGGTTTATTCAAGTATCCATTTAAATATGCAGTTTTTACATCAAAAATCTTATTTTGTAGTTTTCGTAAACATCGTAATTTTCTTATTGGTGGATCTTTCAACTAATTTCCAGACTTCATGAGCCTCCATTGAACTTAGTTCCTCTATCATTTCATACATCATACTACATAATCTTTTTTCATTGTTCTCACTCGTCTTTTCTTTTGCTTTAGTTTTGGTAAAAATTACTTTTAAATCATGATCTACAATTTGTTTATCTTAAAGCTTGTCTAACTAAAGCTATATCTTTCTCTTTATTGCTTTTGATAATTTTAACAACAATCCTTTAACGTCCTTCTAGTATGCAGTAAATTAATTTTTTATCTCTTATTTCATCTCCAACTTGAATGCTCTAACTTTTCAGAATTACAGCTGTATTCATGTAAGCATCTACAGATTCGTTTTGACTCATTTTCAGTTGAGCTAATTCTTTCTACATTTGATATGAATATCTTCTGTTCTTGCCACCATTTCATTTTTTATTTTCTCCCATCATTTCTTTGTATTCTGTTCATTCACATATTTTAACGCTTATGGAGCTGTCATAGTTTGATTCATTAGATTTCTTGCTATCACATTTTATCATCTCATATTTCCCAAGTTTTTATTTCACTTTTAAAATTAACATCTTCCTTTTTGTTGGTTTTGGTGGTTCATCAGCTTCTATCACACTTCTCCATATTTTCAAACTTAATTCACTTTCGTGTGTGTGTAAATATGGCAAAGCCTCGAGGGCTATCTGCCTAAGAGGAGGGATGCCTTCGTGGAGGACTTTCTAAGGGAAACTGGCTCGTATACACGTTACACATGGGGAAAACCACGAAAACGCCCATGCAGCCAGCCCGTTCGCGGGATTTGAGCCTCGGACCGAACTACCAGTGTTCAGCGACTTTACCGCTCGGCCGCTGGTGGGCTAATTCACTTTCGATTCTATTTGATAATATAAGGTAATTATCAACTCTATTTGCTCATATGAGGTAATTATCAGCTAGTCCGTTCACCGAGATTGGAACTCCAGAACAAACTAGAATAAACTATCAGTTTTCAGTTATTTTACCACACAGCCACTGGTAGGCAGCAACGAGTTTCTATGGCTCAGTTATGCACAGTTTGCAAATACTAATTATTTAACTTTAAAATTACGTAAAAAATTTACCTAAATTCCAGAATTATTTAATTTACTCATTTTTCTTTTTTGGTCATTGGTTTCCTTTAAATTGTTATTTTTAACCTTACAGTAATTATTCAGCAATATATTGGAAATGCATGTGGCACAACTTTTCAACAAATCATGCAATGGTTTGTCACACTCACAAATACTATTATCCCAAATAATCCTGTTTTCAACTTTCTCTGCGATGAGACTTATTAATATAGAACGTTGATTTTTTTAATGAAATATATAATTTCTCATACATTTCAGATATTAAGATTGAAAATATTTTAAATGCAGAGGTATTAATGAAAAGCACGAATCCTGTTGGCCAAAATAAACCACCTCGATCAATAGCAGCTAAGTACGCAAAATCTTCACAATATTCAACTATTAATTCTTTGTCAAGAATTAATTTCTTCCTGCAAAGATTACAATTTATATGCTTCAATACAGATCTACAAACATATCCAGAAATGTAAATTAGACACATTATATCTTTTTCTGTAACATTAACATCATTGGATTGATGCAAAACATCAACAAATTCCTTATCAATAAGTTGATCATCATTAAAATCTTCAATATCATTACAAGAAAAATGTTGTAAAATAAATGAACCTTTCTCAGAAGACTGCATTTTAAGCAAACTAATTAATTTTAGTTTTCTTTCCGACTCTATAATCTGCTGTAAGGATACATTATAATTACAGCCACTCATTTGTCGAAATTGACCAAAACGTCCCTCAAGGTTATTTGTCTGAAATTTTCCTAAAAGAATAAAAGGTAATTTAAATTCTTTTAACAAATACTTTGAAAGTTCATTCAATGTTGCTGTTGTATGGAGAAGAGCAACTTGGGTTTCTTTTGACAGTTTCCCAATTTGTGACTTACAGTTTTTTGTTGTTGGGCAAAAATCGTTCCATGATATAAGCCACGAACAAAACTGTGATAAATATTCTAAGCATTTATCTTCTGGTGTCCTTATAGGCTGCATAAATACATCCCGAAACTGTAAGGCCTTTTTAGAGTGTTTAACATTCACAATTTTCCACCACTTTAAAATTATATCAATAAAATGTTTAGTTTCTAAGACATCTTTTCCATACCCAGTTCTATTATTCTGTGATTCAATTTGCAGGTCAGCTAAAGTCTTTTCATCAAAAAGTTAAATAGCAGTACTTACATTCTGCTTCTCTATAGAAGACGGAAATAAAACTTTTTCTTGATAAAGTTGGAGGCATTTTAATATTATCATTTTTTTCTATTTCATACAATTTTTTTTTAATGTAGAACACTGGAATTGTAAACAATATTTGAGTTTTCAAAAGACGGTATAAAAAAGTGAGTGAGTGAGTGATTATGGAGCAAAACCAAACATGATTATAACGCGCCAAACACAAGATGGGATGATGACAATTGATGACATTAAAATTCAATAAATAAAAACAAGTAGACAAATGTACCACATCCAGAGGATGAAGTCATATAAACACAAGTTAAAAGCACACATTAAAATTCAAGACACAGTCTTCAAAACAAATTAAATTAAGTAATAAAAGCCAGTCTCTTTTAAATAGTAAAATAAATTACAATTGACCTCTCTTCCGCTTAAACGGTCGAGAGGTAAGTCACAGCTATTAAAATATTTCTGGCGAAGACTATTAAAACATGGACACTCGATTAAAATATGACGAACAGATAAACAAACATTACATTTAAAACAAACAGGCTCATCCCCTCAGGGGGCTCACTTTTGTGAGTACGGGTGTGGCAATCCCGAGGTACCCTAGCCCTTCAGGAGATCATCTTCTTGGTGAAACGGGTGTCACGATCCTGGAGCCCCAGTGATCTATCCTCTTTTCCGTCTCCTGTCCTCTTGGCTGGAACTTTTTCCCTTCCCTTCTCCATCGTGGTTTCTCTCTACGGAGTTTGGGGCTCGTCACGAGAGACTGGAGCATCCCTTGCCTCTAGTTTTCAAATGGCGAGAAAACTGCCCACGTGTTTGCCGTGCGTGGAGACCCGTGTCGCTGGAAAGGAGGGTACTGGTAGTTGAGGGGCGAGGTACTGTCCCCAACACACTACTTTGGCCTCTGCTTCAGCTAAACGGGAGGCACCTTAGTCGTCCTCACGGGTGTCAATCGGCCGGTCACTAGTTCTTGTGTCAGTGGCTTGGGGTCAAGCTCTCGGGAGTACCTGCTTTCGGGAAAGGCGACTGTGGGGCTTCAGTTTGCGTATAGGTCCGGCTGGCCCTAACACAGGAATCTGTGTTCCCTTGTTGGGCTCCGTGGTGGGCGGGGCCGTCGGACCCGAATCTTTCTTCTCTTCAATATGGCTTCTTCACATATATATTTAATTAAAGATTTCGAGGTCACTCCAGTTACTCAAGTCACTCCAGTCACTCAACCTAGTTCTGAAACATCTACTGCTAAACCAGTCACTCAACCTAGTTCTGAAACATCTACTGCTAAACCAGTCATTCAACCTATTTCTGAAACGTCTACTGCTAAACCAGTCACTCAACCTAGTTCTGAAAAGTCTACTGCAAAAAAATTACGTACAGATACAAATGAAAAAAATCATAACAATAGTCCCCGTTTCCTAGTCATCTCTGTCCTTCTGGCGAAATGCATAAGATGTCTCCTTTCGTAATAAACAAATACATCCAGTCTTGTATTGGTGAGCCGAGAAATATAAAGCGTCTCCGCTCCGGAGTCTTGCTTATTGATGCAACCTCAGCCACCCAGTCTGCTTCTTTACTTCAGATAACTAAACTTGGGCAAGCGAATGTCACTGTAACACCACATAAGTCACTGAACTGTTGTCATGGTATAATCTCAGAATTCGACCTTCTGTATGTTTCTGAAGAAGAGATCGCTTCTGAGCTATCCGAACAAAATGTCTGCGGTGCAAGGCGGATCAAGATGCGTAAAGAAGGTAAGTTGATAGACACGAAACACGTGATCCTTACCTTCAGCACGCCTGATCTGCCTAAGAATATTAAGGCCGGATATCTAAATATTCCTGTAAGATCTTATATTCCAAACCCAATGCGATGTTTCCATTGCCAGCGTTTCGGCCATTCTAAGACGTCATGTCGTGGCAGCCTCACATGCGCCCTATGCTCACAGATTGGCCACGATTCTGATAATTGTACCGCTGCGCCTTTGTGTATAAATTGCAAGGGTGACCACCCAGCATTTTCTCGCTTGTGCCCAAAATGGAAATCTGAAAAAGAAATCCAGACTACAGAAGTTACAGGGAACATCTCTTACGCCGAAGCCAGAACACTAGTCCAGAGCACAGCTTCGACCAAATACATCATACGCCAGTGCCGTTAAATCATCTCGTACAGTTGCCACCCAAACATCAATAGGCACACAGACCCTACCAAATAATACCCAACCGTCTACATCCAGCAAGAAAAAAGAAAATGCCACCCATATAGTATAAAAAAAGAAACAGTTATTCAAAATAAGCCCAAAACTGCCACACAAAAAATATCAAATAAAAATAGAAGTCGCAGAAATAGCTCTCTTGATGAGATGATTTCTGAATCTGCGGATTCAGACTTTATGGAAGTGGAAGAGGGTCTAGAAGTTCCCAGGCATCTACTTCCACGAAAAACAAAAGAACAGCACAGGAAAAACAAAAACCATTCATAATGGCCACCCTCGTGTCATGGAACTGTCGCGGTTTCCACCGAAATTTGCTAGACATCAATTCTATAATAAATGTGTATCATCCTGTATGCTTCGCAATACAGGAAACAAATCTAAAACCAGAACAGCATGCAAAACTTCGGAGGTTTTCTTTCGTCCGGAAGGATAACCTTGCAGGTGAGCGTGCCAGTGGAGGTGTAGGTCTCCTCTCCTCACTGGATTATCCCTCAAATGTACTTTCTTTGACAACATCCCTCCAAGTTGTCGCTACTCAAATAAATTTTGATTTTGTTGTTTCATTTGTTTCTTTGTATTTGCCTCCAAATGAGCAAATTTATCAGAAAGATTTAAATAATCTAATAGAGCAGCTGCTTGAGCCTTTTATCCTAATAGGAGGTTTTAACGGCTATAGTCCGCTCTGGGGTAGTAAAGATACAAATTCCCGAGGAAGACAAATAGAGCAGATGATCGAAGATCATAGCCTTTGTTTCCTGAATAATGGGCAGGATACTTACTTCCATGAGCCTTCAAGGACATTCCATGCTCTCGATCTTGCCATCTGTTCACCATCTCTGTTGCCATTTTGCACCTTTAGTATCGGAAATGATCTGTACAACAGCGATCATTATCCCATTTTTGTGTCTCTTGCACGAAGAAGAGCAAACCCCATGTCGAGACTCCCTCGGTTTATACTGGACAGCGCAGACTGGGAACTTTTCTCTTCCGTAGCACAGCTTACAGATGAAATGGTACAACATGCGCATATCGATGTTGCTGTTGAAGCTGTTACTAATACTATTATTCAGGCAGCTATGCTTTCGATTCCTAGAACATCAGGAAAAATACTAAAATATTCGAAACCGTGATGGAATCGCGACTGTCATGAAGCACTGAAAAAACAGAAAAAAGCATGGGGAATTTTTCGTAGATATCCTACTCTGCAAAAGCTCATAGCCTTTAAAAGAGCCAAAGCAAATGCACGAAAAGTAAGAAAGCAGAGCCAGAGTGATTCCTGGATTTCATATGTGTCATCTATAACTTCCTCTACGCCTATTAAGCGGGTTTGGGAAAGAGTTCGAAAAGCATGCGGAATATATAAAGACCACTCACTTTCCTTTCTGGAAAAAGATGGCCGAGTGATTAGGTCCATAGAAGAAATTGCTAATACTATTGGTGAGACATTTGCTGCCGTTTCTTCAAGCAGAAGCTATTCACCTGCTTTCTCTCTATCAAGCAACACTCAGAAATAAATCCCATCGCATTCAACTCTTCCAAATCTGAGCCGTACAATAGAGACTTTACTATGGTTAAATTAAGGAGAGCTTTGTTGCAGACACATAGGTCCTGTCCGGGTCTGGATGGCGAGTATTATGAAATGCTAAAGCATCTGCCCTATAAGTCACTGAGTGCTCTTTTTACACTTTACAATAGAGTGTGGAAGAAGCGTACATTTCCCAGTGCATGGAGGAGAGCTGTAGTAATTCCTATTGCGAAGCCAGGGAAAGACCAGAGGAATCCCTCGAACTATCGGCCAATTGCTCTTACCAGTTGTGTTTGCAAACTGTTTGAAAAGATGGTAAACAGCCTCCTAGTCTACTTCTTGGAAAAGAATAATATTATATCGCCCTATGAAAGTGGTTTTCGAAAGGGGAGAACAACTGTAGATAATATGCTCCTCTTAGAGACTTCCATTCGGAAAGCTTTTGTAAGAAAAAATCACCTTGTCTCAATTTTCTTCGATATAGAGAAAGCTTATGATAAGGCATGGAGATACGGTATACTTCGCGATCTTCACGAGAGTGGCTTGCGCGGCAACCTACCAATTTTCATTCAGATTTTCTTAAACACTAGAACTTTTCAAGTAAGGATTGGCTCTGTTTTTTCGGATGTTTTTGAACAGGAAGAGGGTGTGTCTCAAGGCTGTGTGCTTAGTGTAACCCTGTTTAGTTTAAATATAAACTCTGTATTAAAAGAACTGCCTCCTACCATCTCGGGATCTCTATATGTTGATGATCTGCAGATTAGAATTCGAGGGGCAGACATGAGATACGTAGAGAAGACTCTGCAGATGGCTCTCAATAAGATCCAAGAATGGTCAAAAAAACAGGGATTTACTTTTTCCAAAAAGAAAATTGTGTGTGTTCACTTTTGTAGGAAGCGAGGTCTCCATCCTGAGCCTTTGTTATATCTGTATGGTACAATTATTCCAGTTACGCCCGAAGTAAAATTTTTAGGAGTGACGTTCGACGGAAAATTGACCTTCCTTTCTCATGTTTCAGACCTGAAAAGAGATGTCTAAAAACACTAAATATTTTAAAGGTGTTGGCGAATACCTCCTGGGGTGCAGAGCGTTGCTCCATGCTTCGCATTTACAGAGCGCTTATTCGCTCTAGACTGGACTATGGCTCAGTTGTTTATGGATCCGCTCGCTCATCTGTTTTGTTAAAACTGGATCCTGTTCACCATCAAGGTTTGCAGATTTCTTCAGGAGCTTTCAGGACTTCTCCTGTACAGAGCCTATATGTTGACTCTAACGAACCATCACTTTGTCTGAGGCGTGAGCAATTGTCCCTTTTACAATATTTTAATATTTTATCCCAACCTGAACATCCCAATAAGCTGAGCTTACATGATAATGAGTGTAACACATTATTTGAAACACGTGCATTCTCTGTTCCTACTTTTCCTTTAAGAGTTCGCCCGGTCATTGAGGAACTTTCCCTCTCTGATATGCACCCCCAAGCAGTACAGAATTTTGAAATTTTACCTTGGGAAAATGTACGGATTCAGCTCCTTGATGTTTTCAAACATCACGTGAAGACGAGCACTAACGAGATCGTTTACAGATAACTCTTCGCTGAGCACAGGCACAGATATAGCAGTTATTATCCGATATACACAGATGGATCAAAGTCAAATGATCATGTCGGGATGGCTTTTGTATTTGAAGATTACATTGAGGGCAGATGTCTGCACCATGCTTGCTCAGTCCTAACATCTGAACTTACTGCAATATATTATGGGCTTTTGTACATCTCAAAGCTCTGCCACAAAAAGTTCATAGTTTATACAGACTCGTATAGTGCTCTTAAATCCTTGGAAGCTTTCCCCAACACGCAGAATCCTGTGGTAGTGGATGTTCTCAAAATTCAAAGAAATTTAACAATTCGAGGATATGAAGTCCTGTACTGCTGGGTTCCTGGACATGCTGGAATAAAGGGAAATGAGCTTGCAGACATCGTAGCCAAACCTGCTGTTGAACCGTCCACTCGCCTTATTCCCTTTAGAGACATCTGCTGTGTCATCAAGGGGAATATACGGAAGAAATGGCAGCAAATTTGGGATGTTCAGCATCACAACAAGTTGAGAAACGTCAAGCCTAGAATTGAGCATTGGGATTTTGCTGGAAATCGTAAGGAGGATGTTCTTTTGACTCGCCTCAGAATTGGTGACAATAAAGTCACACATAACTATCTTCTCAAAGTTGAAAATGAGCCTGTTTGTTTTAATTGTAATGTTTGTTTATCTGTTCGTCATATTTTAATTGAGTGTCCATGTTTTAATAGTCTTCGCCAGAAATACGAGGGCTATCCAGAAAGTAGATTACGTTTTGGAATAAAAAAGTAAACAAAGTATAGGAAACAAATTTTATTATATACAGATGAAAGCCACACTCAAATACTACTTTTCTACATAGTCACCATACAAATTAAGGCATTTATCGTAGCGATGTACGAGCTTGGAAATTCCTTCGTCGAAAAATTCGGCCGCCTGCGCCTTCAACCACTTCGTTACCTCTTCTTGCAGCTGTGCGTCGTCATCAAAACGCTGCATAGCCAGCCACTTCTTCATTGCTGGGAATAGGTGGAAGTCGCTCGGTGCCAGGTCGGGACTGTACGGCGGATGAGGAAACAACTCCCACTTAAAAGATTCAAGAACTTTACGAGTGACATTTGCCGTGTGGGGCCGGGCGTTGTCGTGAATCAACAAGATCTTAGAGCTCAACATTCCTCTGCGCTTGTTTTGAATTGCTCTTCTGAGTTTTTGGAGAGTTTGGCAATACCTTTGAGAGTTTATTGTAGTGCCTCTTTCCAGGAGGCACTACAATAAACCAATTTCCTCCAGTTTTTTGCAGTCAGAAACCTTATTACTGAGCGCACCTCGCAGCTCGCGGGATTTTCAATTAACGCAGACATTTCAAACCGTCACAGTATCTGAACGGAGCACAGCACGAACCTCTCACTAGCACGGCTAGATGCAGACTGAGCTGCGCAACGCTCTGACCCCAAGATGGCCGCGCTAGCCCCGCCCATAGCGGACACAGACGGAAACGTAATCTACTTCCTGGATGGCCCTCGTATTTTAATAGCTGTGACTTACCTCTCGACCGTTTAATCGGAAGAGAGGTCAATTGTAATTTATTTTATTATTTAAAAGAGACTAGCTTTTATTACCAAATGTAATTTGTTTTGAAAACTGTGTCTTGAATTTTAATGTGTGCTTTTAACTTTTGTTTATATGACTTCATCCTCTGGATCTGGTACATTTGTCTACTTGTTTTTATTTATTGAATTTTAATATCATCAATTGTAATCATCCCATCTTGTGTTTGGCGCGTTATAATCATCTTTCGTTTTTGCGCCATAATCATTCACTCAGTCACTCAAACAGGCTCATTTTCAGCTTTGAGAAGATAGTTATGTGTGACTCTAGTGTGACCAATTCTGAGGCGAGTCAAAAGAACGTTCTCCTTACGTTTTCCAGCAAAATCCCAATGCTCATTTCTAGGCTTGACGTTTCTCAACTTATTGTGATGCTGAACATGCCAAATTTGCTGCCCTTTTTTTCGGACCTCTCCCTTGATGACACAGCAGATGTCTCTAAAAGGGGTAAGGCGACTGGACGCTTCAACAGCAGACTTGGCTGAGATGTCTGCAAGCTTATTTCTCTTTATTCCAGCACGTCCAGGAACCCAGCAGTACAGGACTTCATATCTTCGAATCGTTAAATTTATATGAATTTTTAGAACATCCACAACCACAGGATTCTGAGTGTTGGGAAAAGCTTCCAAGGATTTAAGAGCACTATATGAGTCTGTATAAACTATGAATGTTTTGTGGCAGAGCTTTGAGATGTACAGAAGACCATAATATATTGCAGTTAGTTCAGATGTTAGAACTGAGAAAGCATGGTGCAGGCATCTGCCCTCTATGTAAATTTCAAATACAAATGCCATCCCGACACGATCATTTGACTTTGATCCATCTGTGTATATCGGAAGATAACTGCTATATTTGTGCCTGTGCTCAGCGAAGAGTTGTTTGTAAACGATCTCGTTAGTGCTTGCCTTCATGTGATGTTTGAAAACATCAAGAAGCTGAATCTGTAAATTTTCACATGGTGGGATTCCAAATTCTGTACTGCTTGGTACCACATATCAGAGAGGGAATGTTCCTCAACGACAGGGCGAACTCTTAAAGTAAATGTAGGAACACAGGATGGACGTGTTTCAAATAATGTGTTACACGCATTATCAAGTAAGCCCAGCTTATTAGGATGTTCAGGTTGCGATAGAATACTAAAATATTGCAAAAGGGACAATTGCTCACGCCTCAGATAAAGTGATGGTTCGTTAGAGACAACATACAGGCTCTGGACAGGAGAAGTCCTGAAAGCTCCAGAACAAATCCGCAGTGCCTGATGGTGAACTGGATCCAGTTTTAACAATACTGATGACCGGGCGGATCCGTAAACAACTGATCCATAATCCAGTTTAGAGCGGACAAGCGCTCTGTAAATGCAAAGCATAGAGCAACGCTCTGCACCCCAGGAAGTGTTCGCCAAAACTTTTAAAATATTTAATGTTTTTAGACACTTCTTTCTCAGGTTTAAAACATGAGAAAGTCAATTTTCGATCGAACGTCACTCCTAGAAAATTTACTTCGGCCGCAATTGGAATAATTGTACCATTCAGATATAACTCAGGTTAAGGATGGAGACCTAGCTTCCTACAAAAGTGTACGCACACAGTTTTTTGTTTGGAAAAAAAATCCCTGTTTGTTTGACCATTCCTGGATCTTATTCAGAGCCATCTGCAATTGCCTCTGTATGTATCTCATGTCTCTCCTCGACAGCTAATTTGTAAATCATCTACATATAGTGATCCCAAGATGGTGGGAGGAAGTTCTTTTAATACAGAATTTATTTTTAAACTCAACGGCATTACACTAAGCACACAGCCTTGAGACACACCCTCTTCCTGTTCAAAAACATCCGAAAAAACAGAGCCAATCCTTACTTGAAAAGTTCTAGTGTTTAAGAAAATCTGAATGAAAATTGGTAGTTTGCCGCGGAAGCCACTCTCGTGAAGATCTCGAAGTATACCGTATCTCCATGCCTTATCATAAACTTTCTCAATGTCGAAGATTACCGAGACAAGGTGGCTTCTTCTTACAAATGCTTTTCGAATGGAAGTCTCTAAGAGGAGCATATTATCTACGGTTGTTCTCCCCTTTCGAAAACCGCTTTGATAAGGCGATATAATATTATTCTTTTCCAAAAAGTAGAGTAGGCGGCTGTTTACCATCTTTTCAAACAGTTTGCAAACACAAATAATAAGGGCAATTGGCCTACAGTTGGAGGGATTCCTCGCGTCTTTCCCTGTCTTAACAATAGGAATAACAACAGCTCTCCTCCATGCACTGGAAAAAGTATGCTCCTTCACACTCTATTGTAAAGTGTAAAAAGAGCACTCAGTGACTTATAGGGCAGATGCTTTAGCATTTCATAATACACGCCATCCAGACCCGGACAAGACCTATGTGTCTGCAACAAAGCTCTCTTTAATTCAAGCATAGTAAAGTCTCTATTGTAAGGCTCAGATTTGGAAGAGTTGAATGCGATGGGATTTATTTCAGAGTGCTGCTTGATAGAGAGAAATGCAGGTGAATAGTTTCTGCTGGAAGAAACGGCAGCAAATGTCTCACCAATAGTATTTGCAATTTCTTCTATGGAGCTAATCACTCGGCTATCTTTTTCCAAAAAGGGAAGTGCGTGGTCTTTATATATTCCGCATGGTTTTCGAACTCTTTCCCAAACCCGCTTACTAGGCATAGAGGATGTAATTGACGACACACAGGAAATCCAAGAATTCCTTTGGCTGTGCCTCCTTACTTTTCGTGGATTTGCTTTGGCTCTTTTAAATGCTATGAGGTTTCGCAGAGTTGGATATCTACGAAAAATACCCCATGC
Source organism: Stegodyphus dumicola (assembly GCF_044657685.1). Taxonomy (NCBI): domain Eukaryota; kingdom Metazoa; phylum Arthropoda; class Arachnida; order Araneae; family Eresidae; genus Stegodyphus; species Stegodyphus dumicola. The sequence continues at coordinate 7,714,198 of NC_140774.1, read as the reverse complement.
TTTTTTCTGTTTTTTCAATGTTTCATGACAGTCGCGATTCCACCATGGTTTCGTATATTTCAGCCTTTTTCCTGATGTTCTAGGAATGGACAGCATAGCTGCCTGAATAATAGTATTAGTAAGAGCTTCAACAGCATCATCAATATGCACATCTTCTACCATTTCATCTGTCAGCTCTGCTACGCAAGAGAAGAGTTCCCAGTCTGCCCTGTCCAGAATAAACCGAGGGACTCTCGACATGGGGTTTACTCCTCTTTGTGCAAGAGACACAAAAATGGGATAATGATCGCTGTTGTACAGGTCGTTTCCGACACTAAAAGTGCAAAATGGCAACAGAGATGGTGAGCAGATGGCAAGGTCCAGAGCGTGGAATGTCCTTGAAGGCTCATGGAAGTACGTATCCTGCCCATTATTCAGGAGACAAAGGCTATGATCTTCAATCATCTGCTCAATTTGTCTTCGTCGGCAATCAGTATCTTTACTACCCGAGAGTGGACTATGGCCGTTAAAGTCTCCTATTATTATAAAAGGCTCAGGCAGCTCTATAAGACCATTTAAATCTTTCTGATCAATGTGCTCATTTGGAGGCAAATACAGAGAAACGACTGTAACAACAATATCAAAATTTGTTTGAGTAGCGACAACTTGGAGAAATGTCGTCAAAAAAGGAAGCTTGAGGGATAGTCGAGTGAGGTGATAAGACCTACACCTCCACTAGCACGCTCACCTCCAATGTTATCTTTCCTGACGAAGGAAAACCTCCGAAGTTTTGCATGTTGTTCTGGTTTCAGATTTGTTTCCTGTATTGCTAAGCACACGGGATGATAAGCATCTATTATAGATTTTATGTCAAGCCAATTTCGGTGGAAACAGCGACAGTTCCATGAGACGAGGGTGGCCATTATGAATGGTTTTTGTTCTTTCTGTGCTCGTGTTTGGTTTTACGTGGAAGTAGATGCTTGGGAATTTCCAGACCCTCTTCTACTTCCATACTGTCTGAATCCGCAGATTCAGAAACCATTCCATCAAGAGAGCTATTGCTGGAATTTTTATTTGATTCATTTTGTGTGGTAGTTTTGGGTTTGCATTCAATTACTATTTCTTTATTTTGTATTGTATGGGTTGGGTTTTCTTTCTTCTTGTTGTTTGTAGTCTGTTGAGTTTTGTTTGGTGGAGTCTGCATACTAACTGAGGTTTGGGTGGCAACTGTAGGAGATCTTATAAGAACATTGGCGTAAGATGTATTTGGTCGTAGCTGTGTGCTTTGGACTAATCTTCTGGCTTCGGCATATGAGATGTTCCTCGTAACCTTTGCAGTCTGCACTTCTTTTTCCAATTTCCATTTTGGGCACAGGCGTGAAAATGCTGTGCGCTCACCCTTGCAATTTATACAAAGAGGTGCAGCGGTACAATTTTCAGAAGCGTGGCCAATCTGTGAGCATCGGGCGCATGTGAGGCTGCCACGACAAGACATCTTAGAATGGCCGAGACGCTGGCACTAGAAACATCGCATAGGGTTTGGAATATAAGGTCTTACAAGAAGATTTAGATATCCGGCCTTAATATTCTTAGGCAGATCAGGCGTGTTGAAGGTCAGGATCACGTGTTTCGTGTCTATTAACTGGCCTTCCTTTCGCATCTTGATCCGACTAGCACCACAGACATTTTGGTCAGCTAACTCGGAGACGAACTCTTCTTCTGAAACACACAGAAGGTCGATCTCCGAGATCACACCTCTACAAGAATTAAGTGTTTTGTGTGCTGACACAGTTATAGATATTTCTCCAAATTTGGTTTGTCGAGAAAGGGAAGCAGACTGGGTGGCCGATACGGTATCAATAAGCAGGTCTCCAGAACGGAGACGCTTTATGTTTTTTGGCTCACCTATGCAAGAGTGAATGTATTTGCTTACGAGGAAAGGAGACATCTTTTGCAGTTCACCAGAAGGACTAGAGACAACAAGGAAGCGAGGATTTTCAGAAGTTTCCTTGGGATTTGCATTGGTGCAGATCTTCTTGCTAATCGTTTTGTCAACAATTTCAATATCTTTGGCATTTGCATCTGTACGGATTTTCTTGTTGATGGATTTGTCTACAATTTCGATATCTTTATTGGTTTCATTCGACTCGGATTTTCGAAGGATAAAGAGCGAAGCCATGATTGAAAGAGAAAAAATTCGGGTCCGACGGCCCCGCCCACCACGGAGCCCAACATGGGAACACAGATTCCTGTGTTAGGGCTAGCCGGCAAACTGAAGCCCCACAGTCGGCTTTCCCGAAAGCAGGTACTCCCGAGAGCTTGACCCCAAGCCACTGACACAAGGACTAGTGACCAGCCGATTGACACCCGTGAGGACGACTAAGGTGCCTCCCGTTTAGCTGAAGCAGAGGCCAAAGCAGTGTGTTGGGGACAGTACCTCGCCCCTCAACTACCAGGACCCTCCTTTCCAGCGACACGGGTCTCCACGCACGGCAAACACGTGGGCAGTTTTCTCGCCATTTGAAAACTAGAGGCAAGGGCTGTTCCAGTTTCTCGTGACGAGCCCCAAACTCCGAAGAGAGAAACCACAAGGGAGAAGGAAAGGGGAAAAGTTCCAGCAGAGAGGAGAGGAAACGGAAAAGAGGATAGATCACTGGGGCTCCAGGATCGTGACACCCGTCTCACCAAGAAGATGATCCCCTGAATGGCTAGGGTACCTCGGGATTGCCACACCCGTACTCACAAAAGTGAGCCCCTGAGGGGGACGGTATAAAAATGTTTGGTTTGAATCTTTCTGATTGAACTAGTTGTTTTGTATAGATTTCAATAAATGAACTGTATCAAATAATATAAATATAGGAAGATTATGCATGGTAGGTTTTATAAATGAGGATTTTAATGCACCAGCACAAAGCATTTCGAACATATTTCTGTTAATTCTATTATTATCTGATATTAGAGTTATTATTCGATAGCCACAAGACTGTACATGGTCAATTACTTGTTTTGTAAATATTAATAATTGATGTGATGATAAGTTTTTTACGGGAAACATTGCTACAATATCTCTTTTTTTTTTATAATATAGAGCTTATCATAAATGTTTGCAGAGTTGTGGCCTCCATCTGCGAATTATCCGAAAAATCTAAAACACGACCACTTTTAAACGAAACTTGTGGTTTTATATATATCTCATCTAATAATAAATTGACAATTTTTTCAGAATCATTTAAAATTTCACATTTTTTTTTAAATACATCCAGTGACTTGTTTGCAATCCAGAATCTTCTCAGCCAATTTTCAGAGATAACTTCCTGTATGACGGATGAGGCAATATAAAATACTTACTGTTACGTATAATATTGTAGCTGTTTGGATTACAATAAAATATATAACAAGACCAGGCAAGGAATTCTGCACTATATGAAGGCTGTTAATTGAATCTGTTCATACAAAAACTTAAATTTCTCAGAATGTGGGTTATTTTCTGTTTCTGCACATTTCAACAGTAGTTTTGATATTTTATCTAAATTTAAACTGCTGTCATCATGAATATCAGAAGCAGAAAACCATCCAAATGGTTACTCATTGTCTCAAGTTTAGACCATTTATCACATAGCTTTTCTTCTCCAAATATCAATTTGAACTTTTCAATGGGAATTTCATTTTCATTGAAAAAAACTCTTACATTTAAATATTCCAATATTTTTAAAGATACAAGCACTTTTGGACAGTTTAAAAATTCTAATTTCGATAGCCAAAAGATCTTACCTTTGATAATGAATATCCATGAAGAGGGAAGATCTATTTTTTTTGCAAAACCATTTATTAGGTTTTCAAAATCGCTAATAATATCATTCTTTTTCCACTGTTCAAATTGTTTATCACAACGAATATCAATTTCTGCTTCTCTTTCTTCCGGTGTTTTTCTTTTTGTGGGAAGTTTCTTCGATAAATAAGATGGCTGGTTTTGAAAAATCGTTGGATAAGCATCTTTTTTTAAAGCTGGAATAGTTCTAGGAACTACTAATACCGTCCCATCATCACGAACAGCTTTATCTTCTCGAACGATAAATTCTTCTTCGAAATGCTTAATGCATACACTACTGTGTTTGCCAGCTACAATATCTTTGCGATTAATATTTTTTATCCATTTCTGAGAGAGTACAGGATCCGAAGGAAATTTGAAAGTGGACACATGTTCAGTAGTGCTATCGTAATTTGATCGGCATTTAGGTACACTACACTTTCTTGGCATTCTAAAACACACTTTTTCTTATAAATTCGAATTCACAATATAACATTTTAATTTCCGGTAAAATACAAAATTTTTCAGAAGAAAAAACACATGTAAACAATTATCTCACTAGCACTAGTCCTACGGCGAAGCAAGCTCAACCTACAAAATTGAAAGACTAAGATTATGACGTCAGATCATGTGATCATCAGATTGGAGCAGGCCTGTAGATATCTAGTTGGCCTTAGTTCGACCCGAAGGCCTTTACCGAAGCTGCTTCAAGAGAAACGTGGTCACTCCCAAAATCAGTAAAATACATTCTTAGGATACTTCTAGTTGGGTGTACTCCAACTGCGCTGATGAAAATCCCCCCCCCCTCGTCCTGAGATAGTCCAACTGCGCCGATCAAAATTTCTTTCCCCCGTTGGCCGCAGGGTTACAATTTTATTTTTCGAAGCCAACTGTAGCCAAGAGGAAAATAAAAATAAAGAAATATATTTTTATAAATGAATAGTGGATTAGTTGTCAATGTAGAGAAACTAAGCTTCGGCAACAACAAAGATAACGCCAAACAACAAAGATAATACAGCAGAAATGAGAAGAGAATTTAGATCTCTTTCATATCATAAGTTTATTTAGCATTATATACCCTACACGGAGCACGCACTCCTTGAAACTGAAATACGGACAAAGCGGCACAGAAAAATATTTTTTGAAAAGAACTATGTAGTAATGCATAAATGAAAGAAATTAAATAAAAACTATCAAAGAAAATATATAATAATTATTACATCAAACACTCTCTTGACCGCAAGTGATAGAATTTTGTTTTCTCGTTTATCTTTCAGCAAAGCTTATACAATTAAATAATCACTTTCATTCGCGTAAAATTATAAACAAATGTAAATTATTATAGAAAACGCATAAAGTTAAACACTACAGTGTGAAAGGAAAATTCTGGAATAAAAATGTTAAGAAAATTAGATGAGAAATAATCCATAATTTATTGATATCCATATAAACTCTATGCTTTTGGAAAAAGTTACACATAATTTGCACTGAGGTATCAATCACAGAAACCAAGTTAATTTCTTTCCTTATTTTTTCTTATCAGAGGGATTCGTAAAAAGACACGCTAAGGGGAAAAATTTTGCAATATTTTTAAAGAATAAATTTTAAAAGTATTTTTACTTCATGAACTGAAATTTTTACTATACATTTTTACACAGTAAATAAGTACCAAAAAAAAAAGAAAAAAAAAAAAAAAAAAAAAAAAAAAAAGAAAGTGTTAGGGGATCACTGGGACTAGAAACTCGGGTCGAACTACCAATGTTTAGTGACTTTTCCGCTTGATCATAAGACCTTTTGAAATTAGGCTGAACAGTATATTAAAGAAAATAGAAGATACAGCACACGTAAGAACAAAAGTGGGCTGAATTAGAGATTTACATGTTTAATGAATAAGTTAAACTTACCTGTATGCCATTATGAAATATTAGGAAGTAGCATAAAAGCATGAGTGAAGAAGGCAATGGCAACTAAATCATTCTAATCTAAATATATAACATTATCAGTATCTGCTATTAATTTCAATACTGCTGAAAAAATTATAAATGAATTATATTATAAATTGTACGAACTCGTTGCATTATAAATTACAACGGTTAGAAATATTATTAGCGTGATTTAGCGACCATCTTTGTTAGCAAATAATTTCAAGTAACTAATTTTACAAATAAGTCAGCCTGAAACTAGGTTAGAAAATAAGCTACATGCTGAAGATTAAGCTTTGCCAAGGTGTTAGAAACATCTTCTGTTAACTAGAGTTATGAAGCAAGAATTTGTAAAAATTATCATTTAAATATAAATTGGCATAAATACAATACAAATTATATAAATTTTACATACATGAAAACTTGATTACAGTGCAACAATATGTGAAAAAGGAATGGATTAAAAGGGAGACTGAAAATCCCAGGATATGAATATAAGGGAGATTGAATTTTTTTTTTTTTTTTTTTTTTTGTTAATTATAAAAATTCTGATGACGCTCATAATTATCAATTTATTAATTAAATGTGTATTAGAAATTAAATGTATACCAAAGTACATCAGGTGGAAAACAGAATAAAGATTTTCTAGTATTAGAATATGGAATTTGTTAAAAGTTCGTTTCTAGTATTTATTATAATAAAGTTAAATATAATAAAGTTCGTTTCTAGTATTAAAATATGGAATTCGTAACAAAGTTAAATAACCTTAAAATAACTTCAATGATTAAAAATAGAAAGCTTAATACGGGAATATATTGCAATAATATTAGTGTAGAACGACTTAAGAAGAACGACTTAAATTTAGAACGACTTAAGAAGTCCAATTTTTAGATTTAATAAAGATAATTTTTATAATTAAATTAGAACTGTTTACCTAAAATGGTAAATTTGAAAGTTAAAACCATTCTGCTGTCTAAGAAGATTTGTTAATATTTATCTAGACAAGAAACTTATTTAAGGTGAGCTACAAATCCGATATTTGATACGTTGATTATGTATCAGTTTTGTGTATGTCATTAATCTATCAATTTTACTATTCAAAACTATATATATATATATATATCAGCGACTATGATATATATATATATATCAGTATATATATATGATATATATATATATATCAGCGACTAAAATCTACAATTTGGAAAGCTTTTAATTCTTACAGAGAATAAAAAAGGATCTGCCTCATCATTCCTTTAAGCATCATAAAACTTTAAAATGAGTGTAAAAGAAATTTATATTTTAGCACACGCCAGACTTTAAATTAATATTTGTTTTACATACACAGTTTTTACAATATTCATAAACGAAAATAAAGGCTTGCAGTCTCAATAGAATGTCCCATTAATGACGATAAACGACTTCTTGTAGCACCCAATCTTCTTGGAAAGAAATGGAGGACAGGAAACGTCGCGCAGTTCGTGGATTAAAAAAGAGGGGGACGGGGATTTTCGATCAAATTTGGCGCAGCTCGTACCCTACCTTCTAGTTTAGGATATTTTAGAAATCTTGGGTCACTCCCATATTAAGAGGTTATTATTACACATGGCTACAGTCCCTGCCAGACGGGTGTACGGTTGGAATAGTTTAAATGACTGATTTGGGGGGGGGAATCTTGTTTACATTTTTTGTACTTATTAGAATACATTTAGCTTAAAAGATGTGTTTTGCGCAATCAAGATTTTAATTCATTCCTCTTTGAAAATTTTCGTCCGAGAAAAGATAATAAAAATTAGACAGAGGATTTCTGTGTAGAAAATTTAGACATGAAATAAGTTAAAAATGATTAAATCAACAATTAATCATATTATACTGGTTATTAAGAATTCTGTATGCTTGCTTATTTTTTTTATGGAAGTACTTGCCATTTTCAGGACACAAAAAGTACTTGAAAGAACTTTGAAATATTAGTACAAACACATTAATAAATTAAATTGAAATAAATAATAGAATGTAATTTAAAAGTCAGAAATAATTTAATGTACGAGATTTAGATTTAAAAATTTGCACACAATGATTTATCAGATTTTATTTCATAAATAACTTCAGATTAAATATGGCATTTGAACCTCTAAACATGAGTGGATACTGAAAAAGTAATGAATATATAAGAATATTATAATTTTCAGTAAGTTTTCTTATTGAATAATAAATTCTGACAGTCCTATGCTATAAGACTGGGGACTAAGTTTGCATAAAAATTCCTCTGTTAAATAAAAGAATTTAAGTAATTTCTGTAGCCTTTTTGTCAATACATTAAAGATTTTGTAACTAATTACACGCTTGCAATTAGAACCATCATTAAATCGCTATTTTATCTAATCATTTTCTCTTGCTGGTGAACTATTAACAACCCTTTCTATTTCTGAGTTAGGGTTAACAATCTTCGCTCTCTCTATCGCCTGCCTTACGGAAATCGGCGTTGGTACCTGGGCTGATTGTGCGCATGCGCGAACGTAGGTGGTGTGAATAGCCTCTTATGGCCCTATCACTTCTATGGACGCGCGCGCTTACCCGGGACAATTTCGAGAAACGAGATTCTAGTAGTACGGCTTTAAGCAGCAGGCTTCCGAGAAATGTTTCGTCTAGCTAGGAGGAACATGTCCCGGCTACGAGCAACATTTTAAAACTTGTCCGAAAATGTTCCGGCTGGAGACGTGTTCCTCGAACGTTCAACCAATCAGACGAAAGTTCTGCTTCTGAAGTATCACGGGTAACTTTAAATATGGCGATGACTCTCACTGTGAAGTCATGGACTAGTGGAAATAGAAGCCGATTTAATTATTGCTGTTTTGTTGTAATACAACTGCCTGAGTCATTTTTTAAATGTGTATATATTAATTAAATATATAATCGTGGAAATTTCAGAGTTATATTATTTTACGACAGTATTTTACGACGTTCTTGCAGTTCGGATTTGTTTACAAATTGTTCGTCTCCAAAAGTTCGCCAAATTTGTCGTATTTCATGCTGATCGTGTATTATCACTGTTATATAATAGAATTTTATTTCTTAAATTAAAGTTGAATAATTTTTTAAAATCCGTTTGTATATGCGGGGGTTTTCTCCTAATTACTTATCTTTTAAATTGTTAATTGCATACTCAGTGACACATTTTAAACAGCGTAAAAGATGCATAAAAAAAGAAAAGCATAGCTTATGTAATAACAATACTCATTAAATTTGTCTATTATTTTCATGTTATTAATGAAATACTTTTTGCATTATAAATGCATTAGAAACTATACTTTTATTCTAAATGCTACATATTAAAACATTGGAAATTTATGGATTTATTATTATGCATGATGAAAAACATTTGTATATACATTCATTAATATAAATCTTATTCATTACATTAATACTAATAAATATATATTAATAACTTCTAAATCATCGCATCTCTCTATCTATATGTAAATATATGACTTATTAGATGTGTATATATATGTATGTATGAATACAAAAATGAACATTGCCAAGAAGTTTATTTGAAGTTACTTTTAATTCAGATAACGATTATGTAATTGGCAGCAACTATAGTTATCAGTTCTTTGCAAATTGTTATGGGTATGTAATAATCAGTTGAAAAATAATTGATGAGTATTTGAGTACTAAAGAGTGTACACATTTTGTTATTGGGTTAATTCATAATTATATCATATGTATGATCTACGTAAGAAAAGCATGACTAATAAATAATAAGAAATGTAACAGCTGTGCATTTATAACATTTGATTACTTAAAACAGTGCACAACTGATTATCACCTTCATGTCTGTTTACATAATGAATTGCACCTTCCAATTAAGTGCACGGGCCTACTAGTGGCCGAAGTGTCGTTGAACACTGGTAGTTCTGTCTCAGGTTAGAATGCCGCGAACGGGCTGGCTACATGACGTTCCCTTGGTTTGCCCCATTTGTAACTGGTATGAGAGCCAGTTTTAAAATATCTTCTACGAAGGGATCCCTCCTGTTAGGCAGATATCCCTCGAGGCTTTGCCGTAATCACATGAAACAAACTCATGATGTGCACCACCTAATTTCTAGAGTTGGTATAATTAATGTGTTTTAGGTGTATTACCGAGTGTTCTATGGGACAGTAAACAACTCGCACATGTTTGATTGCTCATGCATTCATATGCTTTATTTGATCTTCATTTTGCTGAATAGTATCTACTGGCTGTGAGGATGTAAATATCAGCCATATAGACTTTTGTCATAAAAGGTCTTTTTTTTTTTTTTTTTTTTTTTTTTTTTTTGTCTGTTTGTTTGTTTGAATGGACAGAACAGTAATTATGAGCCATAAAGTTAGTCAAGGTCAGAAGGTGGTCACCAGGTCACGAATTTTCCAGTGAGTCATCAAATTTTCATTGCAATTCAGACAACAGAAAATGCACATAAATAATGTCTGATAAATAGACTTATCCATCACACGTTTTAAACTATTTTTAGTGTATACAGAATTTGGCTATTACTGATTACTATAACCAGAAGTGTGTTTATCTGTCACTTGAAGTGTCAGAGTGGAGATCAAAGTGATTAACTTGATAGCAACCACCTTTCTATTATCTCCCATTACTAACAATAAAGTTTAAAACGGAAAGCGTGTGAGCGATACAAAACAATTCGAAGAAGCGAATGTCACTTGAAATGAAACGTCACTTCGCCAATCTGAGCCATAACTGATTCTTGTTTGGCTTTCAGCCTGTTACCAAGGGAAGATGGAACCCTATTTCGTGAAACAGCGTTTCTCAGAACTGTTCCACCAAACGTTTTGTTCCGGCAACAAATATCGTACGTGATAAGGGTTTTAGTGTTGTAGTGAATCTTTTTTAAAGGCGTAGTTTATCATTTTTTAAGCGTTGGCGACTTTCAGAAGATTAGAAAGGAAAATGGGTTCCTTTTCTTATATATATAAAAAGAAGGAACACATTTCCTTTTATTAAAGTATATATAAAAAATCTGATGTGTACACCACTTGACTTCCTTATACGGAATATTAAATTATACGCATTTTTTCTTGAATTTCATTTAAACTTATTGGATTGAATTAAATTTACTTCGCCGACAGCGCATAAATAATTCACAATAGAATAAATGCATTCTTTAAAATTCACTCTAGTATTTGTTTACCATAGCGACACTCTGGCGCTAGATTCACTTAACAGTATTATATTTCGTTCATATTATAACTCATAATGCACAAAATTTATATCATTTAAAGAACAGAATTATCTAATCGTTGCCACATGTTATCTTCAAATACTATAATAAAGCTAGAATGATGTATAAAAGAAATTAAGCAAACAAAACAAAAAAGAAACAGTTTTTCACAGACGAGATTGAGTATTTCTCATTTAATTAATTCAGTTTTCACTTCGCGAGAAGGCAAAAATACATAAAAACTCAAAATATCTATATTAAAAATTACGAAGTAAATCTTAAACACTTATTTCCTGGAAAAAATTCCAGAAAGGATTAAGCACGATTTAATTGGCAATAATACATGAATGCGTTATCTTTTTTGTTGCGAAGCTAAGTTTCTCTAGATTGGCAACAAATCCACTACTCTGCTGTTTCAAATGTAAACATCAATGGCCGCAATAAAAAAAGGCTTAGCGGCACTTAGACAACTTTAAAATTGTTGCTAATTCTAAAAAGATTGCATACAGATTTACTAAAGGCATAAAACCCTTAACCGGAAGATAAAAACAACATAATTCAATTTTAAAGCAAAAAATGTACAATTTACAAGCATGTAAGAGTAAAGAAACTGAGATTACTGAGCCGGGTAACAGAGTGGATATATATATATATATAAATATATTTATACACGTTTGGTGCCGCCGATTGCAACCAAAATACGAGGTGCACATCTACATGTTATAGCAGTCCTATATACAAAATTTAATCGTTCTGAGGCTACTCGTTTTGAGTTATGCGAGATACGTACGTACATACGTTCGTACAGACGCCACAAAGAATTCTCTTCAGAATTAATTTTAAAGCAGTTTTATAATTTTTTTTTTGAAGGAAAAGAGTCCTTTTATTCTGTTCTGACGTATAGATATCACGCATAAACATCGTTAAATTGCATTCGATAGCGGTCAAAATGGATATTTTCGTTGAAATATGCTGCCAGAAACTTTTCGCGATTACAATACTTCCTGATTTTTATGTTCGCAATGTTTATCGCTTTCTTGAACGGTGTGAATAGTTTAAATGACTGATTTGGAGGGGGGGGGACAAAATCTTGTTTACATTTTTTGTACTTCTTAGAATACATTTAGCTTAAAAAATGTGTTTTGCACTATCAAGATTTTAATTCATTTCCCATTGAAAATTTTCGTCTGAGGAAAGATAATAAAAATTAGACAGAGGATTTCTGTGTAGAAAATTTAGACACGAAATAAGTTAAATGCGATTAAACCAACTATTAAACGAAGAATTAATCATATAATACTGGTTATTAACAATTTTGTATGCCTGTTTATTTTTTTTATGGAAATACACATTTTCAGGACACAAAAAGTATTTCAAAGAACTTTGAAATATTAGTACAAACACATTAATAAATTAAATTTAAATAAATAATGGGATGTATTTTAAAAGACGGAAATAATTTAAAGTAAGAGATTTAGATTTAAAAATTTGCACACAGAAATGATTTATCAGATTTTATAAGGTTTTACTTCATAAATAACTTTGAAATGTGGCATCTGAACCCATAAACATGTGTGGATACCGAAAAAGTGATGAATATATAAGAATATTATAATATCCAGTAAGTTTTCTTATTGAATAATAAATTCTGACAATCCTATGCAATAAGACTAGGGTCTAAGTTTGCATAAAAATTCCTCTGTTAAATAAAAGAATTTAAGTATTTTCAGTAGCCTTTTTGTCAATACATTAAAGAGTTTTTATTAATTACACGTCCTCGCTTGCAATTATAACCATCATTCAATCCCTATTGTATTTAACAATTTCCTGAACATTATCATGTACTCGTATATAGACTGACCTCGTCTTTGTAACTGATCATTATTACTTGCAAATTATTCTCTTGCTGGTGAACTATTAACAACCCTTTCTACTGCTGAGTTAGGTTTAACAACCTTCGCTCTCTCTACCGGCTGCGGAAATTGGAGTAAAATGCTGGTACCTGGGCTGATTGCGCGCATGCGCTATCGTAGGTGGTGTGAAAAGCCTCTTAGCTATTCGCATCATTAAAAATGGCTTACTGCCTGCTAACGTGGACCACTACAAAAAGGCGAACGATTACTCACATTACTCGAAGGTAAGTGCAAAGCATTCGGTGAAGTACAATCTGATTATATTAAAATTGGTAATAGTATATTGTATGGTGATTCAAAGGAACTGGGGGGAAACTCTGTGGTGATGGCGATAAGGAACGCGCCTTGCGCCCTCCGATAAGTGTGGCAACCCTAGAGGAGAAGTTTCTTACGAGTAGCGAGCAGAGCGAAACAGGCAGGCTGTCGGGCAGTGTGCGCGAAGTTCCTAAATAAAGCTTAATTTTTATTGTGTACTATGTCTTGTTAATATTTATATTAATGCAGTAAGAACATAATCTGTGATATGGAATTCTTGGATTGGTGGTAAAAACATAACAGGAAATTACCATAATTGCATGCTATGCCTAATAATGTATCTCCGACTGATGAAACCCCATTAATAATTGCAATTCTAAACTTACTAAGGTTATGGATGATGACTGTATTATGATTACCAATGAAAAATGTATTCTCAACCCACCAATTTCTGACACTGATGTAAATACTGTGACTTCCAAAACCCCTATGCCTAAACGACCGTCCAAAACATCAAGCAAACGCCCCATAATATTTAGATGCTAATGGCTTCACTTCGCCCAAAAAACGGCCCCACCATCTAAGTTAGTCAAAAGTAACGTTGAAATCCCTCTAAGCAACAAATTCGACAATTTACCCAAAGATGTTGCAGATAATAACGAAAATGTTGTGGAAACAGAAATTATTGATGTTGTCGCTCCAAAAATTAAGCCCATAATGGCTAAATCTGACATCAAGTATTCAGAATTTCTGAAAAAAAAATGAGGCAGGAAACTGAATTAAACTTCGCGGGTAAGATTTTGGGAGAATTCCTGAAAATCTTCCCTAAAACTGAAGATGATCGCAGAGGTATCGCTAATTATTTAGACCAACTAAAAGGGGATCACTACCTCATTAAAAAGAATTATGTATACATTGTATAAACTACCTATATAAGTCTAATTATACATCCACATACAAGCGTTTCAAAATGTATTTACCTTCTTTTTTATAGACTTGGTATCCTTTGAAAAACGTATCATGATTAGTATCATAATCTGTATGGAATGTTTCACTTGAAACTCTACAGCTAATACAACACAGTCTTTCTTCCGCACAGTGATAGTGTTCGTGTTCTACAGAGCATCTTATGCAGCTAACTCCCCTTTCGGATATCGCAATGGATAAACCCTCAACCTCGGCTGGTATTATTGTTCTGGATACAAATAAGGGTTTTGATATCAAGGACATTAAACTTTTGGATACTGCATGTGGAGTTAATTATGGTGATCTGCTTAGAAAAATTCACATGATCATGAGGATCTGATTCATCTTATCCAGTTAAAAGAACGGATTACTAAGGACATAAGTGGTGAAATATCCTTCTTCGAACAAACCAAACAAGACTTCAAAGGCCTTATAGTATCAACAGGCAGAGCGAGTCATGAAATATATACAAAGTAAGATTGTTTCGTTAGGTTCTGTTAGTGGTGAACGTTTAACGCTCTTAAATAATATTCATGTCATACTATAAATCTATCTCATGTGATAATATTCATATTACTTCCGAAAATGATAGTGTAAGTGATAATGCTATTCCTAGTGCCAGTCAACCGCGTAAAGACTGGGTACAACTTAAGAAACGTGTGATTGATTCTAAGGATAGTGATGGGATAAAACCGCGTGACTAGCTAAAATTTTGAAGTGTAACGTTGATTTAAAATTACAAAATAGATATGAACCACTTGCTAAAGAAAATGATAATGGCACTGAAAATATTGATGATTCTGTAAATGATACTGAAATGTTAGAATCTCAGACTCGACAAGGTAACTCATCCTCTCAACATCAGGCCAATAATGGTTAACCGGGAATCACATTTTCTGATTTTGTTAAAATTTTAAGAAAGGTAACTAAACCTGATTTTACCAAGATGGTGAACATTTATTTTTCTCTGCCAGTTACAAGAGTACCCAGAGAAGACTTGACTGGGTGTAGACATTGCTTGATCGAAAGGTATAAATATCAACAAACCTTGTTGAATTATTTTTGGAATTGTTGGAGAAAACATTACTTGCTTTCTATCTGAATTTATGTCTATCTACAAAAGTGTCTGCTCAATTTAATGTTTATGATGTTATTCTTATACTTGATAACCAGAATCATTAAGTAATTTTTGCGTTTTATGATCATCCGCTTTGTTAATCGAGACCGGTTACTGAGAGCTGACTGAACTTATTTAAAGCGTTTCCCGGTGGACCATTTTTCCGCAGTTATTGTGTTTTTCTCACGTTCGCGTTAAAAATATAAAACTAGAACTTCTAGCATATTTTTTAGAAAACGAAATAATTAAATAAAATTTTTAAGAAATAAAAATTAAAAAAAAATAAAAAGAACACAGTATTTAAAAAATTAAAATTCGATAGGATTCCGATTTTAATGGTCACCTAAAAGAGCAGTTTTAAAGTTGGTTAGCCTATATTTTAGGGTGCCCCTTGGATTATCACCAAGTTGTTGTTTCATTTATGGTTACCTGAGTACTTGAATGCTATAGAAGCTCTATTATGACGTGATTGGTTGCATTATTGCGGTCAAATTCACCGCAATAATGCACTATGACGTGCATTATTGCGGTGAATTTGACCGCAATATACGGTATAGTGCATTATTGCGGTATTTGGTGGTATAGAACGACAGAGCGGAAGTTATTTTTTTTTTTTTTTTGAAGTGGTTGAGGATAGAAGAAAATAAAATTTGTTGGATGCAATTCAACGGAATTATAAGTGTCCTGTTTGTACGAAGAAAATGCGTATGGTCGAAGGTAAAGATTGTTCAGATGGTTTTGAATAGGTTTGTCCCAAGAAAAGTTCAAATGCTCGCCATATAAAGCTTTCCACTAGAAAGGGAACATGGTTTGAGGAAAGTTTTTGGATGCTGTTAAAGAATTTTGTGTGCCACAGACTAAAGACATAGAAATTTCTAAATAAGGTTAAGTGGATATTTCCTTTATGTTCTGCGTAGATGCGATAAGATGTATTTCCTTTTTTATGTTATTTCGTTGTTTTAATTTAAAGCGTAGTTTATTGAGATTATATATTTTTTGTTTGGCTCTAGTGTAAAATTGGGTGCTCCTTCGATTTTTAAGTGAAAATAGATTGATATGCACATGGTCAAGTCAGTGCGCAATGGCAAGTTTGTGCACTTCTCTGATGTTTTTTTAAGTGAAAAATGATCGATGTGTACATGGACACCGAGTTTGTGCAATTCTTTTAATTGTTGTTTTGGTTTTGTGTTGCGGCTATTTTGAAATTGTGCCTTGCTGGCCAATCGGCAAAAATCGTCTAAGTTTCGCCAAGGGGCACCCTTAAATATATTTTTACCTTAAAGTTTAATATGGTTTATGAGCAGAGATTTTCAATACTGATGTCACAGATGGAATAAGGAAACACTTTATAGGAGACTAGATTAATACACACAGGAAGAGCTTGTGTATATTAATCACAGCTTGTGTGTATTAATGTATATTTTCTGTGTACTTGAAAAGTGAAAAAATATAGAACGTCATTCTATAAGAAAAATGAATTTTTTTAAACTAAATATATCTTGAATTAAACGAAATTTTTTTAAATCAATCAGATTCAAAAGTAAAGAAATAATATTCTTAAATTCTGCATCTGTTGCTTTTAAATAGTTTATTAAATGTTTATTAACCAATAATAAATTCAGTTTGAAAGGTATATTGTATTTTGCCAGATAGCAGCAGATTCGAATGATAAGTGAAACAACGCAAAACCGTGTTTCGAGATTAATCGCTCTTTTGGGCTAAAGTATAAAATTTCGTTATTCTTACATTTTGGGGGTGGGGTGGGGAATCTGAAAGGTTTCTGATTTTAACGTCGCAGTAGAGGGTTTGCTAAAGGTTTTCGTCCCCTCGTTGAGTTCGTAGTTTACCAACCTACTTTTGGACTCACTCCTCCCAACATAACTTTTCGTGTCTTCTTAACTTTATGATTAAATATCGCTTTACGCCACCTAAAATTAAAGAGGACTTATGCCACATAAATTAAAGACCAAAATCTTTAAAAAATTAATTAAATAATATATATAATATATATATATATATTTATATTACATATATATATATATTTATATTACGTAATAGTTAAATTAGGTCAACTGATTGAGGAAAAATAAGTCTAGGGTTATCTTACTATGGGAAGGGATGTTTTCGTAGAAGATTTTTAAACTGGCTGGTGTTTGCGTTACACATGAGCGAAACACGAAAGAAAGCTTCCATGCAAACCAACCCTTTTATCGAGATTCGAGGTTTGATCAAACTACTAGTGCTCACCGACTTTAGCGTTTAGCTACCTATGGGCTTATTTTGTGTTTAACGAACATGAATTAGTTAATCTTAAAGGGTATCTTCATCGAATGTAACACTTGTTTGACAGTATTTACAAATGGCAATTTTCATTTCACAGAATACTTATGCATAAAAATGGGTAAATAAGTAATACAAATTTAAAAAGATTACAAGCAAAATAATATAATTTTTGAAAAAAAAAAAAAAAAAAAAAAAAAAGTGTTGTTGCCGTAAAACGTAAATATTTAAGAAAATACTGTTCCTAAAGTATTTTACTCTTCCTTGCGTGTTGCTTAAATACAACTTATACGTCGAAAAATGAGTTGCGATGAAGAATAAGTAGCAAGTAGGACAGTTTACAATATTAAAGACAAAAATAAGTCGGGATAATAATAATAATAATAAAAATCTGAAAGGTTTAGATTTTAACTGTTGCCCAAAAGGTTTTTAAGCTCTCGCTGAACTTACAGTCTAGCACTCTGCTGTTACACTCACTCCTACTAACCCATTAAATAAAAATTTTTTTAGCTTTGTTATTAGGCATATTGTTCTTCGCACTTATGCCATATACAATTCAAAAGCAAAAGTACAGAATTTTAGAAGCAGCATACTAGTATACATTTAAGATTCCCGATGCGGCAGCGTTAAATGTTGGCATACACTTTTCTCTTCTCCCCCCTTCCAGTTTTCTCTCATTTTGTCATATCAATGTTCAGTGTTCTTACTAAGATGGCGTTACAAAACTTTTTTTTTTGTTTTTTATTATTAACATTTTATGTTTTTACTTTATTTATTAAGTATCACATTCTTAGTGCTTACGCCACATAAAAATCGATTCAATAGCAAAATCACAAAATATTTTAAAACAGCACTTTAGTATTTCCATTTAAGCACAACAGCAGTTTTCCAAACAGTACTTTAGTAAAACTAAAGATACTTTAGTATTTCCGATACACAGTCTCGCTGGAGAAAAGAACGCTCATTCTTTCGCTCAGTGTTGCTATAGATCGCTTTAAAATCGTGAAGTTTGTTAATCAAAAATTCGTTAAAGTTTTACGAAATACAAAATATATAATAAATCAAATTCGAAATTCAAAATTCGGGCTTCCAGGTGCCCATGTTCGGTTGGAGAAATACGTTATTAAACATTTGAAGGCTGTAGGTACCATTGTTTTTTCACAGTGAGAGAAACATGCATACATTCATGCATATTCTTCATTATTTAATTTCTTTAAATATAATATTAGGGCGGTGATATTTATTGACAACAATGTGAAAAATGATACGCCGTACATAGTGATTCAACGGAAAATGCTGTTTCGAGACTAATATCCATTTCAGGACTAACGTCCCTTTTAGGCTAATAAATAAATAAAACATTAAGCACATTAAAAAAGGCGTGAAAGAGTTCAGATTTTAACAGTCGTTCAAAAGGGCGCTTTACAGTTTGATACGATTTTCCAGTAGAGATTATCAATAGATATAGCTGAGGTAGGAACAGTGAAACATTTTGTGGGATACTAGATGAACAGCCATTTAGACTAACATGGGAACGTCAGTATATTTGAAAAGCGAAAAAATATATAATGCGATTTTATTAAAATATTTAATGTTTTTAATTAGATATATCGTAAATTGAATGTATTTTTATTGAAATCAATCAGATTTAATGATAAAAAAATAATATTCTAGAGAATTACGTCAGACAGATTTATTTGGAAAGGGAGCTTTTAAATATTACATTTTGCGGAATGGCAGAAGACTCGAATATAAAGTGAAACAATCACGGTTAAAATGAATCAACACAGAATCATTGTTTCGAAACTAAAAGATTTTTTGAGTTGAAAAAAAACTATCGTAGAATTAAATTATTTAAGCAGACATTATTTCTAAAGTAAAATAAACCATTTTTGCATGAATACAGATAATTTACATGTTAAAAAAAATGAAGTGTGCTGATGGATCAGCAGAATAAATAAAAATTATTAAAGACAAATAAATCGAAATATTGAAAAAAAATGTCTGAGCTCCTGCAATAAAATGAAAATATATAAGGACATATTCTTGCTAAAATAATTAAACCATTTTGATATGTATGAATTCAAACAAGTGGGATAAATTAAAAATATTAAAATAAATGAAGACCAAAACTAAATGCATGATAAAAAATATTGCTGAAGTAAAATTAAAACAGCGGGAAAAAAGCAACTGCCCCGGGTGAGGATCGAACTCACGACCTTCAGATTTCTCTTTCTGTGAGATTATGAGACTGACGCGCTGCCTACTGCGCTACCGAGGCTTCGCGAATTATGCAAATATAATTCTATAAAACCAAAATTTATGTTCTTTGTTACTTTTAAGAACTTTTATCAGTTTGCCTTAAAATGAGTAACCGTATATGTAAAAACAACAAACTCAGAGACAGAATAGGATATTTAAATTTAGCATTTACTCTACAGATCAGAAATTTAATTTTCTACATGCTTTATTTATCGTGAGTTTGATAAATAAATAAATGTTTAGCATGATATATATATTTTCAAAATAGGTGCATTCTTAATAAATGAAAAAACATTAAAATATCTACTCTATCACTTCAGTATCTCTAGAAACATTTTAATCATAATTTAAAAGCAGTGTAGTGCCATCTACAGGCTAAATGTGAAAATAATTCTGTTAATAATATCTTAAAATACGATTTTTAGTTAAACTTCCTTTATCAATAGATTTTTCGATGACCAGAAATAAGTTTATTTTTTTTATTAAAATTATTTAAACCCAAAAAAGTGAAGCAGAGAGAATTTAAAACTAAATGAAATAGGAGATAAGCCATAGGAAAAATTGGCGAAAATGCTGATCAACCTGATAAAACATTTGGAAATGTATTCCTTTTCTACAGTGACTCAGCTCTGATTCCATATATTGTTGTTTCTTGAATGAATTGTTATTTAATACAAATTTAAATTTGATAACTAAAATTAATTTTGAAAAATAGAACATAATCACTTTACTACGCACACTTAAACTTTTTCCTTACAAAATGATTTCCCAGTGTTAAAATTGTTTCCTTAAATCCTGACTTGAAAATTCAAATTTTTGTAAATAAAATTAATAGCGTATGAATTATGCTTGGTATTTGTATTTCGTTTCATTTTGTGAAAGTTACCATTTTCACCATTACGTATTTGAATGCGTAATAAGTTACTTTAATGAAACTTGCGTAACATTCAAATGTTAATTGCCTAGAAAACGAGCAGTGAAAGATAAATTATTACGAAATTTAAAAAAAGTAGAGGAAAAATTGTATTTATTTTCTATGGCAAAAGTTAGTTAAAATTGCTTGAATGTCGCGTAAGCATTAGCTAAAATTGCTATATTTGAATGTCAAGTAAATACGTTCATTTCGTTTATGATCAAAAGATGGCAGCACAAACAACCTTCAACTTTAAGGATTGAATATTTAAAAATGTGTATGCCATGGGCGAGCCAGCTCAAAATACGGGGAAGAGGAGAGGGGGGTGAGGGGGGGTGCCCCGTACGACTCCTATGGGTATATTGTTCTACCTATTACAGTATCTCCAAGTATATGTGTTTAATTATTAAATATTAATTATGTGTTTAATTATTAAATATTAAATATTAATTATTCGTGACAAATATGACAATTATCTTAACATATGACAGTTATCTTAATGACAGTTATCTTACCATAAATAATAATTATATTATAAATTTTATTAATAATAAAATTATGTAACATAGTTATGGATGTAATGCATTTAGCTATCGTATTTATCATTATTACCTTATAAACATATTAAATGCATAACTCAGTATTTTTGTTTTTCACCTTAACCGCTTTAACCTTCATTAAAACAATTTTAAAAATCATAGTAAAAGAAATAATAAATAACAAAAATAGAATAATGCTAGTAATAGTACTTCTAGTATTTTCCGTTCATTTCTGACTTGCACACTCATATACATACAAAGAAATGCTAAAAAAAAATTTGAAATTCGTGTTACTTTTTCATAATACTCCTATAAAGATAAATAAATATATAAAATCGATATTTCTAAGATATTGAAATAAATACATAAAGGTTGTAAGTGCATCATTTATTTTGGACATAAAAAATTAAATTGCAAATAAAAAGGAAAAAAAAAAAAAAAAAAAGAAAGAAAGAAAAAATGTTTCTAGCCTTTCATTTTGGTTGGGCAAATAAAATATTCCCAAATTTCATTTTTCGTGGCTGTAAACTGGCAAATATATCAATAACTTTCTCATCTGATATTTCTTTGGTATAATGAATACGCGTTAATGCCAAAGAACTTCTGCGCTCTTCCGTCATAGTATCTCGATTGTAATTTTGTAACCTTTTCAAAGCACTTATGGAACGTTCACATTCGCAAGGTGTTATCGACAGTGTAGCTGCTCTGTGCAAAAGCACATCAATATTTGGGAAAAAGTTTTTATTCGAAGCTTTTATAGCCAAAGCTGGTGTGTCTGGGAGCTTTGCTTTGGGAATAGACATAAAATGTCATCACTAACGTTTCATCTCTTTTCTTTTAGAAGTTCCGGATAGGGTAAATCATCTTTATATATCACCTTCAACTCACTGACAGTAATTTCATTTATATGATCAGCGCAAACTGATGGTAGTATGCAAAACAAAGATAATGCAGTCTTTTCCAAATTTGAAAATTGAGATTTTGAAGGGAAACTTAGCTGGTCAAGTTAAAGGATTCTAAAATATTGCTTTCGAATGATGCGTGGTATTTTAAGCTCTACATGTAATCTTTCACACATTTCCACAGCATGGTAAAAAATACACTCAAAACTCTTTTCTACATCTTCACGCCGCCGCCCGGGCAGTAAAGTGTCTTAGAAGAACCGACTGAGATCACAAAAACCCCGAGTTCAAATCCCGGAGAAAGCATGGTTTTAATTGTGCGTTCCTTCATAGGAGGCAAAGAAGGCCTACCTATTTAGGTTCGTCCATAATAAAGTGACCACCACTTTTGGTCTTAGTAGTAGCCAAGGCGGAAGTCGGCTGAGGGTCTCGCCATTGGGGGAAAAAAAGGTCACGTTCAGAAATATAAAACTCAATTATTTCCTGAACCATGGTATAGGCTTCCACGATATCAAAAGCTCGCCCCTGAAGTTTAACTGTAATTCCTTCTAAATGATATAGATAATGTGTTAAGAATGTTATGATGAAAGCAGATTAAATGATTGAATTCAGGAGAACCTTGCTTACATTGCGTACTCCATTGATTATGGATAATGCAGTCTTTTCGAATTGACCATTGATTATGGAGTTCACAATGTGCTGTAGAGCTTCAATGCTATCGATAAGGCTTTGATAAAAATGTTAGTACGCCTTATGCCGCATGGCCCATCTTGTCCGAAAAAGGTCTAATAATATTT
Organism: Stegodyphus dumicola; assembly: GCF_044657685.1. Lineage (NCBI taxonomy): Eukaryota > Metazoa > Arthropoda > Arachnida > Araneae > Eresidae > Stegodyphus > Stegodyphus dumicola. The sequence continues at coordinate 7,691,320 of NC_140774.1, read as the reverse complement.
TTCGTCGACCTAAATCGTGATGCATTCTGATTGACAGTTTGACTAAGAATATCATTCCGTTCAAGACTGTTTAAAAAAAAAATTCAATTGGTTCAGCATATTGTGAATTTCTTTGCATGAGTGTACGATTACGAGATTCAGGCAATGAGAAGCGCAATGCACATAGATTGCTTTTGGAGCGGAAGCTTTAATCCGAATATTGAACTCCAGCTTTTTTGATGACATGTTACCTGCTCCATCATAACTCTGATCTCTAATTTTGCTAGTATCTAACACGAATTTTGAAATTGTTGAAATTATAGAGGATGAAATAAATTCCCCTGCAATCCTATCTAGTCTGAGAAATTCTAAGAACTATTCTATAATATTGTTTTGACTGTCGACAAATCTTATACACAATGATAAAGTTTCCGCATTATTTGAAGTGACTTTGTAAAGACATTAGGATTTTTTTGAAAGCAAGAGAAGTGAAAAATGAGAACTTCGCCGGGAATCGAACCACGGACCTCTGGAATATGCGTCCAGCGTAGAGACCACCATACCACGAAGATATGCTAGGAAGGCGGGAGAAATACCTTATATACTCCATCTTTTAATGGGGGACTGGTGTTTTCAGGGGACCCAGTAGCCAAATCCTGTGAGAATTATCATCCCCACCCTTTTAGTTCGGGCGCCACTGAAGAGACATTAGGAATTTTTTTGGAAACAAAAGAAGTGAAAAATGAGCAACGCCTTCGACGGGAATCGAACCTTGGACCTCTGGAATACGCGCCCAGCGTGCAGACCAACACACCACGAAGGCATGCCAAGAAGGCGGGAGAAATACCTTCATCAGCCATAATGGAATAACATTTTGCACGAAGGTATTTAAAAAAATAAAATCAATTCTCAACAAAAATATGAGTGTAAAAGTTTAGATTAGGCTATGATTATGGTAAAAGCATTTTCTCAGGGTTAACTGTCTAAGGAATGGGATACCTTCGTGGAGGATTCTCTAATAGAAACTGGATCGTATTCACATTGTACATGGAGAAAACTGAGAAAAACCCATGCCTCAGCCACCCGGATCCCCGGAATTTCAGCCCCGATGAAACCTATTTCAATCAATCTCAGCAATTTTATTCATGAGCGTAAAATCATTCATAATGAAATTCAGAACGTGTGAAGCTTGAAACTTTGTTTTTATTGAGTGATGCAAAAGTAAAATGCGGTGCGTACCAGAAAACTGAAGTTACATGTTTTACATAAATAAATCGTAAATTTTTAATTTTTAAGGAACCATCTCCTGCACTTTCCGAATACATAATGTGTTTGAAAAACAAACATTTATTTTTTTTTCCGTGATTTCTTTTGCACTATTAACTGATGGAATATTCTCGACTTGTATTGCTTTTATTTAAATACATTATATAGTGTTTTCCATTTACTAATTAAACAAAATCCCATTTAAAAGCCTACTTAATATGAAAAATTTATGAATTTTCGATAATTTCAGATTCTTTGGTATTTTGAATTTATACCTAATAAGTTTTCTGTATTATTTAAAAATTTCAGAAATTTCTTTCATGTGCGTTTTAAAATTTTCACATAATACATTTATAATACATCTAAAGTATACTTAGAGTACTTAAATTATTAATTTTAATCGTAATTCTCGAAGCGATTGTAAGTAATTATTTCATTTACAAAGTATGATGCATAATGAAATAAGTGCATAACAATGTACCCAATTTTTTTGCAGTTTTCCTTTAGAAATAACTCAAAGCTATCTAAGAAACAGAATGCCTTGCCTTGGAGGGAGACTCGATGATTTAATGTAACCGAAAATGGGAATTTATTAGCCACCAAACCGTAAGAAACTATAAGGTACAAATAGACTTATATATAAATTTAGCCATTTAATGATATTACACAGAAGAGCAAATTCATAATATCATAAGAAGAATAGTGAAAACAGTATGTGAAACTTATCGCATGATAGATTCATTTCACAGTTTTTAATCTCAATATAAGTAAGATTTTTAATTTAAAACAATAATTTGAATGTAAATAAAAATGGATTTCAGGCAATGCTTTATCTTTAAGAAGAGTTAACGACTGTTAAGCTACAGAATGCGATTTGGCGCTTTTTATGTTCTAGTCAATATCCTGAGGTATTTACAGTTTTTCTGTCTTTATTTAAACGATTTATTGGAATTCATTGATTTCAACATAAAATTGAATTATTTTATCTGTATTATTCAACTTTTCTTTGTGAAATTTGAATGCATTAATAATATGAGTCTTTTTTTAAAACGACAATCTTTTATTGCAGACAATTTTAATCTTTTAAGCAAATAATCACCGTTCTCAGAAATATCGTTCACATTTATAAGATGGTCTTCTAAGGGAGATGGTCATCATAAGAGGATTCCTTGTATTTAATTTGTTTTTAAAATCGAAAAATATATTTTTCCTCTGATAAATAGCATTCGAATATGTGGATATATAGCTGGAAACAATAATGATATCTTACAAAGAAAATGATTGCCTTCTATTATTTTTTATTAATTTACTTTTACGTCATTGACATTATCATTTAAGTATAAAATTACTTTTTAGCTTTTATTTTAACTCTGAGTTGATTAGTTTATGGATTAACATTTTGTGAAAACTTCTGTAACACTTTATATATGCTAGCTCACGTTTAAACCTTTTCATAAGTCAAATTACATATTGACTCGGCCTTTTAATTGACAGAAGCGGAACAGATTAACTTGTTTACAGTAGAGTCTTCAATGTAAAAGTGGTGTGGTGTATTTAATTATGGCAAAGCTCACTAGGGCTATCTGCCTAAGGGAAGGGATGCCTTCGTGGAGGACTTTCTAAGGGAAACTGGCTCGTATACACGTTACACATGGGGAAAACCACGAAAACACCCATGCAGCCAGCCCGTTCGCGGGATTCGAACCTCGGACCAAACTACCAGTGTTCAGCGACTTTACCGCTCGGCCGCTGGTGGGCCTTCAATGTAAAAGAGTTAGAGGGCTTTGTACTTTTCTCCCGTCACTAACTCAATGATTCTCACATTTCTTAGAATTTTTAGTAGAGTATAAGAGGTTAAACAACTCAATTCTTGAATGTAGAAGTAATGAATATGTCACAGCGTATGGATAAGTGTAAGACATTTTCCTTTTACAGCTCTATAAAATCGGTGAAATAGAGACATTATTAGCAAGCCTTAATTTAGTCATTCCTTTAGGCTTAGCATAGCACTTTGAGAAAATCTTCAAATAAGAACTAAAATAACTGTTCCCTCATTAATATCATACATTGAAGAAATAATTTTGTTAAGAAAATTATTTCCTCTAACTGCGCAACTTGGAAGCATTAACTATCGGTACGATAATATCTCTGAATAGTATAGTTAAATAAAATTAAAATTATTGCAAATGAAGCTAATGTTTCGAGTAAAATTCATAACCGCAGATAATTAATAATTAAACAAATTTACCACTTACAAAACTTTTCAATTTAGATAAATATTTTTAAATACACAATTGCGCATACTGCATGAATGTTAAATGGCATAAAAAGTTATTTCATTTATTATAATTATATCTCTTATTAACTTGTGTAACTTAGCCTTTTATGTGCATAGCTGAAATGTGTAACTTAGCCTTTTATGTGCATAGCTGAAAGGCTATGCACATGAAAGGCTATTCTTCATGTGTATAGCTGAAAGATTATACACATGCAGAATTTTCAGAAGGCTTTGCACATGCAGAATCTTTGGCTTCGTAAGTATTTCGTGCATATTTTTTCCTTTTACTTTTAACAACTAATTTTAAGTTTTAAGACTAAAAAGTTAATAATAACACGTTATAAGTACTAAAGGTCAGAAAGTTGTTTTAATTTTAAAATAAAAACTTGCATTAATGGAAATATTTGAACATGAGGAATCGACAGTAAAGCTTTTGAATCGACATTGACTTTATCGATCATAAGGAATTCGAATATAATAATAAAATAGCTATTCGAAAAACGCACAGTGAAAGTCGACAAATATTTAAACGTTTTTTTAAAAACAATGTAAAATGATTCATTTTTTTAAAGAAAAAGCACATATCTGTTCAATATGCATGCAAATTCATAGTTTGGCTTATCCGTGTTTTTCAATTATCCGTCACTTGGCTTTCCCAGCATTAGCCCAGATAATCGAGAGCATGTTGTAATAAGATAATAGATTAGTTAACATAAACTATACACAATGTGGAATTAAAAAAATAGCTTCTTTTAAATGTGGCAGAAATAATTTCTTTTGATGATCCATTGAGTAGTATTTATGTCTTGAACATCTTAAATCTTAATTTTGGAATGATTTAAAAATCCGCGTCGCCTTGTCTTTCATAATTAATAATTTAACAGTCTATAAATTTAAATAAAAGACTGCAGTTCGTTTTAACTCTTTATTTCTGAGTAATTGAATAATAATTAATTGAAATAAAAGCTTCAATAAGGTAACAGTCTAATAGAAAACGTTCAACTGAAAAAGCAAATTTAAGAAAATTCTTTTTGAGACTTGACAGTGTCTCTAATCAAAAGGGTGCCAGAGAATGGTCGTGCCTGTTTTCTAAAGAAAGGCCCGACATGTTATTCCTGTACGTAATTTTATGTAATAAGAAAAATAGAAATGGAAAAAAAAAAAAAAAAAAAAAAAAAAAAGATAATAAAATAAAAATAAAAAAATTCTGGGTAAAATTAATTTAGTAATAATAGTAAAAGAAAGAAAAGAAAATCTGAATTGTTTCAGATTTTAAATTACGTCCAAAGGGGCGTTTTTTTAACATTTTGTGTGTTACATTTATTTATTAAATATTACGTTCTTCGCTTAAACCATAAAATTCAGTTCAACAGCAATATCGCAAAATAGTCTTAAAATGAGCATATCCTTTAGAATTTCCGATACAGAGACTCACGCGCTGGGGAAAAATGTTTTTTCTGTTTCTGTCTCGAGATCTGTCTGAAAAATTCGTTAAAGTTTTAGAAACTAGGAAATCGATAATAAAACAAATTCCAAATTTCAAATTTGGGCTTCCAGATGCCCATAAACACAGGAGGATCACGTTATTCAAAATTAGATGGCTTCTAGGTACCGTTGTTGTATCATAGTGCGAGGAACATACATACATTCACGCATATTTTTCATTATTTAATGTCTTTAAATATAATACAGGGTATATATTTAAAGACATTAAATAATATATTTGGTGGCAACAATTTGAAAAGTGATTCGCCGTTTGTAGTGAATTGACGCCAAAGCGCAAAACGAAAACAATAGTCCTTCAGGTACAAAGCCCCTTTGGACTAAAAATAAAAAATTATGAAAGGATTTAGATTTTAACTGTCTTCCAAGAGGGTTCTTTCAAAATAAAATATGGTTTATCAGTAGAGATGGCTCATGTGGAAGAGTGAACCATTTTATAGGATACCAGACGAATATGCATTTAGAGTGACACGAAAACGTTCTGTATCTTCTGTGTATCTGAAAAGTGAAAAAGTGTAAAACGTCATTCTGTAAAATCATTGAATATTTTTTATTAAATAGATTATACCTCGGCCTAACTAATTTTAGAACTCTGCAAGCGTCTTTGTTATTATAAGATTAAAGTGCTTCTTAACTTAATTATTGAAATATTTATCTAAAAAAATCTATTTTCAGGCGAAGACTGACTGATGAGGAACAGAAGAATGAGAGAAGCAATATTTAGAGAAGCCGTTATTCACGAAATATTTTGTCTTTTCCCAATCATGGCAGACCTTAAGTTTAGAAGATATTTGGGAACTCTCAGCGTATACTGGAGATCCATTCCCGATGCCTACATATCGTATCCAGAGATGAAACGTCTGCTAATTAGATACATCCAACCCACTGCCTGTAAAATATATGTCTGAATCATTTCAAGAATGTGGCTTCGACGGTTTCAGTGATATCCCTGGGGCAAGAAGTCTCAAACATTTTTGCCGCTGTGTAATCAGGGATGAAATTGTTTGCAACTCACAACTACCAGAAGGAATCGAATATCTAGGTTTGCCTTCTAGATTAGAGTCCTTCATCAGGCTGGAATTTTAATTTTTTACCTATCGGGATATATCTTTATTTTTTCAGACGTCTAAAATGACAAAGAGAAATTGTTTCTTTCGATACATCTTTTGTAAATAAATTTTTTCTATTCTCTGCGATTAAATAACGAAAAGTCAGTATGTATGTAAGTTCCTCGCGTTTTGGTAAAACGGTGGTATCTGAAGTTACTCAATGTGAAGCATGCGTTGTCGTCCTCCCAAACATGTGCACTTCGAAGCCTGTATTTCGAATTTCCGATTTTTTAAAAATTATATCATATTTTATGAGAATTTATGGAAATTTTGATTAACAAACACAGCGATTTAAAAACTCTGTGATGCCACTCGGGAAAGTGCAAGATATTTATGTTCCAAATTTAATCACAAAACTATCAATTATAAAAAAAATTGTTGCCTCTCGGCAAAATGCGATAAATATTTGTCTTTCGATTTGAATTTGTCGATTTGAATCCACAAACTCGAAGATCTAAAAGAAATGTGTTGACACTCCCTGAATTAAAATGCTTTTATATTCGATCCGACAGTGTGTTGTCGGCAAAGGGTAATAAGATATTCAAATTTCCTTTCAAATTTATTATGCTATTAATTGGCAAACTGATTTAAAAGCAATAAACACGATTCGTTTCAACAATTTTTAGCTACAAGTTGGGCCCAAAAAATTACGTTAGCTGGATTCATTAAAATCATTATACATATTTTTCTTTTTTATAACTATTTCAGGCGAGTAGACGCGCAAGCGGCTAGTGTAATAAGTAAACAGGCTTAGAAATCGATTTATTGTTTCGAAGTTCAGTAGATGTGTAAGGTAAAGGTAATTTCTTATTTTTGTCAAATACAAGCGCTATTGTCATTTTCTTGCAATATTCTTTGCAAGTAACTAGTTATAAAGAATCATATATTCTAAAATCTCTTTACATGTTAAGAGTTTTGCGATTGCAAGAAAATGCAGTCGTTGGTGCTATTTTCTTGCAATATTGTTTGCTTTAAATAACTAGTTATAAAGGTTCATATATTCTAAAATCTCTTTATATGTTTAAGCTAAGTTGAGAAGAGTAATTTCAAAAATGGATTAAGTTATAATTAAAACTTATGGTATGTGAACTCAGGGGGAGGATCTGTTTAAAATAGAATTAAAAGAAAGATCTTTTCTTCTTCTTAAAAGACAAAAATTTCACAGTTTCGTTTAATCCTTCTTTGAAAGAAATTACTTTTTCCAAATTTGAAATAAATGTAGTAGTATCATGAGCAAACAGATTTGCTTCATAAAAAAAGATAAACTTCCTATTTTAGAGTTTCTGAGAAGAATAAAAATATATTTTCTGTCATATATTATTTTTTAACTGCCTTTGAATTTATGTGTAGTTGCAAGTAAGTATTCTGTCTGGTACAAAATGCTACCACCTTTTAAACTTCTTTTCTGAAAACATATTTTAAATATTCATCTCATGTCAGACTATTTTTTAAGACTGTTTTCTTAGGGACCATTCGCACGATGGCTAAGCCTTCATTATTTAAATCCGTTCACGTCTATGGGACAGAGTTTAAGTCGTAACCAGTCAGTCAACGTAAAGCTGCGCATGCGTAAATATGTAGTTTACTCAGCGAAACAACCGATCGAATGTTTTCTTCGTTGTGATCGGTAGGTTCTTTTATCAAGCTGTTATAAAGCCGAAAGTACTTAGACTAAATTGGTATAAAGCAGAATATTAAGACACAATTCATGTACTAAAGCCCTTGTTTGACTGAAACCTTTACCTGTCTTAAAAAGGAGTCCAGTCTTCTTGATAATATTGCTTTACTAAAATGCTCACTTTACTTTCCTGTTTTCCTCTTTTTGTGCTAACACGTGCTGCTGATCGCTCCGCTTCACCCGTTGTGTAAAGACGTGACAAGTTATATAAAATTGCGCGGTGCCTATCGTATCCATAATGATGATTATGTGCCTGTTTATGCTTATGAAGGCTTGTTTTATCACGAAATAAAACTATGTTGGGTCTACTGCTAAGTATTTTCTTTACCGTTATGTCTAAGCTTATGTATCTACTCAGCTGTCTTCTAATCATCCGGATATCTGCAGAATTATTACATTTAATAGGAATTATTACCTATGTATAGATACAGAATTTCAATTTTATTCTGGATTCTGTATCGTACAAAGAAAGTAGAATTACAAATATTTTTATCGACCAATTATAGGTTATTAGAAATATATTTATGTATTATGTTTACCAAAGTATTATAGTAAAAAGTATGTATTTACGTTTATTGTCGTGTAAAATAAAATATGTTACAAAATATTGTTAACGCTCACTTAAAACACATTTTAAATAGTTAATTCAAGTGACGTATTTTTATAATAGTGAATAGAGATCTTTTTGAGGCGTTAAAAATATCCAGAAAGGTGACTGCAGTAAAAGTTTATTTGTTGCAATAAAACACACGCAGACTAAAATAATCCATTCCAAATTTTTATTTATACAAGATTAGAAATTAGGGGTAGAAAAAAGAATGTTCTACCAATATAGAGGCTATAATTCTAATCTCATGTACGACTTTAGTTGGCTCGGCAAATCTAGAAGCTCAAGCCCTTTTGGCAGTACTGAATTACGACTCAGCTCATCTCTGATTGTGCATCGAGTGTAGTGCAAAAGACTCCTTGGTTGAAAAATGCCATCCTCATCTGGCAACCACGAATTGCGAGTCAGTAGATCTCTAACTATGTCCTGGGTATAGTTTCTCGGTAACATCAGCTGAGGAAAGGCGTTCTCATGTTCTTCTGCCAGTCGTGAGTAATGAGATAGTGCAGATCTGACCGCATCTTGGATCATGCGCGCAACATTATCAAAAGCGCTCTCAGGTTCTATTAACTGTGAGTTTTGAGTCGACGCATCCTTGACCGCACATCGGAAAGAATTTAACGCCAGACTCTCCTGAAGAAGGCCGTCCTCAGGATCTTGTAGAAGCTGTGGATTGCGATTCAGAATATATTCCAACGTCTCTTTTGAGCAAGGCATTGAATTCTTCAATTCAGGCATTGCAGGGAAGTTACCAAAACCACGTTTCTGGAATTCATGACAGACATCATGCACAAGTTCGTCATTGTCGATGTCTATGAATCTGTGGAGGGTATGTCTCATTTCGGCGAAGGATATGCAGGGATATGGAATAGATCTCCAGATGTAGCAGAGACTCTGGAAATAAGACGCAAATTGCTCATCGTCCCAGTAAACGAAGAGAAAGAATATTTCGAAAATGAAAGCTTCTCTTCTGCCTATTTGCTTGCAATGAACCAAAGATAAAATGATGGACTGGAAGAGTGCTTTACGGATTTGCCTGAAACGAGACATGATTACAGTAAGATAACTATGGATAAACCATCCCGTCAAATTCAAGGAATGTGAATTTTAAAAGTGAACATATTCAGAACTCTTAATAAGACCACATATTTTGAGAAAGAGGGAGGAAAGATTGTATATCTATTCTAAAATTCTAGAAATATTATCATCTGTCTCCTTCTGACGCTACAGAACTGAAAAATCATTAGTAAACGTAAGTTTTTTTTTTTTTCCTTTTCGCGGCTTATTTACAAGGGAATTAGTATATCGACGGAAAAGACTCGCTGTTGAAACTGAAAATGCCTGGGATGGACATGCTTAGAGCAGAGTTTCCCGAATACGTGTACTATACTTTAAGGTTCTTTAATACATTAACTCCATTGTCGAAGGCATCGAAACAGGAAAGATTTCTAATAATTAGTAGTCTGAAAGGACTTATGAGCCAATAGAACAGAAATAAATGAATATATAAAAACAGATAACAAATAAAAAATTATAAATATATGAAATAATTAATTAAAAAGTAAAAATAAATAAAATAAATAAGTTACAAAAATGAATTAGCGTGTACATATAGCAGTGCAGTTACATAAATACACAGTGGGGATATTAAGTCATATTGCTAGCAATTAAACAAGATGCAATTATGAAATAGAAGAACTCTGTGACTAAGGCAGAACAGTGGTTATATTATCAACTTGACAGCTAATATGCAGTGAGGACTTACAAAATATACTTACAAAGACACAACAGATGAATTAAATGCAGACCTCACTGTATTATGATAACTGCAGAAGGATTAAATTTAGGAATGTATCTATAAAACATAATTCGATAGAGTGAATGACATGATGTAAATAAGATAGCAAATAATAAAAGGGCTCGTCCGGCCCTTAAGAGTCTATAACTTTTTTGGAATCGATTTTTGGTCCTTAAAAGTCCTTAATTTGGGCCAAAATCGACAGAAGGTCCTTAATTTTAATCATCTGAAATTTCTGTATGTTTTTACGACAGCCATTTTGAGAGTGAAATAGCATTTTGGAGGAATATTTTTGGCTATTCATTGACAACTATTGTTATTTTTTAATGGGTTCATGGGTTATAATCTATTCCCATTTCTAATATATATGGTGGGATACTCGAGTTTCTGAGCAAGAAGTGAAACATATGCATATCGAAATTATTTCTTTTTTTCTAATGAAGAACTTTTAAACAACTTTTGGATTTTGGGGCTGTGAATTCTTTTATTAAACGGTTTTAAATTTGGCGACTTATCAACATTTTGGCGGTTTTAAGATCAGTTTCTATCGAAAGATCTCGGAATTTTTCGACGATTTTTCTTTAAAACATTGTAACATAGATGAACGTCATTAAAATAATGGTAATATATTAAAATTATATTTAAAAAATGGCATTAAAATAAAACATTTTAATTTTTCTCTCACAAATTATAAAGTGCCACTTATTACACAATATTTTGCATCTTGAAAATAAACAAAACATAATGCTATAAAGCACAATTAACGAAAAAGTTCTAGCAAAGGCAAAATAGGTATGTAATTCATAAAAAATGTTTTCTTTTTAATTTTTTCATGTAAGAGTTTTTTTATGTCATTATCTCAACATGTTGAGAATTCGTAGAATATGCATCAGTTTTCTCTACAAAATTAATTTTACACTTTTTCCTTCTGATTTTTTTTCCAAAATATTTCTGGCTTTTTGCTGTTACAGAATTAGGAGGTGTAATTTGTCTTTGGATTTTAAATATTGCAGATTAGAAAGTTTAGAAGGATTTGAATGCAAGATTTATAGACCCACGATTCTTAACATGTTTATCTACCCTTTATTTTCTCTACTTTTCACTAGACACAAGCATGGAAAATATCAAAAATGCTTCTAATTTATCACATGGACAGGCATTATAGAAAGGAATTTTTTCTTAATAAAGAAATTGAAAACTGACAGTTTAAAAGATTAATCTAATATGTTTTAATGCATCATACACTGGTCTGGCGCTAGGCATTTTCTCACCTGTTGCAATCTCTATGGATCCTAAGTCCTGTTACTTAGTGTCTTTCTAAATTCTACTTCCAATGCCTGCTGTAAATTCTAAAAGATTTGCCATTTCTAGATTTTGTTCCTCCGTGTGTCACTAAATTCTAAAAATTCTGCCACACCAGCTCTGTAGCCCTTACCATATATATTTCATATTTCTTCTGAATGTTCATATTACTAATGAAATAAAATTAGCAGCTTTTTCTATACATGCTAAATACATTTAGTTTTTTCAGAATAACAGAAATCTTTAATTAAACCAAAAATTCTAAAATGAAAAGGAAACGTGTTGAAGAAAGAAACTGGACATATAAAGAGAAAGAAAATTATTCTTGAAAGATATTGTACAGTTATTATTATGTAAATTACCCAGTTGTATATAATTTCAGCCTTTACTATGATTTCCCATTTCTATTTCCTCTCCAGAATGTAAATCACTTAAACAGTTTTTGAGGTTTTTGGAGTGTATGACAGACTGTGTTTCTAACCTCCGCTTGCTCGCTACATTTGTTCCTGCCAGCTCTGATAATTTGTAATTGTTCGTCTTTACATTATCGCTGCCGACATTTGAATTTGTTATGGCGATAGAGTAAGTAAGCCAACTTCAAACTGAAATTAAATTGTTCAGTCTTTGACCACTAGTCCACATTTTTAATTTGCATTTGATTCTTCTTGTTTAATTATATCACCACGAACTATAATTGATTTTCTTAGCATAAGAGCATGCCTTTATGTTCTATTTAAATAAAAGGCTTATTTAAACCTTTTTTCTGACTATGTAGTGACTTTCAGACATAGCGATAATTTGCTTCACATATGTCAGGGGTGTTGGACTAATTAACTTTTACCAGATCAAGTAAACCATGTGCATATACATTGTATATATACAATGTGGAGAGGTTGACAAGTTAAGAGGTAAAGCAAGTAGAAACTAGGGAGATCATTGGTTTACGTATTACGACAAATATCTAATTATTAGAAAAGCTGCTTAAAGAGAAGGATATGGATATAAATTAGCCAAAATGTCTGGGAAGGCTTCAAATTAAAAAGACGCATAAATATTTTGTTGAGTGCTGTAGTTACAAAACATAAATATTTTGTAGCTTTTAATGTGCAATTATTCTAATATCGTTTAAGAATCAATCCCATAAATTACATTTATTTTAAACTGTGAAATTTTATTAGATTGCGATTTTAACAATCATGTAATTTTAATAATAATTATTTTAAACAAATATTTCCAAAAAAATAAATCAAATTTAATACTGGCAATGTAAATCCGTAATGACTAAGGTTATCTAACTACATAATTATTTTATTTGTAACTAACTGCTTACAAAAATTATCTCTTCATTATAAAAAGGCGAGTTATTGCCTTTCATTAATCATTACCATGGTCACGAGATAAAACACAAAAATGTAAAAATTTATGTAAAACTTATTCTTCGCATTTAGTGAGACTTAAAAAATAATACAAAACAACTTATCACCTCTGGTACTTTAGTGGCTTATTGGAAACTTAATGTATATTAACTGGGTTACAATCACTAGAACTCTGCACGAAGCTACGACACTAACTGCGTCGGACCAGCAGAGCACAATTAACTTTCAAAACTTGCCAATCGTGCTGGTGGCTTGGCAAATGCGGTCAAGAGCAGGAGACTGACGTTAATTACGGAAGGGGAAAGTAAACGGCTGTGTCAGGGATCATAAGGGGAGATATATATTTAAAAAAAAAGTGTTTTTTGGCTATTTTATACATTCAAAGGAAAATACAAGTTACTCACTGAACTTCGCACATTAGTCTGAATAACCTTTAAACCCGATGAACAGTACATTTGTGTGACAAGGCGAGCTTTCTGACTGTACAATCTGTTTTACATTTAGCGAGCTTGTGCCGAATAAGTTTATTCGCTATTTTATGTAATTTCTGCAATATTTTGTAATTCTTTTATTTTTATTTTCATTTAAATTTTATTTTTTTAAAGATAATTTCTTTTGATTCACAAATATTTATATTTTCTATTTTTCTAATAAGTGAAGGCCCACCAGCGGCCGAGCGGTAAAGTCACTGAACACTGGTAGTTCGGTCCGAGGTTCGAATCCCGCGAACGGGCTGGCTGCAGGGGCATTTTCGTGGTTTTCCCCATGTGTAACGTGTATACGAGCCAGTTTCTCTTAGAAAGTCCTCCACGAAGGCATCCCTCCCCTTAGGCAGATAGCCCTCGAGGCTTTGCCATAATTACACACACACACACACACACTCTAATAAGTGAAACATTTAATTAGATTCTGATATTTTGTTTTCATAAGATAAAGTACGAAACCTTTGTTAAAATTTTCATAGCTCACTGTAGTTCAGTGACCGTATTTTAATGTGCCATTTAATTCGCGAGTCCATTCATCCGATTTGAAACTTGGAAATGAATTAACAAATCGATCTTTCCATTCAATTGGTCCTATCGACTTGAATACAGTGAGCCTGAGTAAACGGGAAGTATCTTTCGTAAATATAAAAACCATTATAAGCGCATTTCTGAATAATAATTTTAAAATATAATTTTTACAGCTGTTTGACGCTGCTTTCAAAAGATTTCTTAATTATAAATATGAATATATGTACTGAAAATTACGAAGAGAATAACACATACGTATCTGTTATTACGAGAATAAGTATTGCTAATGAATGCAATAGGGCTTGAAAACTCATTTTGATTCACCTTTCTTTTCTTATGAATGACGAATATCTGTTTGCCATACACGTGATCAAATAGGGAATAAGTGTTTAATCCGTAAGATTATAAGTATTGATTAACATTTCATATAACTACTTCTAATTGAGGCTTTCTAAGAGCAACCCCCTTAATTTTGACTCGCAGCTTTTAATTTTAGACTAGGATATGAGCATAGAATCTACCTTTAAACAATGAGATTTTTTTTTTAAAACACTGTGGCATGACAGTGCCTAGTAATAATAGTTTTAGCGTCACTAAGAATCATTTTCTGGATTCTCATATTGATTTTTTTTCCAAAAGATATTAAAAGCTGCAATTGACGAGTATGAGCAATGCATAATACATACATATATAACGTAAGCATACCATAAAGAAAAATGAACCCCAACAAAAGCTGATCGACTGCTATTAAACTCTAAAGAGGGGTTTATCAGAGGGAAAATGGTAATTAAAATCAATTAAAATTCCATTTAATTGATTTTAATTATTTATTTACTGTATCGATTTATTACTAATTGTAATGGATTGGAATATTTGAATATGAATTAGCTGAATATTTAAGAAAAATATTATGATTGCGAGAATAGGAAAAAAAACATTTTTTGAATATTTACTTTCTTATAGAATGCAGATGAATTCATTTTTACTCAATGAAAATCAAAATTTAGTAGCTAATTAATCTGTTCTGTATCGAGCACTTTAGTTCAGTGATCCGTATTAATGTGCGCTTTTTTTTTAAAAAAAATTAAATGCTTCAAGAATAATTAGAAAAGGGCATAACTCTCTTCTTACCCTTAAATTCTTCAATAAAGAAACTGCATTTTCAGCTATAATTAAGTGAAATAATTTTCTAAATATAATTCAAAGCATGAAAAATAAGGTACATAAACAGCTTGGAAATGGAACTAGCATTGAGATTCTCTTTAAGAAATATGGTGAAGCTTAACAAAAAGTCTACGAAGTGAAGTAATTCCGTAGAATATTTTCTAACTCTTTATGAATAAATTGCACTCAATTATACTTTATAAACGACATGTAAATACTATTTAATGTATATGTGTGGATGTGTGTGTGTGTGCGGCTCGCTAGCGGCTGAGCTGTAAAGTCGTTGAACTCTGGCAGGTCGATCCGGGGTTCGAATCGGGATCGACGGGGATGGCTGTATTGGCGTTTTCGAGGTTTTCCCCACGTGTAACGTGCATAAGAGTCAGTTTTGCTTCGAAAGTTGTCCACGAGGCACCCTTACCCTTACCCTTAGGCAAATAACCGTCGAATGCTTTGATATAATCAAACAAATAAGACCAAACAATAGATATATAAATAAGTAGCTTAAAAAACTGCTATATTTTATGTATACTTATCAAGTAGTATTTCAATATATATAATGATTAAAAGAAAGGAAAAGTCGGATCCTAACTGATTGTATATAATGTAATCCCTATGAAGGCCCTAACAATTCTTTCTCACTTAAAGTCGTAACCCAAAAAGAGAACAAATTAAACTTCAGATACGTATACAATACTGAATCGAATACAAAAAATACAAAATATAAAAATAAATTATATATGTACGAAACCTAACTAACTATTTATATTGATATTACGTAAATATAGGTATGGTAATGAACACTGTATAATAAAGATATTTTATACCTTGTTCTATATTTGGTTCCATTTATATATACCTATACATAGATATATATATAATTTAAGGATTCCATTTAAGGATTATAGTAGTAGTTAATACTACTACATATAAAAAAAAACAGTCCTTAGCCGTGAAAAGGTTGAAAGCCATTCGATTATGACTATTATCTCACATACTCAGTTACTTCGCATACATGGAACATAGCATTCGAAATGAAAAACTCAATATTTAGTACAAATTCATTCGTGTAACAAATATCTGTCTTTCTACACCTATGGCTTTAAAAAAAGATGTTATTTATCTTACAGTTTATCGTTAAGTAATACATTTTCATTGTACAAAATTGCATTCATTCAAAGAATTCAATTTGTATTTTCCTCTGTATAAAACTGAATGTAGAGAAGTTAGATGTTTAAACAACCCCCACATTTTCAAAAACATCTGGAGCAAGATTGTCTCCTCCTTGTCAGCTCTCCCCCTGAAAAAAGGGATTGTAAATTTACGACCTGACCGCATATGGGGGTATTTCATCGTGCCTACATCAGGCCTTTTTAGGTGTGTTACGGCCAGCTGGAAGAAATTCACGAAGGTCACGGGTCTGATCAGCAGCTCACTCTCTAGGCAAGCAGCAGCGGTGACAACAGACAGTCCCGTGTCTGGCTCGAGTGCGAAGATGAGAAACCTGGGCTAGGAACGCGCTGTAGACAGAGTGGATTTTCTGCAAAATCTCATCGATTTATTAAATCATAATGTAATTAAGTCACATGACACTCTAAACATACATTCAAAAATGATGTGAACATCACATGACTTCCTTGTACGGCTTATTAAATTATGCACATTTTTTGCTGCATTTCGTTTAAACTTATTTTCTCGTATTTCATTAAAGTTATATTTCTCATTCAATTAATTCAATTCTCACTCGCGGCAAGGCAAAAATAAATGAAAACTCAAATCACCTTCATTAAAAATTGTAAGATACAGAAAAACATAAACCATCAAATAGAGTTTAAAAAACAATATTTACAATCAAAATTTATAGTTTTCACGCAAAAACAAGCTATCCGGCCAGCGGGCAAGAAGGCAGATTTTTCGGTGCACAAAACTGAAAGTTTACTTTTCATCCCACTCGGCAAATAGACACTGAAAGTGCAAAATCTGACTTAAAATTCACTATTCTACTAAGAGCTTCAAATGTAAACAAATGGCGGCTTCGTTAGGGTTAGCTGCGCCACTTAAACTTTTAAATTGTTGATAATTCTACAACTATTGCATGCAGATTAGTTAAAGGCATAAAACCTTAACTGGAACATAAGAACAACACAATTCAACCACTTTTAAAGCAAAAAACGCACAATTTACCAACATACAAGAATAAAAAAACTGAGCTCACTGAGACGGGTAACAGAATGAGTATAAAGAAATATATAAATAGGCTAAAAATTTGAATTAAAAAAATAGAATAAAATTTTTTTAAACCCGTCCTGCGCTGTAGCTGCAGGATTGAAGTAGAATAAACTTAAAACTCATTCACTAGTAAATAACTCAGAGTGAGTGAGTGAGTGATTATGGCGCAAAAACCAGAGATGATTATGATGCGCCAAACAAAAGATGAGATGATTACAATTGATGACATTAAAATTCAATAAATAAAAACAAGTAGATAAATGTACCAAATCCAGAGGATGAAGTCATATAAACACAAGTTAAAAGCACATATTAAAATTCAAGACACAGTCTTCAAAATAAATTACATTAGGTAATAAAAGCCAATCTCTTTTAAATAATAAAATAAATTACAATTGACCTCTCTTCCGATTAAACGGTCGAGAGGTAAGTCACAGCTATTAAAATATTTCTGGCGAAGACTATTAAAACATGGACACTCAATTAAAATATGAAGAACAGATAAACAAACATTACAATTAAAACAAACAGGCTCATTTTCAGCTTTGAGAAGATAGTTATGTGTGACTCTAGTGTGACCTATTCTGAGGCGAGTCAAAAGAACGTCCTCCTTACGATTTCCAGCAAAATCCCAATGTTCAATTCTAGGCTTCACGTTTCTCAACTTGTTGTGATGCTGAACATCCCAAATTTGCTGCCATTTTTTCCGCATCTTCCCCTTGATTACACAGCAGATGTCTCTAAAAGGAATAAGGCGAGTGGACGGTTCAACGGCATATTTGGCTGCGATGTCTGCAAGCTCGTTTCCCTTTATTCCTGCATGTCCAGGGACCCAGCTGTACAGGACTTCATATCCTCGAATTGTTAAATTTCTTTGAATTTTGAGAACATCCACTACCACAGGATTCTGCGTGTTGGGGAAAGCTTCCAAGGATTTAAGAGCACTATACGAGTCTGTATAAACTATGAACTTTTTGTGGCAGAGTTTTGAGATGTACAAAAGACCGTAATATATTGCAGTTAGTTCAGATGTTAGGACTGAGAAAGCATGGTGCAGGCATCGGCCCTCAATGTAATCTTGAAATACAAAAGCCATCCCGACATGATCATTTGACTTTGATCCATCTGTGTATATCGGATGATAACTGCTATATTTGTGCCTGTGCTCAGCGAAGACTTGTCTGTAAACGATCTCGTTAGTGCTCGCCTTTACGTGATGTTTGAAAATATCGAGAAGCTGGATCCGTGCATTTTCCCAAGGTGGAATTTCAAAATTCTGTACTGCTTGAGGCCACATATCAGAGAGGGAAAGTTCCTCAATGACAGGGCGAACTCTTAAAGGAAAAGTAGGAACACAGGATGGACGTGTTTCATATAATGTGTTACACTCATTATCGAGTAAGCACAGCTTATTGGGATGTTCAGGTTGGGATAGAATATTAAAATATTGCAAAAGGGATAATTGCTCACGCCTCAGATAAAGTGATGGTTCGTTAGAGTCAACATATAGGCTCTGTACAGGAGAAGTCCTGAAAGCTCCTGAACAAATCCGCAGACCTTGATGGTGAACAGGATCCAGTTTTAACAAAACAGATGACCGAGCGGATCCATAAACAACTGAGCCATAATCCAGTCTAGAGCGGATAAACGCTCTGTAAATGCGAAGTATAGAGCAACGCTCTGCACCCCAGGAGCTGTTCGCCAACACTAAATAACTCAGAGATCTAAATTCACTAGTAAATTGGAATAAAAGCAAGGCAATTTCTCTATAATATAATAATTGCAACCGTGTATAAGAGGTTTAACACAATATCAGAAATTATCCAATTAAAGAGGGAAATCATAGTAGAACAATCTCGAAAAATAAAAATGCGAAAGGGAAAATATATAAAATTATATAAATAAAAATTAATCTCCTTATATTGACACTCCAATTCCGAATTCATCAGGGGGAAATGGTGCTACCGATTGCAATCAAAAAGGGAGGTGCACAACTTCATGTTATAGCAGTCTCATATACAAAAGGTGCACAACTACATGTTATAGCAGTCTCATATACAAAATTTTAAAGTTCTAAGGCCACTCGTTTTTTGAGTTATGGAGATACATACATACGTACGTACAGACGTCACGAAAAATCTCTACATCCATTTTGGGAAAAAGAGTCCTTTATTGTCTGTATGTACAGATTCTACGAAACATCTTTCAAATGCAATAGAGTGCGGTTTAATTTAATGTTCTGATTTGGTGCAATTATATTTAGATCAATAAAGGCAACTTTAATGCCATATTTTCTTAGAGGTTTATATTTTTTTGTTACAACACTCATCACAGCGCTTAATGGGATTAGCATTACAGAGGCAAGCAAGCAGACAAAAAATACACGTGTTCGTTGGCTGCCTGTTTGTTTGTGGTTTTGCAACGATAGAATTTTAATTCTAGTACCTTTGGTACTATTTCTTATTTCGATAAAGTATGGAAAACAATAAATTGGAAAATCAAAATTACATAACACAACCGATATTTTAACACAATAGAATTAAGTATATTGCAAGATAATTCAATATTTTGTACAGGTAAAAGTGTGCTTTGAAAGCCAAAAGGGAAATATTTAATAATAAGAATTTGTTTCACATAAAAAACTAGTTGAAAAATGATAAAATAAATATAAAAACAAAAGTTGTAATAACGTGTATCATAAGAAATAAAAAATGAAAATCATAAGAAAACTTCAGATATAGGAAAGCTGAAACAAAGCCAATATCGCACATTCATAAATTAATTTTATCCCCATATTTCCCTTTCATTTAAACACCGTAAGACAGTAGCAATAAAAAAAGAATAATATAACACGAAAATAATCAATGAATAATGAAATTACAATGACATCTTATAAATCAATGGCATACGTACATTTCCACTGCCTGCATTTATGACCATGCTGTTAAGCTTATGAATAGGAGTTTTTAAATGTAAATGTGTAGAGACATCAGGTTTGTCGAAGCAGTAAACATGAAAAATATGCAATGCCCTTGCCGAAATTCGAGCTCCGGAACTCTCGATTGCTAGCTGGGCGTGCTTCCAATTACACTATGAATGTGCACTGAAAGGAGAGGGCGAACTTTACAAATTTATAAAAGTTTAATTGATTAACTGTATAATTAATTAATTTCAAAGAAATTAATAAGTCTAAAATCAATTCATAAATTACATGTGAATCAGCAAGTAATCCATTATGCAGCTCCAGGATGTTTAGAATTAAAGTGTAAGCACTGGATTAAAAGATAAAACTGTTAATATGTTAATACTGTTAATAATATATCAATGTTACACTAAAGATGTGAATAAAATAATGGTAAGTCGACACAAAAGAACTTATACATACACGAAGAGATCCTGTTCATGTATATTATAAGGTATTTTACGCAACTAACCAATTATTATGATTTAAGCCTGAGGTATAATTTTTCTTTCCGTATTCCTTAACAGAATGCAAATTAGTTTTGCGTATTTAACGTAAAGGCTTTGAATGATTAGATGAGAACTTCTGTCCCGTTACTTACTCTGCTTAAATTTGTATTCCGGCTTTAGTGTCATGCAAGCCGAAGTTTTAAAAATGCACGTCGGTAAATAGCTGAGTCAGCCTAAATAGGTTATTTTATGTATAGTCTCGGTCTGTGTTACTTACACTGAAATTTAACATTCTATTATGCTAATTTAAATACCCGAAACGTAGCGGAAGTCCGTTGCCGTAGTAGCAGCTGTGTCTGTTCTATTTAGTTTAAGACTACGTAAAATACTTATTTTAACTATATAGCGATAACTCGCTGTCTACCTAATAGGATCTTAATAGGACTTTAGCTTCGAGTTACAGCAAGGCCATCCAGTATACACTATTGTTCGAGTAATTTTAAATAAAAATATATTCAAGAACTTTCTTAAATATTTCACGGAAATCATTAATAATGACCATTCCGTGAATTCATTCCCCAAATTAGAAAAAAACATTATGGAATTACTAAAAATTTGATACACACAGAGAAATTTTTAGACCATATTTAAAAATTTTACTATTTGGTGTTATTACTCATATTACAGTTAATCAGATTGGTTCTGTTTTACTAATTGATATTTTCAGTTATAGTAAGTGAAGTGTTTGAGATATGACATAAAGAAATTGATTGAAAATTAAGAATGCTGGGAATGTTATCGAGAGCTCATAATATCATCAAATTTTTTAATGTATTTCAATTGAAAATAACTCTCTTAAAGCGATATATCATTCTTAAAGATTTGTAACCTCTTAACATATTGTTAAAATATCGAAACTTTAATCAGTATTAAAGAAGGGGAGAAAATCTGAAAGCTTTCGTATTTTATATTACGTCCAAAGAGGCTTTTTTTTAAAGTTTTGTGAGCTACCTTTATTTATTAAATATCATGTTCTTCGCCATTAAACCACAAAAACTCAATTCAAGAGCAGTATCACAAAATAATTTAAAAAGAGCATATATTTAGAATTTCCGATACACAGTCTCGCGTGGAGATAACTTATTTTTCGTACGGTGTTGAAATCATTGACTTTGTTAATCAAAAATTCGTTAGTTTTCAAAATACGAAATAGATAATAAAACAAATTTCAAACTCCAAATTTGGGCTTCCAGATTCTCATATTCGAGTAGGGGACTACGTTATTCAAAATTTGATGTCTGCAGGTACCGTGGTTTTTTTACGGTGCAGAAATATACATACATTCATGCGGATTCTTCATTATTTAATTTCTTTAAATATAATGCAGGACTCTAATATTTGGTGGCAACAATTAGAAAAGTGAAACGCCGCTTACAGTGAACCAACGCAAATTGCCCAAACGAAATTAATAGCCCCTCTGGCGAAATTGCCCCTTTGGGTTAAAAAATGATTTTAATTTCTGCATACCTTAATTTAATACAAACATAAAATATGTAAATAAATAAACGTTTAATTTTACTTGACTATTAAAATAATACTAGTGAATGATATGGATAACTGGGTTTCCAGCTATCGAACAAATATAGATTTTCAAAATAACTACTATAACTAAATAACATGGAATTAAAAAAATAAATGCCAGTTGCGGGTAGGAAAAAAAGGACTCACCTTAAATGCAGAGACATCTCTAAGAGATGATCTTCGGAAATAAAGCTCAGAAGTATGTAGTAGTTGGGCTGCTGATATATATTCTGGAACCCATAGTTTAGTAGCACCAACACATTTCCAGGCCTTCTTCGAATCAATTTTTGTATTTCTTTTTTAAGAAAGAATTCTTTTGTCTGAACAGTCGTGATGAAACGGTTTGCTTTTCGCAAATGGTGCAAAATGTACTTCGTTACAGCGGGATCAGTTTCCAAGAACAGGTATGCTGCGACTTGCCACGAGGTGCATACCATATGAAAGAAGTCAGAGACAACATCGGAATCTGGATAATCTTTGTCGAAAAGAACTTTTACGAATTCGCGAATTGCTACCAATCTTAAAGGCTCCAGGATTTTATCTCGCAGTGGCTGCGAACTCACAGTGTCAGTGACTGCTGCACCACCTGTAGAAGTAAGATATAAAGATTCCTCCACATAATCATAATTGTATGCCTTCAAAAGCTTTAAATAAAACCTTGCGGTTATCATCTCGCCATTCACTGCAAATGTTTCTAGTATTTTCCTGCGAAAATCGCGAAAGACTGTGGCTGACTCGGCAGCCTTTAAGACATTCATTCGCTCCGTTGTTCTGAATATTCGAACGAATGGTCCATTAGGCACAATAGGTTTAGATACGGGTCCCAAATTCAGGATTGAAACCAGTCTTTTAGGTTTGTTTCCAGGGCAAAATTCAGGGACACTTAAGTCCAAATATGCCACTGAACTGGCATCGCTGACCCAGAAAGCACTCATATTTAACGTAATATGAAAAGTCTTAGTCGTTAATAAAAATATTTCAATTCACGTTTTGTATGTAATACTGTCTTTGCGTTCAAAGCAAATCGCATAAAACCAGAGGCAGCTTTCTAATATCATGAACTAACTTAAGCAGAGGAGACCTTAAATCTTGCGAAATTCTGCTATCTTTCCAGCTACGCTGGAAGACCATTGTGCCTGGCACTGTGTTCTATATACAACAAAAGCACTTAAAGAACGCACACTAATAAGATAAGCGACTAAGGAAATGTGAAATCCTGTTAATTCTCTAAGGGGTTGATTTATATAAAGAGTATCTTTCAAGTTTGCTGGGGTTGTTAGTGAGGGAGTAATTTAGGATAAGAATTTCGTTTGCTTAAGCATTTCAGTTCTGTGCGTCATCAGCATTTCATTTATTGCCTTACTAGTCTTAAATGATGTCAGTAAGCCTTTGATCTGAGGCAAGGAGTTGTAAGACGTTGTTTGATGATCATACCATAGTGACTAAGAGGAAAACCACTTAGTCAATATAATATATTTGCAATAGAACTAACTTAAGGTACTTAAAATAATTATTGTAACATAAATTTCTTGCTGTTTATACATAATGCAATCCAACAGTTCTGTATTTTCAAAACCGAAGACAATTCATCCCGATCCTAAACAGTGATGTGTTTAGCTATCCTTTCAAGGAATACAGTATATTTATTGCTATTTATTAGATTTCATCGATACACATTAGAGGAGCTACGTGAGTTATTTGAAGATTAGCTTCTAGAATACCTCCTAAGGGACAATGGGTCCTGTTTACGTTGCGCATGGGGAAAATTACGAAACTTCCCACGCAGGAAATTTCTTAACGGGATCCTAGGACAAATTACCTAGATTCAGCAATCTAAGGCATGTAGATCTAATATACTCAGATTCAGTAGGAATATTTATATACATATGTGTATACCATATAAAGTTCTAGTTTTGATTAGTTATAGTTCTTTAAGTCTCCTTTTCTTATTTGGATAGTTTCGCTTTCAGCTCTGAACATAACAGTTCTATAATAAATCTCTCTGAGTTAGGTTAGGCCCACCAGCGGGCGAGCGGTAAAGTCGCTGAACACTGGCAGTTCGGTCCGAGGTTCGATTCCCGCGAACGGGCTGGCTGCATGGGCGTTTTCGTGGTTTTTCCCATGTGTAACTGTATACGAGTCAGTTCCCCTTACAAAGTCCTCCACGAAGGCATTCCTCCCCTTAGAAAGTCCTCCACGAAGGCATGCCTCCCCTTAGGCAGATAGCCCTCGTGTGCTTTGCCATAACTCAACACATCAACACCAACACGCCATGACTTCCGTTTTCTTTCATAAACTGGATGACTTTGCATTTGGCATCCCTCCCCTTAGGCAGATAGCCCTACCGAGCTTTGCCGTAATCTCAATAAACCAAACCAAAACTGAGTTAGGTTATTTATAATTAATCCCTCTCATATGATTATTATGTAACGCTCGTGACGCGTGTATTTATGAAACGAAAAAAAATTAGTTTTAGCGAATAATGATGACAAATTTTGCAAACCCAAACTTTAATTAACTAGTATAGAGAAAAAGCAGAACTGTAACTTTACTAACATCCACATTGCAATGTATGCATTTCTTCTCTGGTTTCTGCTGTGCAAACATGCAGTTCACCGCTTCTCTTCTTCACTTCAAATATATTGTTTTCAGTCTGTGAAAAGCACAGACGTAATCGTTGAAGAATGAGCTTGCGTATTACGTCAAAATATAATGGGCCTGCATATGAAATTTTATTAAATATTTAGCTGAGTCTCAAACTTTCTTCAAAGTTTTCTCAAGAATAAAATCGATTTTGATTGCTGTTACATATTTATTCAATATCTATGGTATCGTCTAAAAATTTTTTTATTCAATATATATTTTTTATTTATCGGTTTCTTATCTTTTTCAAATTTGAATCACTGTGTTTTAAATTTATCAATGGTCCCTGTTGTATTTTGACTTTTAAAGAGTTTACCAGATTATCTATAGTTTTAATTATTTATTTTATTTTTATATTGCTATCTAATGTGTTACCAGTTCAACAATGTATACTCACCCTTTATATTTAAATTTTACGCCAGTGACTTTTTGCAGAGTTAAAACAATAACATTTCAAGATGAATCATTTTAGAAATAATGACATCTAAATCACTGAAAATTCTAAATGAAAAATTAGAAATCGGCTGATATCCGTAATTGCGCTAAAGAAGTAACGGAAGTATAAAGCAAAATACTATTGTGAAATGTTCAAGAGATAAAATTCATCAAAGTAGACTATTGTTAACTTTCTAACAACTTAATTTCCTGCTAGAGGAATGGTGAGGTGAGAAGAAATAACAGTTCCCGCCGCTTATTAAACTCACTTGTTAATAAACTCAGTCGCTTATTACGATCAAATTTCGATTAACCAAAACTAATCAATAGGAGAAACCGCCATTTATTAAACTCATATCCGTTGCTTGTTAAACTCAAGATTAGAAAAGACTTCTTCTGTACAAGAATATTCTACTTTTAATTATCAAAACTTTTCTTAGTTTACTCATTTAACGTATTGTGGACCGTGGCTTTGTCATTCAGGCGAGTAATACTTAATAAAACGGGTTTGACCGAAATTTCCTGTCCTTGCACTTTTGAGACACTGTTTTCAAAGTTTTTTGTTGGTTCAGGTGCGATGCAGAAGGTTTCTTGGGTACACGCAATGACTTCGCTATCCCAGTTAACTATTTTCGAACAGATATTAGTTCATAACTCACTTAGTGATCGGAGAAGTCCAAAATCATGAAGGAAGCAATTATAGCATAACGAGGAAAAGCAGTAAAAGTTCAAACGTCATGGTTTTCATCAGTGACGAACGAAACTTCGTTTTAACACCAACTGGGTAATGCCCAAAATGTTCTTTGTCCGCACTTAAAGAGAAAAGTTCAAAGAGGCAGAATTTTCTTATCTTAAGATTATCAAAATCAGTCTTACAGAGCAGGGGTTTTCAACCAAGCGGGAATTCCCCCCAGGGGAGAGCTTCAAGGGGTAGATAAGGTCAGTCTTTTATTGATCTCTTAAGTATTTGTGGCTAAAAAGGTTGAAAACCACTGCCTTTGAGGAGCATTGCAAATGAATGAATCAAATTCCCTATCGAATAACAGCTGAAGCTTTTGAATGGAAAGGAAGTGGTGACTAAACTGTATGTACTTGAACAAAGCTGTAGCAAAGCGTCGACATTTCAATGGGAGAACTTGCGCTTCGAAGCGACCGCAGCGCTCGAAGCGGTTGCGATATGGAAACAAAATCAGTAAAACTGCACCTGCTCCTTTTCTTTTCAGTCATTGGATATTCATTTTGATTTTGTTTCGCTTCTTTTCCCGCCACAGCTTTGAACCAGCTTTTGCAAAAATGCCGTACGTGCAAAAAGTGTGTGTGTGTATTTAATTATGGCAAAGCACACTAGGGCTATCTGCCTATGGGGAGGGATGCCTTCGTGGAGGACTTTCTAAGGGAAACTGGCTCGTATACACGTTACACATGGGGAAAACCACGAAAACGCCCATGCAGCCAGCCCGTTTGCGGGATTCGAACCTCGGACCGAACTACCAGTGTTCAGCGACTTTACCGCTCGGCCACTGGTAGGCCCGTACGTGCAAAAAAGATTTTGTCAAAATTAGATAGATTACATGTCTACAGATTTCCTATAGAAGAGCAAAGGTTAGTACTTGATTATTTTACACTTTTGTTATTTGTAAGCGGATTAGAAATGTGATTATTTTATATTTAAGCGTGAGAATAATTTTTTTTTTTTTTTTTTTCTATTCTGCGTGGCATGGTTTATATATGTAATAACTTACTTATCTCTTTTTCTACAATATATGGCTGTGTGTCCATTAAATCTATTGGTTTACCGCACTGCAGAAAAATCCATATGACTTACAGCAAGCATTTTCTCAGCAACATTTAATTTTACAGAGGGGACTTGCATTAAAAATAAGCATTTTAGTAATCTTCTTTATTTCATTTATGTAACAATTTTTTATGAAAAATATACTGGGTTTTAAAATGATTTTAAAAACTGAATAATTTAACACTTTAATGCCCATTTTCCAGCTTTTACTAGTATATTTGCCATAAAAAATTAATAAGTCGTCTCAAAATTAATACTTTTGAGAAAGAAATTTAAGAATAAAATTGCTCAAAAATTATGAAAATCTTCCTAAAATGCACCTATGCTATATTTAACAAAAAATAAAATGATCCAAATAGTTTCTCTGAAATCCTCTAAAATATGAATTATTGATAAAATGAGGGAATGACATATTACTATTAAAATGATGATAATTCATCAGACATTTATACTCATCACTTCCATCAAAATGCATGTTTTTGGCAACCCCTTTTGCTAGAAAATTGATTCTGTTATAAATACCTAAGAAAAATGTGTTTTTAATTATCTGCAATTATCCGTTAGAGAGTATACAATTAACACGCGAATAAATAGTAAAAACTTAATAAGATATTTAATATTTTGAAGAATATTACAGTAACCTAAGATCCTTGAAATCTGAGTTTAGAAAATTTTGCTATAGCATCTTTGAAATTTGTGCTATTCATCTAGCAATCTTTCCAAAAACATTAGTTGCTTAGAAATTGCATATTTTGCTATCTGACTACTGTTATTTCCGTGACACGCAGATCTGAGGTACCATCAGTTTTGCTATATCATAGAATAAAATTTTGCGTTATGTAAGCAGTTTATTGTTTATTTTCTAAACAACAGCCGCATATAAAAGCGAAAATTTATAATACAATGTAATGGTAATATCTGCCATTATTTGTGGAAAAATTTCAACAATACAATGATCGATCAGTGGAATTTGGGAGTTAGTTATTGCGAAATTCCTCCTTATTACTCATTACATTACCCCAAAAATATGTGAAGGGTGATATAAAATTAATTAAATTATAAAAATAAAACTTAATAACGAAAGTTACCAATATACCAAACTCGAGGACATGAGAAATAATAAGAATAATAAACTAACTATTCGTTCTAATGCACGCTAATTCTATACATATATATGACTCATACCTACTGAAAGCGAATATATGCCGTATTCTCGAATATAAGCTGATACGTGTATGAGCCGAGAAGTAACATTTTATTGCAAAATTTAGGGCAAATTGAAAAAAAGTGTTAAAAAAAATTGAAATACGAAATGTTTTGTTAAAAATGGTTGAGGGGAAAAAAAAAAGAATTCGTCAATGATGAACGTATAGAGAGTTATAGATATAAAAGGCCTGTTCCCTTAAGACTTTCATATCCGTAAAACACCTCCTATCCATACAAATTTGTATCCCTAAAATTATACTTGTGGCTTTCTTAGAATTAGTTATTGTTTTCAGTTTCACGAATTTCGTGTCCGGGTGAAATAGAAAGCATTGTCAACAGGTAAAGGACCTACAGAGCCCCGACCCAATAATCAGTGTCCAAATCCGGCGGCTATGGCGAATGTGCCTCAAATAGCTCCCCCGGTTACTCAAGTAGAAAGTGGAGACTCCGAGGATGTTTTCTCCTCTACTTTAAAATGCCTAATTGAAATCTCCCGCGATCCTGCGGTAGATAGGCATATTCTACAACAAGCCTTCCAAAGGGCCCTGCCAAAGCTTAGGCAGGCAGACGCTCTTACGAGGGCCTTCCTAATTTATGAAAGCTATATTATGCTTTCAAATTAGGATTTCTCGGCTATTTTAGACCCGTGTCTTAAGTTTTTCAGAGCTGTAACCTTTTACCACGGCCTTAAATTCAACTGTTTATGACAAAGTTCAATTACCAACAGAGAACTTACCATGTGCACATGGAATGCAAACGGCCTCATCAATAAGATCGATGAGGTCAAAGATTTTATTGTAGTGCACGATCTTGACGTGTTATTAGTCCAAGAGACTCATCTTACCCCAGGGAGAACTCCCAAAATTGGGAATTATGATATGTACTCGACTGACAGGGTGTCATTAGCCAGGCGTGCAAGTGGTGGCACCTGTATCTACGTGAAGCGTTCGATTAAGCATCACATGATACCCCCTCCTGATTTAAGTATTTTGGAAGCGACAATTATCAAAATTTTCCTCCAAAATTCTCCCCCACTAACAGTCATCTCGGCGTACCTGCCTCCACTATCAACTGCACGTGGAAGAGGTACTTTTCCTGTCAGTGATTTTGATAAACTTTGATCATTATCAAATCACCTAATTATTGCTGGTGACCTAAATTCACGTCATACCGCATGTTTTTGCCCTAACAGGAACAGATATGGCATTAGCATACCTGCCAACTTTTACGAATTTTTCGTAATTTTTACGAAAATGCGTTTGTCTTTACGATTTTACGATCGTAATCCATTTTTTACGATTTTTTTCCTTTTTCAAGTGTTTTTAGTGATTTTTGTCGAAATTTTAGAATTTTTCGCCAATTCAGCGATTTTCGCCAATTGCATCGTGTTTTACCGCCAACTACCGACTACTTCGAATCCAGTAACCTGCGTTTTCTCCCAACTCGCCGCTTAACCAGCCAATCCAATGCACTGAACTTGTTTCTCCCACTCTTTCCTTTGTGGGCGCCAGATTATATTTTTCGCGTTCGCTTCAGCAGCAAGGGAATTACTCAGCGAGCGTGGATTGTCGCATTCTGTTTTTTTTTTTTTTTTTTTTTTTTTCCTCTTTGTTTGTTTGCACGTGCTACGAATTTTCTTAATACGTCGTTGTTACGAAATGTCACTCATTTCAAATGAGTTAAAAAAATAAACGTATTCTCAATATTTTCGGCCTGCCTACAAAGCCGAATTTAGAACAATTAAAGAATCCTTCAAAGGAAATAACTATGCATTTTGCAACGTGTGCGTGTGTGACTTCATAATAAGTCACGGTGGAAGAAGCGACATTGTGAAGCAAGTTAAGTCTAAAAAGCATGAAGTTAATGCTTCGGCTTCGACAACGCCAAAGAAAGTGGATGATTTTTTTTTCAAATTCGTCTACGAATTCGGATGCCGATGTCATTTTGGCAGAGCGTTTGTTTACTGCATTCCTCATCGAACACAACGTGCCGCTAAGCGCTGCCGATCACGCCGGTCAACTTTTCAGACGGATGTTTCCCGACTCCAAGATTGCTCAGAAATATGCTTGTGCTCGCACGAAAACATCTTCTATTGTGAACGAAATTGCTTGCGATGCATAAAGTAAAACGATAGCTGCACTCCAGAATTCAGCATTTTCGGTGTCAATCGATTGCAGCAACGACAGCGATTGGAAGCTTTACCCCATCGTTGTCACATATTTCTGTGATGTTTCTAATGAAATGAAAACTCATCTTTTGCGTCTTCCATTGTTAAATGGAGATGCTACGGAGGAAAATATTGCCTCCTTGGTAATTAATGAGTTGAAACAACATCCCAATATCAAACTGCATTTCATTTGGTGCAGATAATGCTCATGTCATGGTGGGTGACAAAAAGGGTGTAGCCTCTTTCCTCAAAAAAGAACAAAATGAATTAATTGTTATTGGATGCCCATGCCACTTAATTAATTTGGCAGCAGAAAAAGCTGCAGCTGCTTTACCATTAAATATTGACCAGCTTCTGATTGATGTGTTTTTCTATCTGGAAAAATGTGTAAAAAGGAAAGAAAACCTCAAGAATTTCCAAGAACTGTGCTCTGGTGAAACGAGAAAAATTCTGAAACATGTATGCACGAGATGGTTATCCTTAGGCAGAGCGCTAGGAAGGTTTATTGAACAGTGGGATGCATTGCTAAAATATTTCCACGAAGAGACCAAAACGAAACCACAGATCCCATCAAATTTGTCAGCATATAAGATACCGAAAACCAACTTTGCTTCTAATCAAAATGCTTTAAAAGGGAAAAGCCAACACACAGAATCAAACTCTTTAAAAAGAAAATGCTTAGAAGACTCCTCAAAGGTCAACTTGTTAAAGAAGTTGAAGGGAAGAAGAAACAGTCTTCTATTAGCCGGGAGGAAAGGATTTTCTATCTTCTTTCTTTGGATTTGAACAAAGCATATTGTAGTTTTGTGTTAAGTACCATTAAGATTTTTGAAAGTGTAAATACCCTTCTACAATCAGCTTCGCCAAAATCTCTCCTGCTTATCCAAATTCTTAATGATCTTTTGAAAGAACTTTATACTAAGTTTGTAAAACCGTCCGTTGTGAAAAACAGTGTGTTGATTCGTGTTGCCTATAATAGTTTGGCAAATCAAAAGGATGACAATGCTCTTATAATTGGAAACCAGGGAACTTGTAAATTCTTTGAAAGATCATGAGAAAAAAGAATTTTTTTTAGTGTGTTAGAAAGTACTTTTCCTCAGCCTGTGATTACATTGTAAGGAAGTTTCCTTTGCAAAATGAAGTTCTTTTAAATGCTGAAGTGGCAAATTTGAAAGAAATTGAAAATTCGGCTTTTGAAAAGATTTGTTTTTTTATTGATAAATTTCCATTTTTGTTAACAATTAAAGAAAATGAATGCCATAATGATGCTTTAGATGAACTACAGAACCAATTTTCTGCTGCACAGTTTGAAGACTTTGCCAGTTCTGGAGAAGATTTACTTCTGGAGTTCTGGACTTGATGTCCTCGTTGGTACCTTAAAAAGAATAAAAAGAGCTGATGGAACACCAAAATATGTTACACTAGCAAGAGTTTTATGTGCTATTCTCGTAATTCCACACAGTAATGCTGAGTGCGAGAGAGTCTTCAGTGTTGTGAAGAAAAACAAAACTATGTTTCGTTCTTCAATTTCACCAAAAACTCTAGAAAACATTTTAATTGCTAAATGTTATGAGGAAACTAATTGTTATGACAGGAAATTTTCTAAAGAATTTTTGGCTAAAGCCAAAAAATGCACTCTAAATTCATTGCAATAATTTTTTTGTGTAACATTAAGTTCTTGTTTTATGTTTCCTAATAAATTTTTTAGTTACTACTTAATTGAGATTTACTAATGTAAGTACAATTTTCTTTTTTCTATTTGTATAAATTGTTATTTTTTTAATATCAAAGCATGATATTAATTCTTCGTGTTCTTCTGAATTTTGGAGAAATCTATTGAATTTTTGTCTTTAGAGGTTGGCAGACATGCATTAGTCTAAATTCATGGTGCCAGAGAAACCATATACAGATCACAGCTCCTACCCTCCCGACTTACTACCCTGTTAGAGGGTCCCCTGCAGTTCTTTATCTGGCTGCCTTTTATAATGTCAATTTTAGACACGAAATAAAAGTGATTCAAGACCTTGAATCTATCCAGTTTTGATCACTATCCAGTTTTGATTATCACTATCCAGTTTTGATCACCCTAGATATCCAAAATCGTTACTCAAAATTACAGGAGCAAGTCTCTACAAATTGGGACGATTTTAGATTTATTTTGGAACGTACTGCTACCCCCTATCAAAATTACCAGCAATTCGGATTCTGACAGGTGTTTACTAAATTTGGAGTCCATTTTCAAAGAAGCGAGAACTGCGGCCTCAAAACCAATTTTCTATCCGGGTGTCAGATTCCCACCTGAGACTAAATCCAAAATTAAGCAGCGGAACTTTTTGCGAAAACTTTGACAAAGGTCGCGTGATCCCAGTTCCGCGCCCAATTTCGCAAAATACAGAACGAGATAAGGACTGAAACCCGTCTCTTCAAACAGACGGAGTGGAAGCACTACATTGAGTCCCTAACGACTGAAGACAATTCGATTTGGCAGGCTGCCGCTCGAATACGCAAACAATCCAGACACATTCCGCCGCTCCAAACGGCCGATGACGCACGGATGGCTTACAAAGACACTGAAAAGACAGAAGTCTCTCCAAACGGCCGATGACGCACGGATGGCTTACAAAGACACTGAAAAGACAGAAGTCTCTCCAAACGGCCGATGACGCACGGATGGCTTACACAGACACTGAAAAGACAGAAGTCTTAGCCGACAGCCTTGCTATTCAATTCACTCCTAATAACGACGCCTACTGTAACCGCCCGGTTATTCAAGGGCTCATACATTCACGTGTTGAAGAGTTTTTAACACAACCTTTCACGCCTCAACTTAGGCCCACTGATCCTAAAGAGGTGATGGAATACATCAATAGACTGAAACCCAACAAGGCTCCAGGCATGGATTCTATCTCTAATCGCATGATTAAAAATTTCCCTGTAATGTTTATTGTTTGGATTACGGTCCTTATTAATTTTATGCTAAGGAGAAGCTACTTCCCCTACCGCTGGAAAATTGCAACGGTCGTCCCCATTCCAAAACCGGGGCAAAATCTAAAGTTACCCGTCAACTACAGACCAATTAGTCTGCTTTCCTCACTCTCAAAAGTATATGAATATGTCTTACTTAATCGCCTGAATGAATTCTGTCGAGATCAAAACTTAATCATCCCGGAACAATTCGGCTTCCGACCTAAACACTCCACGGTACACCAGTTACTACGTGTAGTGGAATTCATTCATGAAGGCTTTCGTAAGCGAGAGAATACTGGAATTGTCTATCTTGACATAGCTAAAGCCTTTGTCAGGGTTTGGCATGACGGACTTATTTACAAGCTCATGCGACTTGGGTTTCCGGCTCACATCATTAAAATTATTAGCTCGTACTTAGCCGGACGAAGCTTCCGCGTACGAGTTAACCACGAACTTTCCTCTTCCCGCCCGATCCATGCTGGATGTCCTCAGGGCAGTCTTGTCTCACATCTGCTCTTCAATATCTATATCAACGATGTGCCTAAGGGACCTAGTATCGATTTAGCTTTATATGCAGACGATACGGCCATCCTAACTCAACATACCAACATCACCACGGTAATCCCTACATTACAGAGTTACCTTCCAGCCTTAGAACTCTGGCTCGGACTGTATAAAATCAAAATTAATGTCGCTAAATGTGCTACCACTTTATTCATCCGAAGAAACATCCCTCGTTTATATAATCTAATTTTCTTCGGTGAACCTATTCCCTGGGTTACTGCTTACAAATACCTTGGTGTTTTACTAGACTCAAAATTAACTTGGCAACTTCACATTCAAAAAATTATTGCGAATGCGGAAGCTGTCAAAGCCAACCTGAGCCCCTTTTTCGCTAAAAATAGCGACCTGTCACTTGATAACAAGATCTTGCTTTATAAATCTATCATAAGGCCTATTCTCACTTACGCGAGTCCCATCTGGGGCTCAGCTGCTCTGACTAACCGTAAACACGTCCAAATTTTTCAATCAAAATTTTTACGGCAGATATTAAACGCTCCATGGTTCATAAGGAACGATGACATTCATAACAACCTCAAAATTATGCCTATTAATCGCTTTATACAGCGACTTTCGGAAAGATTTTTCAAAAACATACATCTTGTTGGAAATCCAGTATTACATACCCTGCCGGTATATGATCCTGCGGTTGCCTCTTCTAAAAAGCGACCCAGAGCAATCTTACAACCTGATTATGCTCAACTACCTCTTAAACGGCGTCGGTATTGGAATACAGACGCCCAAGTGGATGCTTACCTCTCGTTCCTAAACCCCAACCGCCCCCGCGTTAACAATGCGTAAGGGCATTGACCGGAGGAACCCTGTTCTTTAACTCTTTAAGAAGAGTCTTCTAACGTTTCTTTAACAAGAGACAACTTATCTCCGCAGCCGCACGCGACTGCACTTAATTTCTCAATAGCTTCTTAAAAGCTTTTTTTCCACCCGCCAAACGGGTTGCTTTCGACCCCCTAAGGGGACCTGTTAACGTCGCACTAAATAGCGACCAAAAATTTTCTTCTCCTCCTTCAGCTGTATCACACTGAACTGCTACTAGAACCCGCTCAACGGGTTTCGCCCCCAGCCCTTTTTGCCCAACTCTCCAGATTGCTTGTCCAACGGATTTTTGCTGTTGATATCAAGAATCAAGGAAATGTATTGCACCTTTTTATTCTTTTCAAAACTTTTTGAATGTTGACTCCTCTCTCAAAATTTATTCCTGGCCCTTTTTAAACACGAAATTTAATTTAAAGATTTTCTAAGAATTTTCCTTTTTTCTCATGCGGAAGGCATTATCTGAAAAGCTTTTATTTTTATAATTAGGCTTCAAAATTTTCCATTATTAGATGAACCCCTCATTTGATGTAATTATTTTATCTCTGATGATGTGCAGTTAAAGGCCTAGCCTAGCGCACTCCGTAAATTAACTTCCTTGATCCTTGATCCTTGATTATACAATACGATTGCAAATCTGAAACAGGTAGCCGAATAAGTGGAGAAAAGGGAAGTGGAGTTCATGTAAGAAAAACGGTAAGGAAACATTAATCAAGGAAAGTGGGAAGACTACAAGTTAAGCATCAAAATTTTAAAGTTTAATGTTTATTCAGAGCATTCAAAAATTTCGTTTGTAATTTCAAATAGGATGTGTATCCTATCTTCCAGATCCTTACGACGTTTGAGTTAAGGCATCAATTTTTTTTTAATTGTTTGGATCATAAAAGTGATTTTTTTCCTCTCATATTGCTGATTTCTTTCGTGCAAATAAATAATGGCATTAAATCTGATATGCTTGTTTTATTATTGTTAGATACGTTTTGGGATTTTTCTTCTTAATGTTTGGTTTAGAACTTCTGTTAGCATCGTGTGAAGAAATATTTTGCTTTCCATCTAGATCATTCTTTAATTTAGGACCAGTAGTCTGGCTTTTGACGGTTTGGGAATAACTGAAAGCTGTTTTGGTGGATTTATTACGATTTTTCTTTATTTTAGAGTAATTTAGAGTACCTATGATGATGCATTCACCTATGAGATTTATGTAGCTGTACCTCTGCACAAATTGTACGTCTTATTGTCATACATATAATATTGGACTTTACTCTGTAAACACAGAAAACTATTGTTATATATGCATAACCTTTGCCACGTCCATACTTAGGTATGTATCTGTTGTCAAATATACTCCCGATAGAGCATACTTAAGTACCTTACAGGAGGTCTTAGTATCTTAGATAGGGAAAGATATGGGATAAATAAACACCTGCTTACCCCTGTTAGGCATCGGGTATCCTCGTTTTCCGTCACCTGCCGTCTGTAGCTATAACTAAGAAGATAAATTTCCATGCGATGTATTGGTGCTTACAATATGATTGCCATAGTAGTATATGATTACCTTATACTAGAAAAGGAGAATTTGTGTGTGTTGATTCAGCCAGCTAATCAGTGCTCACGTTTACATAGTGATGCCATAAGTTTTTTATAATCGCTATACTGTTTGTATATAGAATCCAGATAGATGAAAGTATCCGAAAGATTTGCTCTATATCTTTACCTGTAAAAATTGTATTTGTTTGGAGTTGTGAAAAAAGTACAATATCTTTGTTTAATTTTTTTCTTTTTTGGCATGTTTTTCACAAAATTTACATAAAAAGTTAACACCCAAAAATATTAAATTATTTTTTGTTTTATAATTTGCATTCTGTGAAGCTGTGGATGGCAACCATTTTATTTTGGAAAACATGTAAGACATTATTTTTATATTTTTAAGATAGGTAATTTTAATATTCCAATAATACAATCTAGAGGATGTTTATAAACATCCTCTAGATTACAGTACAATCTAGAGGTTATAATCTAGAGATTATATGTTACAGTACAATCTAGAGGATGTTTATAAACATCCTCTAGATTGTACTGTAACATATAACATAATAATAAGACTTGGAACGTTACTATTCCGGTCTAATTTTGTGATTTGCATTCTGTGAACAGTTTTGAGCTTATTTTTAAAATATTGTGAGTTTTAAGTCATGACTTGCCAATTTTAGTTACTGTTTACTTCAGTTCTTAGCATTATTCTTAGCATTGACAATGACATCAGCATCTTGGTTAATATGATTCAAAAAGGCAATGAGAAAAAAAATGGCGAAGAAAAAAGAAGGGCAAAGAGGAAAAACAAATCTGTTTTTAGTAGGTTTGTAGCTCCATCATGTATTTTAAAAGTAATTATTACGAACCTTCTTCTCTAGTTTAAAAAAAAAAAAAAAAAAAAAAAAAAAAAAAAAAAAAAAAAACATTTGAAAAAAGAACTTCAGTGATACGTTTTATTTTAATTGTTTCGATTTTTCTGTTCCTGTCATTTTGAACTATTATAAAATTACTGTAACTTCGACACCAGTTGAGATTGCAAATTATATTACAAACATAAAAAAAAAATTGTGCTTAAAAATATACATATGTACGTAAAAAAGAGTAAATAAATTGACATTTTGATTTTAAACCACTACAGACGCACTCTGATGACCAATGTTTACATTTACAAGTAATGTTTTCGAAAATTTGAGTAATTAAAAGCAATGAGTAAGATCATTGAGCAGTCAAAATATTTTAATTCTATCTGTACGTTAGACGTGTTAGCATCAATATTGGGCAGTCAAAAAATGCTGTTCGCGTACTCGAGAGAGTGATTTGTAAGGATCCTAAGTTTTACTAACGTTTATTTTATTTTAAATCTTTACTATCACTTCTTATTTTCTACTTCCGGCCAGAATTAAAAGCTTTAACTTATTTATGCAAATTTGTCTTGCTAACGCCAAGTACTTAAGTGGTGGCTTTTTGCCAAGCAAGAAAGAGGAAAGAGTTATTGCAAGCCGCTTGCTATAGTAGTTTTACTCGGTTGCTGGTTGCCTTCAAGGCCAGAGGTTTAGTCCTCTTGATAATTTCAAACGTATCGTAGTTTTAGCAGCTCTCTGTACTACATACGGGACTTTGTTAAATAACGGCCAATCTTAAAGCTAGGCACTTGTATATTAATCCAAAGTTAGTTTTAGTTAGAGTTTTAGTTAGAGTTTTAGTTAATAGTTTTATATTCTTACGTTCAGACTAGAAGTGGTTGGTCTCTGTATTCCGAAGTTCCGGAAATCTCTGTAAAGATAGAAAAATAAAGGGTTTCGTATACCCTTCCTGTGTATTATCTACTTCACAATTTATTGAACATAGCTTGAGTAAGCTCCCTGTTCCGAGTCAGGACAGTTCATGTTTCCAAAGCAAGTGAAGAGGAATACAAGTCCTGATTAATTAACTAATTCTCTTCGTGTGCTTGATGAGAGTTAATTAACTAATTCTCTTCGTCTGCTTGTCGAGAGTTAATTAACTAATTCTCTTCGTCTGCTTGTCGAGAGTTAATTAACTAATTCTTATCGCGTGCTTGCCGAGAGTTAATTACCTAATTCTCTAATTGTGCTTGACGAGAATTCTCTTTGTATGCTTGACGAGAGTTAACATTAACAATGAGCAGTAAAAAAAGTTCAGTTCTCTCCGGGAGCTTGACGAGTTAAAGTCAATATTAACACTTAAAAAAATCGTTACAAATAGATCACTGGGGCACGAAAACAAGGGTTGAAACGTTGGACAAGATACACGCACATTTTAATTCAAAGCATTATATAATTCGTTAGACAAAACGGTGTTTATTGGCTTACATACGAGTATAATATTCATGAATATCTATGCAGTTTGAAAATCATTAAGAAGTGTTTGAGATATATTTTTACTTTTAAAATTTCAAATATCTTTACATAGTTTTCTTTTCTTATGTTGATTTATATCAAAAACTTGCATACTTGCATTTTAATATAGTATTTCCATCCTTTATTACATTTTTTATTATACTTTGAATACGAAAAAGATGACCTCCATCAGTTGTCGACCTCTGAATATTGAGAACTCGACCCGCGCTCCGATCCTAGGGAACGGGCTGGTTGCATTTTTAGTTTCTGTAGTTTTTTCCCATGTGACAGTCTTCTTTAGGAAGTCCTTCTCGAAGGCATTCCTTTCCCTTAGGCATATGAACTGTCGTATACTTTGTCATATTTAAAAAACCCAACCTAACCTGTACGCAAGAGATGTTACTAGTTTCAAAGCCTGTAGCATTTTACATTTAATTCTTGGTTTCAAATTTTTTTATTCTTTATTTTTTTTCCATACACGACGAATTGGTTTTTATTTTTAAAAAATTTTTTTTCCTTATTCCTTTCATGAAGAATTCAGTCTTGAAATTATCTTTATGACATAAACAACTTTTTATTAAGAAGGAAAAATTCAGACGGATTCTGTCAAAAGTGTTTCCCATACCACCACAAGTAGTATCGAATGATACAGCAAAACAAACGCATATTTTAAATCGCAAGTAGCTTCGCCCGTCACGTTTCTTCGTTAAAATAAATAAGGTTTATTTTAAAATTATATAGTATGAATTTGCGTTTTCGGTGTACATATACCATATCTGGCCCTTTTATGCTTTTATTTAGAGATATTTTCATACCCGCTTCGTCGTAGTAAGCTATTAGAAAGTTCCTATCTCATATTGTTTAGAAGCATCATTCTTTCGTAGATTTGAAAAAGTTCATGATTTTTTTACAAAACAGTTAAATTTATCCAAACTTGGTCATGCTTAAATTTACTCTAGGTAAGTTGCGTATTTACTTTATATATGTATTGCTGCTCATAAATGCTGATATAATGCCAGCTATGTTTTTATTTTTATTTAAAAAATCGTTGATTTGAATAGCAGCTGGTTTATGCATGCTTTAAATCAACCGTATTGCTTGAGAAAACATTTCAATATTGGTTTTAGTTATAATGTTATAAGTATGTACAATGTGTCCATAAAAGTTTTAAGCGGCCTTTATTTTCACAACTGTTGGTCTTAAATATATTCTAAAAACTAAGTTTGCAGTAACTGCGAAATTTTTTTTTTACCCAATCTCGAATCCTTAAAGTTATATTGACTGAAAGTTTATACTTATTCTCAAAAATAAAATAAAAAAACTTGACTCCAGTATGACAAAAATGGGCAGAAACACACGGGTCATTCAATTAAAAAGCAGTAAAAAAAAATTTTTTTTTTTCCAGAATCTCTTACTAGAATGAAATACAACACTTATTTATTTTTCAACGCAATCACTTATGTCCGCGCTGAACGAGCTTCTTGATTCCACTTGCAGAGAATTCTTGGGGGGCGTGTGCGTAACCAGTTATGCACTGCAGTTCCTCATTAGCAGCGAACCTTGGGTCTCTACGAGCTTCTTTCGGAGGGCTAAAAATGTGATAATATAAAGGTTCCAGATCCGGGGAATACGGATAATGGGGCAAGCAGACTAATTTCATTTCTTCGACTGTATCTAATGTGACTCTAGCAGTGTGTAGACTTGCGTTGTCAGGCGGTAACAGGACGCCACTGATCACCAGTCCACGCCGCTTCTTCAAAATTGCTGGTTTCAAATTTTACGCATGAAGTCTATATAAGACACACTGCTTGAATTTTGACTTCTCGACATGTAATATTCAAGAATTTCTCTCTCATGGTCGGCAAACAAAGTTAACATGAACTTACCAGCACTTCTTTGAGTTCGCACCTTCTAGGGTTTGAAGATGAAGAATGTCACCACTTCACTGAAGCTCGCTTTCATTCAGATTCGTAAAAATGCACCCAGCTTTCACCTTCCATTACAGTACGGTTAAGAAACCCCTTGCCTTTGGCCTTATACTGTTGCAAAAGCTTCCCAAACCCATCCATGCGCCTTCTTTTCATTTCTGATGGAATGAAATGTTTTGGAATCCACTTCATACACACTTCCTTGAACATCAGTACGTCATGAAAAATCTGGTGGGCTGATCCGATACTAGCGTTCTTCTTTGCTGCTGTATCATCACCGTAATACGCCTGTTTTCCCGTAAACAAAACAGCTCATCAACTCTCGCAGTGTTGTTTTCCGAGACTGCAAAGACCGGACGATCTGGACGTGGCGAAACTTCAACATTTGTTTCACGTCGTTTGAACTTTTCTGCCCACTCGTACACTTGTGTTCGACACAAATGACTTTCACGATATTGCACTGCCATGCGACGGGGAATTTTGATTGGTTCCAATCCTTCAGCTAACAGAAATTTAATGACACTCACCTCTCCACGATGATGCAAATGTGCAAGTGTGCCGCCATTTTGTTTCACTGATTCCTAACACTGCATTCTCGAAGCAGGTGTGCTAAGCTCATCTGATAGTAGTTCTAGGATACCACAAAAAATAACAAAGAAGCACACATTTTAACGAAGTTTTGTTTTATTTTCCGGTTATCTATTGAATGGATGAATATTTAATTTTAAAGTTCTGGATCTTAAAATATTTTTTCGATGTCTAAATTCAAATTGATAGCTATAGATTTCTTGGAAATAAATTAGGCAATTCTAGGTTGACTTTTCTCCCCATTTAATGTTATTTAGTGATATTCCTTTGTGATTTACGTATTGCTAACACACTTTAATTTATAATTTTGCTACATTCGGTATGCCAAAAGCATTTTTCGTACGTAATTTATAAGCTTTCAAATGCTAAAAATACTTCAATAATATTCACATGCAATTTCAGTGTTTTCCTCGTATATTTTCCCGCTAGCGATTTAGTGCCAGGTTTTGAAAATTTTAAAAATATTCGCATAAATTTGCCTTTCTCAGTGTATTCAGAGAATGAACTCCTCTAAATTTTAAAAAATGGATCCATCCACGTAGTAATTGTTTTCGTCCTGCTAACTACGAAAAACCTTACAAACTACCTGCGAAGGTCACATCGAAACTTTCCCTTCTAACTGTCGAACTTTATGCCAGTCC
The DNA here is from genome assembly GCF_044657685.1 of Stegodyphus dumicola. Classification (NCBI taxonomy): domain Eukaryota; kingdom Metazoa; phylum Arthropoda; class Arachnida; order Araneae; family Eresidae; genus Stegodyphus; species Stegodyphus dumicola. Next base: position 7,649,374 of record NC_140774.1, on the reverse strand, counting down.
AATACAAGAACTGACCCATCACGACAAAGCAAATACGAACTGACATTCAGTCTACCATTTCGCTGAGTCGGCTGCCTATTCACATTCTTTAATTACTTGTGGATGTTTCGAGGCATAAGGAGTAGCAGAGATAATCGTAATAACGTTGGAGATTCAAGCTACAGGTAGTGGAAATAAATTTATCTTATTAGATGTTGTAATAATAATGTTATTGTGTACTTTTTTGGAATGTATGTATCTTTTAAAGAAATAATATCGTGATAGTTACCGTATTTATTATGCATGTATATTATGTAGCATTTGTAATTTATATATAATTACATTTCTTTCTGTTTATTATTTAATTATTTCCATATTTACTGCCTACAAAACCCGATATCATACTATAAGGTATTTTCTCCCTGCTTTCTGCATGCCTCCATGGTGTAACGGTAGCATACTCGGCGCGTATTCGAGAGGTCTAAGTTCGAGTCCCGGCAAGAGTATTGCATATTTTTCACATCTCCTATTTCACAATAACCTAGTGATTCTAAGATACTTAAAAAGAAATTTAGAAAAAGAGCTCATAAAACAATGGGGCGCTTATTGGAAGCAAGCATCAACAGGTAGAACACATTCCTTTATAGTAAATCCTACTCGTGAACTTCTCAGCAACTCTAACAGCCAAACTCAATTCGCAACGGTGCACGAAATGTGTCCAATTTCTCTTTAAATTAGGCAGTGTTTCAGCGATAACGTATTTGTCGATAAACTGGACATATACATTACTACGTATTTGGATCAGAGTATACTTTGACTTTCCACGTCAGGAAACTTACAGAGGAGCACCCTCAAGCTAGATCCTTACAATTTTAAAAGACAGAAAGCTGAATGCATTGCCACAATCTTTCCTAACTTCAATTCCCTAATTGTCCGACTTTCAGCACTTAATACAATAACTCGTACATTACCTAAGATTTCAATTTTGCTTAGAAATTTTTGGAATTAGGTAGATATTAGGTAATACGTAAAAAACAGTTTGAAAACAGTCTTTTAAATGACACATAACCAAAAGATTACAACAGTCAGTATTTTGCGAAACCTTCGGTCCTGTTATTTATTTAACTTTAATTTATTTCAATGAATTTTATTTTTCCGTACTTTTCTGTATTTTACGTTCAGTTCTATACAACGATGACTGAAAATATAACATATTATGTAGCATTTATAATATGAAAAATGTATATATCTAATTAATCAGTAGTCAAAACTTAATAACACACAGTAAGCTTAAATGTCTTATTTATCATTCTCGCTGTTCTTTTCTTGGACGTTGTTCATAAATGATTAGAAATTATATTATACTAGGCGCCACTCAATGTGATCACGTTTGTCCATGGCTGTTTTGGCAGCATTAATCGAATGTTAACATACAGCGATGAGAAAAAATATCCTTCAAAGTAGCAATGGAATTTAACTGATTTAATATAAATATAACACGAAACATAAAAATAAACACTTTCAAAGCCTTTTCATTAGGAAAAGGCAAACATTTATACAGAGGCTTTTCGCCCATTTTGCTTTGCTATAAAAAATTCGTCTGCTTGGAAATTTTTTTAACTGTAACTGTATTTTTGATAGTGGAAATTATCTTCTGTTATTTGACAATTTGGTTTTCATGCAAAATGGCGTAAAAGCAATGTATGGAAGGCTATGTTTGTGCTCTTTCAGAGGAAAATTATTCGTATTTAGTTATTAAAAAAACGCTGTGAAAAGCCGTGAGCTTTCGGTATCTAAAGCAACGATAGATAATATTATCAAGAAGAAAGAATAAAATGTCAAAAGTTTGCTTTCAAGGAGAAAAATTGTTAAAAATACATATCCAAGGAAAAAGGGGAATATTTTGGATGCTGCAAAGTTAATAACTTTAATGTTAAAAGAAAATCTTCGAAGTCAACGGAGAGTTACCATAATCATGAAAATGCTCAGTGTCAACTGTAAACAAAATGATTAATGCTGATGTGAATCTTCAAAAGGCGAATAAACGTAATGTGCATCGCCTTACTCCACGACAAATCGCAGCTGAACGCGCTGCAGAATTCTCTACGAGAAATAATTATTCGGACAAAAATGGAAAATGTTGTCACAATAGACGAATTTTGGGTATATTTAAATGACCGCAATAAAAAGAGGTCCATTTATTATCATCAAAGAAATGAAAAAGGTCTTAGAACATGGTTCAAAGAATCTAAAGAGAGTTTTTCAAAGAGATTTATGATTGTTATTGGTTTTTGATAAAACGGCAAACATAAATTAAAGAGAGTGTAGAAAACTGTTAAGGTCAACTTCGCATATAATCTGAAATTTGAAATACATTCTCTTTACCCATAATGCCATCCATCAGTAGAGCTGCTTTAAGCAAGCAGCGACAAAGCAAGCAGCGCACGTCAAAATCCACTGTTAATTTCCTGGAAAAAATGGAATAAGAAACGTGCATTAACGGCTATACACTTCACTCATATCCCTATTAAATCTCCTGATATACCATCCATGGACTTTTGCGCTTCTGGGATTTTAAAAAGCGGATTGTCGAGACGTCGACCTGCAACCCTCCTTGACTTTGGAAAGCTGTTCAAGACGAATGGCAAACAATACCTCTTCAGCTACTGAAAAGAGCTTTATTATCTCGGATATGGCGTAGAAAGATAGTGAAGAATAAGGGTTATCAAATGGAATATTTAAAACACAAAACGTTTAGGTAAAATATTTCTGTAAATACGATGAATGTCGTCTAAAGGGTATGGGAACAGCCTTAGTATATGAACATTCACAATATCTTTAAGTTCGTTTATGAACTGTAGATAATTTTTCTGGAAATTATTTGGCGATGTTCAACCCTTAATCTTTGTACTTGGGGGACAACCCCCTTCGAAAGAAGCATGCAAATATAAAACTAAAAATTAGGCAAAAAAAGCAACCTTAGTAGACGCTTTCAAGGATTTATTTTTTTCAGAAGCAAGCAAAAGAAAAAAACAAATATGCAGAATTTTTCTCTTTGCTTCTAAAGAACAGGGACCTACGTCTGAACGCTCTCAAAATCAATAGACATATTCAAATTCTACGCCGAAATAAGGCTGCTAATTTTTCTTAATTTTAAACGGTTGATTAAAATCGAAATTAAGTTATTAACCAGGTAGGAAGAATCAGGTAGGTTGCTAATTTTGCTTAATTTCAAATGGTTCATTAAAATCGAAACTAAGCTAAGACTTAATTTCTTACTTGACGACATTTCTCTCGTCAATTTTTATAATATATTTGACCTTACTTGGCTACTTCTTATGTTTAAACAATTTATTCTATAATATTTTGACCGTATTAATTGAAATGTTGATCACAATAAGCGAAGTATTTTCCATGTTCAGAACAACGAATCATAAGTAACGTAGTTAAAGTTATTTATGATTCGTTTCGCTGTCTAAGAAAATTAGATTAATCCGAATGAGGTTTAACCTTATATGTATTTCTGTAAATCAAGAAGCGTGCCTTTAATTTTTGAAACATTTGATTTCAGATAAGGCTTCAAAAACGAGTGCAGGGAGTGTATCGGGATGGCGTCCACCTCTTGTCTGGGATAAGAAAGTCCCAAATACGGAAGTTGATAAGTTCAGGAAAGTGGTCGAGCGCAAACGCAACCTACATTTTGGTAAGTTGAGAAAGAGATCTAGATACTAGTAATAAATTAAATGACTTAATTATTTACCCACCGAATGCAATTATAGTTGGGTAAATTTTTTTCTTGTTCCATTATTGGTTAGTTAGAAAAAAGATATAATTATTACGTGAGAAAGTATTTTTAACTTCTGAAGAAGAAAAAAAATTGTGTAGCTCATTAGTATCAGTAAAAGTAAAGTGTATCATGGAAAATACCAAACACAAAATGCAGTTACTTTTCATTAAGATGGAACTATTCTATGTGCCACGGATTATGAATGAACCATTAATTTACCAATTAACTACACCTGCATTATAATGATCAACTGTGAACTGTTTTATGAACATCAAATTAAAATGACCTATTAACTAAAAAACTTTGCTACTAAAACAAAATATAATAATTAATGGGAAAAAGAGTTACATATTGCACAATGTGCATAAAAATATCATTATAAATTAGTTTAAATATAAAATTAAGTGGGAAGGTATAGTAATTATATGAGATGTATATGACGAATGTAAAATGTTTGTTAATGTATGTCAGACGTGTTATTATGTAAAGGTTTAGCAAAATTATTATATTGAAAATTACCAAGCGATTTGAACCAGGTAATAACGTAACGTTATTATGTATACAATGATAAATGTATGTGGAGGTACCATGTGTTTCTATGTGAAGGTACCACTAAAGCACATTGACTAAAGGATGGGATTCTAAAAGAACCGCTGGCGGTTTGGAATGAATCAACGGTTTATTCATTGCGGACTCTAAAGATCGCCTGGAACTCTACGGAGTGTGAGTGTTTCTGGATAGTTAGTTTGTGGGACAATACTTGGTTCATCCTTTGGTAAATAAATGGTGACCCCCTATAATTTATAATTCTAACTATACCCATACCTGTAGCTGTTGTTTGGAATTCAACTTCGGGACACTAATTCATCTAATTCACAAATACGTTTTCACTAACAAATACATTTTTCTGCAAAAAATCAGTCGTAAAATAATTAAAAAGTCATTTTATTTGGAAATTTTTATTTGTCTGAAATCTATTTCTATGGTTTTCACACTAACCAATTAAACCGAAGTCACAAGTACTTTATTAATTTTTGTAGAGCCATAGAAGCAGAAAACACGAAAACTCCATCTGTATCTTTGCTGGGATTTGAAACACAGATCTTCCAATTTGAAAACTGAATTTGCTGTCATTTACATCAGGAAGGCTGCAAGGCTGGAGCGATATTTCTTTACACTTTACACTTTCTTCCATTTAGAGGGTGACTAGGTAGAGGTACAGGACTAATGAGACCAAATTCAGTTAACTGTAATAGTTTAACTGAAATAAATGAACTATTCCGTAGAATGTGAAAATTTATTAATTTAAATAATATTTTTATTAAAGTTACTAGTTATCACTTATTAATCAGCAATGCACAATAATTTTGGAGCAAAATCAGCAAAATTTTCCAAACACACGCGAATGAATAGGAATTTTGGTGCTTTGCTTATGATCATGAGACAAACTAAATCTTCTCCAGTTAAATCTTCTCCAGTTAGAGTAGATGACATACATCATCTACTCTAACTGGAGAAGATTCACACCATCCAAGAAACTGGTTTCAGAAATCTCAAGTAAGGCCCCGTTGGCGATACTATTTGATCAGAAAAAGATAATTCACAAGAATTCGTTTCGGAAGAACAAATTCACAATGAACAGAAAGAACAAAGAAGAGAAAACTCCATACACTATTAAAAACATAGGGCGTCAGACCTGAAATAAACCTCAGTCGAATGGGAGGTTTTCCCCATGTATAGTATAGCGTGGATACGAGCCAGTTCTCCTTAAAAAGACTTCCACGGGCATCCCTCCCTTTTCGTGTAGTGCCTAAGGGCGGAGCACGTAATAAGTTAAAAAAAAAAAAAAAAGAATGGGAAGTTGCTACTGCCCGACAGTGCGCCGTCACACAATTCTCATTCTCGTTAAACAGTTTCTGGTAAAGAAAAGTATCACATGTCACATTTCTGAGTTTGTCACCTTGACTGCGAGATTTGAACCTTCTAGACTATCTTATTTCTCTAAAGTGAAGTCTCACCTCAAAGATCATTAATTTATAAGTATCGAAAAGATTTCGAAAACCGTACCCGCAAACTTGAACAGTGTTCCAATAGACGAGTTCGACGAAGGAAAAAATTTCAGTATGAACGTTCTATATACTTAACAAAAATTGTACATTGAAGACTATAAAGTAAGAAGAAAGTCGTTCTTGACAACATTTATTTTGTATCAACTTGCACAGAACCCACTATTCAGTTCAAAAACTATTCAAACAGTGGCCGAACAGTAAAGTCGCTAAATATTAGCAGTTATACCTGCTCGATTCCATGTAGACAGTCTGGCTGCATAGGCGTTTTCGCGGTTTTTTTCCAAGTGGATACAAGTCAGTTTCTCTTAGAAAATCTTCTACGAAGGTATTCCTCCCCCTAGGCAAATAGTCCTCTCTTGTTTTGCCGTAATCAAATAAACCAAATCTGAATTTTAGGTTAGTAGAGAGTCAGACGACTTATCGCCTCGGCTACCATTGCAGCAACATCGAACTCAGAAAAAGATTTAAAACGAATCTTTTTAATAAAGCTTCGTTATAACAGCTTACATGACTCGTATAATTAACAGAACAAGTCAAATTTCGACATCAGCTTCTTCCTTTACGATATGCGAGAGCGTATTTTTCAGCTATGAATCAGAAGTTTTTGATATTATTTGAATCTTTAACAGAAGAATTTGTTGATTCACAAATTGTGAATTTTTCTGAAAACTCTTAAGACTTTCCTTTTCTTCATTTCTTGTCTCAGATGACAAGGATAAACCTTAAATGTCTAACAAAGTAATTTTTTTAAAAAAGAAACTAGACTTTTCTATGTTTTTTCCCGATTTTTCTTTTATTTTAAAAAAAGAAAGAATATTTTTCAACACAATACATCTTATCATTATCTCGAATGATTGCAGAAGTGAACATTAAAAATGTTTCCTAAGATAAAAACTTAAATTTCATATTATCAGAATTCTTAGCTCTGCTTAGATTTTAACTACAAGTTACCTCTGTAGGCTAGACTATTTTGGCATTTGATAAATTTATGGTTTTTCACTAATATTGCCATATTCAACAATATTATTCACAATTGCCATATTCAACTAATCACCTCCCGGTTGTTTCACTAACCGAGAGGTGATTAGTTGAATATGGTAATTGAGCAATATGAGAGCTGTCTGTCTAAGAGGACGGATGACTTCGTGGAGGGCTTTCAAAGGAAAACTGGTTCATATCTGCTTTACACAGGGAGAAGCCAATGAAAAGCTCATACAATAGGCACGTTTTGCAAGATTTGATACCGATGCCTCAAATCCCAATGTTTCCAGTGTTGAACCTAGTGTTCAGCGATCTTAACGACTCAGCGGCTGTTGGGATTGCTAATTAAGAGCTAAACATTATTAAATGCAAATTCAACCAGATCATCTTTAGCTATCTCATTTGCCTGGCCATCGATGGGCTTATATTATGGTCAAACTGGACTTAACAATGTCAGTTTCTTTCAATTTTTTTTTTTTTTAAATTTTTTTTTACGTAGGATATGATAAAGAGCTAAAAGGCTGAGCTTATCATACAATATGATAAGGCTTATAATATCATAAACATAGTATAAAGAGATATGAATGAGCTTATGAAATGATAAAGAGCTGAGAGATTGAGCGAATAAATTTTTTACACATCATATGATGAACAGCGAAGCATTTGAGATGCATATCATAGTACTGACATTATGTACATTAAATAATCACTGTTTCCATTATAGATTCCTACCGTGATTTTCATAAATGGTCTGTTGAAAATTATGCAGATTTTTGGGAAGAAGTTTGGAATTACTTTGATGTGATTTCATCTAAACCTTACGAGCAAGTAAGCATCTCCTATTCCACTATTAATATTTAGTAAGAATAATAAGTACTAGTAATATTGTTAAACCATTTTGAAACAATACGAGAAAGATTTTAAAACAGCAGCTTTGAGACTAAGTTGATTGGGTTGAAAGAATTCGATACGCAATTCAAAGTACATTTATCTGCGCATAGTACTGGTGGTATCCGCCCGAAAACATTGCTGTGTAAGCAATGCAAAAAAAGTTAGCGTTGAAACCATCGTGGGAGAAAAGAAAGGAAAATAAAGTATCGCAGTTCTGAAACGTCGTGGTAGAATACGAACCGGTGCAAAAACATCGCAATTTAAAATCATCGTCGGATAAAAATATCATGGTAAAGCATAAAACACCTATAAATCGTCGCTTGAAGAAGATAATACTCGTATCGCAGGCATGAGTTTTCCGACTGTAAAATTGCTAAATGAATTTTCGCGGCATGATTTGTGAGAGCATTATGCCTCACAAAAGTAAGCAATTTTTTTACCTCTATATTTCATATTTCTTATATTAACTAAAGAAGTGTTTCTGAGAAAGCAAGAAGGAAACTCAAAATCCGGAAATTATTAAACATTAATGTAACGCATAGAAGTTAGTATAATTTTAAACTTATACTCCTAATTATTAAAACTTATTATTTAACTAACCATGTTCCATGTTAACATAGTTTGTAAAGAAACAATTTAGTTCTTAATTTAAGAAAGCTGGATTTTAAACAACTCTTCAGGGTATTAAAAACACCTATTTGCAGCAATGATTCTTTTATGTCTGTTCCCAAATAAGTAAAACTGTTAACTTTTCCAAATTTATAATTGCCAATTTCTAGATGACTAAGCTGTAACTCAGACTTTAAGCAAGGCAAATAGTTAGTATTATTTTCGTTTACAAATAAATTAATTCTTTTAGCACTTTGTTCCAATGCCATAAATGCCTGTTTGGGAGCCGGTGGTTAGGGCAATATTGCCAATGCCATCAGCATAAGCCAATATTTGCACTGAGTAAAAATATTTCCTCTAATATTGATCTTTGAGTCTCTAATAATTTTTTCGAGTACTATGTTAAACAGGAGGCATGCCAATGCATCTCACTGTCTCACTCTATTTTTTACCTCAAGCTCTTCTGTGAAATCACCCTGTATGCTTACTTGAATTATTGGTTTCTTTGTGAGTCAAGACTACAAGTGCTACAAGTTTTTGATTAAGTTATTTATTAATGCCTTTTAGCTGTATATTAGCTGTACTTTTAGCTGTACATTTAGATGTACATATTTTTAATGAAATTTTAACTTTTTAGGTGGTAGTTAAAGCAGGTGACGGTTTTCTGGATTATGACTGGTTCCCTGGTGCGGCTATGAATTATGCCGAAAATGTTCTGCGGATAAGAGACGACAGAATTGCTCTCATTTATCTGGGTAATTTGTCTGATAATATTATTAAATGAGCTGTAAAGCATTCACTAAAATGTAAGAAAACTTTATTTTTTCCATGTACATAATATTAAACTATTAATTAAGATTCATCGGGACTTATAAAAAGACATTGATAATAAATAACTAAATATTTCTCCTAATATTTAAGTAAAGAACCTGCAAAATATGCTCAATTTCCTGCCAGAATACTTGAATTGATAAATATTGAAAGAACACGGAACGCTAATATATTAGGGATACACGGAACGTGGATATACTGCAAGTATAAAACTGTGGTCATGGTTTTAGAATATCACACTGATACTTTCTCAATTTTGATCTCTTAATATAGAAGAATGAAACTACATGCAACTTAGACAATGTAAAGGGTCGGCTCTAGAGTTGGACGATTCGCTTTGGAATTGATTCAAAAGAATCGATTAACTTTACTCAGCAAATTTAATCTGATCCTAAAAAACGCAGTTGTAGCTATTTTAACATTCACGGACAGCTCTCGTTGGAAGCTTGCCAGGAATTGAGATCTGCTCTTAGTTCACGAACTGATTCACGTTACTGAGGGACCGATCACCTGATTCGCGGAAAAAGAGCGGAGTTCTTTTATAATTCATAGTCCTTGTTGAAAGTGTGCCAGGAAATTTCGATTCCCATTTTAGGGAAGGAAAGATTGTTTGTATTCCCATGTTAAAAGTGAGTTTAACATGAGTTTTTAATTTCCCAGCATTTTGAAAAATTTATATTCTAAAATTTTATTGTTACAGTTTAGAAAGAAGGTTTTATAGAATATCAGAACCACAGTTGAAAGAAATCAGTGCAGAGAGTTAGCTCTTGATTGAGTCGATTCCGCCGATCCCACTGCTAGTTCGATTTTGTTCGCTGTTCGTTCCAACATCGCTAAGCGGTCCCGATTCCGTTATTCTTTCGATTCTTTTTGCTGTTCGGTGCGTTCTCGCAGATCGGTGTTGATTCCTCGTCGCTCCTGATCGTTTTCATCACATCAAGGTTATTGTTAGTGAACGGTGAGTCATGAGAAAGATTCATTTCGATGAGCGATCCCATAAAAGAGTAGTTTATTCCAACTCTAGCTGGCTCTCGATTCTTGTAAGAATACGTGACTGAAATATTTGTTTAATGAACTGAAAGTTTAAACATTTGTTTCAAAAATATTTAAGCAACTTTATTATTGCCCATTTGCTTCTCGATGTTCCATTACTGTCCTTTGGACTACTAAGGGCGGTAGGAATTGGACATCCTCAGCGCTCATCAGTGAGCGATAACCGCCATCTATGGGAAATTATGTTCTGGCATTAGTAGTGTTTCGAGGTGTCTTCAAGTCCCATCAACGGGCAATATCACGGACACTGGAAAAACGTACTTTACAGTAGCTTTTCTCAGTTTGCAGTCCTTGAAGCCTGTCCTTGTGATACTTTTAGACTTTCCAAAAAGACAAAAACAACTAAAATTCAAATTAGTTGCGTTTATTTCATTATAGTTGAAACTAAGTTTGCAAATTACACATGCAAATGTTCTATCCTTTTTCTATGAGGACTGACATTGTATGAAATTTTTTACCGATTATACTATTTACGGACTTCTACTCTAATGTCTTTGAAATGAAAGAGAGATTTAAAGCACTGTGACTGTGGCGCTGCTTATCAGTATCATTCAAACATAGAGCTATTGTACAAGATTCGGCATGCTCATCCACCTCATTAATGCGAGCACAAACGTTTATTCATTTTTAATAAGATTATTTAAAAGGAATTATTAAAAACATAAATTTGCTTTTATTCACTTAATTACTTAATATCAATATAAAATGAAATCTTTTTAAATTAATAATGCTTTAAAAATATAAATATGCTGGTAGTAACTTATGCTGAAAAATTTCCTTTGAAAGAGACAAAGATAAGCTGGTCCGTAGAACATCCTAAGTAGTCCCCGAAAAGAAATGAGAAAGGCTGCTGTGTAAGAATCACATTAGAAGTTAAATTTGTATTTATAGAATCGTTCTTACTCAAAATGAAATTTTCGTAAATATCTGCGTCTTTATTGAAGAAGTCAAACAACAAAAATCAGCGTAATATTTGTAAATTTTGCAGGACTAGTTTTGATGTTTTAACTAAAGAACTAGCTTCTTCAGCTGTCTAAGTGCAAATGAATGAGATAATATACGGTGATAAGATAAGAATGGATGGAAAATATCAAGCTACTGGCGCCATCTATTGATGAAGAAAGAAAACTAAAACATAATTTCGTTAAAGGCTGAGGGTTAAAGATGGATTGGAATTAGAATTGTTAACTAGAACCGAAAGATATTTTGAATGTGGAAAGCCTCTATAGTCTTACCTTATTACCATATCTTATCTCTTTCATTTGCACTTAAGCAGCTGAGGAAGCCGGTTCTGTAGTTAAACCAACCGAGTCCTTCAAAATTTACAAATATTACGCTGATTCTTGTTGTATGACTTCTTAAATAATCATTATTCGGGGTGTTATTTTAACCTAAATCTGCATCTGTTTTTAAGAAACTGAGTTGTAGGATCAGTGCTTTATGAATAATATAATATAATGAATGAAATATAATAATATAATGAATGAAATATAATAATATAATGAATGAAATATAATAATATAATGAATGAAATATAATAATATAATGAATGAAATATAATAATATAATTAATGAATACAATATAACGCATTTAAATAAATGAATACGTATAATATAATATAAAAGAAATACGTATAATATCATATGAAAGAAATATATATGATATAATATATGATCGCAATTAATGAAATAAATTATTTTTAAAATCTTTCTGTTACTTTTGTTTGCACGCGTCAATAAAACTAAATTCGCTGACATGAAAATGACTTTTAAAGATGTACAATTAATTTATTGCATGTTTTTATGGAGAATTCTTTTATTATCAAAAATATAATATTTATTATTATTTGTAACAATATTATGCATTAAATTTAAAGTCGTGTTCTTTTCCTAGATGAGACAGGATACGAAGAAACTGTTACTTTCGCAGAAATGTTTGAAGAGGTCAAACTTTACTCAGCGGCATTCCGGAAACACGGCTTAAAAATAGGAGATGTAGTAGCCTGTGAGTAATTAAGTGTAATTAAGGAAGACAGATATTTTAATTAGAATAGTATCAAAATCATTCAGATATTATTTTTCATCGGAATTTATGTGTGTGTTTCTTTTAAAATATACAACAATATAAAACCTCATACTCGGTATTATTTTAAGAAATGTCTATGAAATCGATCAGCGATGTACTAAGATGTGCTCTGCACTATAAAACGTAGGCAAAGAAAATTTACTAGCATGTTTATCTGTAATGAAGTCTTACTCATATTTGCAGAGATAACCCAAAATAATCAGAATGAAAAGGATTTCGAAATTACATTAGTGCTTCTAGGCCTTGTTAGCTTAGCACGTCCCCAGATTATTTGCCTATAAATTTTTATTATGATGATTAAAATGCTCCAAGCGAAAAACACATGGTAACGTGTGAAGTTTTAGCCCAAAAGGGCTAAGTTTTAAAACACAATTTTGCGTTGTTTCACTTTTCATTCGAATTTATTGCCATTCAGAAAAACATAAGATATTATTTCATATTTAATCTGTCTGTTATTAATTAGCAAACTAAACTATTTAAAATCAATAAATGCATTTCTTAAGAGTATCATTTTTTTTTTTTTTTTTTTACTTTTCAATCGAATTGATTCAAATAAAAATGCATTTAATTCATGACTGATCTAAAGTTAAAAATATTAAATATTTTTATAGAATTACGTATTTTTTTCATTTTTCAAATATACAGAAGATATATACTCCCATGTTAGTCTAGCTGTAGATTCATCTAACGACTTAAGTCTTTTTAATAAGCCCTTTTGTGCGGCCCAACAACGGCAGACCAGTGAAATCGCTGAGCACTGGTAGTTTACTAATTCAGAAGTCAAACAAACTGGTAGTTTCCCTTAGACTGTCTTCCATGGAGCATTCCTACCCCCCAGGCAGATAGCCCTCGAGTGCTTTGCCATGAGCCTTTGGGCGATCGTTAAAATCTGAACCTTTTCAGATATTTTAATCACTTCTTCATTAAACATGAATGCACCTATTTTGGAAGAAAAATCATGCAAAATATTTATTCATTTATATCGATTAGATATAGTTAGTTAAACTTGCACTCTGCAGAGCAGATGCGAAGGTTCTATATTTATTCTGTTTCTTTGAGTAGGTTGTTTTGAAAGATATGGTTACCCATTTTTGAAGAAAATTTCTAACTATGCTTATCTTTTATCCTAAAAGGGAAGGTTTTTGTTTAGTTTATTTAATCATCGCAAAGCACTCTAGGGTTATCTGCCGTAGGATCACGATGCCTTCGTGGAGGACTTTACAAGGAAAATTGGGTGGTATACTGTTAACCAGAGAACAGGGGCTCCATTACCTAGCTGACATGATGTCTGCCTTACACGGATTAAAGCCCCTGCCTCCAGAAGCTATTTATTATGACTAAGCAGAATAAGTTTACAGTGGCATACAAGGCCTTCAAGAACACAAGAACATAAGTAACATAGTCATAAAAGACCCTAAAGAAAGCATGTTACAAGTAGTACCTATAGCATTTAAACAATAAACCGAGTATACTTTCATAATTTGTACTGAAAATACGAAATACTTTCAAAACTGAGTCCAACTAATTTAAATAAAAACTATAGTACAAACAAAATATAATACATCCATTACTGCATTATACACAATTAATATCAATTAGATTCACAAATTCAAGAAGAACCATTCAATTTAGAAAAAAAAATGCATAAAGATAAACTAAGACAATAATAAACTGCCAAATAAAATTTTTTCATATGAATTCAGAATTAAGAACCAATAATTATGATACCTGAACAATATTATCATAAAATACACTGAACCTGAGATATTATTACAATGCAAAACATAAATTTGGTTTAAAAACAAAACCACTCCAAGTAATATAAAAACTCTACATCAGGTTTGCTGGCGACGCGATAGAAATACAGTACAAGAATAATGCCAACATAAATATATGAAAAATTCCGATTCCAAAAAGCACATACATTCAAAAATAAGTCAAAGAAAATTATTATAAAATACTGCCTTAAATGCACATTTTACAATAGAGACCTCAAGTAAAACCAATAAAATTCACAAAAACAGGTCAACTATTCAATTCAGAAAAGTGCAAAAAGGTATGCAAAATAATTATTCTAGATTAGGTTTGCTGGCATCGCTAAGACAAATGCAATACTAGAAAAATGCCGACACAAAATTTTACAGAATTTCAAAATCAAAAACAAAATGCATTCAAAATTAAAGTAAAGAAAATTAATATAAAATAACTATCATGAATGCAAATTTTTATAATAGAATGCACAATTAATGCCTATCAAATTCACCAAAGTGAATCAATTCAATTACAAAAGAACGCATTAAAATATGCAAAATAATAAAATTGTCACAAAAATTTTCTGTTAAATTTAATTACAATTAAAAAAACTAATAGGCTACAATTAACCGTTACAATTTATAAGAGCATAGATGCATTCAATGTCAGATACGTCTGTTCTACGTAAAACCACTTCTAATTTTAAATCAGTAACATAAGTAGTGGAAACAACAAAACTGAACAATAAATAATAAGCATCAAACACACAAAGTTAAACAATTACCATCATACAGTAAAAATCTAACAGTCGCTGAAAGTCAATTACTCACTCCCAATAGAGATGATCTGAGAGAATTATTTACAGAAAAATTTAATTCCTGACAGAAAAGCATAATTTCCTTAAATTTCTTACTCTCACTAGAGTTTTTTAATATCATTTCAGCCCATTTTGGCCTGTGTTGATCTAAAGGTTTATTCAAGTGAAGGTTTTTAGTAAATGGACAGTGAAAGATAAAGTGTTCAGGGTCTCCCAACTCCCCGCAAGAACAAAGTTCAGTCGTACGTAGTCCAAATCGAAAGAGATATGTATTAAAAGGTCCATGACCAGTGAAAAATTGAGTATAAAAATTCGATGTGCTTCTTTGACTGAGTGAAACTTTTGGAAAGAAAGAGAAGACTCGTCTTCCTGTGGAGTCATTAGTCCATCTTTCCTGCCATTTCACAAGCAGTGTATTTAAAGTCTCGCTCTTCAAGTGTGAAAAAGGCAATTTCGTTGGATTTTCAATTCCGTTGATATCATTAGCAGCCCATTTAGCTAAAGTATCTGCTTCTTCGTTGCCCAGTATGCCAACATGAGCTGGCACCCAGGTAAGAAGTGGTCTTTCAGATGAATTAAATCTTAGCAATTTCTCTTGAATAACTTGTACAATCGGATTTCTATTCGTAATGTCTGAGATAGCCTGCAGACTAGATAATGAATCACTGAAGATCTTAGTCTTGCCCAATAGATTTCTTTTAACATAAGTGAGAGCAGCGTTTATCGCTAAAAGTTCTGCCTGAAAAACAGTATTTCTGTTATCAAGCTTTCGAGTCCATGTATATACCTTTTGAGTATTGGGTATACTGACACACATAAGGAAAACCATAAAAACGCCCATGCAACCAACCCATTCGCCAGGTCTCGAGCTCCGGACCGAGCTACCAGTGTTCGCCGACTTTAACCGCTCAACCGCTGGTAAGAACTTAAAAAGAACGGATTTTAAAGTTAGTAAAGAAAATGAATTTCGGTTGTCTACGTTTCTGTATTTTTTTGGGGGGGGGGGGTTTATGAGATTAAAGCAAAATCTCGAGGGCTATCTGCCTAAGGGGAGAGGATGCCTTCATGAAGGACTTTCTGAGGAAAACTGGCTCGTATACTCGTTACACATGAGGAAAAACACGAAAACGCCCATGCAGATTCGCGGGATTCGAACTTCCGAATGAGCTACCAGTGTTCCGCCACTTTACTGCTCGGGCGCCGGTGGACCGTCTACATTTCTGCAACTAACTTCTGGATCACTTATTTACAATTTCGGTTGTTTAAACTTCTAGAACGAAGCCTCGGTAGCGCAGTAGGTAGCGCGTCAGTCTCATAATCTCATTAAAAGAGAAATCTGAAGGTTCGATCCTCACCCGGGGCAGTGACCTTTTTACTACACGACGGGAGTCGTCTTTATTCACATATAAATGGTTTAAATGGGTTTAGAAGCACCATTTGCTTAAAGATTTTAAGTTATAACAGTATTTTTTAATCCTGTAAATTATTTTTATCTTTAATATTTTAAATTTAGCTTATTTATTGATTCCGGCAGCTCAATTTTTCATAATGTAAATTAATTTTATTCATAAAAAATGGTTTAAGTTCTTAAAGCAATATTTCTTTAAATATTTAAATTTTATTATAGCTAAGATGGTAATTTTTTAATGAACTTCATCTTAATTTTTATCTTCGATATTTTAAATTCGTCCCACTTAATCATTAGCGCAGCTCACTTTTTCGACGTATAAATTATCTGTATTCATATGAAAATGGTTTATATTACTTTACCTATATTATAATATTTGCTTAATTATTTTAATTTTAACTGCAGCTATAACAGTTTTTTACCTTCCTCCAACTTACATACTGTAACCCGAAAGGATCTTGACTTGGAGCTTTGGATTTTCATGGGAAAATATAGAGTCGCTAAAATAAGATTTTAATCTAAATAATTGCAGCACGAATTAAGCCTGTTTCTCTATTTGCATTACATTTAAACACGGTATTTATTAACATTAAGCCGCAGAAGAGAATGATTTTTATAGTAGCGTTTAGTTTGCAGAACTTAACTCTTCTCATGCAGGTGTGTTACCAAAAATTGTATTTATTATTCTCTTGTAGTTGGCAATGACGAGGCGCAAGAGGATATATCAGTTTACTTCTTACTGGTCCCGGAATGTACGGTATTCAGTATTCAGCTGCCATTCACAAAATCATTAAATTATAATTATGTTACCAAAAATTGTATTTGTCATTTTCTTGTAGTTGACAATGACGGGGGCACACAAGCAGATAGTTGAGTCGGAAACATTTAATACTTAATTTCTTATTGATCCCGAAATGCATGGTATTCAGTATTCAGCTGTCATTCCAAAAATGATCAGAAATAAAGCAGAAGAAAATTAAGTTATTGTATTCGTTTCAAAGTATTCATTTTAAATATGTTCTAAATATCAAAGCATTCATTTTAAATGTATTATAAATATCAAAGCATTCATTTTAAATATATTATAAATATAATAATAAAAAATAATAATTTTGTACAGAGGATCTGTGCCTGATTTTTAAAGAAATGAATTAAAAAATTCTAAAACGCTAAGTAATACCCCCCATTTAGTATTTTATTTCTGTTTTAAAGTTAATGTTATTAAAGCCTAGTATGGGAGGACTCGTAAAATTTTAGATATTTTAAATTCTACAAAGGAATATTTGGAAAGCCCCTTGAAAGTGGAGGCTTAGGGCACGTGCTCGTTTGCCTATGAACAAAATGGGACCCGAAATATTTTGAGAGTTTCCCCCTCCCCCAGAATACTTATCACCAAAATTAACGATTTTATAAAGTTCAAAATATGATAAATTTTGGCCTTTTCCTCCAGTTACAAATGTTATGAATATACCCATTTTTTTAAATTGTGAATATCTTTGCAGGTTATATGTCGAACAGAAAAGAAGCCTTATTTGCAATGCTGGCAACTGTAAGCATAGGGGCAATCTGGGGTGCAGTTCAGCCTTTTTATGGAGCCCGAGTACGTAAATATTACAATTTAGTTTGATGCAGCAATTAAATATATTTTTTATTTATCTTTGGAAAATCGAGAATAAAATTGTGTTTACAGAACCAACAGCATTTTTGGTGTAAATCAAAAAGAAAGAGAATTGAAATTAAAACTAAGTTAATTGTAAGTTAGCCGAAAAGACTACAGAGAAAAAAATGGGCGCAAGTTGGTTTGAAAAATCTAATATCGGCATGACAGGCCTAATGACAACGCCACAGATGTACAGCTCTCAAGAGAATAAAATAGCAAACGTGGCTTGCAGCGGGCAGAACACGCTCTGATTCTACCCTCTAAAATCTTGCTTTAAATACTGCGTCTTTTTTACCTAATATGGATACCTACGAAATAGGAATTAGCATTTTTGTGAGAAAATGGAAAGCGAGAAACGCAGGAAAGATAATTAGCATAAAATAACTGGTTAATGAAACTAAATGTATACTCTACAAAATATAAATCTGGTTTTGTTTTTCGTGTGCGATACTACTGTTCTTTATGTAATGCCCAGGAACGTTTTCCAGATCATGTATGCAGCTTGCCTGCAGTTTGAATGTAAGAACACTCGAATAAATGGTGCTAATTTTAAAAATCTTGTAAGCCTCCTTGAAATATTCGGCAAAGACATTCAAAGTACTTTAATGACCTTTCTATGAAATAAGACATTTTTTAAGTCGGTGTATAGAATGCAAACATTCAAGGAAACTGACATAGACGCTTCTTTACGACTCAAACCCATCTTTTAAAAATGTATATCATACATACCCCCGCTATTGATTACTCTTATTAAAGTTTCGGAATAATAGTAGAAATTGTTAAAATATTTCCACATGATAAAGTCACGGCCACAGAAAGTAAGGAAGTACTATTCTTTAACAATTCCAAAATTGCAGAATGAACTCACGTTTATCTACGAGGGCATTTCGAAAAGTAAAGATACAATGGCTCGCATTCCTTAAAAACACATTTATTTAGAAAATGTCAGTTACATCTTATTAACTGGATTATTTATTATTTTTCGACATAATCACCCTCGTTATCCAAACATTTGTTAAGTTGGTGCACAAGCTTTTGTATCCCACAGTCATAGAAGGTTGCCGCCTGTTGGAACCCAGCGCGCACACAATTTCCTGTACCCTAACTTGACCGTCATAACTTCATAAAGAGTTGTCATTGACACTTCCGGCATGATCTGATGCAATTTGAGACGTCTATTCGCACGAATTGCTTCCTCTGTTCTCTGAAGAAGGGCATCAGAGATCACAGATGGCCGACCTGTTCTTTGCTCGTCATGAACATCGGTCCCACCTTCAGAGCAATGACGACACCATTTCGTTACATTTCGTCGATTCATAATGTTCCCATAAACAGAAACAATTTCTTTGTGAATATCCGCTGGTCGCTGACCTTTTGCATGAAGAAAACGTATGACGGAGCGTACTTCGCATTTGACGGGATTCTGAATCGGAGCAGCCATTTTAAACACGACCTACTCCAACCAGAATCAACGTTGAAATGCCGAACGACCGCGAAGAGAAAGTTAACGGTTTAAGGTTAACACCTGTGTTGCCAACTTGCTCACCAAAACTTTTCTTTTCCTCTGCTGTACGGTGTATCTTTACTTTTCGAAATGATCTCGTATTTTGACAAATTTTCTGTGTCAATAAAAGTGCTTGAAGCAAAAGACACCCTCCATCGCAGGCGCTATACAAATCACAGAAAGTGTTTACACCTCTGTTCATTTAATCTCCGTAGATAAATGAAACACGGTAAACAATCAAACAAAATTATGAGAAATTTATAGCCTGCCATCATGAATTTGAACCCATTATTAAACTCGAAAAACTGTTGGTGAGAACTTTTCCGTTAAACCTTCACTTTCTCCGTATGTTAGGAATGCTGCTGTTGTATCTGCTGATATATGAACATCGTCTTTTCACTGTTCACATACATGTCATCCAACAGGCCCCATTATTTTTAATTTGATAATTTAAAAATCATTTTGAAAAAATGGAATTCTAAAGGGCTAGAATTCTCATGAATTAATTAAAACACTAATGGAATTGTACTAACAAGGATAACGAATAATTTTCTATATAATATCTGAGTTATTCCCACATTGGTTTTACAAAATTTAAAAGAATTAAAAAATTAAGAAAAGGATATGATGAAGTATGAATGTGTAGCAGCTCCCTTTAAATATAATATTATCTTTGTTGTTGCGAAGTTTACATTCTCTAGATTGGCAATAAAAAAGATAACATTATCGGTAGAGGGAGCTGCTACAAATGAAGTACTAACTAACGGTACTTGTATTAAAAGACTCTAATTACCAAAAACCTATCATTTATAACTTCATCCTTTTACATAAGAATTCAATAAAGAACATTAAAAGCAAGAAACATAATGAATTCAGGTTAAAAGTACTAAAATATTTATCAATTAATGAAAATGAGTTCATATACTCATTTAATGATGCATTTTAAAAATTTAATTTTTTATGCAGTAAGCAAATAAGATATTATTTTATTTTTATTTTTCGGTTGAAGATTGAATAAACAAATAATATGATTACTCTGTGAACATTTTTATAAAGCGTGTGTCATCTATACATTTCAGTCTACTGCAAAGATCCTTAAAATGATGGATGCGAAATGTTTAATCACTATTGATCATCACCAAGATTATGGCAAAGATTATAATCTCTTAGAAAATCTTCCTGTTATAGTAGAGAGTAAGTAACATAACACACATATTTTGATGTTTTGATATTTTTCTTTTTACACCATTTTACATTCAGAAGTGAAATCCGGAAATAAAAGCGCTGCTTTTAAAATTAAAATTATTTTTCAGCTTGGTTTTAAAGTTATTCAACTGTAAAAATTTAGTTTTATTAGCTGGCAACTGTAGTTAATATTTCTGTTTAAGAAGAGAAGTGAAATATTTGTATGATTTAAAAAATGATTTACATGTTTTACTTAAACATTCATAAAAACTTTGAAGTTTTAAAGGGAAATCTAAGGTTTCTTTTCATTGCAATTATTTCCAGCACTTTCTTTTTTTTGTTGCGAAAGGTATAATTTGCTAATGTGATCCATCACAGCATAGTGCGGCGATATCGTTGAACGATTCTGGCATATTTTGCAAGCGAAACAGCCTGAAAAACGTAAGCAAAAAGTACCATCCTATTGAATGGCAGTGTACTTCCTTATGCTGCCTGGATCATGGAATGGAACTGTCTTGAATAGAAGATATTTTACTCTGAAATGTTTTCATTCACAGAGCATTGACAAAGTTCATGAAAGGGCGATGGTTCGATGCTGAAGAACATTAAAAAAATGGAATTATCGAAAGTTCTAAGCAGTAGACGAGATACTTAAGTATCTTTAATATAATTCGTTAAAGGGAGACTACCTTAGCTACGATGATATCCAAGGCAATTCAACAGATTGAACCTATATAGAAGTCTTCAATATTATGACCTATGTGGCTACAAAGCACCAGATTATATCCTTAAGGAAGTACAGTGATACCTCAGTATACGCCATTAATCAGTTTCATATCCTTGCACCTATAACAAATGATCTTTTCCAGGAATAAGCAACGGAGAAATAATTAAATCGTTCTTATAAAATAATCCTTGTGTTATTATTATAGCTCTGTTTAACACTAAAATACTACAAATCCCTTAAATAAAATATATACTGTAAATAAATGAAGCGCTGCGAAGCTGTATTGTACTAAATTTCCCTTTTTATTATAGCTCTGTTTAACACTAAAATACTACAAATCCCTTAAATAAAATATATACTGTAAATAAATGAAGCGCTGCGAAGCTGTATTGTACTAAATTTCCCTTTTTATTATAGCTCTGTTTAACACTAAAATACTACAAATCCCTTAAATAAAATATATACTGTAAATAAATGAAGCGCTGCGAAGCTGTATTGTACTAAATTTCCCTTTTTATTATAGCTCTGTTTAACACTAAAATACTACAAATCCCTTAAATAAAATATATACTGTAAATAAATGAAGCGCTGCGAAGCTGTATTGTACTAAATTTCCCTTTTTATTATAGCTCTGTTTAACACTAAAATACTACAAATCCCTTAAATAAAATATATACTGTAAATAAATGAAGCGCTGCGAAGCTGTATTGTACTAAATTTCCCTTTTTATTATAGCTCTGTTTAACACTAAAATACTACAAATCCCTTAAATAAAATATATACTGTAAATAAATGAAGCGCTGCGAAGCTGTATTGTACTAAATTTCCCTTTTTATTATAGCTCTGTTTAACACTAAAATACTACAAATCCCTTAAATAAAATATATACTGTAAATAAATGAAGCGCTGCGAAGCTGTATTGTACTAAATTTCCCTTTTTATTATAGCTCTGTTTAACACTAAAATACTACAAATCCCTTAAATAAAATATATACTGTAAATAAATGAAGCGCTGCGAAGCTGTATTGTACTAAATTTCCCTTTTTATTATAGCTCTGTTTAACACTAAAATACTACAAATCCCTTAAATAAAATATATACTGTAAATAAATGAAGCGCTGCGAAGCTGTATTGTACTAAATTTCTGCTGTTCAGATCAAAAGCAATTTTTCAATGTGCTTTAATAACTTTGTTAGTTTTAATCAGTCCTTTTGCAATGTTAGCCGATAACCCCCCCTTTTTTTTTCAATCTTTGAAACCTTCGTATTGGGCATACGGTATGCCATAACTAAGAACCAGGTATGCATGTATGCTATCTTCACTCTTTTCAACAATGTCTTTTTTCCCCAGCTTTATGATGATTCTATTTTATTCATTCTTTGGCTCTTCTCATGAACTTTCCTAAAACTTGTTTTTAATAAATTTACAAAACATTTAAGCGAAAAAACCCAATATCTCTTGAAAATTCAGATTCATAGCCAGGGCTGTTTACTGAATAGTAACAATAAGCATACTGACGCGCTCGTGGGAAGTCTAGAATTGCCTCGAAAGAGGTGAACCAATGCACGCAGTCGTGATCCATGTTTTTCGCTGACTGCTCGGTACAAAAGTATATGGGAGCAAAAATGTTCAAAACGTACGTATAAGTGTTTTGACGTTTAATGTCAAAAGCCGATTTCAAAAATTTTTTCACCATCTAAATTTTACTTTTGTTGTGGGAAATTTGGATTTTTAGATCCAGATCTTTTATAAAATGAAATAAAAAATGGGAAACAAGGTGCGCAGAATACAAAAGCGGCTGCGCAACTTTCAAAAAATTAGGAACTTTGGTCGTGACTCATTGAACTCGAGTCGTATTTCAAACAAATGTCGTATACGAAATAAAGAACTTGAGTCGAAACAGGACGTATACCATAATGAACGTATTTCAAACCGAAAGTATACTGAGATGCCACTGTATAAATTCTATGCTCTTCCTAACATACTACACAGCCATTGATGTACTATCTCTTTTGTTTCATGTCTTGCAATTAATCTCTTAGTCTTCAAAGATTTTCTTAAGATGTATACTTAACAAACCTTCTGAAGGATTATATTTAAAACTCTAACACTATTTTTTCAATTTTCGATGAATAGCTGTGGATTTCTCATTTCCAGTATCATAAAATCCGTTAACTACTTCTTGTTTCGTTTCATTTTATGTCTGAAAGCGAGCTTGCTGCTCCTTACCGTCATAACTTCCAGCAGTGCGCTGAGCATGCACGAAAGGATTTCTCAGAGTAGAGTTCCTAATAAATCTACAGAATAATCAACTACTTTTGGCTTTTAATTTTGATAGCCATATAGAGGTTCTACATAATATCTGATAAAAGTGGCTAAATGGCTAATGTTCAGAACATTATATATATTTCTCGAGTTCGTTTCTTTCTCATAAAGAAATTGGCTGCAAGAACGTTTGAAAAATTTTCTAAAGTACATTTCAAACATTAATTACTTTCCTTTGAAGCGTTTCCTACAAGTTTACCTTTTCATAAAGTCAGGTCTTTTGAGTGCTTTATCATAACTAAAAGTCTTTTATTAATAACTGAATGATCATTTTTCAGATTGCCCAACTCTGCAGAAAGTTATTGTTATAGTTACGAAAGAAGAAAGTCTGGCCGGTGGTATTTCAGGCATCAAGAATGGGTAAGCCTCAACATTGTGCATACCTTTTACTTACCTTAAATCGGGCATTCCTGAAGTGATTGACATCAAGTTTATGAATTTTCAAAGAACTAGAATTATTTTGAATGTCTCCTCAAAATTACTGATTAGATTAAAAGAGAATTTAAACATGCCAAAGTAAAACATACAGTTAGGCAACCTTGTGTTTGCGTAGTTTTATCGATTTCGAGGGAGAACCGGTACAGGCCCTCTTCATCAAGAGCAAAAGAATTCTACCTAAATTTCTGCTCTACTTTAGAAATCAAGAGCAAAAGAATTCTACCTAAATTTCTGCCCTACTTAGTAGAAATTCCTTTGTTGCAGATGAAGAGGGACTTTCTTTGCTGCTCATGAAGAGGGTTTGTGATTTAACTACGAAATTCAGAATAAGGACATTTCTTCACTTGTCAGTTGACATCACATAATCCTGTACATAATACTGAGAAATACCAATTTCGTTGTATTATCTGTCATTTATTTTTGACAGTGGCACCTAAATCCCAAAATAATCTCAATTTTTGTTTATCGCATCAATTTTTTAAGCTACAGGATAACCTATCTCTGTCTCAAAAGTTACATAAAATGAAAATAAAGGGAACGCTTGCTAAACATACTGTTCACAGAGAATATTTTATTCATACAAAGGCTATATGTAGCTATCGCAAGTTAAAATTTGTTCATACAAAAGGTAAAGTTTTTTTTTTCTTTTTTTTTTACCAAACGGTAAACATACATATAAAGGTAAACATTTTGCTCATGGCCTTTTCTGAAGTACCTAATCTGTAGACATTCTCGCTTGATGCTCCAATAGTAGTCAGCCATCATATGTACGTCCCATCTACCTTTGTACCGTTCCTCCACGACCTTCAAATTTTGGTGGAATTGCTCAACCTGCTCATCATTGATTGCACCAAGAATTTTCGGAAATTTGGCTCTGTAAAAAATGCAGTTTGATGCTCATGTTGCAACCAAGTATTTTGAAGCTCTCTAGAAGTTGCTGGAAAATTTCGTTGGAATTCTGTGCTCGTATTTTTCCAAGAAAGTACTGGCAATGTTTTTGAATGCAAACTAAGAAACTTCAGTTTCAAAGTCTTCGTCATTGTTGTCAATTTGATATTCACCAGAATTGTATTCCTGTATTTCCAAAGAGGGTAATTCTTTGCAAACTGGCTTTGGGAGTTCAGCCGAGTGCGGCACTGGGCTTATAGCTGATAGTAAACTAGGATACTCTTTTTTACATATCGTTTTGTTTGTTTTTCTTGTCATATCTTGAAAATTTTAAGACACAAAAGTAACAATCATTTGAGTGAATTTTGGGCTCTCGCCAGATCATAAGTACACGCAACGGAAATTTAGAACGTCTGCGCTTCATCCACGTCCGTAAACGCTCGACATACTGCCTTGCACAATTTGTGAGATGCCTATAATTTATCTTGATCACCAATTTTCACTTTAAAATAGGCCTGCCTGACACGTATACTGATGTTTGCCTTTGATGTGGAATGGTAAAACTGCCATCTATATTATAAAATGAATCGGGGCTGTTTACCCACTTACTAGGCGAACTAGCAGAGGCAGACATAAGGAAAGGTATCACAATCAAGGACACAAGGAAAGGTAACTAAACACTGCCAACCTTATATACAAACAAGAGCTCGGGGGGCCATGTTGGATTGTGCTTTATCAGAGCGACACACGAAGTGTTACTACAGTATCTCAAGCGTAACTCAACTAGTCTAGGATAAGTATAACTATCACTGGTCTCCTATGGCATGATTCCCACGGCATCAATCGGTGGGTTTATGGCAGCCTATAGTAGAGCAGTAGTACTTCCTTTGATCCATGCTTGATGCTATGGAGTGTGGTCACTAAGTTGTAGAGAAAAAAGAACCTGAGAAAACTAAATATAGTTGTGAAATCCGCATGCCTATTTAACCCTAAAACAACTAAATAATTGAACTCAACAAAATTGTTTCTCAGTGTAATTAGTGTATAACTAGTGATTGTAAAATATAAAATACTGAATTTATCATAAAGTTTATGATTGGGTTTAGGGCATACATGTGATACTGAATTTATCATAATGTTTATGATTGGGTTTAGGGCATACGTGTGAAATGTCTGATGATAACTCTTAGAAGTTGTATACTAGTAGTAAAGAGATGATCTCAGATGCCAGGCTTAGCGTATATGTTACTTTTTCACTAAGTTGTACCTTAAAAAAAGGAAGCTATGTTAAGTTAATTTTTGATAGTTACGAGATGTGCAAAGATAGAAACAGAAGTGATTTATCTTATTAGTTTTGCGAGAAACGCAAAACTCTGGCTATTACGGTTGGTGCAAACAGCATACTTGTAACTGGATAACATCACTTTTATAACTAAAGAGAACATAATCATACACCTGGTAGCAGTAGATAATATTAGACAAAAGACTCACCAAGCTATCAACACACTACAGCAAATTATTCCAGAGGGAACCAATGCTGTCTCAGAGTAAAGTGATACTGCAATACTTAGTCTCCGTGCTTTGTGTCAAATGATAAGAAGTGTGGTGTGGTGTATTTAATTATGGCAAAGCACACTAGGGCTATCTGCGTAAGGGGAGGGATGCCTTCGTGGAGGACTTTCTAAGGGAAACTGGCTCATATACACGTTACACATGGGGAAAACCACGAAAACGCCCATGCAGCCAGCCCGTTCGCGGGATTCGAACCTCGGACCGAACTACCAGTGTTCAGCGACTTTACCGCTCGGCCGCTGGTGGGCCAAATGATAAGAAAATCTCATAAGAAGTTGTGTATCCGAAGCCAACTACTTTGGAAAATGCTTATATGGAATTAGGGCTATTGATATATAAATAAAAAATTAAACAGTAATAAATAAAAAAAATATAAATGTTTCATCCCTTGACAATAAACGCATATTCTCGTCCACTACCAAAGACGTTGCACTGTTGAAAGAAGTCCATTATTCGATCTTGGATGGAACATTTAAAAACATTTCAAAACCCTTTTTCAACTATGTGTAATCCACTCTTATATCAGAACTGGAGGGAATGCAAAAGTGCTTTCTCTTGTTAATGCTTTAACGACCAGCAAATCAGCGGAGAGCAATACTAATTTATTTCAGTATTTTAATGAACTTGGTGTTGAACATGACTGCGAATTAAATACTCATTTAGTGATTTTGAAACTTAAAATATAAGAAGAAACTAAATTAAATTAGAACTAAACTCAGATACTTTACGCGATACTAGTAACGCGAAGATTGGCCTTTTAAACTCTACGTATGTATCGAGAAAAATGCGTGAAACTACAATACGTCTACAAGTAAACAAAGAGAACTAAGTTCTGCTTTTTAAAGGCAGACAGAAACTGGCTGAAAAGTGCGCGCGTGGTAAGGCAACGAGAAGACTCTCTCTTGGAACTTTGGAACTTTGCGGTTATACTGGCTTTCAGCAGGAAATTAAAGTCCTGCTCTTGCCAGTTCCTGATGTGATCCAATGTGGGGCCTGACAGAGTAGAAACCTGAAAGAAATTTTCTCTCGTGGAGGTAGAAGTGTGCTGGAGAGAGAAAAAGAGAAAAAGAAGCACTTTGCTCCTGTACTGCTACATCTCGGATGGAATCCGCCAAGCAGGGGCCGGAGAAAGAAACTTCGGATGACCTGTGTAGGATAGCCCGAATACTAACTGTTCATTCGCCGGAGCCAGTCACGTGGGAGGTCACCCTCCCAAAAACTGACCCCGATTGATGCTGCTTGAAAACCAGAAAACTGGAACTTAGAATTCTGAACTCAAGAGGTGGGCGGCAAATGGGCGGAGGTTTTTGTCTTCAGCCAGGACTTCGTAGATAAGAATGTCCGTGAAATTAGCGGGATTCACACTGATAATATTATTAAAAAGTTGTTTATTCTGCTGAGGTAGTCCTGAATAGTATCTATTTTCAAGTCGGAGTGGAGAGTCCTATTCCGAACATAGTAAGGAGCTTTTGTGATGATTCTTAGCACCTTATTTTGAAGCACTTGGAGTTTGCTAATTTCGTTTGCTTTGTAGTTTGCCCAGGCTGGGGAGGCATACGTGAGAATGGGTCGGATGACAGTTTCATAAATCCTCTTTTTCAGTCTGAGGGTGAGGTTTTCATTCTTTAAGGAGAGGAAAAAGCCTGAAAATGATCCCGTGTGCTTTTCCGCTTACTCTAAGCATATGATCCTTCCAATTGTAGTTCTTGTTAAGGGTAACTCCCAGGTAATTAGCTTTATCAACTGTAGGGATGATTTTGCCAAAAGGTTTAACCTCAGTTCTGACCCGTTTCCTCTGCCTGCGATTTCGAATGAGTAGAATCTTGGACTTTTCTGGCTGAATGCACGTTTTCCAGCGACTGCACCACCCCTCAATAGCAGGGATTTTCGCCTGAATTCTTGACAAGGCATACTCTGGGTTTAGAGACTTGGTGGCTATCGCTGTATCATCAACGTATCTGGCTGCGAGAACATTTGTATCCCCGGAAAAGCAAGGGAAATCGTTGGTATAGATGATGTAAAAAAGCGGGCCTAAAATTGACCCTTGAGGAATACCTGCGTAAATATTTTTGACACATGAAGTTGCATTTCCAACTCCAACGGTGCAAGTTCTATTTTCAAGGAAGGACTTGATAATGAGTATCAGATTTCTGGGGAAACCGAGATGAATTAGCTTATAGATTAGCCCTGGATGCCAGACGCGGTCAAAAGCGACTCTCTCTTGGCTAAAAACCATGTCTTAAATACTTAACAGTTTGCAAGCTCAATTTGCATAACCAAATCTGTTCGCTTTTATTCTGGCCTAAAAAGGAAAATAAGAGAGGATAGCAAAGTTTTAAAATAAAATAAACGTTAGTAAAATTTTAAATTCTTACACAACTTTCTTTAGAATTCCGCGGTAGCGATTGGCCACCGTTGCCAAAATTTCCGCCATCAGTTGACGAGATAATACGTAGATACCCATTATGAAATTAATGTATTATGTAGGTACCCTGAAATGATTTTGAAATTGAGTTTAAAGCAAAAGTAGTATTAAAAGTAGAATTTTAGCTCAGCATCGATCTTGAATTGCTCATATGCCCAAATACTTAAAAAAAAAAAAAAAAAACTGTTTGCGTTAGCCATTTATGCCACAGGCGTTCTTTGATAGAACACTAGAAATATTTTAGGCAGGTATTTCTAGCATTTTTGTCGAAGTGATGAAACACGTAACTTCTTAAAAGGAACATTTTTGAATTTTATCTGTGAAAAATTAAATACACGTCATTTCAATGCATTTGGAGCATCAATTTTATTTATAACTTTCAGTTGCTGTTTAGAAGAGTTTCTTAGGAGCGGTCGCAATCCTGATGGCAGTGTACCTGACATAGTGTTTGAACAACTTTCCTTTAACCATCCTATCTGCGTCAGCTTCACATCAGGTACCACAGGCTTACCGAAAGGCCCCGTGCATTCAGGTGGGGTAAGTGTATATTTATGTCGATATTTAAAGAGTTTCCGATCATAGTACGATCGACAGAACGAATCCCAAGGTGGGTTGCTTGTGCAAAACGCGGTTCCATGTAATCTAATTATTCAACTAAAAAATCCTCGTTCAACAGCGAACAATCATTTATTACGTCCGAAAATTCTGTTACCTCAACCAGTCAAAGAAAATCCAAGGATTTTTCGAAGATATCAGACATTGCTCGAAATTTCATATAAATTTCATTTAAAATATGTTTTCTTGATTTATCTGATGATGCAGACAGCAAAATTTTAAGATTTTTACCTTCTTCGTTTAATGAATACATGTGCGAAAAACCGTTTCAACATTAAATTAAAAATAATCTAAATTGAATTTTGATAAACTCGCTTCACCACATTGTATTGTAAGTGTGGTGCAAATTGACACGAGCATTGTCAACAAACAGTGTGCGAGTGCAAAATTTGAAATCGATAGCTTATGAAGAAGTACTTTAGAAGATGTCAAGCTTTTGACCATATTAACGAAGACTAAGGAATGAACTAAATAAACCTTATAAAAATGTGTCAAATGAATATTTCAACTACATTACAGTCAGAATGTAAGTCTCTATGACTGTTTTTTCTTATCCTATAGATGAAGGAAAAACGATCAGCTAAACTTTCATTCCGAGTAGAGAAATACTGAACATGACTGAAATTCTGATGTGGTAAAATCATTACTAAAACTTTTTATGCCATTTATGCTAGTATGTATTGATTCATCGCAAATACGCGGTATCGTCTCAACTGAATTATTGTTATTATTATTATTATTGACACACTTATTTTCAAAAGTTACTATATATATTACTTATTACCATATTGATCTCTTATTTTTTGTGTTGTACATATTTTGCTTTATTCTCTTTTACTATTTGATATTTTATGAACTGAGTTTCAAAAAGAGAAAATTCTTAAATTAATTAAAAGCAGGAATTAGAATTCGTCTTTGAACTTTTGAATTTTTAAAAATGAAGTTTATACACTACTTACAGTTTGGAATATAATACAGGCAACTTCTAATCAACCGTGGTTAATTGTGCTTTAGAATTACCACGCGCTGCCTAAAAAATTGTTAAGCTTGTTTATTGCAAAATAGTGGGCAAATTACAATCACAATTCATCAGGGTGACAACTGCCCTTGAAAAATACAAAAAGGAAACTATCTATGAAAAATATGAAAGGAAACGGAAGGGTAAATTCAAGGGAACAAATCACTAAACAGCAATTTGGTAACAGACTACTTGGTAGTGGTCTTTTGAAACAAAACATATTAATCATATGTGCTTGATCTTCTGTACAGATTCCATTTAAAGAATTTTGTTAAAAATAAAGTATCTCAAATAAAAAATGAAAACTTTTACCTGAATTTTACTACACAAAATGCGTTATTCTTCGTGTGTGATCTTCAATTCAAAAAATAAATTTCACCTTAATTCAGAAAGATTTAACTTTCGTGCCTTAACTAAAAGAGTGATTTTATTGTCAGACAGGCGATGTTCAATTGCATACAATCAATAATATTTAAATATTATGTAATAAGAAACGAATGATTCTGACTGACTGTTTGATGCGAATTTGAACTTGGTGATTTTTCCTCTTATAAATATACTTTTTCAATGACATTTTTAATTCAGCTTCTGTAATCCTAACCATGTTTATTTCTTCCGTTATTGGTAAGTTCATTTCGTTTTGAATACTGATTCAATTTACGTAACCGAATGAACAAAGATATAAATTAACTGTTCAAAAATACAGGTACGTAGTTAACAGTGTTGTTTTGGTAATTATAACATGAGTTTTTCATCTGTTTTTTAAATTTTTTTTTAACTTCTCTCGTATTAACTTTGCTTTTGAGTTAACGGTTAGTATTACCACGGTTATTCGGGAGTTGGCCGCATTTGTATAATGATTTTATCGATTTAAAATGTAGTTCAATAACTTTTCATAATGTTAAGTTAGTCGTATTCATTATTTTCCAATAAACGTATTATGATGAAAATTATAAATTCCAGCTTGCCTTTGTTAATATCAGTCTTCTTTTTCCAGACATTTTTAACCTTTCTGGCAACCTGCGCCTTTCATCATAATCTATCCAATGGAGACGTCTTCTTGAACCAATGTCCGGTAATTTCACTTCTCAGTAATTTTAAGTAGTATAGATAAAAATTAATTTTTATGATTTAAGCAATTTTTATTGTTCACTTAGAGGGATACCCTCTAAGGATAACTTTTATCTCTACCTTATCCCTCTAAGGTTTATAATTGGCATAAAAACTTACGAGTGCTTTACGATATTAAGTTTACAAATCTTGTGACACGGAAGGTTAATGGTAAAACCAAAAATTCTTCTCCCAAGTTATTGAGAAAATGAAGTTTGGATTTGTTCAGTGTAAAAAAAATTGGTTGCTTTTTTATATAGCATAAGCCAAGTTATACAGAAACAGAGATTTTTGCTAAAATATATACATTCCAGAGGCAACCTAAAATAACTGGAATGATTTAAGCAATTATATCATACTTTACATTTACACATTTTTGTCCTATTCAAAGTATTGTTGTAACCAACATAGATGTAAAATATTGGGAAATGTACATTGATGTTGGTTGACAATACTTTTTCCCAATGCTTTGCAGTAGGCAAAACATTGGGAATAACTAATTCAAATCCCCATATAAACATTTCTGGAATTATTGATATGGAATACTGTTAATGGGTACTCAATGTATTTTCTTGTAATTCATTCGCATCACTGGATTGCTTTCTTATTCATTGAACTGCTTTTTGAGAGCTATCGCTATCCCTGGAAATAGAAAGCAAGTCTCGCTGAGCAAGAAGATATGATGGGTATCGTCAGTGAGATGCAAGCATCATGCTGCTCTCTTCAAGAACTGCCGGATGGAGACTTCATCAGAAATCTAGTTAATGAACTTTATTAACTTGTTAATGAACTTGTTGACTTTATTAAGAGATATAGGCAGAAGTCTACGGAACACCAGAATTTCACCATTGAGATATAATCCCACCGTACTAAACTTCCACTGCACTCCAAGTTTGAAAGACAGTGCTCCAGCGAAAGAATCAGAATATCTCCTACGCTTCGTTTCCTGCCAGCAAACCACTCGAAAGGATTTTCGATTCGCCAGTATTTTAAGTGTCCCAAAGCCGCACAGACACTATGCAATTACAAACATCTGTACTTCTCGGGGCATTCGATTGTGGGCCCAGTGATTTGGCGGCCGGCATCGCTAACCACTATACCAATCAGGCCTGCTAATCTTCCTTAATAACAAGCGTGGAAGAATTTTTAATGTTTTCTTCAGTTTTGCTCCTCAATCGATTCAAAGTCATGGCAGCCTTCATCTGGCATGGCGTTAATTTTTAATATAAAACAGCATTCGTACACTCAAACCTTTGCCCAAGTATAATGACAGTCTCAGCTACAGGTTTCCTCAACAAAAACAACAACAACAACAACAACAACAAAAAAAAAAAAAAAAAAGCATATGATGAAGCTTCGTCATTTAACACAAAATTCGATCTCGATTCTGCGAAACTTATCAACGAAACTTCTTCAGTTGATAAAGTGGACGCATTTCGCATTCATAAAAGTTTACTTTTAATTAATGGCATTAATTTCAGTTGAAGTATTCTGGACGCTTTTCAACATTTTAGCTCTTTTATTGTTTTTTTGCCATTTTACTGAACAAATGGCGCTGTGTTCTTTTTCTTCTGGTTCACCCACCAGTTTTGTTATAAATATAACTGTTGCTTCTCGTACTCTGTACACTTAATTTTGTAATTACCGTCAGCGCCTTAGGGCTAACATTCGAAGAATAGGTGAAAATTTTAATTCACTAATGCCTAATTATTACGCAACTCAGGGATTCAATTCATGAATTCGAGGTCCATATATTTGAATTAAAAACAGAGTTTCCGGTTCGACACCGAGAAGGTGGCAATGTTGGAGAATGATATAAAAATTTCCCGCACAGCAAACCTTTGGCTTTACAATAATTAGTGTACAATTAATATAGTTAATAGACATACTAAGTACTAACTTAAAAGGAGGTTGTGTACTAAAGTGTACTATATGTACTAGTATATATGTGATTGATGACTTGTTTTGCCGGGCACTTGCCAGCTGCGATTTCGGTACGAGACAGCTAAACACAAAAGACATTTCAAAGACGTTGTGTAAGAGATAGAGGGTCACCGAGTGGTGAAATCGCTGAACACTAGTAGTCCGGTTCGAGGTTCGAATCCCACGAACGGGCTGGTTGCATGGACATTTTCGTGGTTTTTCTCACGTGTAAAGTGTATACGAGCCAGTTTCCCTTAGAAAGTCCTCCACGAAGGCATCCGTTCCGTTAGGCAGATAGCCCTCGAGACTTTGCCGTAATCACATAAATCAAAATCATACCTAAGAGATAGAACCGAGATGCTTTAAGGGATAATGCTTTTACAAAAGGAGTGTAGGACAGATCCCCCCGCACATTCATATGTTAACGTTACCAGGGATTGTATCCTAAACTTCTCTGTGCATGTGCTGCCTGACTAACCAGTATACTGATATGACGCAAGATGCATATGGCGAAAATAATCTTGACTTCTCTGTTTTTAAATCAAAATGAAGACGATGTTTTTTTGTTAATATATTTATTCGAAATTCGTTTGGAAGTTCATTCTCATAAACAATAAGATCCACAGGAAGTGAAAGAAACAATTCCGAAAGAAAGCTAAGTTTTTATTTTCAGGTAAACCCTAAAGTTTTAACGTTTGCAAATTTAAGAACTCGCTAGTGACCGAATGAATAAAACCGCTGAATACTTGTAATTTAATCGAAGTTCAAATTCTAGTGAATCTATGAGTTGCATGAGCAATTTCGTGGTTTTTCCCATGTACAATGTGAGTAGAGGTAGTTTCCCTTAAAAAAAAAAAAAAAAAAAAAAAAAAAAAAAAAAGCATTTCTTCCCTTAGCCAGGTAATCCAAGTATTCTTAGCCATAAATCTAATTCACAAATTTGCAGTACTACAAAGTCGGTATCCCAAAAACCTTTTAACATGTTTTCAGGCAAAATATGATGATCATATGCTACAAGTGTTTGATTTATTTATTTCTATGCTTCTTTCGTTATATTAGAGCATTTTTTATATTTTAGGCGGGTTGGACTCTTTGGGATTGCTTCATTCCATCTTTAGCGTTAGGCACCACTATATTTCTATACTGCGGCAGTGCTTATTTTGTACTGAATGGAATGAACATATGGGACATAATCGCCAAATATAAAGTCACATGCACTACCCTTGTAACTAACATGGTAGAAAAACTGGAGAAATTAGATACTGTGCCAAGTAAGTCAATGAAATTTATTCGGTAGCTTAGTTTCATTTGATTACTGATATTGGAGTTGATGATTATAGGATATAATTAATGATTATTAAGACTAATGAGAGTAGTAAACTGCTTAGCTATTTACTGTTCTCTATTAGTATACTTTTGCAAAATTAATAAAGAAATTGCTTGGATGCAACATTTAATTTGTCAAAAGACCTTTCGAAGCTGAAAACTGTAAATTTCTCTATTAGCACTATGCAGTTAATGATTCAACATTAATTCTTACATAACGGATCTCCTATCATGTTACATAGAAACATATTCGAAAAGTTGTTAGCTCAACAATTTTATAGTATGTAGGCTATGTATTATTTGCATCGCGTTTCACTGAAAAATGTAAATGACTAAATTAAGTCGTAACGTTTCTGCTTTAAAATTCTTTAACCTTAACATGGTAACCATTATTTGATTTCTATAAATAGCCAGGTGCTCGAAGCTTTGCAGCATGTTGGGCATGTGCTAAAAACAAGCTCTGAGATGCTAAACAAGTTCTAAGAACAAGTTAATTACAGTTGTTCACCCTCTTCTGAGCTGTTCAGTGGTCCATAATAGAGGATAACAAGTTGACAACTGAAATCTCAAGGAATTTCATGTTCAATGGAAACCTTGAACGAATTGGCCAGTTCGAACACTTATATCGTTGGACTTCAAATATTACTGAACCAAACTATATCATACTTTATCGAAATCCAGAACCGTGTGTAATCTATACTATAGCATGTTGCAAAGGAGCTGGCTGCTTGCAATCACAAGAGCTTTCCGTACTGTTTCTACAGAAGTTATTTGCTTACTTGCTGGCATTCCGCCACTCTCAATTTTTTATAACTTTTATTATGAAAAATGTTTATTCAGCTATGGTTTTAAAAAGATTTTAACATGTGAAAATTGTGATGTTTTGAATGGTAACGCCTTGACAGGAAAAGATTTTATTAATATACATCCAAAAGATTTCAAGGCTATACCGTACGATAAAGATTATATGAATACTGGCATGATTGATA
Organism: Stegodyphus dumicola; assembly: GCF_044657685.1. NCBI lineage: Eukaryota > Metazoa > Arthropoda > Arachnida > Araneae > Eresidae > Stegodyphus > Stegodyphus dumicola. Next base: position 7,613,406 of record NC_140774.1, on the reverse strand, counting down.
TATACACTGATGGCTCCGGATATGAAGATGGAACTAGTTGAGCTTTTGTTATTTTTTATTACGGAGTTGAAATCTATAACAGAAAAATACGATCAGAAGGAAATAAACCAGTGTATCAAGCTGAAGCGGTTGCAATTAGAGAGGCATTGCGGTGGAGTTATAAAAACTTAAAACAGTACTTTACAATACATATTTATTCTGATGCTCTCTCGGCCCTACAAGGCTTGGAAAATCCGGAACCAAGCAATAGACTTCTTTTGGATATAAAAAAATATTTATAACAAAATAAGAGAGAAAAATGGTATATATTTTCATTGAGTCAAGGCTCATATTGGTGTTACTGGGAATGAGAGGGCGGATATGCTAGCTAAAGAGGCAGCCCTGGGAGAGGGTGATATTTATGACGCTTTTAATGATTCCAGAAGAATTACCTTGAGAAAAATGAAAGCAAGTATAATTGAGAAATGGGCTCGGGAATGGAATGGTTCAAATCAAAATAAGGGTTACTTGAGGATTTTGACCATAAAAAGAAAAATGGATCTATTTAATAATATAGATACTATTCAAGTTATCATGGATCATGGTAGATTCCCGGCCTATTTAAAACGTTTTAATCTCCAGGGCAATAATCAATGCTTGGCTTGTGGGAAGTACGGAAATGCAGCTCATTTTATGGAAGAATGTAAACTGACCGAGAGTGTGAGGACGAGATTTGGAAAAATAAATGAACAGAATGTAATTGAAAAAAGAAAATTCTTGAATAGCTATGCAACAGAAATTATGAGGATTGTGAATGAAAACAAGACTATCATAGGAATAGGACATTAAATATTTTAATCTTTTAATTTTTTTTTTTTTGTTTGTCTGCGTCGGGTGTGCTGCGCTAACCATGAGGCCGATTATTGTCGGCCAGAGGGGTTACAGCATACTCGTAAACTAAACTATATCATGCTGAATGACGCAGGATAACACCTTATAAGCTTCAGCTGTTATTACGGTGTAGATATCGAACGCAAACAAGAAGTGCTTATTACAGGTTTCTGTTTCTGTTGAGCAAAGTTTCATTGCCATTATCCATCTATTTCAGATGAGTAACGTCATGCGTACGTAATATTGATTTTCTTAATGTAAGCGCATGATTGAATTTTGTAAAATGATTTTATATTTATAAGTTTTGACATTAAAAATTCGAAAATTTCTTATGAATCTCTTGCCACTTGTAAATTATAAACTCACCTTCTTGTATATATTCATTCCAATTTCAAAAAATGACTAAACATTACTTGTGCTACATTGACCTACCACAGATATTTAGTCTCACAAATTTAATTTTCCTTTACAGGTCCAAGTTCAAATTTTGAAAATTTTAAAACTTTACTTATATGTGGCAGTCCTGTCCTAACTCGTAATTTCCAGTACATTCATAACAAGATTACGAAAGATGTGTTCGTTGGCAGTCAGTATGGTAAGTTGGAATCAGTAATGAATAACATATTTTTGTTCATTATTTCATTCAACTCAAAGAAAGACAAAAAAAAACTGTTTAATAATTGAAATCTGAATCTTACTCTATTATGATAGATATACGAATTCAACATTTGATTTGAAAATTTATCTAAACTGGAACATAAAAAGTGAAAGTGAGTTATTATACAAGGTGGTCATAAAATCTTTTCCTGACTACAAAAATTTATTACGAGAAAACTGCTGCAATGAGACTTGAATAAGTTTCTGGAAATGGTAACTCACTAATTGAAATTTTTATGAATATTACTACGTTAGTACATTTCAGGGTGTATTTCTCAAGGCGTACTTTTTTTTAACGTGAAGAATGTCAAGTCGATATTCTGGTTTCTGCCACGTGTTCTTTAACATTTGCTGTTTAACACTCGAAGCAGCATTTTTTGTTTGGTCCTATCAATATCACGAACTGCTGTGGCAAAGAGTAGAGCCGTACTATTTGTTTGACGCGCGAGCGCCATCAGTGATCCCAGTCCTCACAGCAAAGTTTCTATACAGTGAGTTTTGCTCTTTCTGATCAGAAATCTTTGAGCGTGTGACATCACTGACGTATAGCCTGCTTCAAGGTCAGTAGACAAACTAGGTTGGGCTGTTGCCAACGCTGGTTTCACTTACTTACAGAACTGGAAGAAAGAAATCAGAAACGGAGTAGCGTTTGAACAGACTTTAAGAGTCAAAGAAGTAACAGAAGATCAAATCGCGTAATGAAACTTTGGTGTTCTCCTAATACTTGTTCGAGGAATTGAATGCAATTTTGTCTTCGTTTCTTCCACTTCTACAAATCAAGCGATTCGAATGTTGGGAACAGCATAACTTTGTCAAGTGACTGGAACGTTGGGAAGAGCATATGTCTAGTGAGCTTGATTCACAGGAGGCTTGCTACTTCTTGAAAGTTCACCAATGCTATTAGCTTCGTACCAGTTTCTGATGCTCTTAACATCTGAATGATTGCTTTCATACAAAAATTAAAGCCAACATCGATGGCAATTTAGTTTCATGATGGCACTAAAAAGCACATTTTGTTTTTTCTTTTGTCGATATCATTTAGATACTCAGCACTCTTTGACGCCATCAACTGCATCAACAATATCAAATTCTGTTTAACCTTATAAAGTGAATATGGGCTTATTAAAAAAGCATCGACTTGAATTGGAACTGGATTGCAATTGAAATCAAATTGGAATTTTCTGTGTGATAGAGGTCGCATAATGCAAATACTATACCTCCAATAGAAAGGAATTCAGTTATTTAACAATAAGCCTACAAAATAATAGGTATTGAGTTGAGAATTCAAAACATTTCTTGGCTCTGGATCTAAAGAGGAAAAACACATTTTCTAGAAGGGTTTGCGAACTATCACTGATCTTCATGATACTGAAACTTTATTTGATATCCTGAGGATGAAACTGTGAGTAATACAGCCTTTTCATATTTTTATTACAGAAGTTACTTAAACAATGCGAAATAAAGCGATGATAGATCATGTCGTTTCAAGTGTTTTTTAAATGGTTTAAAAGACTGTTTATTTATATTTAATTAAATAAACGCATATTGTTAATTTAATCCTAATTACTACGAAAATTCTTTCTATATTTTAGGAATCACAGAATCTTTCCATTGCTTCTCCGGATACGACTTCAACTCACCAGCTTACGCAGGAGAAATCCAGGCTTTGGGCCTTGGGTTGGACATTCGCGTTGTAAACCAGAATGGTAAGTACCGAAACAGATACAAAGTTTAGCTATAAAACATAGCCTGCTTTCGGCGATATTACGACAAGATGAACTGCGCAAGTGAATCGTGTTTATTCATTAAGTTACAACAGATATTGATCGTGATCTCTATTCACGTCTATGAAGATTTCATCACGTTCGGAGCATGTTGCCTGATATTGCTTGCTGTTCATGAATAAGGAATGTTCGTGATGTGTTCTGTGGATGATGTTCATGATACTTTCTTTGGGTTTATTCAGGGGCTGTGGATTATTGGCTTATACTTTCTCTTTTAAATTTTCCTTCAGATCAAAATCATCGTATATGCACAAGTTTGGAATGTCTGACGGGCGTAACTCCTTGCCCACAGATCGCTCTGTTTTCAAACAGGTCATGAACACGTGTCTGTGTATCACATGAAGTGTGGTAAGTTGCCAAACTTGTTGGAAAAGCAGTAAATCGTGTCTTCTGATGCTACTCGTAGTTAGTTTTAAGATTGTTCAAACGTGCCCAGGTAAAGCTCAGTATTCACATTTAATTAAAAAAAATTGACCCCGAATTTGTGTTCCTGGCATCCCGTATTAAGTGCCAATTTGGTTTTCTCGTGAAGAGACTTTTTGTGAGTTATTTCGGAAAGTGGCTTTTTATAAGTCAGTTAAAATTTTCAGCTGGTCTCTATTTCTTATTTTGGGAATTTATGTGGCCTGATAAATGCAGTCAACTGCAGCAACGCAACGCATGCGCAACGGATCTAAATATCCATCAGTAATCACACTATTCACTGCTCCGGGGAAAACTCATGGGATTTTCTGATGCAATGTGTACGGAAGAATGGAATAGAAAGCCAAGGTAATGCCTGAACACTGCGTTATTTCGGACAACAAATTGCCCGAGAGAAGAACGAACCTATGGCATTTTTGAGCATACCACCTGTTTTATATGCTCCACCCTGTATCCATTTAATTAAAGAAATATTGCGCGAGTGACAATACAAAAATTACATTACATTTATACTGACATAAGGTTTTTTTTTTCTTAGCGAGATACGTAACAAATCGATTAGGTCCCCGCCGAGATTCAAACAACGGAAATCTAATTCTCTTTTTCTAATTTCCACCTGAATGTGCTAACACTCATATCAGGACGTGGGAGCGAAGTAGTTTCTTATATTTTTCTCAAGCATTTAAAGGATTGCTTGGGAGAGGCTCGAGACCCAGTTGACTAAATCCCGAAGGGGACGAATTATCATGTTAGTTCCCACAACAAGATAGTTTCGCCTTTCTAGAGCAGAACTACTATAAAATTGAACAGTTTCTTGTCTCATAATATTATATTACTTGATTTATATATCTTATGGTTTTAGGCAATATAAGTCTTCTTATTACAATTTTGATGATATATATGTTGCATCTTTTTCGTATATGGGCTAGTTATAACTACTGTTTGCATTCTATGTAGCACTGAGAGGCTGGGCAGCCTGCTGGCAAACGGACCTTGGCCTGCTGGCACTAGCACATTTAATATGCACCTGATCTGTAACAAGCTTCAAATTTACGAGAAGACTTTAACGAAATGGAACGCACTAATCGACATGAAAGAGGAGGATTGCGATTTCTGCTTAATAAAACTTGAGTTACGATATTTTTTAGAATTTCGTTACAATGGCTACCACATAAATCCTTAGCGACATTCGAAATCTGCTCGTTACGCGCTAAAGCAGCGGCTTAGCTAGAGGGGGCAAGAGGGGCATCTGTTCCCGGGCGCAGAATCCGAGGGGCGCCAAACTGATGTTACCACATTTTAGAATTAAATGTTTTGCATCCTTGGCAAGCAGTAGGGGGCGCGAAATCTTCAGTTGTCCCTGGGCGCTGAAAACCCTAGCTACGACTCTGCGCTGAAGTTTGCTAATTTTTTCAAATAATCAAACGCAATGGCCGCTTTAACTATGGAGTCCTTTTTCCCAGTTACTTTCAACAGATTTTGAGTTACATAAAGTAAATTTTACTATGCAGTCTTGTATGGCATTCTTTTTGAGAAAATCAGGTATGTGAAAACTGCAGAACATGTAAAGGTAGAACGTCATTTTCTCTGCAGGTCTGTTTGCTAAATAAGGTATGCATTCGAACTAGTTCTTTCAATATCAAAAATGCAATCATAATGATGCTGGCCTGTTTGCACTATAAAAATTAATAAGTTGTATCGCTTGATGGTAAGCACAATAACACTAATATGGCCTGCTTACAATATAATACGCTTAATTTATGATTCAATGCTGGAAACTAAGTTTCCGTCATATGTTATCTATTGCTGTGCTGTGTGGTAGCCTTTTTTCAATAATATATTTCAATTGTATAAAATTTCGTTGGTTTTAATATCTAGAAGTAAAATTCCTAGATTAAAAAGAATTTCTTTTCAGGATGTCCCGTTGTTGGTGAAAGAGGCGAAATTGTTATAGGTACTCCTTGTCCATCCTTACCTATTTACTTGTGGAAAGATACCAATAACAGCATAATGAATGCTACATATTTCAAGAAATATACGGGTAAGGTTTCCTCTCAGATTTATTTTAATGAAATTTCTGGAAGCTGTTTAAACATGATATATTCAGAAATAAACGTTACGAATTATTTGGTAAATAACTTATATATACTGTGAAATTTTTCAGGAGTTTTTTGTGTCGGTGATGAAGGCTGGATTAATCCGGAAACGAAAGGGCTTATAGTAATTGGAAGAAGGTAATTTTACTGTACATTATAAAACTGCTTGTTTCTGTCACAAATAACTCCAATTGTCAAATACAGATGGCGCCATGCCACCAAACATAGCTGCAGGGAGATAACGTCTGCATCACCTGAATTCTTATTTTTTTCGAATCATCCCAAAATAAGAGACAGATTAAAATCAATAAGTTAAGGAGGTAAATATTAAATAGTTAATAATCAAGATGGATCATAATTATTTGTACATCAATTTGCAACAAAAGCTTAATTGCAGTCAGTTGACATTTTCTGTCTATTAGTGTGTGTGTTGTATTTTATATGTGTTGCGTACGTGCTCAGTGATGACTACAAGATGTACACAAACATCGTTTATTCTACATTACTCATCTACTATTCTATATTACATTTATGGTTAAAGATAATAATAGATACAGTTACAGTTAGATATATAACATCTCCCTTTTTTATAAAAAATAATAATAGTAGTAAAATTAAACATATTCTTTTAAATAATAAGGTTTCTTAACAGTCCTACCAGATCGAGTGACGTAGTTATGTCCATTTGAAAAATTTGATGATACTATACCTCTTTCACTATTTGGTGACGCAACACTTCTGTTAGATTTTGAAGGACTTACAGGCACATCTAAATTTGTAGTGCTCCTACTATTTTCATGTATCTCGGGTTCATCTATAACTTCATTCTCATAGTTGTTTTGTATTGCAAACTCTTCCTGATTAGTTCCTTTAAGAAGGTCTCTTCTGTTCCTTTCTACAATTCTTCCATCTGTTCTTATAATCCTATATGAACGTGGTCTTTCTGCTTCTTCTATAATTTTCCCTCTTTCATTTAGTTTTTCCCCTTTCTCTTTTATGTAAACATGATCTCCTGTTTTCAGTCGTTTTAATGGTCTTGCATTCCTATCATAATAACTTTTTTGTAAGGTTTGTCTCTTCAGTAAATGTTGTTTATGGTCTTCATATCATTTAGCTTGGACAAAATTCTCTTTTATAGGCATCAATCCATTTACTTTTCTTCCAAACATCAATTCTGAAGGTGACTTAATTTCATCTGAAATAGGAGAGTTACGATATTCCAGTAAAACTAAATATGGATCCTTGTTGTCAACTACAGCTTTTTCTAACATTCGCTTGACAGTTTGAATATGTCTTTCAACCATTCCATTAGACTGCGGATATTTTGGACTTGAAGTTCTGGTTTCAAAATTCCATCTTCTTGCAAAATCTTTATATTTCCTGCAATTATGTTGTGGACCATTATCCGAATGTACTATTTTCGGAATACCATGTCTTGCAAAAATTGATTTCAATTGCTTTATCACTGCTACACTTGACAAATCTTCCAAATGTCCAATTTCAACATATTTGCTAAAATAATCTATAACTATTAGATAATCCCTTCCTTGAAAGTAAAAGAGGTCTGTTCCCAATACTTCCCATGGACCATTAGGTATTTCTTTAGATATCATTGGTTCTTTAGTATTAGCTTTTTGTAAACTTAAACATGTTTGACAATTCAGTACCAAATCTTCAATTTCTTTGGACATTCCTGGCCAATATAATATTTCTCTTGCTTTGATCTTGCATTTTACTACTCCTAAATGACCATAATGAATTCTGCTTAACATATCTTTTCGTAAACTTCTTGGTACAACAACACAGGAATTTTTAAATATTAAGCTATTTGCTTCTGATAGTTCCTCTCTGAAGTTAAAATATGGTTTTGCCAGTTCTGGAACCATACATTTTTCATCCGGCCATCCAGTTTTAATTAATTTTCTTAAAACTTGTAGTTCTTCATCTTTTCCTGTTTCCAGTTGAAAAACTTCCATTTTACCATTAGACATTGGTATACATTCTACAACTAATCCAACATGAGCTTCTATTTCTCCTTCAAAGAAATCAGATCCTTTATCAGTGAATGATCTTGATAATGCATCCGCTATAAAAAGTTCTTTTCCTGGTTTATATTTTACCTCAAACTGATATGGCTGTAATCTTATACGCATTCTTTGTAGTCTTACAGGGCATTTATTTAATGGCTTTTTAAAAATTGATTCCAGTGGTTTATGATCACTTTCCACAGTAATATTTTTTCCAAATATATACTGGTGAAATTTCTCACACACAAATACAATAGCTAAAGTTTCCTTTTCAATTTGAGCATAATTCTGCTGTGTATCTGTTAATGCCTTAGATGCATATGCCACTGGTAAATTATTCTGCAGTAAGACTGCTCCTAGTCCTTCTTCAGATGCATTTACAGATAAAACTACTGGCATGTTTATATCATAATACTGTAAAACTGGTTTATTTACCAAGACATCTTTTAGTCTTCTAAATGCTTTTTCATGTGTTGCATTCCAGTTCCAGATAACTTTTTTCAACAAATCTCTTAAACATGATGTCAATTCTGATACATTAGGTATAAATCTAGAAACATATGTAATCATTCCTAGGAAAGTTTCTAATTCTTTCACATTTTTTGGTGGTTTTATATCTAGAATAGCCTTAATTTTGTCTTCATCTGGTTTTAAACCATCTTTAGAAAATATATGTCCCATATATTTCACTTCATTCAGCCCAAATTTACATTTATTTAAATTAAATTTAACATTCTTTTCTCTGGCTCTGTCCAACAACTTCTTTAATCTTAAATCATGTTCTTTTTTATCTTTACCCCAAACTAATATGTCATCTATATATATTTGAACTCCTTCTAAATCCCTAAAAATTTCAGAAAAACTTCTGTGGAAAACTTCTGGTGATGAACTCAGTCCATATGGCAACCTCAAAGAACAATATCTACCAAACGGAGTGACAAATATAGTAAATTCACAACTTGAATCTGAGAGTTTAATTTGCCAAAATGCTTTGTTTGCATCTAAAATACTAAAGACCTTTGCATTTGTCATTTGAGATGAAATTTCTTCAAAGGTTGGTATGTGATAATGTTCTCTCAGTATATTTTGGTTAAGGTGCTGAGGATCTAAACACACTCTTAAATTTCCATCCTTTTTCCTTACTACCACTAATGAATTCACGAATTCTGTTGGTTGGTTAATTTTCTTTATAATACCATCTTTTTCCATCCTTTTTTAATGGATTTAATAAGCTAAGTGGAATTTTCCTACAGGGTTCTATTTTACCAACAGCTCCTGGTTTTAATTTAATATGATATGTATATCCAGTTAAATTCCCAGTTCCTTTAAACAAATCTTGATATCCTTTTAAAAGTTCTGGTAACCTTTCATTAGAATCAGGATTTACTGTACAAATCCTTTGTATTAGGTTTAATTTTTGCAATGTAGGTAAACCTAAAATAGCTGGAACAGTTTTATCACATGCTACAACTTGAAATTCTACTTCATCCTTGTCTCCTTTCGATGTCTCGCATAATAATTTACATTTTCCAACTACATCAATTGTAGTACCATTGTAATTATTTAAAGTGACTTTTGATTTAGTCAAACATTTCTCTCTTAAATTTAATTGTTTAAATTTAGGCAATGGTAGCACATTACACTGAGCTCCAGTATCCAACTTAACAAATAAATATTTAGATATGTTTACTTTTAGTTTTTCAAACCATTCGGTTTTATTTTTAGAAAATGGATTTATATCTTCTAGTGACCCTAAAATATATTCATTACCATTATTATGTAACTCATGCTCTAAATTATTCTGTACAACATTAACATTTTTATAAGTGCACATTTTAGAAAAGTGATTTTTCTTTTTACAGTACAAGCAAATCTTATTATAAGCAGGACAGTTGTATAACTTATGAAAAGTTCCACATTTTCTACATGGTTTTGGATTATTGTACTTATTTCCTTGATAGTTTGAAGAAGATTTAGTACTTTGTTGCTTTTGTTTTACATGAAAGTCTTTCTTACAAGGCTGACTTTTTTCCTCTGAAGGTCGAAATTTATTACGTTTGATAGCTTCTATTTTATTTTCTTCAGTTAAAGTTTTCAGCTGAAGTTCTGCTAATTCAGAAGCTTTACACATTTTAATACATTTCTCCAATGTTAACTTAATAATCTATCTTTGAGATTTTTATTTAGAATTCCACTTACTATTCTATCCCTTATTAAATTATCTTTTAATTCTGCAAATCCACAGTTGCTACTTAATTTCTTTAAATCGGTTAAGAAATCATCAAACGATTCACCTACATGTTGTGTTCGACAGAAAAATATATGTCTATCAACACTTTCGTTTGCTTTCGGTATGCAAAAATTTTCGAAAGCTTCAATTACTTTCTCAACATCCTTCTTATCTTCTTCACTTAAAGTATTAAATTTTTCAAGTGCTTCTTCACCAATAATATGCAATAAAATAACTACTTTAATTTCAGGTGATTTAGTAATACCACCAGACGCTAACATATAAATTTGGAATTTTTGTTTCCATTTCTTCCAATTTTCGCTTAAATTTCCTTCGAAACTTAGATTACTTGGTGGCTTTAATCCATCCATATTTAATTTAGGACTTTAAATAGTTTATATATACGTATTTTTAGCCACTTCCAATAAAAATAAAGAACTCACTTACCAGCGATATAAGTTTCGATTTCACAGTAAACAACTTCCCATGATGTTTTTGTTTAGAACATCTTTACCGAGGCTGCATGGTTGTTCAAAAAAGATTTTCTTTTTTAATCAACGACGGGTACATTACTCATCTACTATTCTATATTACAGTTATGGTTAAAGATAATAATAGATACAGTTACATATATAACAGTGTGGTTATGAATTTCTTTTCAAAATTCTTAGTACAACATTGGGTAGTAATAAGCATAATGACTCAAAATGCTGTTTTAAAAGCATTTTTATTTAATAAAAAAATTAAATATCAAAATTCTAATTAATTATTGCATACTTTATAATTTTAGCAGATAATTTTAAAAGGAATTCAGAATCTAAATTATATTGAAATTTGAACTGCATAAATGTGTTAAATATTTTTTTGTTGGTATAAAATGCTCACAATTACCTTTATAATTCATTTATGTTATTATTATTACTGTTTGTGTATGTTCTGATAAATATTTGTTGGAGAAATTTAAAATTTAATTAAAATATTCTTTATTCTGTTGATAAAATTTTTTGATTTTGCAAGAAAAGGGAAAAAATATTAATTATTAAGGATAGCGCTAGTGTTACGCGTTGTGTCCGGCTTATTGACAAATAAAGCCATGAAAGGACATGACATTAGAAATTCCCAATGAAGTAATCCCAGAGAAAAAAGCTTTGCAATAGAAGCAGCAGCCAAAAATATCACAGGCGGTAGAGAAAAGTTCAAATTTGACTAGTTTGAGTTACGCATTGGGAAATGCCGGAAATAAGAGTCCATAAGATGGCGCCATCTAGTGAAGCACATAAGTATTAGAAAAATAATTTTTAGAAGTTATCTATCAACGACGACACTTCCAAGAGCAAGTAAAACATTTTCTTAGGGGATTGTATCTTCTTGCATTTTTCGACAAATTCAATAAATTTGAAGACAGCTGGAAACTTTCATCCACTCTGAAATCCAGAGCAGTTTGATTCAATACATCAGAGTAGGAATTCAATTGATTGAGTGCGATCTTTAACAATCAGATTTTCCAGACGCCGGAGGAAAGAAATCTGAGGTAAATTTAACTTCTAAGGTCCGTTCTTTCTACGGACATTGGGTAACTTCGGCATCGGGATCCACTTCTTAGGATCAGCTCTGTTGTAAATTTTAGGGAGAAATTCTCAGGACTTCTGCTAGCCAATATGATCCAACTTGCAGTTACAAGTCGGCTTTTCATCTTTCGGTAGTTTACAAGTGTAAGCCAGATGGTTCTGCCCATACTTCAGACATCTAAATGAATTGTTGCAGAACATCTGCCCATGTCCATAACTCTGGCACCGAAGACAGATCGTATTGTTTCTATCGCTACCATATTTGCGAAAAATCACTCGAAGATCATGTAATGTCCTTCTTTCTACTTCTTACTACGTTCCACACACAAGTTATCAGTGAGGCCCCGAATCACAACTTTAAGCAGCATTTCTTTCTTAGTTCTGAAATGATTGAACTACACCTCATTTTGAATAAGTACAGCCAGCGCAATATCAAGATCAAGATTTTTTTTTTAGACGAAAAAAAATGTTTCATCTAAAAATCATCTCATGAATTTTTTTAGATTATATTAGAATAAAAGTTATCTAAACTCAATAAAGCATAAACTGATGAATATCACACTTAAAAATAAATTCGATTTTCACTATGCTATAAATTCAGAAATTAGTAAACTTTCCGCATACATATTTTAGAAGGAATATAAATTGCAAATCAATATTTCATAAAAATAGATTTCATAATAATACAAATGCAAAATTAATCGTAATTATCTTTCTGTGGCTGCGGGAGGTAAAGAACAGCGGGCAACATGGTCTGAGTTAAAGATCAGGATTATCATGATCTTCATCATTATTATTATTTTGTTTATTTTATTTTGAAAATCACTTTTTTTCTCAGCTGCCTTTTTACAGTGTCGAAAATAGTAAACTTTAAATTCCGTTATTTGAATTTATTATTTAGTGATGATGCTTTGATACAAAATGGAGAACGATTTGGAGCGACAGATGTGTATTTTGCTAGTAAGTAAAATTTTTCGATTAAATTAATTACATATTTGTCATGTATTATAAAATTAATTTTAGTTAAATAAGTATAATGAATATTAAAATGAAATATAATCTGTCTAAAACTCATGACTGTGAAGTACATTTTAACACATTAACAATCAATAATATTTAAAATAGCAGTATTTTGGGTTCAAAATACCATTAGTATTTATTTTCAAGGCAGAAAAAAATCTGGTGTAACTAGTTTGAGGTTAAATTAACGGGATGCATTTCATATAAAAAGCTTTTGCGGAAATCACAATAGCTTTAGGACATTAACCAAAGTTAAAAAATTATAATACTATATCATGCATTGATTTCATTGTGTGCAAAGTAAAATAAATCATTTAATGAATGAAAAATTCTTTGAAGCGCCTGAAATTTCTGCATACTTTGAAAATTTTAACTTATTAAAGAAGTTATGGAGTTAAATAATAGAATAAGCATAAATTTAATCTTTCATGAATTACGAAGATACACCAAATTATTAATTATCTGGGGGAAGGGAGGGGGATCATTTCTCGTGCTGTAAACCGTCCCAGTCCCGTAGGCGGACGGTTAAGTTATCTTCGCTTAGGTTTTTTACTGTAATCTTTCCCTGAGATTTAGCAGGTACCTTTGGGTACAACAAAATGTCCTCTTTTAGGACACATGGCGACTCCTCTGATGATGATATGGAATATGACCGATCGATGGTTTCTTCTAAATCTGCGCAGTTCCGACTACGGCGTGAAGATTTTGTCAAGACACCTAGGAGGGCGAGCAAGAAAAAGAAGATAGTTACCTCGGTTGACTTCAATGATGAAGGGTTTAATGAACGTATAAAAGAAGCGAGAATGATAGAAATGTTGCGGAGAAACTCTGAAATGGCGCGGATACTGCAAATATTTGATGATAGCACTCCTGCAGCAGTTGCGAATAGCCCCGCGGAAAAAGCTTCCCAGACGGACAGTGATAAATCGAAGGAAAAACCCATGGACGTCACCCAAGAAAACGGCAAGGCAACCCTCCAATACTGATCAGATGGAAATATCTACTGACAATAGATTTGATGTACTGAATGAGACTTCGAAGGAACCGGAAAAAGAATGCACGGAAGAAAGGCCACCCCCTATTGTCTTCAAGCAGGAACTGGTTGACTGGCTTATAGTCGAACGCGATCTAAGAGAAATTTGTACTGCGGATGTTGAAGAGACTATGAAAGTAAAACTTATTTACGTGAATACAAAGAATATGATGGACTACAAAAACGCTTTGAAATTCCTGAAGACTAATGAAATCCCGTTCCACACGTACCTGACGGATAATGAAAAACCGTTGAAAGTCATCTTGAAAAATCTGCCGACCAAAATCACTGAAGAGTCAATATTTAATGATATCGCCCGAAGGAAGTTCCCAGTACTGAAGGTGAAGCAATTCTGCCGAAGAAAAAAATTTAACTCAGAAAGGCTGCCGATATGGCTCATCGAACTAAAACGGAACGACGCAGGACATGCAATATATCAGCTGAACTGTATGTTCAGCATGAATATAAGGATAGAAAAATACAGCCCGAAGAAACGACCGCTGCAGTGCTTCCGATGCCAGGAGTGGGGGCACTCCCAGCACTTATGTTCTAATGAAACAAGATGTTGTAAGTGCGGCGATAACCATCGCAGTAATACCTGCCCCAGGAATCAAGATGGTACTCCCACCTGTTTGTTCTGTGGAAAAAATCACGTAGCCAGTTATCGTGGATGTGAAGTATACAAGAAAAAATTCGATAGGAAACCAGCCCGCCCCCGGAAAAACGCAGGATCAACCCTTAATACTGATGTGTTTCCACTCCTTTCTGAAAAACCTGATGCTAATACCCCCTTAGTGAGGGGAACTCTCTACAGCGAAATGTTAAAAAAGAGGCCAAGCCAAGACCCTGCAGAAACTGGAAAAGGTCCTTCTGGGCCCACTTTCCCACAATCGCAGATGCCTGTGTTGTATAGACCAAACCTATGCAGATGGGCTTTGTACGATCCATGTCCTGTTAGGAAATGTGACATGATGCCAGTTTTGCTCTGCAGATCCATGCTTAAACATGGGAGCATTGCATGTGTACGTCGACCCGTTGTAGCTTCTCACTCTGTTCGTATCCTTCCTTTCTTGTGTTTGGTGTTGTCACTACCGCGCCAGGAAAGCGTTTCCAACCACGCCTTTCTATGTGATTTTAGATATACTTTATCTCTCCTGAAAGTTTATAACCGCTATGTTTAAACACCCTGCATAATTATATTATGTAAAGCTAAAGTCGCGTACAATAATGTTTCATATTTTTATTTGGAGCCCAATGAAAAAAATACTGTTGGAGTCGTGGTAAGAATGTGAAGTACAAGGGAAGGAGAACAGAGTCCGAATTTTCTTTTTTTTTTTTTTTTAATAATATCTAATTTTTCTCTTTAATGTTTGTTCTCTTGCTTTTAAAAGATTATTAGTAAAATCAACAAAATTGTTTAAATTAATTTCATTAAGGAATAATTTATGTGTTTGTGCAATAAACTTTACACGCCTTGTCCACAAAAGCCATTTATTTTGGCAATGACATTTATTACACTGGCATTTATTTTCGCAATAGTTGGTCGTATACATATTCTTTCAAAACTGCAAAAATGTTTGAAATGTTTCAAATATTCATGTTTCCCCATTTGTAAATTAAAAATAATGTAATTTTGTATAAAATACGAAATCCGACGTTTTACATGTTTCTGTGGTCCTTATACTTTTATTTGAGGAAATCGTGTACTCTTAAATCATTAAATACAAAAAATTTGACTTCCGTACAACGAAAATTTAACGAGATACTTAATGTCAAAATTTCTATATTTGATGTCATTTTGAATTTGTATTGAGGTGTCGGTTAATAAAAAAATTAGAATAATTCGAGACTGAATTTTTTTTTCCTTAAATATTAGTCAATGATTCTGTTTTGTGATTTACTGCTGTCTTTAATTTATACTTTTGTTGCATTGGTTAAGCTGAAAGAATTATCACACAAGTAATTTTAAATTTCTCAAAGTCTAAAAATACGTTACCAGTATTCTCAAAAATTTTATCACCTTAGAATCGTAATCGGGTAATCCTAAAAAATTCACTGAATTACAAAAAATTTTCATTTTTTAATTAATATAAATAATATTACTAGTTGGCTACGTTGCAGTGTTGCCTGATGCCAATCCAATTCTGAAAACGAATACTCTAACATTCTACGAATAACAGCTCTATTCCGAAAAGAAAAATTATGTTGATCAATGGTTTTTACAATAAACTCATATAAATTCTTGTCACATAATCACATTGTATCAGAAAACTTCTTTTAAACGATATTTTATCTTTAGTTACGTACAAATGCAAACATTTAGCTCATTAATCTGTGTAAGGGCCCTGAATGTGATTCTCGTCTTGAATACCATATATCTCAATCAATTTCTGTCGTACGGGAGTCAAAAGTTTAGCATTTTATTTTTTATAACGAGCAACGAAAGCAAAGGCTTTTCTAAATTGGTGTATATGCACAGGGACCGCAAGAACGTGTAAAAAAGCTAGAATTCGTAATCTTTATAAAATAAATTTCGTTAAGCTAAAAAGTGCCAAAATAGGAATTAGTGAGTTATTTAAAACATTTTAGTAACTAGAAATATACGTCTATGACTAAACATTGCGAAAGTAAAGGCCGGGTAAGGACTTTTGTGGGCATGGTGTACATCAACATTTTGTTAAATTATGTATTTATAGTCAATGAGATGAAAGAAATCATGGATGGACGTGGTGTACATTAATCTTTTGTTAAATTATGTATTTATAGTCAATGAGATGAAAGAGATCATGGACTACATATGCGTGAATCAGAGTAGAAATGATGGTGAATGCAGGGCTGTTCTTTTCGTCAAACTGAAAGAGGGTTATGAGTTTACACCCGAACTCAAAGCAAAGATAGCCGAGACTATTGAAAGAGAACTGTGGGAAGACTGTGTGCCAGAGGTCATTTTGGAGGCCCCAGACATCCCTGTAAGTATCGATAAGTATGTATTATTTTAAAGAAATAAAATCTTTTGCACAGAGTGCTATATAAAGTGTTAAGTTCGTACAAAATCTAATGTTGAAGAAAACAAAATTATTCTTTTTTGACATTCAACATAAAATCCTTGTAATCTATATAGCCCTTCATAAATTTCATCTTTGTAACACTCAAATCAAAGTAACTCAGATAAAATTTGTTGTTTGGATCAAATTAAAGCATTTAAAAAGCCTTTCTGGTTTGGAGTCGATACGTGAGGGTTAATGTAAGTTTCTTTCTGGTTTGGAGTCAATACTCACGTATTGATGTAAGTTTCTTGACGGTTAATGTAAGTTTCTTGACGTCAGTTTCTGCGTTTATTCTAAGTACTTTCGTGTCCGTGACGAAATGGTCCGACCCGTCGAAAAACAATGGATCGTGTGTTACTTGATACGCATGCGCATAAAAAATATCTGCGTTGCTGTTCTTCCCGCTTTGCTTTTCTGCTGTGACGTCTTCAGTTTTCTGACGAGCACCTCGAAGTTCTCGGAAAAAGGTTATTTCCTAAACATCATTTAGGAATTCTCTTGAAAACTGAACGTTACCTACAATCACGTACCGTTCTCAAGTCTTTGTTTCCTTCATATTGGTTCAAAAAAGAAACATTCTTCCGTTCCCTAGAAAGCTGGAGTCTCAGATTCCTTAATGTAAAACTACCACACATCTGATTATATTTATTTTGTTATGCATTCTCATAGACCACCCGGTTCGAGTGCCGAGTCGGAAAGGAAAATTCTCACGGAGATTTCACAGGCCTGCCATCATTACATCCGCAACTAATGAGGGTACTCTCGCCAATCGAGAGGCACTCCGAAAACTTCAGGCAAATAAGAATTCAGAAAATCATCCCAACATGCCCAAGACAACTTGAGTGAATGAGTGAGTGAGAGGTTATGGCGCAAAACCCCAGGACAACTTGAACAAAACAGAGAACGCAGCTCCAATAGTTAGTTAATGAGTTAGTTTCGCAGTGGAAAGAGAGGGACTTTCTCTCGTGTGTTTCAGCTCTCAAAAGTAATTTTGGTTCGCTGTGCCAAGAGCATTCATATCTCTCTGCGGCTAGATCCAATAGCTGGTAGCCGGATTTGCTGCTACGTAACTTCAAAGCAGATTGCTCGGAACAGCCAGCTCCGGCCAGGAGAGGCAATAACAAGGCTGTTTCTCTTGCATGGGAACTTCACCTTCCATCTAAAGAAACAAATTCTCCTTGAGAACTTTAACGGACTTTGTGCATCATATGCTTTTTGTTTTTGTTTTATAATTTTTCTTGTCTTTCTCATGAGAACATTATCTTATAAATTATCTGCATATAGCCTAGAATTAGAATCTTAAATAAATTAAACACGCTACCTTCTGACTTGTGTCAACTCTCTACAGTGCTAATATTTATTTATGGAGGTGAGATATCTTTTCACAACTAACGTTTTTTTATTGATAAAAAATTTAGACTTTACATTTAAGGGTTTCATATTTCAAAACAAATCTTATATATATATATATATATATATATTAAGCAAATCCACATGGGAAAAAATTATTTACCCATATTATTGTTTTGTTCTTCACGAATGCCTTCATTGTGCAGTAATGAAATGTAATTTAAAAAAGCGATAAATTACATAGCAAAAAGTAAGAATTAAAGAAATAAGTTAGGAAATAAATTCCATTACATTTCATCATGAAATATTTCTGAATATCCACAGTTTACAGACCTTTCTAAATTATGTACGCAATGCAAGTTCTGAATTTGGAAGTGCATTTTATTGGACAGAAGTTTCTATTGTCTTCCGTTGAGATTAAATGATAAGTCCAAAAACACTTTTCGAAAATAAGCAATTTAAGCTTGAGGTGTAAACGACTTGTTAAATCCTTTGAATTTTCAAGCTCAATGAAAGTTATCGAAGATTGGTAATCTTGTTTGTGGATAGGCTTAGCCTTAGTAGGACAGAAGGAATACATATGGAAGATTATCGGTGACTGTGTATAACCTGGATGCTGAAGAAAGGTCCAGTTAGAAAACTGAGAATTTCATATGGGAGGACCATTCTGTTATTTCATAATTATTTAAATAATTATAGGTGCCTTTGTTTTCTTTTCGTTTTGCCATCGACAAAACAGTTGGCCTACTAGGAGCCTGGGACAATTACCCGGAAATCTGTTTCAGGACATTTTTGGGCTGCAGGATGCTTTGATGATTAGCACATCGCATTACTGACTAAACGCCATGGCAGAGAGACCGCATCAATTTTCTTAACAGTGGCCAATGCAAGGATAGAAAAATCGACATCTACCAATATTATTGACACAAAAACTAGGTATTAAGACTTCAGTGCTCAATCACTCATAATTTATATATATATATATATATAAAGAGGAGGTCGTTAAAGTTAGAGCAGCCAGATTAAGTGAGGGTTGTTACAGCTTGACCAGTTCAAGGATCCATTGTAGTATTCATAGGTAAGTCAAGATTTGCTCTATATTCAAGCAATAAACGCGAAAGAATTCAAGAAGAATTAAGAAACAAGATTATTAGTTCATCACATTATTGAAGACTACGTCTTTACCTTAGTAGTATCATAGCACGATTTGAATTTTCTTTTAATAAATCAATAAAATGCACGTGTTCAGAAAAGATATATTGACGACGTATGACATTCAGGTGTCTAATGCCTGCGTGAAATTGTCGGTTGTACAATGGGTGCAATATTAGTTTAGATGATAACACTTGTCCACACAAAGCAGGAATGGTGACAAGTACTTTGAGAGCGAAAGTATACTCGTATTCAGGGATCAACGTGCTCATCAAGTATTACTACAATTAAATATTAATAGAAGGTCATGTGCCTGTAAAACTATTTATCCGAATGAAGGTGTGGTGCTATGCGAAACAAGAGCTAGTTAACGTATTTCATTGAGAATCACTTAATTCGTATGGAATTACTCCCCCCCCCCAGATTTAGCAAACCTAAAGCAGGAACATAAGCATTTGAAAAGCATCTCTTGATCTATTATAATGCTTATGACTGCATAACTCAACTGAGCATCTTTTCATAAAGTATGGAGTCAATTATACCATTATTTTTGCGTTGCTTTGAATTTATCACTATGTGTTTTCGAAAGCCTCTTCTAGGTAGGAGTGCTTTTAATTTAATAACTACCTACTAAGAAGAAAAGGAAGCAGGAGTCTCCAAAAGTGAATAAGTTAATCTTTGATTGAAAGAATTGCTTTATGTGGCGAAGAAATATTATTGAATTGCGAAGAAAATATTATGGAATATTTTCTTTCGCCGGCTAATGAAGAAGAAATTCGAGAATGCTTAATTAAATTACCGCATTTTGTTCGGAATACGTTAGAAATTAAAACTATTTCTCATGCATGATATTTTGAACCAAAAGCAAGTTTAAATTGAAATTTTAGAATTTGATTGAAAAAAGACACCAAATTTTAAAACTTCCTAGGAACTAATATTTATAGGGTCCCCCCCCCAAGCTTGAATAATATTTTAAAGGTAAATTTCTTAAAAAAGATATGGCGCATATTAGCTTTTATAGCATTTTAAATATTTGTATTTCAAAACGTTATTACAAATGAATACCTACGCATTCTTATATTACAAAATTGAAAATTGAAAATAATATTAAAAATAATTAAAATTAATTAAAATTATAACTGCAGAATTCATATTAGATACTGGAGAATAACGTTCTTAATTATAAAAATAGGTTATTGATTAGAATTACAAATTCTCAGTATAATATAGCGTCTTTTGTCTTAGAAACTTGCCCAGTGCCTCGTTTCTGTTATATAACAAAGTCAGATTAGTAATCTTCAGTAATACTTCGCGATCAATAATAATATTTCTCGGCTTCGGATCCTTGTCATGGCGAACCCTTTTAAATACTAATCTGTAATGATATCAGACGTATACCGAATTTCGAGTTAATAATCAAGGATAGAAATTATTTATTAATTATTTAAAAATTCTTGTCTTTTGGCTTTTAAACCATTAGCCGTCTAGCTCCCAATATCCAAGGTTACAGAATCAAAACCATTGAATGCATAGCATGTACTTAAATATTTATCTATGGTTTATCCAGAGTCACCAAGAGAAACAGAATGGTGGTCCGTCTTTTAACCGTGGCAATCATGTCAGGTTAAAAGACGGACCGGTGCCACATCTGTAGCACAAGAATTTGGAATAGTAATATCTCTTGTTCTGGAGACATTGCTTAAAATTTGTTGCTCTGCTTTTGATTCTGCCCGTGAAAATCTGAACTCCTTTTAGTGGTATTTTCTATACATCGTGATATATATTAAATTGTTTTCTGTTCTAATAGATTCAGCAATTCCTATTTCTTCTATTCTGACCATTTAAGAAACTATGTTTTTATATTCTACTGCTGACATGTATTTTACGTTAAGTGCAAAAACATCAGAGATTCATGACTCTTGATGAATTACTACACAGGACTTTAACACAGGACTGAACTAAAAGAGCAGATACTGCTAATAGAGATTTATTATTAACTATATTTTAATTAATCACATATTTGTATCTGATAATTAGAGGTTAAATATTTCCTTGATTTTTCTATTTTAATTATTTGTTTCACAATCTGCATTATTTAAAATTACGTAACTTTAAATAGAATAAAATATACTAATTTTAAATATACTGTTTTCAGTATAATTTGAACAATAAAAGAATGGAAAATCTTGTCCGGAAAATTGTGGCAACCAACCAGATCCCTGAAGTAAACAACATCAAGAATCCGGATTCTTTGAAATACTTTTGTGATATTCCAGAGATTCTGAATTATCTGAACAAATAAAAAACTTGTCATATCTTTCTGCTTTGTTCATTATCAGAAATATTATTATATTTTCAATTTAAACTATAAATGTACTCATTCTGTAAGCAATACTGTAAGAAGAAATCATTTATTTTCAGCAATGTACATTTGAAAGCTAAGATAGAATTTCAATAAAGCGAATTTCGAACGGTAAGAAAAGGTTATGCATTAAAGTCTTTTATTAAAGACTATTATTAAATATTAATAATTTTATTAAAGACTATTTTATTTTTATTAAAGACTATTTATTAAAGTTATTTGTACTGTTTATATTCAGACAGAAAGAATGGAATAAATATGCTGTGTGTCTCTATTTATTGTTTGGATACATTTATTTTCTACTACCGAGGTTCAATATTATCATAGCTAAAAACTGTTATTAAATATTAACATTATTATAGCATTATGTGAATAATGCAGTTTGCGTACAAAGTTTCACCATCATGGAGGAGCCGTCACAAATGAATGAAATTTTTTCAATATGCAGTCAGTTGTGATAGCAAAATCAAAAAGGTTTTTACAGCATATGTACAGAATCTACGATAGCATATTAAGTGTTGCCATTAATTAGTTTTCAATCTTTTCTCGGTTTATCACATCAGCCTTTAGTATTTTAGTACTTATCGTAAGATGATTGATTCAACTTTTTTTTTTTTTTTTTAAACTTTCTTAACTAAATATCCCTTTCTTCGTATTTTCTCTACTTAAAATTCAAGAGCAAAATCACAAAATTTATAAAAATGTGAACATGGCAACAGTGGCACTGTTTAACCACTGGCAATGTAGGTATTGTCCCAGCTACACCAGGAAATCGCACCACACAAAGACCATAAAGAGCCGCCGGGGCCGAATGAAATGCAATGTACCACGCTTAATGTATGCCCCACCACGAAATTTACCTCCGTCCAAGGCCAATTTTCCTCAAGGCCTTATCAGTTTGAAAACATTCTTTTGCACTTCTGGTTCCCTCCAGGAAATTTCTACTGAACGAAAGAGGGCGTTACTGTTCTGCTGTACTTATGTTTATAGTGAGTAGAAATGTATCAAAAATTAATACTGGTTTGTTATACACAAAAGTTAAAAATGATTTATCCGTAGCAGATAAAATTGTATTTTATTTAGTATAAATACATTTATTTAGTAAGAAAGCGTGAAATCTTTTCGTAGGTAATCACTGAATATTTGCTCCCAGTTTTAATTCCTGCCTTGTATATAAGGGTCAGCTAGTGTCAGTTGTATTTACATGAAATATTTTATTTAAAACTTAAATTTATTTTTAAATTATTTGTTTAACAGTTTAAAATTATTTATTTGTAAGAAGTTTGTAGACAAGTGCAAACATAAGTAGTTTTGATTTTTCTCCTATTTTCAACTGTGTTCAGGAAACGAAGAAGTTACTCGTATTAATTATTTAAATGACGTATTAATAAATTACGATTTAAAATTTGTACATCTGTTTGTGCATAAAAGAAGCATTTCTAAAAGGTATTTAATTTTAGGTATTTTTTTTTTTTTTTTTAAATTAAAGAAACACAATAAGTTTCTCATGTACCACATAGTATCACATGGGGCTTACAGGACTAAGTATATGTGTGTGTGATTATGGCAAAGCCTCGAGGGCTATCTGCCTAAGGGGAGGAATGCCTTCGTGGAGGGCTTTCTAAGGGAAACTGGCTAGTATACACGTTACACATGGGGAAAACCACGAAAACGCCCATGCAGCCATCCCGTTCTCGGGATTCGAACCTCGAACCGAACTACCAGTGTTCAGCGACTTTACCGCTCGGCCGCTGGTGTCCCAGGACTAAGTATGAAACACAATACAAAATAAACAGAAGAAAAAACTGAAAAAAAATTAAGGATGATTTCAAAGTTTCACAATAAATTGACAAAAAGTGTTAAGAGCACTTCTCTCGGAAATAAATTAGTAAAATCCTGGAGGCCAGTTAATATTAAAGTTTTTCAGTTCCAGTTTAAAAACTTTTCTTTCGTTCTTATATTTAGGACATAGAAGAAGCACATGCTCAACATTCTTCTCTCCACCGAGGCTACAATCACAGACAGACTCGGAGCTCAACTTAAATCTATTCAAATAACTTTTGAAATTTCCATGGCCAGTAAGAAATTGGGTTAATTTATAGTCTGTGAAGAAGTGATGACATGAAAATCTCATCTTGATAGAAGGGAAAAATCTCTTTGTTAAGTTACCTTTATTTGAATTAATGAATTCGTGGTTCCACGACTCCACAATACTTTCATACATGACCTTCTTATAAAAGGAATTAGGGATATTGACAAAAATATCAATTTCCCGCTTAGCAAGAAAATCGTTCCCAACAACACCTGTATGACCACGAGCAAATGAAAATGCAACCGAAATATTTTGATCTTTTAGGTTTTTCAGTTCTTTTTGAATCTCGATAATGATATTATTAGAAGAAGAAATACATTTTAAGATCTCCAAGGATGAAAGGGAATCAGTACAAATGAGATAGTCTGAAACAGCACTATTTTGTTCAGAGACTCATTTGATGGCGAAGTTTATGCACAAAAGTTCAGCTATAACAACGGTACATTCATCTCTAATTCTAAATTGAAAGTGCTCAAATTCAAGACCATTTTTGAAGACAACAAATGCGAGACCAACCTTGCCATCAATTTTGCTGCCATCAGTATAGCAAGTTGCAGGCGAATCATCTACGATTTTATTGCTAAACTGAATAAAATTAACAGCATTTTTTTCTGAAGGATGAGGAAGATCAGATGGAGGTAAAATACAATCATACTGAGAGACAGCAGAAGCAGAAATATTTTCCTTATAAGAAATAGCATTAAGAATGGCAAGCGTTTTTTATAGTGAAATAAGCATTTGTAGGAAATTTAAAAAAAAAAAAAAAAAAAAAAAATTAATTAATGCAAATTTAGAGTTTTGGACAGTAAATGCGCCGTTACTGATATTCTAAGTAAACTATAATTATTATGGAAAACAAAAAAAAAAAAAAAAGGAACTTAGTTTGTAACAGGTTTTGAATAAAACTCGAAAGTAAAGTTGCTTCTTGACCTAATTTTGATATAACATTGTAATGTGTCGCTTCCACTTACAACTTTTAATTTGATGGGTAATCGCAT
Source organism: Stegodyphus dumicola (assembly GCF_044657685.1). Taxonomy (NCBI): domain Eukaryota; kingdom Metazoa; phylum Arthropoda; class Arachnida; order Araneae; family Eresidae; genus Stegodyphus; species Stegodyphus dumicola. The sequence continues at coordinate 7,588,697 of NC_140774.1, read as the reverse complement.
TAAAAATATTGGAAATTAAACAAAGCGTATTCCAGCTACTTACGATTTGAAACCTCGTTATCTCACATAAAAGGATTTTAGAAAGAAAACAAAAATTACTCTCATAATTACCAATTTATAATTTACTTATTAAATTAGCATTATACAATAGTTTTGTTCTTTCAGCTCAAACTTTGAAAGTAATGTCTTAAGCAAGAACTATGATCAATAAAAGAGAGGAACATAAAGGCGTACTCGATCCCAATGGTTGTAATCCCATGGAGAAGCAAAGGATTACACTATAGTGCTTATAAGTCTTTTTTGATTGATTAATATAATATATTTTTTCATAAAATTCATTAGTTCTTCATTAGTTTTATTCTTCATAAATAAACTTTTAATAATTTCAGTAAAAAATAGCCTTATATTTGCAGGTGCGACTGGAGCTTTTTGATACCTACCATTGGCGTGGGAAATGAAATGGTATTTTCTGAGATCTTTTTCAATATTGCTTAACTACAGACTAAAAACAGAGGAATAAGTGGATTGGAAAGCGTTTATAACGTAATTCGCAATTCTTCTTCTCATTCTGAGGCACTACAGCCTACTGTTGGTCAAGGCCGTCTCAGTCAGTCTAAGCCATGTGGACCTATTCATGGCAATACTTCTTGAGTCTCCCCTATGTATGTATTAATGTCATCCTCAATAGCATCAAGCCACCTAATTGGTGGTCTTCTTTGCTTTCTAGCTTTCATAGATTTGGTAAATGTGAGTTGTTTTACTGGGTTTGTGTCTTCAATTTTGTATAAATGACCCAACCATCGAATCCTGTGGCTTTTTATGACCTTTACAATATCAGGCTGTTTAAATGTTTGGTAGATTTCATGATTATACATTGATCTCCATACACCATTTTCACAAACAGCGCCAAATATTTTTCTGAATATTTTTACGAATCAGTAGTTTACTTTCAATTATTTTAGTCATTGTCCAGCACTCGCAGCCATATAGTATCGTGGGGGACGTAACAGGTTTTATATACATTAATTTTAGTAGTACGGCAGATAGATCAAGATTTGAATTGATTTTTAAGACCATGGTAGCACCTATTTGCAGTGAGGAGCCTGTTATTAATTTCTCTAGATACTGTAAAGGCTCTTATTTTCGCGAGGCTTTAATTTTCGCGAGCTCGTCGTAATTCGTGAGCTCGTCGAAAATTTAAGCCTCGTGAAATACTTTTTTTTTTCCGCCTCAAATAATAATACAAAATCAGAAATTTTTCCGTTACCCAAAATTTAATGATTTATTGCACAGTTACAAGCTTTTTCTTGACAACTTTCTTTCTTATAACTATTTTTTGAATAATATACAACTATATTCCTCGAATATAAAACAATAAAATTAATAGAAGGCAGTTCATTCACTTAGAATACTATTTATACCAGCTTCTTTGAAGTCATTCAAAATGATCTCATGTTTGGCTTCAATACCGTTAAATACGCACACAAGCCAAGAAGCAAGAATCGGTTTTAGTCGTAATATTCGCAAGTCCACAGATTCTTTTTCCTCTAGAAATCGAAGTTCATTAGAATACCACTCAATAAACTCATTCTTGAGCAAACGCTTGAACTCGCCATTTACAGTTAAGTCCAAAGGTTGAAGCTCTCCTGTGCAGGAAGCGAGCACAAAAACTGGAATAATATTCCTCTTCTTTAGTTCAGTCAGAAAAAGAGGATTCTTGGTGTGCCTTACAAACGTCAAACAATGCTACATCAGGTTGTTCTGGAACTAGCCCGAGAAGCTCGTTCTGCTTGTCGTAATAAGATACAAGAAATTTCTTAAAATGCTTTATGCAAAAGATGTACTTTTGGAATTTTTAAACTTTCTCAATTTTACTTAGGTACTTTTGAAATTTTTCAACTTTCGGTTCTGTTCATATAAAATTCGCGAAATTTTCAACTCGCGAAATCACCGACATATTCATTTTCGTGAAAATAAGGGCTTTTACAGTAAATCATTATTATTAGTGACAATAGTTCCAAGATATATTTGAATTGTGCCATATTTTCAAACGTATAGACGTTCACAGCCAATGGCGACGGATTAGTTAATTTATGCGCAATTTCTAAAAAAATTGTTTTATCTACATCTATGGTTAGGCCTAATTTTCTTGTCTTAGCTTCTAATAGATTGAATGCTTCTGCGACATACTTTCTGGAGCTACCCACTAAGGCAATGTCGTCGGCGAATGCCAAGATTTATATTGGCTTATGGTAAAAGATACCTCTATTCATAACACCAGAAGCTCTGATTGCCTTCTCAACGGCTAGGTTAAAAAGTAAATAGCACAGAGCCCTCCCGTAAACCTCTGTCAGTATATACAACTTCAGATAAATCATTACCGAGTTTAACTCTACATTTTACCCTTTTAAGTGTAGCTTTTGTTAAATTAATTAACTTAGTCGGTATTTCGAATTCCTCTATTACTTCGTATAGTTTCTGCCGATTAATGATGTCATACGTAGCTTTAAAGTCGACAAAAAGATCAGCAGGTGACAATATTGTACTCTCTTGTTTTCTCCAAAATTTGCCTCAGGGATTGAATTTGATTAATAGTTGACCTTTTCCTAAGAAATCCACACTGGTTCCATCAAATGACTTTTTCAACATGTGGTAATAACCTCTTGCATTTGAGAAAATTTTAAATTTAGTATTCAAGAGAGTAATTCCGCGGTAGTTACAACAGTCTTATTGTTCCGGTGCACCGGAACAGAACAACTCAACCCGACTCTTTCGCTTTTGGAACTATGCCAAAGAACATTTTTAATTGAGTTGAAGAGTCAGACTCAGACGACGCATTCGCAAGGCAGCTGCTATACTGTCTGTTCTTCACTGTTTTTTTGTTCTGTTCTCGTACTTATAAGTGTTATATGTTATTTTCTTGTTTATAATTGTATTGTGCAGTTATTTAATATAAGTTTCGTGTTTAAAACGAGGACGTGTTTTGAGTTCCTTCACATTTACATCGCAATATAATATTTTGGAGGCACCAACGAGATTAAAGGACTTTTGATTTCGGTTTCGTCAGCACTGCACCGCTGCATTCGGTACAGTAATGGATACTACTGGATACGTTTAGCATCGAACTTCATTTAAAGACCAAGCAAGATAAGTATTTTTTTTTTCTTTTTTACAAGTTTGACTTTGGTTTTCCTCATTGCACCATTACGTCGTAATGGAAGACAAGATTAAGATTGCAAAAAATAGTAGAGGTAGAGCGAAAGCTGCTCTTACCAGAATTTCAAATTTCATTAATGATGATAAGCAGTTATTCGAAAAACATGATTTAATAAAAAAACTTCAAAAAATTGAAAGCATTTATTCTGATTTTGACAAGGCAGACGCAGAACTTCCGCCGGAAAGTTCTGAAATGGAAGAATTTGAGAAAAAATACTATGAAACCAAAGCCAAACTACAACAAGAACTTGAGAAATTAAATGTTACTGTTAATATGCAAGTTACTAATGTTAATGAACGTCAAATGCCAGTTTATAGTACTGCAAATACTGCTAATAATTTTAAATTACCGAGAATAAATATGCAGTCTTTTAACGGTAATTACAGAAACTGGATGTCTTTCAAGGACTTATATGTATCATTAGTGCATAACAATGAAAATTTAAGCAACATTCAAAAATTTCAATATCTAAAGGGTTTATTAACTGATGAACCGGCTTCTATTATTAAACATATTCCCATTTCAGAAAATAGTTATATGGAAGCCTGTGGAAAATTATTATCTAGGTATGATAAGAAAAAGGAAATTGTCATATCACTAATAAAAACTTTCATGGAACAATCTTGTGTAATTAATGCAAACTCAATTAATTTGCGAAAAAATGCCGATACTTCTGAGATTATCAGAGGTTTAAAATCTATTGATCCAAAAGCTAGTGAAAGGGATGTCTGGCTAATTTGTATTTTATTACAGAAGGTTGACAACGAAACATGTAAGCAATGGTCTGAGTTTTCAGCAAAAGTGGAATTTCCTACTTTTGAAATGTTTATTCAATTTATAAATGATAGATGTTCCTCTTTAGAAATTTTCCACGAAAAAGAAAGGGAAAAAACTCAACCTAATGTTAAAAGATTTTCTGTGAACAAAAGTATCAAATGTATTATGTGTAAGTCAGATAATTTTCTTTTTAAATGCCCCAAATTTAAATTACTAACTGTCAAAGAAAGAAATCAATTTGTCAGGAAAAATAATCTTTGTTTAAATTGTTTTTCTAGTCAGCACAAAAAATCTGAATGTATGTCTCAACATCGTTGCCTTATTGCCAGTTATTGCATCACAGTACTCTGTGTGAAAATCAGTTAAAAAGTTATTCCACATCTGCGTCTCTTTCTGAGAGCAATTTTCAGTCAGAACAGCAAAGAAAGAATCCAACCGCGAATAAAATACCAGACATTGCGTCTACAAATGAAAACAAAAACGGAACTGTAATTCAAAATAATAACGTTCAAACAACTTTTGGCTTATTGCCAACTGCATTTGTAAATGTAATTGATTCGATGGGTCAAAAACGTAATATTAGAATGCTTTGTGATAGTGGTTGCGAATCAACATTATTATCTGAATCTTGTATTAATTTATTGGGATTTAAAAGGAAAAATGCGCGTTTTCCTGTCAAGGGTTTAGCTGAGTCAGAAGTCGCAGTTACAAAAGGTTGCTTTGAAATCGAGTTGATGTCAATCCATGATGCATCAGTGAGAATGCCAATTAAGGCATTTGTATTAGATAAACTAACTGCTGCGCTTCCAAGCCAAAAAATAAATGAGAAAGACTTTTCGCATTTAAAAAATGTAAAGTTAGCTGATCCATATTTTCACATTCCGGATAAGATAGATATTATTCTAGGATCCGACTACTTGTTTTCTATTTTACTTCCTGGACAAATAACTTGTTCTCAAAGTGATTTAATTGCTCAAAACTCAATTTTTGGTTTCCTCATATCCGGAAAACTACCGGAATCTCAAACGAAATCAAATTCACTTTCAAACTTGCATATTTATGAAATAAATATTGATAGCGAATTGAAACGGTTTAGGGAGTTAGAAGAAGTACCAAATTCAACTGACACTATATTCTCACCTGAAGAACAATTTGTTGAAACACATTTTCGGGAAAATTAATCAATTAATTCAGATGGTCGTTTTGTGGTGAAGTTGCCATTTTTAAAATCTAAATCTGAATTAGGTAATTCAAAACCGGCTGCACTTTCTCGATTATATGCTATGGAACGTAAAGTTAAGGAAAACTCGGAATTTGAAACCCAATACAAGGATTTTATGCATGAATATGAAAATTTAGGTCATATGGAATTGGTCACACAAAACTGTTTAAATAGATTTCAGAATGAGCAATATTTCCTTCCCCATCATGCAGTGATCAAGCCGTCTAGTACAACTACCAAATTAAGAGTCGTTTTCGACGCTTCATGTAAAACTTCCAGCGGTAAATCTCTGAATTCAATCTTGGGTGTTGGTCCTAAATTGCAACGAGACATTTTCGAAATTTTACTTAATTTTCGATTTCCGTAAATAGTCTTTTCAGCAGACATAGAAAAAATGTACCGTCAAGTTTTAGTGTCCGATGAGGATCGGAATTACCAACAAATTCTTTGGAGGTTTAATCCTAACGAAGAAATACGCACATACAAGTTAAACACCGTAACATATGGTTTAGCTCCAGCTTCTTTCCTAGCCACTAGGTGCATTAAGCAAATTTCACTAGATTATTCACAAAATAGTGCTGTGTCTCATACTTTACTACACGATGTATACATGGATGATTTGCTATTGGGTTCAAGTACCTATAGTGATGCAATATCACTTTGTAAGGAAATTACCAATATTTTACAAACACACGGTTTCCACCTACGAAAGTGGAATTCTAATTCAAATGCATTTCTTGCAGAATTTCAAGAACATTGTTCAACGGACACTAATTTAGAAATAATTCCTAATGATAAGGAAAGCACGAAAGTCTTAGGATTATTTTGGAACTCTTCAACAGACACATTCATTTTCAAACCCGCACTTGCACTCACCTCACCACTGACAAAAAGACACATTTTCTCATAATCGGCACGCATTTTCGATCCATTAGGATTAATTTCACCATGTACTGTTGTATTGAAAATTTTTTATCAAAAGCTCTGGCTTACAAAAAGGGACTGGGATTCTCCTATTCCACAAAGTCTTGCTGAAGATTTGTTTAAATTTCAGAAATCTTTCAATGCAGTTGAACATTTTACCGTTCCTAGAGGTGTCACGCTTATTTCCTCTGACACATTTGAATTGCACGGCTTTTGCGACGCGTGAACACTTGCTTACGCTGCTGCAATATATTGCAAACAAATACACGGAAATGAAATAAAGATTTCTCTCTTAGTTTCCAAAACTAAAGTCGCACCTATTAAACAAGTATCTGTTCCTAAATTGGAACTATGCAGTGCTCATTTGCTTTCAAAGTTATATCGTACAGTCATGAACACTCTCAAAAAATATAAGTTTGATGTTTACGCTTGGACTGACTCCAAAGTCGTACTTTCCTGGCTCTTGGCACATCCCCGTAAATGGAAGACTTTTGTTGCAAACCGGACGTCTCAAATAATCGAAGTACTTCCAACAAAATACTGGAGGCATGCCCTTCCAAGGAGAACCCAGCAGATATCGCTTTGCGTGGTATTGATCCCAAATGTCTTCCTAATTGCAACTTATGGTGGAATGGCCCAAGTTGGCTTTTTTTGGATTCGTCTCACTGGCCGAAAGAGGAATCCGCTTACAAAGAAATCAAGGATCTAATTAAAGCTGAACAAAGATCTGATCCTATATTTTCATTTCATAGTGCTACATCAAATGAATTATATAGTGATTTATTTGAAAAATATTCATCATTTTCTAAGATTATACGCATTTTAACATATTGTTTAAGATTCATCAAGTGCAAAACCAATAAAAAATGTCAAACACTTATAACTGATTCCTTTTCTCCACTCACTTACACGGAAACTAAAAATGCAGAAATAATCATAATTCGATGGGTTCAGAAAGATTATTTTAATGAAGACCTAAAATGCATTAAAAATAAAAGATCGTTGCCTAAGAAAAGTCAGCTACACTCCCTCCATCCGTTTATAGATGAAAACAGTCTTTTACGGGTGGGAGGGCGTTTACAAAATTCAGAATTGTCTTTTAATCAAAAGCACCCAGTGATTCTACCTGCTAAACACAAGAGTTCATCGTAAAAGAAAAGCATGTGACTTATTTACATGCTGGTGCTTTATTACTGTCCACATTATCAAACAATCATATTGGATAATAGGTGGAAAAAAGCTCATTAATAAATGTGTTCACAAATGCATCAAATGCTTCAAATTTAAAGCATCCACCGCATCTCAGATTATGGGTAATCTACCTAAGCATCGTGTAACACTCGAGAGGCCTTTCTTCAACTGCGGAGTGGACTATGCCGGTCCTATTTCAATCAAATTCAACAAGGGTTCGTGGAGCAAAATCAACCAAGGGTTACATTGCTCTATTTATTTGTCTCGCTACCAAGGCACTACACATCGAGGCAGTGAGCGATTTAACCGCTGATGCATTTTTAGATGCTTTGCGTCGCTTCAGTGCTAGACGAGGAGCTCCAAGAAGCATTTACAGCGACAATGCAACAAACTTCGTTGCGGCTAATCGAAAACTCAGCGAAATACAACGATTGTGGGCTTCACTTCCTAAGAACGAAGTCGTTGCTCATCATTTAACTCAAGCATCAATAGAATGGCACTTTATACCTCCAGCATCTCTTCATTTCGGAGGAATTTGAGAGGCCGCAATTAAATCAACCAAATATCACTGTAAAAGAGTAATAGATGAAACTCTACTTACTTTCGAAGAATTGACAACTCTATTGGCTCAGATAGAAGCCATTTTAAATTCTCGTCCGTTATGTAGTGTAAACAATACTGGTATTGATTGCATTAATATTCTCACTCCTTCACATTTTCTTACAGGAGACGTGATCTTATCCCCTCCTGAACTACCTCTTACTAGTCCTGCCAATATACGGAATAGGTGGGATCTCCTTCAAAAGATGCGCAAGAACTTCTGCAAATCATAGACCAAAGCATATCTATCTTCTCTTCAAACCAGGAAGAAATGGAAGGACACTCAGCCGAATATGAAAATTGGAAACATCGTCCTGTTACTAGATGATGATCATCTTCCAGGTTCTTGGCCACTAGGACAAGTGGTCGAACTTCATCATGGTGTTGACGGACTGATTCGTGTGGCCACGGTTAAAACTAAAAGCTCTATTTTTAAAAGAAACACTCATAAATTAGCACCTTTGCCCATATATCAGGACTAATGCCTGATAGGGTGGGAGTATGTTCCGGTGCACCGGAACAGAACAACTCAACCTGACTCTTTCGCTTTTGGAACTATGCCAAAGAACATTTTTAATTCAGTTGAAGAGTCAGACTCAGACGAACGCATTCGCAAGGCAGCTGCTATGCTGTCTATTCTTCACTGTTTTTTGTTCTGTTCTCGTACTTATAAGTGTTATTTTCTTGTTCATACTTGTATTGTGCAGTTATTTAATATAAGTTTCGTGTTTAAAACCAGGACATGTTTTGAGTTCCTTCACATTTACATCGCAACACTTATATATCACCTTTTTTTTTTTAAAGAAGGGACAAATGAAACCCTCATGCCATTCAATGGACATCTGCTTCGACGTCCAAACTCTGCAAACAATAGCATGTATAGCCTTAATCAGATCAGGTTCATTAATCTTCAACAATTCAGCTTCAGTCTCATCAGGCCCACTGATCTATTTTGTTTAAGTTTCTTGATTGCGGATTCAATCTCAAAAGACTTGGTAAATCAAGTTCTTGTTCATCAGTATGGAGAGGAAATATAATTCTATTGTGTATATGTATAGTGTCTTTACCATGGAACAAATCCTTAAAGTATTCCTTTCATCTTGCTAAGATCTTATTCTTTTCATTCAGGGGCAGATAACTCGCAATTGTATATTGCATTTTTCAATGACAATTGCACTAGATATGTCCACTATCTATTTTCCGACTACTAAGAGCATGCTTTTCTCCCTTGAATACATGGATTCCGCTTTTTGTCGCTGACATTTTTCTGTCGTTATACTTTAAGTCGGTAAGTTAAGAACGTCTTTTGGGTTTCGCGATACATTTTATTAACATTACACATACAGGCTACGCCGCCAAACCGGTGTAGTGGTTAGCGTCGCTGACTGCTGTGCTGAAGGGCACGAATTCGAATCCCGGAGCATAGATGTTTGTAAATGTGGAGAAGCCGTGCGGCATGGCGGCACTCTAAATATGCGGCGAGCCAAAAGTCCACTCGAGAGGTTGGTGGTAGGGGAAGAGTGGGTGGGAGACCCTCGGACCCGTCCTCCCCCCTGCAAGGAACTACGCCAATTACGGCAAAAGTGCAGAGCCCTAAGACGGCGTCTCCAAAATGGCATTGCTGACCACATTCCGCAGGGAAAGAGCGCATTATAAAAAATGCATACTACGAGCCAAAGTCAATAGCTGGCGGAAATTTTGCACAACTAATACCAACGTCTATGGAATCCTGCATAAACTAGCTACAAATAAAGTTTACAAGCCTGACCAGCTTTATGCCCAATCAGCCAATAACTCAGAACACCACCAATCTTGCAGAAACCACAACATTTGCTATCCTTAATGCAGTCTTCCCAGCAGATAACCCGGATGATGACTCAACAGAACAACAGAAGATACGGGACAACTATTCCATTCCTAATACACCAGACGACATTCCCTTCGACTCAGCTGAAATACAGCAAATCTTCCGTTTTCTTCCCATAAAAAAGGCTTCGGGACCAGACCGTCTAGACTATGCAATAATAAAGGTGGCTTACACATCCCGCCCTACCTTCTTCGAAAAATATTTCAGCAAGCTCTTAAAATACCAGATCTTCCCAACTGCTTTCAAAAAAGGAGAAGTGGTCCTGTTCCTGAAGAAGCAGAGATCCCCAGATGACCCAAGCTCGTTTCGGCCAATTCGCCTACCTTCGTCTCTGAGAAACATTTATGAAAAATTACTGGTAAACAGACTTAAATTCCATCTCCAGCAGACCAACTTCCTCAGCCCACGGCAATACGGGTTTCGAACTGGCTTGTCAACCACGCATGCCCTGAGTCATCTTAAAGATAGCATAGAACAAAATAGAGGCAGAAATCTTCACACGGCATTCATATCCCTGGACCTGCAAAGCGCCTTTGACACCCTCTGGTGGCCTGCTATAAAGCAAGCACTTAGAGAGGCACAATGTCCCAAAAACATCATTAACATCATCACGGACTGTATACATGCATGTAGCCTCATAGTAGCCAACAACAATGTCCTCACTATCAAGCGGCAGGAAAGAGGGTGTCCACAAGGCTCTTGCGCCGGTCCGTTGCTCTGGATAATCACCTTTAACTCCATACTACAACATGAATGGCCTTTGCACACAGATATCATAGCATACGCCGACGATGTAGCCCTTCTGGTGTCTGGCCGCACAAGAGACGAACTGGAACGGAATGCCACAGAAACCTGCTCGATATTCACGGACCTATGCAATAAACTTAAGTTAACCATCTCTCGACAAAAGTCCGCAGCCATCGTAATTCCACGTCCTGGCACAAATCCCACAAGACGTCCATATCCTACTGGGCAAGAACTTAAAAATAACGAAGACGATTAAATATCTAGGAGTCACTTGGGATCAAAGACTCACCTGGTTACCGCACCTCCAAGAGAAACGTAAAAAAACATCGACCATGGCAAGGAAAGCCAGGCAATTTCAAGTCGGCAATATATCGGATAATAACTGCTATATTTGTGCTTGTGTTCAGCGAAGAGTTGTCTGTAAACGATCTCGTTAATGCTTGCCTTCACGTGATGTTTGAAAACATCAAGAAGCTGAATCCGTGTTTTCCCAAAATGGAATTTCGAAATTCTGTACTGCTTGGGGGCGCATATTAGAGAGGGAATGTTCCTCAATGAGAGGGAGAACTATTAAAGGAAAGGTAGGAATGCAGGATGGACGCGTTTCAAATAAAGCGTTACACACATCATCGAGTAACCACAGCTTATTGGGATGTTCAGGTTGGGATAGAATATTAAAATATTGCAAGAGGGACGATTGCTCACGCCTCAGATAAAGTGATGGTTCGTTACAGTCAACGTACAGGCTCTGGACGGGAGAGGTCCTGAGAGCTCCTGAACAAATCCGCAGAGCTTGATGGTGAACAGGATCCAGTTTTAACAATACTGATGGCCGAGCGGATCCATAAACAACTGAGCCATAGTCCAGTCTAGAGCAAACAAGGGCTCTGTAAATGCGAAGTATGGAGCAACGCTCTGCACAACAGGAGGTGTTCGCCAAGACTTTTAGAATATTTAAAACTTTGGTACACTTTTTTCTCAAGTTTAAGACATGAGGTAATAAAAATAGTGAAACTTAGGATGAGGTAATTCATGAATTGAGTAATGTTATAAGATGTGATGTATGTGTGAAATCATAAAATATGATATACAATAAAATTTATAGCACTAAAATCCAAAGACATATCAAAAGAAAATCAAATTAAATAACAAAAACCACTCTCCTTTAGATATTGAAATAAATTAGTATTGGCCCCATTCCCGATTATACGGTCAAGAGGCAAGACAGAGTTATTAAAATACTTCAATATAAATTAGTTAAAATACGAACATTCAATTAAAATATAGAATAAGAATACTATTACAGTGGGAACAGACAGACTCACTCTCGGTCTTGAAAACTATATTGGCTATAAGGTAACTATTTGTTACACGAGAGTTACCAATAGGAAGACGGGTTAGAATTACATACTCTTCGGTTTCCTATCGAGTCCTAGAATTCAACTAGAGGTTTTACTGTTTTAAGCTTATTGTTAACCTCAGCATCCCATAGCAGCTGCCACTTCATTAGGACTTTTCCCTTGATAAACCTTTTTTAATATCCGTTAGAGGAACGTGCTGGCTACACAGATCAACGGCAGACTTAGCTGTGCTATATGGGAGCTCATTTCCTTTGATCCCAACATGACCAGGAACCCAGTAGTACAAATCTTGACATCCACACAACTGTAAGCTTAGATTCAATTTTAGAACATCAACAACTATAGGACTGCGAGTGTTGGAAGAAGTTTCTAAGGCTTTCAATGCATTGTACAGTCGGCCACAAAAGTATTCGAACACCAGTACCCATTCAGAAAATTTACTTTTCCGTTGAGAAACAAAATTGTCTCCAGAGTCCATCTTGGTTCGATAGACAAAAAAAAAAAAAAAAAAAAAAAACAAAAGGATGGCTCATGTCCAAAATTGGCTAGGTGCATGAAACAAAATACAACATGACCTATCTGGGTGAGATGGGAAACAAAATGGCTGCTCACGTGATCCATTATTGCGCTCATAGAAAACGCAAAGTGTCGCTGCGGCTCGTCTCGGTTCGCGAAGAGTGAAAACCCAAAACGGTCTGCAGTGTCTATCTTTGTTGGATGAGAAAACAAAAGGATGGCTCATGTCCAATTTATTTAGGTGTGGGAAAACATATAACGTGACCTATCTGGATGAGATGTCTCCAGCGATCCAGTATAGACTTTTTCCCCATCTGCAATAGATGACATCTATAAACAATTTCATTGAAATCTCCTCGAAATATAAGAAACAGCTAGCTCGTGAAATTGTAAGGTATTCCCAAAGAATTACACTTCTTGAAGAAGGAAAAACATCCTAGATGCAGATGAGGTAGAGAGAGAGAAAAAGCATGTTGCACTATAGAGAGCCCGCACGGTTCTGAACAGAAAACGTGCAATGCTTTTATAGAAAAGAGTTGAAAGTGAAAGTAAAAGCCGATTGGAAATTTTTCAATTGGTTGCCGACTGGAAAAAAAAATCTGAAATGTAAAAAAAAAAAAAAAAAAAAAAAAAAAAACTTTTTGTTAAATTTTATCATGTCTTCTAGACATGATAAAAATTAACCCTACCCCCTTTTGTGTGTTGTGTGGGAATGTTGTCTCACTGTTTCTAAAAATAGACCATGACTCATTCTAGGAATTATATGTTTTAAAAAGGATGAGTTTAAAGTTTATAAGATAAGATAAGTTTTTAAAAAGGATATGTTTTAAAAAGTATTTGGGTTTCTCCATTCCAAAGTAAACAAAGTGAAGACATCAAATTAATAGAAAAAAAAGGAAGAGTTTCTTTTTTTTTTTATAGCTCTGGAAATATTTTTCCAATTCAACAGCCAAGAAATATTTCCAGCCAATACAATTTCATTTTTACTTTCACTTTCAGTTCATTTCTTATATCTATAAGAACATTTCATTTTTCTGTTCAGATCAGTGTGGGTTGTTTAAGATGCAGCAAATCTACTCCATCCCACAACCAGGAAAAAAAGATGTTCTTTCATGAGATGTTCTTTTGGCTTTCGAAAACAATGATGACATGATGATTGTAATACATTTCGGTTCTCATGTCCCATGCTTGAACTCAGAATTATTTCCAGAACTCTGAGAATTTTTCCTAGTCAGCTCGACAACCCAACTTTCGTACATTTATTTTTTAAGCCACTCGAGTTTCGACTTCCCATCCGTGTGTGCTGTGCATTCAACCTGGAGACACATTCCCTGAGCTCTAAGAAAATGTTTCCCAGTAGACTCAATCCCTGAAATGGATTAAAAAAATTCTTTCATACATTTTTAAAGCTCAAGAATGTTAGGTGTCATGGAAAGAACCTTTTTTTTCCCTGAGCTCTAAGAAAATGTTTCCCAGCAGACTCAATCGCTGAAATGGATTAAAAATAAATTCTTTCATACATTTTTAAAGCTCAAGAGTGTTAGCTGTCATGGAAAGAGCCTTTTTTTTCCCTGAGCTCTAAGAAAATGTTTCCCAGCAGACTCAATCGCTGAAATCGATTAAAAATAAATTCTTTCATACATTTTTAAAGCTCAAGAGTGTTAGCTGTCATGGAAAGAGCCTTTTTTTCCCTAAACTCTAAGAAAATGTTTCCCAGCAGACTCAATCGCTGAAATGGATTAAAAATAAATTCTTTCATACATTTTTAAACCTCAAGAGTGTTAGCTGTGATGGAAAGAGCCTTTTTTTTCCCTGAGCTCTAAGAAAATGTTTCCCAGCAGACTCAATCGCTGAAATGGATTAAAAATAAATTCTTTCATACATTTTTAAAGCTCAAGAGTGTTAGCTGTCATGGAAAGAGCCTTTTTTTTCCCTGAGCTCTAAGAAAATGTTTCCCAGCAGACTCAATCGCTGAAATGGATTAAAAATAAATTCTTTCATACATTTTTAAAGCTTAAGCGTGTTAGCTGTCATGGAAAGAGCCTTTTTTCCCCTGAGCTCTGAGAAAATGTTTCCCAGCAGACTCAATCGCTGAAATGGATTAAAAATAAATTCTTTCATACATTTTTAAAGCTTAAGCGTGTTAGCTGTCATGGAAAGAGTCTTTTTTTCCCCTGAGCTCTGAGAAAATGTTTCCCAGCAGACTCAATTGCTGAAATGGATTAAAAATAAATTCTTTCATACATTTTTAAAGCTTAAGCGTGTTAGTTCTCATGGAAAGAGCCTTTTTTTCCCCTGAGCTCTAAGAAAATGTTTCCCAGTCCACTCAATCGCTGAAATGGATTAAAAATAAATTCTTTCATATATTTTTAAAGCTCAAGCGTGTTAGCTGTCATAGAAAGGGCCTTTTTTTTTCCTAGCCCATTCAATCGCTGAAATGGATTAAAAATAACTTTTTTCATACATTTTTAAAGCTTAAGCGTGTTAGCTGTCATAGAGCTGCAGATGAGGTAGAGAGAGACAAAGCATGTTGCACCGTGGAGAGCTCACACGGTTCTGAACAGAAAACGTGGAATACTTTTATAGAAAAGAGTTGAAAGTGAAAGTAAAAGCCGATTGGAAAGTTTTCACTTGGTTGCCGACTGGGAAAAAATTTTCAGAGCTCAGAAAAAAATTATGAGATGTAAAAAAAAAAAAATAAATAAAAAAAAAATAAAAAACTTTTTGTTAATTTTTATCATGTCTTCTAGACATGATAAAAATTAACCCTACCCACTTTTATGTGGGAATGTTGTCTCACTGTTTCTAAAAATAGACCATGACTCATTCTAGGAATTATATGTTTAAGAAAGGATGAGTCATGGTCTTTGGGTTTCTCCATTCCAATGTAAACAAAGTGAAGACATCAATTTAATAGAAAAAAAGGAAGAGTTTTTTTTTTTTTCAGCTTTGGAAATATTTTTCCCATTCAACAGCCAAGAAATATTTCCAGCCAATACAATTTCATTTTTAGGTTCACTTTCAATTCATTTCTTATATCTATAAAAACATTTCATGTTTATGTTCAGATCAGTGTGGGTTGTTCAAGATGCAGCAACTCTACTCCATCCCACAACCACGAAGAAAAGATGTTCTTTCATGAGGAATTTTTTTGGCTTTCGAAAACAATGATGACATGATGATTGTAATACATTTGTGTTCTCATGTCCCATGATTGAACTCAGAATTATTTCCAGAACTCTGAGAATTTTTCCTAGTCAGCTCGATGAACCAAATTTCGTATATTTATTTTTTAAGCCACTCGAGTTTCGACTTCCCATCCGTGTGTGCTGTGCATTCAACCTAGACACACATTCCCTGAGCTCTAAGAAAATGTTTCCCAGCCCACTCAATCGCTGAAATGGATTAAAAAAATTCTTTCATACATTTTTAAAGCTCAAGCGTGTTAGCTGTCATGGAAAGAACCTTTTTATCCCTGAGGTCTAAGAAAATGTTTCACAGCAGACTCAATCGCTGAAATGGATTAAAAATAAATTCGTTCCTATATTTTTAAAGCTCAAGCATGTTAGCTCTCATGAAAAGGGCCTTTTTTTTCCCCAGCCCACTCAATAGCTGAAATGAATTAAAAAGAAATTCTTTCATACATTTTTAAACCTCAAGAGTGTTAGCTGTCATGGAAAGAGACTTTTTTTCCCCTGAGCTCTAAGAAAATGTTTCCCAGCAGACTCAACCGCTGAAATGGATTAAAAACAAATTCTTTCATACATTTTTAAAGCTCAAGCGTGTTAGCTGTCATGGAAAGGGCCTTTTTTTCCCCAGCCCACTCAATCGCTGAAATGGATTAAAAATAACTTCTTTTATACATTTTTAAAGCTCAAGCGTGTTCGCTGTCATGGAAAGAGCCTTTTTTTCCCCTGAGCTCTAAGAAAATGTTTCCCAGCAGACTCAATCGCTGAAATGGATTAAAAACAAATTCTTTCATACATTTTTAAAGCTCAAGCGTGTTAGCTGTCATGGAAAGGGCCTTTTTTTCCCCAGCCCACTCAATCGCTGAAATGGATTAAAAATAACTTCTTTTATACATTTTTAAAGCTCAAGCGTGTTCGCTGTCATAGAAACTGAAATTTATGTCATGGTTTGTGTCTCACACGTCGTCAACGGTATGGTTTGAGGTGTCTTTCAATATCATGACATCTCCTTTCAAATAGGATTTTTCTTAAACTATGTTGAAATATTGTTGCATCCAAACCACGGATGGGAAATTCTGATTCATGGATAGATCATCCAATTTCGCTAGAACCTGATAAACGGTTGCTGATGAAATCCAAACGAGGGGTCCTAGCTTTTCAAAAGGGAAACATTTTACCCTAAACAGAAGAATGATTTCTATTCTGTGAGACATTAAAAAGTGGAAAGAAACTTGTGTTCACAGAAGCTCTTTCTAGAAGAATGTTCCTGGGTCCAGATGAGATAGAAAAAGAGAAAAAGCATGCTGCACCTTGGATAGTCCGCGCAGTTCTGAATAGAAAACGTGGAATACTTTTATAGAAAAGCGATGAAAGTGAAAGTAAAAGCCAAATCGTCTTCGCTGAAAAATTTTCACTTGGTTGCCGACTGGGAAAAAAATTTCAGAGCTCAGAAAAAAAAAATCTGAGATGTAAAAAAAAAAAAAAAAAAAAAAACTTTTTGTTAATTATTATCATGTCTTCTAGACATGATAAAAATTAACCCTACCCCCCTTTTGTGTGGGAATGTTGTCTCACTGTTTCTAAAAATAGACCATGACTCATTCTAGGAATTATATGTTTTATGTTTAAGAAAGGATGAGTCGTGCTCTTTGGGTTTCTCCATTCCAAAGTAAACAAAATGAAAACATCAATTTAATAGAAAAAAAAAGGAAGATTTTTTTTTTTTTTTTTTTTTTTTTTTCAGCTTTGGAAATATTTTTCCCATTCAACAGCCAAGAAATATTTCCAGCCAATACAATTTCATTTTTACTTTCACTTTCAGTTCATTTCTTATATCTATAAAAACATTTCATATTTCTGTTCAGATCAGTGTGGGTTGTTCAAGATGCAGCAACTCTACTCCATCCCACAACCAGGAAAAAAAGATGTTCTTTCATGAGGAATTCTTTTGGCTTTCGAAAACAATGATGACATGATGATTGTAATACATTTCTGTTCTCATGTCCCATGCTTGAACTCAGAATTATTTCCAGAACTCTGAGAATATTTCCTAGTCCTCTCGATGACCCAAATTTCGTATATTTATTTAAGCTACTCGAGTTTCGACTACCCATCCGTGTGTGCTGTGCATTGAACCTGGACACACATTCCCTGAGCTCTAAGAAAATTTGCCGAGCCCACTCAATCGCTGAAATGGATTTAAAATAATTTGTTTCATACATTTTTAAAGCTCAAGAGTGTTAGGTGTCATGGAAAGAGCCTTTTTTTTCCCTGAGCTCTAAGAAAATGTTTCCCAGTCCCCTCAATCGCTGAAATGGATAAAAAATAAATTCTTTCATACATTTTTAAAGCTCAAGAGTGTTAGGTATCATGGAAAGAGCTTTTTCTTTCCACAGCCCACTCAATCGCTGAAATGGATTAAAAACAAATTCTTTGATACATTTTTAAAGCTCAAGCGTGTTAGCTGTCATAGAAAGGGCCTTTTTTTTCCCCAGCCCACTCAATCGCTGAAATGGATTAAAAACAAATTCTTTGATACATTTTTAAAGCTCAAGCGTGTTAGCTGTCATAGAAAGGGCCTTTTCTTCCCCAGCCCACTCAATCGCTGAAATGGATTAAAAATAAATTCTTTCATACATGTTTAAAGCTCAAGCGTGTTAGCTGTCATGGAAACTGAAATTTATGTCACGGTTTGTGTGTCACACGTCGTCAACGGTATGATTTGAGGTGAAAATTGAAAACCCGGTATAAAAAATCTCTTTAACTTCACTTTAGAACAAGGTGTGGGATAGAGAGATTTCTTCATGGGAAAATGTCTTTCAATGTCTTTCAATGTCCGTCATGGGAAAATGTCTTTCAATATCATGTCATCTCCTTTCAAATAGGATTGAAGGATTTTTCTTAAACTATGTTGAAATCTTGATGCATAAAAACCACGGATGGGAAATTCTGATTTATGGATGGATCATCCAATTTCGCTAGACCCTGATAAACGGTTGCTGATGAAATCCAAACGAGGGGTCCTAGCTTTTCAAATGGGAAACATTTTCCCCTAAAAGGAGAAATGATTTCTATTCTGTGAGACGTCAAAAATTGGAAAAAAGCTTGTGTTCACAGAAGCTCTTTCTAGAAGAGTGGTCCTGTGTCCAGATGCAGTAGAGAGAGAAAAAGCATGCTGCACCTTGGACAGCCCGCACAGTTCTGAACAGAAAACGTAGAATACTTTTATAGAAAAGTGTTGAAAGTGAAAGTAAATGCCAAATCGTCTTCGAATTTTCACTTGGTTGCCGACTGGGAAAAATTTTTCAGAAAAAAAAATTTGAGATGTAAAAAAAAAAGAAAACTTTTTGTTAATTTTTATCATGTCTTCTAGACATGATAAAAATTAACCCTACCCCCCTTTTGTGTGGGAATGTTGTCTCACTGTTTCTAAAAATAGACCATGTATACCAATATACTACAAACGGACTTAAACGCCTGTTCTCAGTATGTAGCTATACAAATTTGAAGGTAAAATTAAAAAAAAGACATCTTTTTGGGGAAGAGGGAGTAAATTTGTATAGGAATATACTACAAACGGAATTTAAGGCCTGTTTTCAGTATATAGCTATACAAATTGGAAGGTAAAAAAAAATAAAAAAAAAGACATCTTTTTTTTCGGGGGGGAAGGCAGTGAATTTGTATAGGAATATACTACAAACGTTACTTTAAAGCCTGTTTTCAGCATATAGCTATACAAATTGGAACATAAAAAAAATAAAAAAAAAGACATCTTTTCTTTTCTTCGGGGGGGGAGGCAGTGAATTTGTATAGGAATATACTACAAACGGACTTTAAAGCCTGTTTTCAGCATATAGCTATACAAATTGGAAGGTAAAAAAAAAAAAATAAAAAAAAAAAGACACCTTTTTTTTTCGGGGGGGGAAGGCAGTGAATTTGTATAGGAATATACTACAAACGGACTTTAAAGCCTGTTTTCAGCACATAGCTATACAAATTGGAAGGTAAAAAAAAAATTAAAAAAAAAAGACATCTTTTTTTTCGGGGGGAAGGCAGTGAATTTGTATAGGAATATACTACAAACGGACTTTAAAGCCTGTTTTCAGCATATAGCTATACAAATTGGAAGGTAAAAAAAAATAAAAAAAAAGACATTTTTTTTTTCGGGAAATTAAGTGAATTTGTATAGGAATAGACTACAAACTGACTTTAATGCCTGTTTTCAGTATATAGCTATACAAATTGGAAGGTAAAAAAAAATAAAAAAAAGATATCTTTTTTGGGGAAAAGGAGTGAATTTGTATAGAAATATACTACAAGAACATCAAGAAAAGAACATCATGGGTCCAAGAATTGAAACTGAAAGTCCAAAAACGAAATGTTAACGACTGGGAAGAACATTTTCAAAGCTGAAAAAAGATTAAAAAAAAAAAAAAATTCCTTTTTCTTTCTTAATTTGATGTCTTCATTCTTTTGACCTTGTAGAAATAAAAAAAGTGAAGACAACAAATTAAGAAAGAAAAAAGGAAGGTTTTTTTTTTTTTTTTTTTTTTTTTTTAATGTGTTAAAATTTTTCCAGAGCTCTGAGAATTTTTCCCAGTCGGTTTCTAGAAGCAACTCGTTAATGTATTTAAACCACTTGCGTTTCAGTTTCAGATCAGTCTATGCTGTGCACTCAACGTGGATACACGCTTCTCACTCTCCTGGGAAGAGCTTCTGTGAAGGTATGTGAACATTTTTTTCTTACTCTTTTGTATTTCATAGACTACAAATATTTATTGAGTCACCCATTTTATACAAATGTATTCTTATTTCCTTTCAATACTTTGAGGTAGGGTAATATTTTCCCCCGTGCTACTGTTTTTCCTTTTCAAGGCTAGAAATGTTTTACTCAATAGCTGTTTTTATAGAAAACATGCTATTATTTCGTATACTGATATATTTTGTGAAACTTTAACAAATCCTTTTCAACAAAGCAAGATCATGTGATCCACAGCTGGCTAGACACGTCAGTGTAATCGGATCACGATTGTTCCATCCTATACTGATATATTTTGTGAAACTTTAACAAATTCCTTTCAAGAAGCCAAGATCTCGTGATCCACAGCTGGCTAGACTCGTCAGTGTAATTGGATCACGATTGTTCCATCCTATACTGATATATTTTGTGAAACTTTAACAAATTCCTTTCAAGAAGCCAAGATCTCGTGATCCACAGCTGACTCCATTAGTCAGGAAAACGGATCACGATTTTATCAATCGTATACTGATATATTTTGTGAAACTTTAACAAATCCCTTTCAACAGGGCAAGATCTCGTGATCCATAGCTGGCTAGAGCAGTCAGGATCAATGGATCACGATGGTTCCCTCGTATACTGATATATTTTGTGAAACTTTAACAAGGCAAGATCTCGTGATCCACAGCTGGCTAGACTAGTCAGGATTAACGGATCACGATTTTATCAATTGTATACTGATATATTTTGTGAAACTTCTTTAACAAATCCTTTTCAATAAGGCAAGATCTCGTGATCCACAGCTGGCTAGAGCAGTCAGTATAATCGGATCACGACTGTTCCCTCGTATACTGATATATTTTGTGAAATTTTAACAAATGACTTTCAAGAAGGCAAGATCTCGTGATCCAGAACTGACTCAATCAGTCAGGATTAACTGATCACGATTGTTCCATTGTATACTGATATATTTTGTGAAACTTCTTTAACAAATGACTTTCAAGAAGGCAAGACCTCGTGATCCACAGCTGACTAGACTTGTCAGAATTAACGGATCACGATTGTTGCATTGTATACTGATATATTTTGTGAAATTTCTTTAACAAATGACTTTCAAGAAGGCAAGATCTCGTGATCCACAGCTGACTAGACCCGTCAGAATTAACGGATCACGATAGTTCCATTGTATACTAATATATTTTGTGGAACTTTAACAAATCCTTTTCAAAAAAGGCAAGGTCTTGTGATCCACAGCTGACTCCATCAGTCAGGATAACGGATCACGATGGTTCCATCTTATACTGATATATATTTTGTGAAACGTTAACAAATGACTTTCAAGAAGGCAAGATCATGTGATTCAATAGAATTGTTCAATCGTATACTGGCATATTCTGATAAAACAACAGAATGATCCAATTTTGAATACATCCCAATATGTTTTTATAAAATCCATTTCATATTTTGTTAAACGTGAACGACTGACTTTCAAGCTGGCTGCATGGGTGTTTTTTTCGTGGTTTTTCCCCATGTGTAACGTGAATACGAGCCAGTTTCCCTTCCAAAGTCCTCCACGAAGGCATTTCTTAAGGCAAATAGCCCTCAAATGCTTTAGCGTCATCCGAATCGACTTGACCTCTCTCCAAATTTCACGGTGTCATTTGAACTATCGAGTCGGCTGTTGGAAAAAAATGTCTGACAGCTGAAAACAATTCAGCTCCAGTGCACAGCACAGACTGATTTAAAGCTGAAACGCGAGTGGTTTAAATAGATGAGAACCCTCTATAGAAATAATTTGAATATATCTGGTTTTGTGAATTAAGCCGACTGGGAAAAGAAATTCTCAGAGCTCAGAAAAAAATTCTGAGATGTAAAAAAAAAAAAAATCTTTTTGTTAATTTTTATCATGTCTTCTAGACATGATAAAAATTAACTCCCTTCTCTTTTTGTCTGGGAATGTTGTCTCACTCTTTCTAAAAATAGACTATGACTCATTCTTGTGGAATTCTGTTGGGATTTTACTTTCGATTGGCTTTTGACTTTGTTTCAATAACTGGGGATAACTGGACATCATCAATAGATAACTGGGGAAGTTATCTATAAAAGCATTCCGCGTTTCACTTCAGATCCGTGTGGGCTGTGGAAGAGGCAACACGTCTCGCTCTTTACCCAAACTCATGATATTCTTTAAGAATTTCTTAGCCATTTGTCAAAGAAGGGGACTATAATTGAAGAATTTATGAATTTGGGAACATGTCACCCATGGCAAATCTAAAATCTTGGAAGTGGATACTGGAAAGCCCCGCTCTGATTATAATTCTGAGTTCTAGCATGGGACATTTTTTAAACCAATAAGCTAAACTATTCCGCGTTTCACTTCAGATCCGTGTGGGCTGTGGAAGAGGCAACACGTCTCTCTCTTTACCCAAACTCATGATATTCTTTAAGAATTTCTTAGCCATTTGTCAATGAAGGAGATTATAATTGAAGAATTTATGAATTTGGGAACATGTCACCATGGCAAATCTAAAATCTTGGAAGTGGATACTGGAAAGCCCCGCTCTGATTATAATTCTGAGTTCTAGCATGGGACATTTTTTAAATCAACAAGCTAAACTATTTTTTCTAGTCTCATATTCTCTCGTGACTAGGGTTCCAGATTTGGGTAGAGAGAGACATGTTGCCTCATCAACAGCCCGCACTGTTCTGAACAGAAACGTGGAATGCTTTTATAGAAAAGTGAAGAGTTGAAAGTGAAAGTCGAAAAACGAAATGGGATCGGCTAGGAAAAATTTCTCAGAGCTCAGAAAAAAAAAATTCTGAGATGTAAAAAAAAAAAAAAAAAAAAACTTTTTGTTAATTTTTATCATGTCTTCTAGACATGATAAAAATTAACTCCCTTCTCTTTTTGTCTGGGAATGTTGTCTCACTCTTTCTAAAAATAGACAATGACTCATTCTTTCTAAAGAATAGAATTCCAAGAAAAGATTGGATGAGTCATGGTCTATTTTTAGAAAGTGGGAGACAACATTCCCATACAAAAGGGGGGGTGAGTTAATTTTTATCATGTCTAGAAGACATGATAAAAATTAACAAAAAGATTTTTTTTTTTTTTTTTCATCTCAGAATTTTTTTCTGAGCTCTGAAAATATTTTCCCAGCCGATCTCATTTCGTTTTTCGACTTTCACTTTCAACTCTTCTCTTTTCTATAAAAGTATTTCGAGTTTCTGTTCAGAACACTGTGGGCTGTTGAAAAGGCAACACGTCTCCCTCTCTACATTAATGGGGAATCCAAGATGTCCTAAAGAAGAATTCTTTGAGAATCTCTTAACCTTTCTGAACTTTACACGAGCTAGCTGGATATTTCTTCATTTCTTTTTCAAGTATGGGTTCAAAGGATTCTTTTAAATAGTTGCAAGAAAGACGTTGTATTATTTTCTGTTGATCATGAATCTATTAAAAAATTTCAATGCCTAATTTTAGGGCTACCTATACCCGGCATGATTCATATGTTTTACTCTACGTTTTAGATGAGACCCTCTCTTAAAAACATGATTTTCCTATTAAAAGTTGAAATGTGTTTCCAAAAGCATGATCCTTTTAAAAAAAACATGTGTGTTTGTGTAGGTGTGGTGGGACGGTTAGCTTTCTTTCTTACGAGATAGTCATCTCCACGAGATGTGTTTTGGATATCTTCTCCACCCTCTCGTGGTCGCTGAAATCTCGTGATGGCTCTCAAGTGAAAAGGGTTCGTTTATTTTGACTCACAACCACGTTATATTTTTTTGGATATCTCCTCCAACGACTCGTGGAACTCTTTTCCCTGAAATCAGGTATGTTTAGCAGTGCGCGCCCTCTGAAGTGAAGCTCGGAATACTTTGACAAATCCTGTCGGGTGGATTCTGAAACCATTTTTAAAGGATCTCAGAGAAACACCTATGAAGACAATAGCAACGTGTCGTTTTTTTCGGAAAGGATGAAGCAGGCTCATGGTGAGAGATGTTGCTGTAAAATGTTTTTTTTCTTAGAAATTTGAAAAAAAAATAGAGAGTAGTAAGACACAGTCTCTTTTTTCGAAACTGAGTAGGAGGGTCATTTTGAGATGAGCTGGAAAATATTTTCAGAGAGATTTGAAAAAAATTTTTAAAAAATTAAAAAATATATATATTATATAATATATATATTATATAATATATATTATAAATACATTTTGTTCATTTTTATCATGTCTTCAGACATGATAAAAATGAACGACATATCTCTTTTCTCTTTGAAACCTCTTTCAACCTATCTCGTCATGTTTCTCAAGTAACATTTCTTTCCTGAAAAGCTAATTTCTTTAGAAACCTAAGACAACTCCTTTCCTGAAAAGCTAATTTCTTTAGACACCTAAGACAACAGGTAGAGACATACTTCGAACCAAAAAGAGAGTAGAGATCCTTTTGAATAATGTCGAATAGACAAAAGACGAGTAGCCATTTCCGTTCTATGCTTTTTCCTATGGACGATCCACGAAAGGGTCCTCTTTTGTTCACGACCCGTGGTTCACCCATGAATTAAACACGTAGGCTCGAAACTTTCTAACATCTCTACCTCCACGGTGCAGTTTGAAAGGAAGGTGACCCACCCATCACCCCAGCTATGAAATGAAACGTCAAAACAGTGCACACGTTCTAGAATAAGGGCTCTACAGCACAGACTCAACAGAAACAAAACGATAAAAACTTTCATAGATCCCAGAGAGTGGATGCTTAAAAATAAGGTGATGTCTCGTCGATCAAATCAGGTGTAAATAAATGTCTAAGAGCTGTGAAGAATGGATGGCCTACCTTCACGAAAGCTCTTTCTAGGAGGGAAAAGTATGTATCCAAGCAGAATACACAGCACAGACTGATGTTAAGTCGAAACTGGAGTGATTTCAATACACAAGTATGAATTCGTTCTAATAATCCTTTAGATAGGTCTCATTTGACTCATCGAGTCGAGGGGGAAAACATTGACGTGTTGCCTTTCCAACAGCCCACACTGTTCTGAACTGAAACGTAGAATGCTTTTATAGATCAGAGAAGAATTGAAAGTGAAAGTAAAAAAACGAAATCGGATCAGCTGGGAAAATTTCTGAGCCGGGAAAAAATTCTGAGATTGGAAAAAAAAAAAAAAAAAAAAAAAAAAAAAACTCTTCCTTTTTCTTTATTAATTTGATGTCTTCACTTTTTGACTTTCTACAAGGTCAAAAGAGTGAAGACATCAAATTAATAAAGAAAAAGGAAGTTTTTTTTATTTTTTTTTTTTTTTATCTCAGAATTTTTCCTGAGCTCTGAAAAAATTTTTCCCAGCCGATCCCATTTTGTTTTTTGACTTTCACTTTCAATTCTTCTCTTTTCTATAAAAGTATTCCACGTTTTTGTTCAGAACAGTGTGGGCTGTTGAAAAGCTAACATGTCACCCTCTCTCTTTACCCAAATCTGGAACCCATGATGATCTTAAGAAGAATTCTTTAAGAATCTCTTACAATTCCTGAATCTTAGACAAGCTGAATGTTTCTTTTTCGTATTTCGAAGCTATTGATGGATCAAAGAAGAAGATTTCAATGGAATGACTTCATCGTTCTAGGATAGAATATTTTTTCGAAATCTCTTCCTACTTTCGTCTACACAGAAATGCTTTCAACGAAAGTTAGGTCCTCTTTTACATTTCCTTTTTAAATAGTTGTTCAAAGGGATTTTCGTTCTGCTGATTCAGGTTTCCCGCGCTTCACGCTACCCATCCTCACCCATTCCTAAAGGATCTCAGAGAAAATTGAAAGGGAGATCGCGAAAAAAAGAAATACCCTCCAGTGAACACAGTTCCAACGACAGTGGATAGATTTTTTCGGTCCTTCCAGAGATATCCCCGGTGACCGATAGGTTGTTCAGCCACATGGGTGTCACGAAAAGGCACACCATGCCTGTTTCCCTCCCTAAAATGTTTCTTCGGAAAAGGGAAAGTTTTTTTCCCACCCCTTTGGAGATTCCTTTTCCGAATCGATACCCAAACCCATCGGCCAGAAAAATAAATTTTTTTAAGAACTTGCCGTTTCTGAAATATATTACAAATATACGTATTCATTCTAATATTGTTAACAAATTGGATGAACTAGTCTGTAAACTCTAAATTTCTTAACTGATTCCAACAACATGAGACTTTAGTGTTATTTCATCAATCTTTTAAATACTATTTGTGTCTCGTCAAATCCTTTTTATTTGAGATGGATCATTGCTAAACAAAATGGTTGAAATAGCATGATAAGAAGGAAACGAAACACGTGTTAGCAAATATTTACGTGACATAAATATTATCTAATTATTTCCACGGATCCAGCTAACTCAAACTGCCTATATATAAATTGTTTTGGGGAGTTAAACTCATCTTGTCACAGGCTTTAGCTAAATACACAATGTATTAGAAATTCCTTAGAAACTTTAAACAATATAGTTGTAAGAGGTTAGAAGAAAGAAATAATAATACGGTTCTTCCAAGCTACTTTACCTAAGATTTACGAAGCATTGTAAGAAACAATAAATAACCTCGTAAAATACATGTATGCATAATTTATTAAAAATATTACAATGAATACGTATCTTATATTGGGTTTCAGCAGTAGAAAGGTTCTTAAAAAAATTTATTTTTCTGGCCGATGGGTTTGGGTATCGATTCGGAAAAGGAATCTCCAAAGGGGTGGGAAAAAAACTTTCCCTTTTCCGAAGAAACATTTTAGGGAGGGAAACAGGCATGGTGTGCCTTTTCGTGACACCCATGTGGCTGAACAACCTATCGGTCACCGGGGATATCTCTGGAAGGACCGAAAAAATCTATCCACTGTCGTTGGAACTGTGTTCACTGGAGGGTATTTCTTTTTTTCGCGATCTCCCTTTCAATTTTCTCTGAGATCCTTTAGGAATGGGTGAGGATGGGTAGCGTGAAGCGCGGGAAACCTGAATCAGCAGAACGAAAATCCCTTTGAACAACTATTTAAAAAGGAAATGTAAAAGAGGACCTAACTTTCGTTGAAAGCATTTCTGTGTAGACGAAAGTAGGAAGAGATTT
This sequence comes from Stegodyphus dumicola, assembly GCF_044657685.1. Taxonomy (NCBI): domain Eukaryota; kingdom Metazoa; phylum Arthropoda; class Arachnida; order Araneae; family Eresidae; genus Stegodyphus; species Stegodyphus dumicola. The sequence continues at coordinate 7,561,262 of NC_140774.1, read as the reverse complement.
CGAAAAAATATTCTATCCTAGAACGATGAAGTCATTCCATTGAAATCTTCTTCTTTGATCCATCAATAGCTTCGAAATACGAAAAAGAAACATTCAGCTTGTCTAAGATTCAGGAATTGTAAGAGATTCTTAAAGAATTCTTCTTAAGATCATCATGGGTTCCAGATTTGGGTAAAGAGAGAGGGAGACATGTTAGCTTTTCAACAGCCCACACTGTTCTGAACAAAAACGTGGAATACTTTTATAGAAAAGAGAAGAATTGAAAGTGAAAGTCAAAAAACGAAATGGGATCGGCTGGGAAAATTTTTTTGAGAGCTCAGGAAAAATTCTGAGATAAAAAAAAAAAAAAAAAAAAAAAAAAAAAAAAAACACTTCCTTTTTCTTTATTAATTTGATGTCTTCACTCTTTTGACCTTGTAGAAAGTCAAAAAGTGAAGACATCAAATTAATAAAGAAAAAGGAAGAGTTTTTTTTTTTTTTTTTTTTTCAATCTCAGAATTTTTTCCCGGCTCAGAAATTTTCCCAGCTGATCCGATTTCGTTTTTTTATTTTCGCTTTCAATTCTTCTCTTATCTATAAAAGCATTCTACGTTTCAGTTCAGAACAGTGTGGGCTGTTGGAAAGGCAACACGTCAATGTTTTCCCCCTCGACTCGATGAGTCAAATGAGACCTATCTAAAGGATTATTAGAACGAATTCATACTTGTGTATTGAAATCACTCCAGTTTCGACTTAACATCAGTCTGTGCTGTGTATTCTGCTTGGATACATACTTTTCCCTCCTAGAAAGAGCTTTTGTGAAGGTAGGCCATCCATTCTTCACAGCTCTTAGACATTTATTTACAGCTGATTTGATCGACGAGACATCACCTTATTTTTAAGCATCCACTCTCTGGGATCTATGAAAGTTTTTATCGTTTTGTTTCTGTTGAGTCTGTGCTGTAGAGCCCTTATTCTAGAACGTGTGCACTGTTTTGACGTTTCATTTCATAGCTGGGGTGATGGGTGGGTCACCTTCCTTTCAAACTGCACCGTGGAGGTAGAGATGTTAGAAAGTTTCGAGCCTACGTGTTTAATTCATGGGTGAACCACGGGTCGTGAACAAAAGAGGACCCTTTCGTGGATCGTCCCTAGGAAAAATCATAGAACGGAAATGGCTACTCGTCTTTTGTCTATTCGACATTATTCAAAAGGATCTCTACTCTCTTTTTGGTTCGAAGTATGTCTCTACCTGTTGTCTTAGGTGTCTAAAGAAATTAGCTTTTCAGGAAAGGAGTTGTCTTAGGTTTCTAAAGAAATTAGCTTTTCAGGAAAGAAATGTTACTTGAGAAACATGACGAGATAGGTTGAAAGAGGTTTCAAAGAGAAAAGAGATAAGTCGTTCATTTTTATCATGTCTGAAGACATGATAAAAATGAACAAAAAGTATTTATATTATATATTATATAATATATATATTATATATATATTATATAATATATATATTATATAATATATATCATATAATATATATATTATATAATACATATCATATAATATATATATTATATAATATATATCATATAATATATATATTATATAATATATGTATTTTTTAATTTTTTAAAAATTTTTTTCAAATCTCTCAGAAAATATTTTCCAGCTCACCTCAAAATGACCCTCCTACTCAGTTTCGAAAAAAGAGACTGTGTCTTACTACTCTGTATTTTTTTTCAAATTTCTAAGAAAAAAAAACACTTTACAGCAACATCTCTCACCATGAGCCTGCTTCATCCTTTCCGAAAAAAACGACACGTTGCTATTGTCTTCATAGGTATTTCTCTGAGATGCTTTAAAAATGGTTTCAGAATCCACTGGACAGGATTTGTCAAAGTATTCCGAGCTTCACTTCAGAGGGCTTGCTAAACATACCTGATTTGAGGGAAAAGAGTTCCACGAGTCGTTGGAGGAGATATCCAAAAAAATATAACGTGGTTGTGAGTCAAAATAAACGAACCCTTTTCACTTGAGAGCCATCACGAGATTTCAGCGACCACGAGAGGGTGGAGAAGATATCCAAAACACATCTCGTGGAGATGACTATCTCGTAAGAAAGAAAGCTAACCGTCCCACCACACCTACACAAACACACATGTTTTTTTAAAAGGATCATGCTTTTGAAAACTCATTTCAACTTTGAATAGGAAAATCATGTTTTTAAGAAAGGGTCTTATCTAAAACGTAGAGTAAAACATATGAATCATGTTGGGTATAGGTAGCCCTAAAATTAGGCATTGAAATTTTTTAATAGATTCATAATCAACAGAAAATGATACAACGTCTTACTTGCAACTATTTAAAAGAATCCTTTGAACCCATACTTGAAAAAGAAATGAAGAAATATCCAGCTAGCTTTTCTAAAGTTCAGAAAGGTTAAGAGATTCTCAAAGAATTCTTCTTAAGAACATCATGGATTCCCGATTAGGGTAGAGAGGGAGACGTGTTGCCTTTTCAACAGCCCACAGTGTTCTGAACAGAAACGTGGAATACTTTTATAGAAAAGAGAAGAGTTGAAAGTGAAAGTCGAAAAACGAAATGAACGAAATGAGATCGGCTGGGAAAATATTTTCAGAGCTCAGAAAAAAATTTTGAGATAAAGAAAAAAAGAAAGAAAAAAAATTTTGTTAATTTTTATCATGTCTTCTAGACATGGTAAATATTAACTCATCCCCCTTTTATCTGGGAATGTTGTCTTACCGTTTCTAAAAATAGACCAGAACCCAATCTTTTCTTGGAATTCTATTCTTTAGAAAGAATGAGTCATGGTCTATTTTTAGAAAGAGTGAGACAACATTCCCAGACAAAAAGAGAAGGGAGTTAATTTTATCATGTCTAGAAGACATGATAAGAATTAACAAAAAGATTGTTTTTTTTTTTTTTTTTTTTTTTTTTTTTTTTTACATCTTATAATTTTTTTCTGAGCTCTGAGAATTTCTTTTCCCAGTCGGCTTAATTCACAAAACCAGATATATTCAAATTATTTCTATAGAGGGTTCTCATCTATTTAAATCAGTCGCGTTTCAGCTTTAAATCAGTCTGTGCTGTGCACTGGAGCTGAATACACGCTTCTTCCTCCTGGAAAGAGGTTTTGTGAAGGTGTGGGGAGATATTGTTTTCAGCTGTCAGACATTTTTTCCAACAGCCGACTCGATCGTTCAAATGACACCGTGGAAGTTGGAGAGAGCTCAAGACGATTCGGAGAATGGTAAAGCATTTGAGGGCTATTTGCCTTAAGAAATGCCTTCGTGGAGGACTTTGGAAGGCAAACTGGCTCGTATTCACGTTACACATGGGGAAAAACCACGAAAAAAAACACCCATGCAGCCAGCTTGAAAGTCAGTCGTTCACGTTTAACAAAATATGAAATGGATTTTATAAAAACATATTCGGATCGTATTCAAAATTGGATCATTCTGTTGTTTTATCAGAATATGCCAGGTATACGATTGAACAATTCTATTGAATCACATGATCTTGCCTTCTTGAAAGTCAATTGTTAAAGTTTCACAAAATATATATCAGTATAAGATGGAACCATCGTGATCCGTTATCCTGACTGATGGAGTCAGCTGTGGATCACAGGACCTTGCCTTTTTTGAAAAGGATTTGTTGAAGTTCCACAAAATATATTAGTATACAATGGAACTATCGTGATCCGTTAATTCTGACGGGTCTAGTCAGCTGTGGATCACGAGATCTTGCCTTCTTGAAAGTCATTTGTTAAAGAAATTTCACAAAATATATCAGTATACAATGGAACAATCGTGATCCGTTAAATCTGACAAGTCTAGTCAGCTGTGGATCACGAGATCTTGCCTTCTTGAAAGTCATTTGTTAAAGAAGTTTCACAAAATATATCAGTGTACAATGGAACAATCGTGATCCGTTAATTCTGACGGGTCTAGTCAGTTCTGGATCACGAGATCTTGCCTTCTTGAAAGTCATTTGTTAAAATTTCACAAAATATATCAGTATACGAGGGAACAGTCGTGATCCGATTATACTGACTGCTCTAGCCAGCTGTGGATCACGAGATCTTGCCTTATTGAAAAGGATTTGTTAAAGAAGTTTCACAAAATATATCAGTATACAATTGATAAAATCGTGATCCGTTAATCCTGACTAGTCTAGCCAGCTGCGGATCACGAGATCTTGCCTTGTTAAAGTTTCATTTGTTAAAGTTTCACAAAATATATCAGTATAGGATGGAACAATCGTGATCCAATTACACTGACGAGTCTAGCCAGCTGTGGATCACGAGATCTTGGCTTCTTGAAAGGAATTTGTTAAAGTTTCACAAAATATATCAGTATAGGATGGAACAATCGTGATCCAATTACACTGACGGGTCTAGCCAGCTGTGGATCACGAGATCTTGGCTTCTTGAAAGGAATTTGTTAATGTTTCACAAAATATATCAGTATAGGATGGAACAATCGTGATCCAATTACACTGACGAGTCTAGCCAGCTGTGGATCACGAGATCTTGGCTTCTTGAAAGGAATTTGTTAAAGTTTCACAAAATATATCAGTATAGGATGGAACAATCGTGATCCGATTACACTGACGTGTCTAGCCAGCTGTGGATCACATGATCTTGCTTTGTTGAAAAAGGATTTGTTAAAGGTTCACAAAATATATCAGTATACGAAATAATAGCATGTTTTCTATAAAAACAGCTATTGAGTAAAACATTTCTAGCCTTGAAAAGCAAAAACAGTAGCACGGGGGAAAATATTACCCTACCTCAAAGTATTGAAAGGAAATAAGAATACATTTGTATAAAATGGGTGACTCAATAAATATTTGTAGTCTATGAAATACAAAAGAGTAAGAAAAAAATGTTCACATACCTTCACAGAAGCTCTTCCCAGGAGAGTGAGAAGCGTGTATCCACGTTGAGTTCACAGCACAGACTGATCTGAAACTGAAACGCAAGTGGTTTAAATACATTAACGAGTTGCTTCTAGAAACCGACTGGGAAAAATTCTCAGAGCTCTGGAAAAATTTTAACACATAAAAAAAAAAAAAAAAAAACCTTCCTTTTTTCTTTCTTAATTTGATGTCTTCACTTTTTTTATTTCTACAAGGTCAAAAGAATGAAGACATCAAATTAAGAAAGAAAAAGGAAGTTTTTTTTTTTTTTTTTTTTTTTTACATCTCAGAATTTTTTTTCTGAGCTCTGAGAAATTTTTCCTAGCCGATCCCATTTCGTTTTTCGACTTTCACTTTCAACTCTTCACTTTTCTATAAAAGCATTCCACGTTTCTGTTCAGAACAGTGCGGGCTGTTGATGAGGCAACATGTCTCTCTCTACCCAAATCTGGAACCCTAGTCACGAGAGAATATGAGACTAGAAAAAATAGTTTAGCTTATTGATTTAAAAAATGTCCCATGCTAGAACTCAGAATTATAATCAGAGCGGGGCTTTCCAGTATCCAGTGCCAAGATTTTAGATTTGCCATGGTGACATGTTCCCAAATTCATAAATTCTTCAATTATAATCTTCTTCATTGACAAATGGCTAAGAAATTCTTAAAGAATATCATGAGATTGGATAAAGAGAGAGGGTGGAGAAGATATCCAAAACACATCTCGTGGAGATGACTATCTCGTAAGAAAGAAAGCTAACCGTCCCACCACACCTACACAAACACACATGTTTTTTTAAAAGGATCATGCTTTTGAAAACTCATTTCAACTTTGAATAGGAAAATCATGTTTTTAAGAAAGGGTCTTATCTAAAACGTAGAGTAAAACATATGAATCATGTTGGGTATAGGTAGCCCTAAAATTAGGCATTGAAATTTTTTAATAGATTCATGATCAACAGAAAATAATACAACGTCTTACTTGCAACTATTTAAAAGAATCCTTTGAACCCATACTTGAAAAAGAAATGAAGAAATATCCAGCTAGCTCGTCTAAAGTTCAGAAAGGTTAAGAGATTCTCAAAGAATTTTTCTTTACAACATCTTGGATTCCCCATTAATGTAGAGAGGGAGATGTGTTACCTTTTCAACAGCCCACAGTGTTTTGAACAGAAACTCGAAATACTTTTATAGAAAAGAGAAGATTTGAAAGTGAAAGTCGAAAAACGAAATGAGATCGGCTGGGAAAATATTTTCAGAGCTCAGAAAAAAATTCTAAGATGTAAAAAAAAAAAAAAAAAAAAATCTTTTTGTTAATTTTTATCATGTCTTCTAGACATGATAAAAATTAACTCACCCCTCCTTTTGTATGGGAATGTTGTCTCCCACTTTCTAAAAATAGACCATGACTCATCCAATCTTTTCTTGGAATTCTATTCTTTAGAAAGAATGAGTCATTGTCTATTTTTAGAAAGAGTGAGACAACATTCCCAGACAAAAAGAGAAGGGAGTTATTTTTATCATGTCTAGAAGACATGATAAGAATTAACAAAAAGATTGTTTTTGTTTTTTTTTTACATCTCATAATTTTTTTCTGAGCTCTGAGAATTTCTTTTCCCAGTCGGCTTAATTCACAAAACCAGATATATTCAAATTATTTCTATAGAGGGTTCTCATCTATTTAAACCAGTCGCGTTTCAGCTTTAAATCAGTCTGTGCTGTGCACTGGAGCTGAATACACGCTTCTTCCTCCTGGAAAGAGGTTTTGTGAAGGTGTGGGGAGATATTGTTTTCAGCTGTCAGACATTTTTTTCCAACAGCCGACTCGATCGTTCAAATGACACCGTGGAAGTTGGAGAGAGCTCAAGTCGATTCGGAGAACGGTAAAGCATTTGAGGGCTATTTGCGTTAAGAAATGCCTTCGTGGAGGACTTTGGAAGGGAAACTGGCTCGTATTCACGTTACACATGGGGAAAAACCACGAAAAAAAAACACCCATGCAGCCAGCTTGAAAGTCAGTCGTTCTCGTTTAACAAAATATGAAATGGATTTTATAAAAACATATTCGGATCGTATTAAAAATTGGATCATTCTGTTGTTTTATCAGAATATACCAGGTATACGATTGAACAATTCTATTGAATCACATGATCTTGCCTTCTTGAAAGTCATTTGTTAACGTTTCACAAAATATATATCAGTATAAGATGGAACCATCGTGATCCGTTATCCTGACTGATGGAGTCAGCTGTGGATCACAGGACCTTGCCTTTTTTGAAAAGGATTTGTTAAAGTTCCACAAAATATATTAGTATACAATGGAACTATCGTGATCCGTTAATTCTGACGGGTCTAGTCAGCTGTGGATCACGAGATCTTGCCTTCTTGAAAGTCATTTGTTAAAGAAGTTTCACAAAATATATCAGTATACAATGGAACAATCGTGATCCGTTAATTCTCACAAGTCTAGTCAGCTGTGGATCACGAGATCTTGCCTTCTTGAAAGTCATTTGTTAAAGAAGTTTCACAAAATATATCAGTATACAATGGAACAATCGTGATCCGTTAATTCTGACGGGTCTAGTCAGTTCTGGATCACGAGATCTTGCCTTCTTGAAAGTCATTTGTTAAAATTTCACAAAATATATCAGTATACGAGGGAACAGTCGTGATCCGATTATACTGACTGCTCTAGCCAGCTGTGGATCACGAGATCTTGCCTTATTGAAAAGGATTTGTTAAAGAAGTTTCACAAAATATATCAGTATACGATTGATAAAATCGTGATCCGTTTTTCCTGACTAATGGAGTCAGCTGTGGATCACAAGATCTTGGCTTCTTGAAAGGGATTTGTTAAAGTTTCACAAAATATATCAGTATACGATTGATAAAATCGTGATCCGTTTTTCCTGACTAATGGAGTCAGCTGTGGATCACGAGATCTTGGCTTCTTGAAAGGAATTTGTTAACGTTTCACAAAATATATCAGTATAGGATGGAACAATCGTGATCCAATTACACTGACGAGTCTAGCCAGCTGTGGATCACGAGATCCTGGCTTCTTGAAAGGAATTTCTTAAAGTTTCACAAAATATATCAGTATAGGATGGAACAATCGTGATCCAATTACACTGACGGGTCTAGCCAGCTGTGGATCACGAGATCTTGGCTTCTTGAAACTGAAACGCAAGTGGTTTAAATACATTAACGAGTTGCTTCTAGAAACCGACTGGGAAAAATTCTCAGAGCTCTGGAAGAATTTTAACACATTTAAAAAAAAAAAAAAAAAAAAAAAAAAAAAAAAAAAAAACCTTCCTTTTTTCTTTCTTAATTTGATTTCTTCACTTTTTTTATTTCTACAAGGTCAAAAGAATGAAGACATCAAATTAAGAAAGAAAAAGGAAGTTTTTTTTTTTTTCCTTTTTTTTAAATCTTTTTTCAGCTTTGAAAATTTTCTTCGCAGTCGTTAACATTTCGTTTTTGGACTTTCACTTTCAATTCTTGGACCCATGATGTTCTTTTCTTGATGTTCTTGTAGTATATTTCTATACAAATTCACTCCTTTTCCCCAAAAAAGATATCTTGTTTTTATTTTTTTTTTTACCTTCCAATTTGTATAGCTATATACTGAAAACAGGCATTAAAGTCAGTTTGTAGTATATTCCTATACAAATTCACTTAATTTCCCGAAAAAAAAATCTTTTTTTTTATTTTTTTTTACTTTCCAATTTGTATAGCTATATGCTGAAAACAGGCTATAAAGTCCGTTTGTAGTATATTCCTATAAAAATTCACTGCCTTCCCCCCGAAAAAAAAGATGTTTTTTTTTTTATTTTTTTTACCTTCCAATTTGTATAGCTATATGCTGAAAACAGGCTTTAAAGTCCGTTTGTAGTATATTCCTATACAAATTCACTGCCTTCCCCCCCCCGAAAAAAAAAGATGTCTTTTTTTAAATTTTTTTTACCTTCCAATTTGTATAGCTATATACTGAAAACAGGCCTTAAATTCCGTTTGTAGTATATTCCTATACAAATTTACTCCCTTTTCCCCAAAAAGATGTCTTTTTTTAAATTTTACCTTCAAATTTGTATAGTTACATACTGAGAACAGGCGTTCAAATCCGTTTGTAGTATATTGGTATACATGGTCTATTTTTAGAAACAGTGAGACAACATTCCCACACAAAAGGGGGGTAGGGTTAATTTTTATCATGTCTAGAAGACATGATAAAAATTAACGAAAAGTTTTTTTTTTTTTTTTTTTTTTTTTACATCTCAAATTTTTTTTTCTGAGCTTTGAAAAATTTTTCCCAGTCGGCAACCAAGTTGAAATTCTACAGCCAAGGCGATTGGCCTTTTACTTTCACTTTCAACACTTTTCTATAAAAGTATTCTACGTTTTCTGTTCAGAACTGTGCGGGCTGTCCAAGGTGCAGCATGCTTTTTCTGTCTCTACTGCATCTGGACCCAGGACCACTCTTCTAGAAAGAGCTTCTGTGAACACAAGCTTTTTTCCAATTTTTGACGTCTCACAGAATAGAAATCATTCCTCCTTTTAGGGGAAAATGTTTCCCATTTGAAAAGCTAGGACCCCTGGTTTGGATTTCATCAGCAACCGTTTATCAGGGTCTAGCGAAATTGGATGATCCATCCATAAATCAGAATTTCCCATCCGTGGTTTTTATGCATCAAGATTTCAACATAGTTTAAGAAAAATCCTTCAATCCTATTTGAAAGGAGATGACATGATATTGAAAGACATTTTCCCATGACGGACATTGAAAGACATTTTCCCATGACGAAATCTCTCTATCCCACACCTTCTTCTAAAGTGAAGTTAAAGAGATTTTTTATACCGGGTTTTCAATTTTCACCTCAAATCATACCGTTGACGACGTGTGACACACAAACCGTGACATAAATTTCAGTTTCCATCACAGCTAACACGCTTGAGCTTTAAACATGTATGAGGAAAAAAAGGCCCTTTCTATGACAGCTAACACGCTTGAGCTTTAAAAATGTATCAAAGAATTTGTTTTTAATCCATTTCAGCGATTGAGTGGGCTGGGGAAAAAAAGGTCCTTTCTATGACAGCTAACACGCTTGAGCTTTAAAAATGTATCAAAGAATTTGTTTTAATCCATTTCAGCGATTGAGTGGGCTGTGGAAAGAAAAAGCTCTTTCCATGATACCTAACACTCTTGAGCTTTAAAAATGTATGAAAGAATTTATTTTTAATCCATTTCAGCGATTAAGGGGACTGGGAAACATTTTCTTAGAGCTCAGGGGCAAAAAAGGCTCTTTCCATGACACCTAACACTCTTGAGCTTTAAAAATGTATGAAACAATTTATTTTAAATCCATTTCAGCGATTGAGTGGGCTCGGAAAATTTTCTTAGAGCTCAGGGAATGTGTGTCCAGGTTGAATGCACAGCACACACGGATGGGTAGTCGAAACTCGAGTAGCTTAAATAAATATACGAAATTTGGGTTATCGAGTGGACTAGGAAAAATTCTCAGAGTTCTGGAAATAATTCTGAGTTCAAGCATGGGACATGAGAACAGAAATGTATTACAATCATCATGTCATCATTGTTTTCGAAAGCCAAAAGAATTCCTCATGAAAGAACATCTTTTTTTCCTGGTTGTGGGATGGAGTAGAGTTGCTGTATCTTGAACAACCCACACTGATCTGAACAGAAATATGAAAAGTTTTTATAGATATAAGATATGAACTGAAAGTGAAAGTAAAAATGAAATTGTATTGGCTGGAAATATTTCTTGGCTGTTGAATGGGAAAAATATTTCCAAAGCTGAAAAAAAAAAAAAAAAAAAAAAAAAAAACTCTTCCTTTTTTTTCTATTAATTTGACGTCTTCACTTTGTTTACTTTGGAATGGAGAAACCCAAAGACTATGACTCATCCTTTCTAAAACATAAAACATATAATTCCTAGAATGAGTCATGGTCTATTTATAGAAACAGTGAGACAACATTCCCACACAAAAGGGGGGTAAGGTTAATTTTTATCATGTCTAGAAGACATGATAAAAATTAACAAAAAAAAATTTTTTTTTTTTTACATCTCAGATTTTTTTTTTCTGAGCTCTGGAATTTTTTTCCCAGTCGGCAACAAAGTGAAAATTTTTCAGCGAAGACGATTTGGCTTTTACTTTCACTTTCATCGCTTTTCTATAAAAGTATTCCACGTTTTCTATTCAGAACTGCGCGGGCTATCCAAGGTGCAGCATGCTTTTTCTCTTTTTCTATCTCATCTGGACCCAGGAACATTCTTCTAGAAAGAGCTTCTGTGAACACAAGTTTCTTTCCACTTTTTAATGTCTCACAGAATAGAAATCATTCTTCTGTTTAGGGTAAAATGTTTCCCTTTTGAAAAGCTAGGACCCCTCGTTTGGATTTCATCAGCAACCGTTTATCAGGTTCTAGCGAAATTGGATGATCCATCCATGAATCAGAATTTCCCATCCGTGGTTTGGATGCAACAATATTTCAACATAGTTTAAGAAAAATCCTATTTGAAAGGAGATGTCATGATATTGAGAGACACCTCAAACCATACCGTTGACGACGTGTGAGACACAAACCATGACATAAATTTCAGTTTCTATGACAGCTAACACGCTTGAGCTTTAAAAATGTATAAAAGAAGTTATTTTTAATCCATTTCAGCGATTGAGTGGGCTGGGGAAAAAAAAGGCCCTTTCCATGACAGCTAACACGCTTGAGCTTTAAAAATGTATGAAAGAATTTGTTTTTAATCCATTTCAGCGATTGAGTCTGCTGGGAAACATTTTCTTAGAGCTCAGGGGAAAAAAAGGCTCTTTCCATGACAGCTAACACGCTTGAGCTTCAAAAATGTATGAAAGAATTTTTTTAATCCATTTCAGCGATTGAGTGGGCTGGGAAATATTTTCTTAGAGCTCAGGGAATGTGTGTCTAGGTTGAATGCACAGCACACACGGATGGGAAGTTGAAACTCGAGTGGCTTAAAAAATAAATATACGAAATTTGGTTCATCGAGCTGACTAGGAAAAATTCTCAGAGTTCTGGAAATAATTCTGAGTTCAATCATGGGGCATGAGAACACAAATGTATTACAATCATCATGTCATCATTGTTTTCGAAAGCCAAAAAAATTCCTCACGAAAGAACATCTTTTCTTCGTGGTTGTGGGATGGAGTAGAGTTGCTGCATCTTGAACAACCCACACTGATCTGAACATAAACATGAAATGTTTTTATAGATATAAGAAATGAATTGAAAGTGAAAGTAAAAATGAAATTGTATTGGCTGGAAATATTTCTTGGCTTTTGAATGGGAAAAATATTTCCAAAGCTGAAAAAAAAAAAAAAAAAAAACTCTTCCTTTTTTTCTATTAAATTGATGTCTTCACTTTGTTTACTTTGGAATGGAGAAACCCAAAGACCATGACTCATCCTTTCTTAAACATATAATTCCTAGAATGAGTCATGGTCTATTTTTAGAAACAGTGAGACAACATTCCCACATAAAAGGGGCAGGGTTAATTTTTATCATGTCTAGAAGACATGATAAAAATTAACAAAATGTTTTTTATTTTTATTTTTATTTTTTATTTATTTTTTTTTTTACATCTCATAATTTTTTTCTGAGCTGTGAAAATTTTTTCCCAGACGCCAACCAAGTGAAAACTTTCCAATCGGCTTTTACTTTCACTTTCAACTCTTTTCTATAAAAGTATTCCACGTTTTCTGTTCAGAACCGTGTGAGCTCTCCATGGTGCAACATGCTTTTTCTCTCTCTACCTCATCTGCAGCTCTATGACAGCTAACACGCTTGAGCTTTAAAAATGTATGAAAGAAGTTATTTTTAATCCATTTCAGCGATTGAGTGGGCTAGGAAAAAAAAAGGCCCTTTCTATGACAGCTAACACGCTTGAGCTTTAAAAATATATGAAAGAATTTATTTTTAATCCATTTCAGCGATTGAGTGGACTGGGAAACATTTTCTTAGAGCTCAGGGGAAAAAAAGGCTCTTTCCATGAGAACTAACACGCTTAAGCTTTAAAAATGTATGAAAGAATTTATTTTTAATCCATTGCAGCAATTGAGTCTGCTGGGAAACATTTTCTCAGAGCTCAGGGGAAAAAAAGGCTCTTTCCATGACAGCTAACACGCTTAAGCTTTAAAAATGTATGAAAGAATTTATTTTTAATCCATTTCAGCGATTGAGTCTGCTGGGAAACATTTTCTCAGAGCTCAGGGGAAAAAAGGCTCTTTCCATGACAGCTAACACGCTTAAGCTTTAAAAATGTATGAAAGAATTTATTTTTAATTCATTTCAGCGATTGAGTCTGCTGGGAAACATTTTCTTAGAGCTCAGGGGAAAAAAAGGCTCTTTCCATGACAGATAACACTCTTGAGGTTTAAAAATGTATGAAAGAATTTATTTTTAATCCATTTCAGCGATTGAGTCTGCTGGGAAACATTTTCTTACAGCTCAGGGAAAAAAAAGGCTCTTTCCATGACAGCTAACACTCTTGAGCTTTAAAAATGTATGAAAGAATTTATTTTTAATCCATTTCAGCGATTGAGTCTGCTGGGAAACATTTTCTTAGAGCTCAGGGAAAAAAAAGGCTCTTTCCATGACAGCTAACACTCTTAAACTTTAAAAATATAGGAACAAATTTATTTTTAATCCATTACAGCGATTGAGTCTGCTGGGAAACATTTTCTTACAGCTCAGGGAAAAAAAGGCTCTTTCCATGACAGCTAACACTCTTGAGCTTTAAAAATGTATGAAAGAATTTTTTTAATCCATTTCAGGGAATGAGTCTACTGGGAAACATTTTCTTAGAGCTCAGGGAATGTGTCTCCAGGTTGAATGCACAGCACACACGGATGGGAAGTCGAAACTCGAGTGGCTTAAAAAATAAATATACGAAAGTTGGGTTATCGAGCTGACTAGGAAAAATTCTCAGAGTTCTGGAAATAATTCTGAGTTCAAGCATGGGACATGAGAACAGAAATGTATTACAATCATCATGTCATCATTGTTTTCGAAAGCCAAAAGAACATCTCATGAAAGAACATCTTTTTTTCCTGGTTGTGGGATGGAGTAGAGTTGCTGCATCTTGAACAACCCACACTGATCTGAACAGAAAAATGAAATGTTCTTATAGATATAAGAAATGAATTGAAAGTGAAAGTAAAAATGAAATTGTATTGGCTGGAAATATTTCTTGGCTGTTGAATTGGAAAAATATTTCCAGAGCTAAAAAAAAAAAAAAAAAAAAAAAAAAAAAAAAAAAAAAAAAAAAACTCTTCCTTTTTTTTCTATTAATTTGATGTCTTCACTTTGTTTACTTTGGAATGGAGAAACCCAAATACTTTTTAAAACATATCCTTTTTAAAAACTTATCTTATCTTATAAACTTTAAACTCATCCTTTTTAAAACATATAATTCCTAGAATGAGTCATGGTCTATTTTTAGAAACAGTGAGACAACATTCCCACACAAAAGGGGGTAGGGTTAATTTTTATCATGTCTAGAAGACATGATAAAAATTAACAAAAAGTTTTTTTTTTTTTACATTTCAGATTTTTTTTTCTGAGCTCTGAAAATTTTTTCCCAGTCGGCAACCAATTGAAAAATTTCCAATCGGCTTTTACTTTCACTTTCAACTCTTTTCTATAAAAGCATTGCACGTTTTCTGTTCAGAACCGTGCGGGCTCTCTATAGTGCAACATGCTTTTTCTCTCTCTCTACCTCATCTGCATCTAGGATGTTTTTCCTTCTTCAAGAAGTGTAATTCTTTGGGAATACCTTACAATTTCACGAGCTAGCTGTTTCTTATATTTCGAGGAGATTTCAATGAAATTGTTTATAGATGTCATCTATTGCAGATGGGGAAAAAGTCTATACTGGATCGCTGGAGACATCTCATCCAGATAGGTCACGTTATATGTTTTCCCACACCTAAATAAATTGGACATGAGCCATCCTTTTGTTTTCTCATCCAACAAAGATAGACACTGCAGAACGTTTTGGGTTTTCACTCTTCGCGAACCGAGACGAGCCGCAGCGACACTTTGCGTTTTCTATGAGCGCAATAATGGATCACGTGAGCAGCCATTTTGTTTCCCATCTCACCCAGATAGGTCATGTTGTATTTTGTTTCATGCACCTAGCCAATTTTGGACATGAGCCATCCTTTTGTTTTTTTTTTTTTTGTCTATCGAACCAAGATGGACTCTGGAGACAATTTTGTTTCTCAACGGAAAAGTAAATTTTCTGAATGGGTACCGGTGTTCGAATACTTTTGTGGCCGACTGTCTGATTATACTGTTACAACCACGAAATCTCGAAATGGATGGGTTTTACAGTTGACTACGGTAAGACGCAGGGAGACCTGTCATCCCTAGCTCCTCCTAGGAATTCTGAAGATACTATTACAACCCCCAAATCTCAAAAATGATAGGATTTACAATTGACATCGAGTCCCGAAACCAATCGAGCTGACCCTAGAGAGATTGGAAAAGAAGATGGATTCGATGGGAGGGAGATTATTCTTCTTTCGGGATGGAAACAATATTCGTACTACTTTTCTTTCAAGAGGGAAAGGGGCATCCAATCCCACAACTTGTTGAGTGGACCCTAGAGAGGTTGAAAAGGCAGACAGATTCGACTGGGGTCGGTTTCGGATTAAAAAGAAGAGCCGTTCCGCTTTTCTTCCAACATGGAAAAGGGTATCTAGTCTCACAACTTACAAACGCATCTTCTTTCAAAAAGTTAGAAAGGATTTTAAAATAGGTTGGAAACTATTTTCTTCTTCAAAATTCGGAAAAAAACAACAACATATGCTTGGGTTCCAAAAAACAGTTAAAGAAGGCTAAATGAACAGCCCGTTTAAAGTGAAATTCCGAAGAGAATAAATGGGTAAGGACTCATCCATCGAGTTGGCTGGGCAATGGTTTTTTTAGAAATTGAAACGGTCCACAAATAAACAACGTGGTAAACAATATCAACAAAATGGTAAAGCAAATCTATTGAGTTGGTCTCTCAAATCTCACCCCGCAAAATATTTTAAACGTAAACAAGTCAACAACATAGTAAATACCATCAATAGAATAGGATAATAACATCGGCTAGAAGGGGAAAAACCTGTCAGAGAAGCAAAAACACAAAAGAGTGGAAGAAAAAATGTTAACATACCTTCACAGAAGCTTTTTCCAGGAGAGATAGAAGCGTGTATCCACGTTGAGTGCCCCGCACAGACTGATTGGAAGCTGAAACACGAGTGGTTTAAATAGCTAAGTGAAAGTTCTTTCTAGAAACAATTTGGAAGTCTTATTTTGATCATCGAGTGGACTGGGAAAAAATTCTCAGAGCTGAGAAAAAATAATTCTGAGATGTAAAAAAAAAAAAAAAAAAAAAACTTTTTGTTAATTTTTATCATGTCTTCTAGACATGATAAAAATTAACTACCCCCTTTTTTTGTCTGGGAATGTTGTCTCACCGTTTCTAAAAATAGATCCCAACCCATTCTTTTCTTGGAATTGTATTCTTAAGAAAGGATGAGTCATGGTCTATTTTTAGAAAGTGGGAGACAACATTCCCAGACAAAAAGAGAAGGGAGTTAATTTTTATCATGTCTAGAAGACATGATAAAAATTAACAAAAAGTTTTTTTTTTTTTTTTTTTTACATCTCAGAATTATTTTTTCTCAGCTCTGAGAATTTTTTCCCAGTCCACTCGATGATCAAAATAAGACTTCCAAATTGTTTCTAGAAAGAACTTTCACTTAGCTATTTAAACCACTCGTGTTTCAGCTTCCAATCAGTCTGTGCGGGGCACTTAACGTGGATACACGCTTCTATCTCTCCTGGAAAAAGCTTCTGTGAAGGTATGTTAACATTTTTTCTTCCACTCTTTTGTGTTTTTGCTTCTCTGACAGGTTTTTCCCCTTCTAGCCGATGTTATTATCCTATTCTATTCATGGTATTTACTATGTTGTTGACTTGTTTACGTTTAAAATATTTTGCGGGGTGAGATTTGAGAGACCAACTCAATAGATTTGCTTTACCATTTTGTTGATATTGTTTACCACGTTGTTTATTTGTGGACCGTTTCAATTTCTAAAAAAACCATTGCCCAGCCAACTCGATGGATGAGTCCTTACCCATTTATTCTCTTCGGAATTTCACTTTAAACGGGCTGTTCATTTAGCCTTCTTTAACTGTTTTTTGGAACCCAAGCATATGTTGTTGTTTTTTTCCGAATTTTGAAGAAGAAAATAGTTTCCAACCTATTTTAAAATCCTTTCTAACTTTTTGAAAGAAGATGCGTTTGTAAGTTGTGAGACTAGATACCCTTTTCCATGTTGGAAGAAAAGCGGAACGGCTCTTCTTTTTAATCCGAAACCGACCCCAGTCGAATCTGTCTGCCTTTTCAACCTCTCTAGGGTCCACTCAACAAGTTGTGGGATTGGATGCCCCTTTCCCTCTTGAAAGAAAAGTAGTACGAATATTGTTTCCATCCCGAAAGAAGAATAATCTCCCTCCCATCGAATCCATCTTCTTTTCCAATCTCTCTAGGGTCAGCTCGATTGGTTTCGGGACTCGATGTCAATTGTAAATCCTATCATTTTTGAGATTTGGGGGTTATAATAGTATCTTCAGAATTCCTAGGAGGAGCTAGGGATGACAGGTCTCCCTGCGTCTTACCGTAGTCAACTGTAAAACCCATCCATTTCGAGATTTCGTGGTTGTAACAGTATAATCAGACAGTCGGCCACAAAAGTATTCGAACACCGGTACCCATTCAGAAAATTTACTTTTCCGTTGAGAAACAAAATTGTCTCCAGAGTCCATCTTGGTTCGATAGACAAAAAAAAAAAAAAAAAAAACAAAAGGATGGCTCATGTCCAAAATTGGCTAGGTGCATGAAACAAAATACAACATGACCTATCTGGGTGAGATGGGAAACAAAATGGCTGCTCACGTGATCCATTATTGCGCTCATAGAAAACGCAAAGTGTCGCTGCGGCTCGTCTCGGTTCGCGAAGAGTGAAAACCCAAAACGTTCTGCAGTGTCTATCTTTGTTGGATGAGAAAACAAAAGGATGGCTCATGTCCAATTTATTTAGGTGTGGGAAAACATATAACGTGACCTATCTGGATGAGATGTCTCCAGCGATCCAGTATAGACTTTTTCCCCATCTGCAATAGATGACATCTATAAACAATTTCATTGAAATCTCCTCGAAATATAAGAAACAGCTAGCTCGTGAAATTGTAAGGTATTCCCAAAGAATTACACTTCTTGAAGAAGGAAAAACATCCTAGATGCAGATGAGGTAGAGAGAGAGAAAAAGCATGTTGCACTATAGAGAACCCGCACGGTTCTGAACAGAAAACGTGCAATGCTTTTATAGAAAAGAGTTGAAAGTGAAAGTAAAAGCCGATTGGAAATTTTTCAATTGGTTGCCGACTGGGAAAAAATTTTCAGAGCTCAGAAAAAAAAATCTGAAATGTAAAAAAAAAAAAACTTTTTGTTAATTTTTATCATGTCTTCTAGACATGATAAAAATTAACCCTACCCCCTTTTGTGTGGGAATGTTGTCTCACTGTTTCTAAAAATAGACCATGACTCATTCTAGGAATTATATGTTTTAAAAAGGATGAGTTTAAAGTTTATAAGATAAGATAAGTTTTTAAAAAGGATATGTTTTAAAAGTATTTGGGTTTCTCCATTCCAAAGTAAACAAAGTGAAGACATCAAATTAATAGAAAAAAAAGGAAGAGTTTTTTTTTTTTTTTTTTTTTTTTTTTTTTTTTTTTTTTTTTTTAGCTCTGGAAATATTTTTCCAATTCAACAGCCAAGAAATATTTCCAGCCAATACAATTTCATTTTTACTTTCACTTTCAATTCATTTCTTATATCTATAAGAACATTTCATTTTTCTGTTCAGATCAGTGTGGGTTGTTCAAGATGCAGCAACTCTACTCCATCCCACAACCAGGAAAAAAAGATGTTCTTTCATGAGATGTTCTTTTGGCTTTCGAAAACAATGATGACATGATGATTGTAATACATTTCTGTTCTCATGTCCCATGCTTGAACTCAGAATTATTTCCAGAACTCTGAGAATTTTTCCTAGTCAGCTCGATAACCCAACTTTCGTATATTTATTTTTTAAGCCACTCGAGTTTCGACTTCCCATCCGTGTGTGCTGTGCATTCAACCTGGAGACACATTCCCTGAGCTCTAAGAAAATGTTTCCCAGTAGACTCAATCCCTGAAATGGATTAAAAAAATTCTTTCATACATTTTTAAAGCTCAAGAGTTTTAGGTGTCATGGAAAGAACCTTTTTTTTCCCTGAGCTCTAAGAAAATGTTTCCCAGCAGACTCAATCGCTGAAATGGATTAAAAATAAATTCTTTCATACATTTTTAAAGCTCAAGAGTGTTAGCTGTCATCGAAAGAGCCATTTTTTTCCCTGAGCTCTAAGAAAATGTTTCCCAGCAGACTCAATCGCTGAAATGGATTAAAAATAAATTCTTTCATACATTTTTAAACCTCAAGAGTGTTAGCTGTCATGGAAAGAGCCTTTTTTTCCCCTGAGCTCTAAGAAAATGTTTCCCAGCAGACTCAATCGCTGAAATGGATTAAAAATAAATTCTTTCATACATTTTTAAAGCTTAAGCGTGTTAGCTGTCATGGAAAGAGCCTTTTTTTCCCTGAGCTCTGAGAAAATGTTTCCCAGCAGACTCAATCGCTGAAATGGATTGAAAATAAATTCTTTCATACATTTTTAAAGCTCAAGCGTGTTAGCTGTCATAGAGCTGCAGATGAGGTAGAGAGAGAAAAAGCATGTTGCACTATGGAGAGCCCACACGGTTCTGAACAGAAAACGTGGAATACTTTTATAGAAAAGAGTTGAAAGTGAAAGTAAAAGCCGATTGGAAAGTTTTCACTTGGTTGGCGACTGGGAAAAAATTTTCAGAGCTCAGAAAAAAATTATGAGATGTAAAAAAAAAAAATAAAATAAAAAAATAAAAAATAAAAATAAAAATAAAAAACTTTTTGTTAATTTTTATCATGTCTTCTAGACATGATAAAAATTAACCCTACCCCCTTTTATGTGGGAATGTTTTCTCACTGTTTCTAAAGATAGACCATGACTCATTCTAGGAATTATATGTTTAAGAAAGGATGAGTCATGGTCTTTGGGTTTCTCCATTCCTAAGTAAACAAAGTGAAGACATCAATTTAATAGAAAAAAAGGAAGAGTTTTTTTTTTTTTTCAGCTTTGGAAATATTTTTCCCATTCAACAGCCAAGAAATATTTCCAGCCAATACAATTTCATTTTTACTTTCACTTTCAATTCATTTCTTATATCTATAAAATTATTTCATGTTTATGTTCAGATCAGTGTGGGTTGTTCAAGATGCAGCAACTCTACTCCATCCCACAACCACGAAGAAAAGATGTTCTTTCATGAGGAATTTTTTTGGCTTTCGAAAACAATGATGACATGATGATTGTAATACATTTCGGTTCTCATGTCCCATGCTTGAACTCAGAATTATTTCCAGAACTCTGAGAATTTTTCCTAGTCAGCTCGATGAACCAAATTTCGTATATTTATTTTTTAGGCCACTCGAGTTTCGACTTCCCATCCGTGTGTGCTGTGCATTCAACCTAGACACACATTCCCTGAGCTCTAAGAAAATGTTTCCCAGCCCACTCAATCGCTGAAATGGATTAAAAATAAATTCGTTCCTATATTTTTAAAGCTCAAGCATGTTAGCTCTCATGAAAAGGGCCTTTTTTTTTCCCCAGCCCACTCAATAGCTAAAATGAATTAAAAAGAAATTTTTTCATACATTTTTAAACCTCAAGAGTGTTAGCTGTCATGGAAAGAGCCTTTTTCCCCCTGAGCTCTAAGAAAATGTTTCCCAGCAGACTCAATCGCTGAAATGAATTAAAAACAAATTCTTTCATACATTTTTAAAGCTCAAGCGTGTTAGCTGTCATGGAAAGGGCCTTTTTTTCCCCAGCCCACTCAATCGCTGAAATGGATTAAAAATAACTTCTTTTATACATTTTTAAAGCTCAAGCGTGTTAGCTGTCATAGAAACTGAAATTTATGTCATGGTTTGTGTCTCACACGTCGTGAACGGTATGGTTTGAGGTGTCTTTCAATATCATGACATCTCCTTTCAAATAGGATTTTTCTTAAACTATGTTGAAATATTGTTGCATCCAAACCACGGATGGGAAATTTTGATTCATGGATGGTTCATCCAATTTCGCTAGAACCTGATAAACGGTTGCTGATGAAATCCAAACGAGGGGTCCTAGCTTTTCAAAAGGGAAACATTTTACCCTAAACAGAAGAATGATTTCTATTCTGTGAGACATTAAAAAGTGGAAAGAAACTTGTGTTCACAGAAGCTCTTTCTAAAAGAATGTTCCTGGGTCCAGATGAGATAGAAGAAGAGAAAAAGCATGCTGCACCTTGGATAGCCCGCGCAGTTCTAAATAGAAAACGTGGAATACTTTTATAGAAAAGCGATGAAAGTGAAAGTAAAAGCCAAATCGTCTTCGCTGAAAAATTTTCACTTGGTTGCTGACTGGGAAAAAATTTCAGAGCTCAGAAAAAAAAAATCTGAGATGAAAAAAAAAAAAAAAAACTTTTTGTTAATTTTTATCATGTCTTCTAGACATGATAAAAATTAACCCTACCCCCTTTTGTGTGGGAATGTTGTCTCACTGTTTCTAAAAATAGACCATGACTCATTCTAGGAATTATATGTTTTATGTTTTAGAAAGGATGAGTCATAGTGTTTGGGTTTCTCCATTCCAAAGTAAACAAAGTCAAGACATCAATTTAATAGAAAAAAAGAAAGAGTTTTTTTTTTCCAGCTTTGGAAATATTTTTCCCATTTAACAGCCAAGAAATATTTCCAGCCAATACAATTTCATTTTTACTTTCACTTTCAGTTCATTTCTTATATCTATAAAAACATTTCATATTTCTGTTCAGATCAGTGTGGGTTGTTCAAGATGCAGCAACTCTACTCCATCCCACAACCAGGAAAAAAAGATGTTCTTTCATGAGGAATTCTTTTGGCTTTCGAAAACAATGATGACATGATGATTGTAATACATTTCTGTTCTCATGTCCCATGCTTGAACTCAGAATTATTTCCAGAACTCTGAGAATTTTTCCTAGTCCACTCGATGACCCAAATTTCGTATATTTATTTAAGCTACTCGAGTTTCGACTACCCATCCGTGTGTGCTGTGCATTCAACCTGGACACACATTCCCTGAGCTCTAAGAAAATTTTCCGAGCCCACTCAATCGCTGAAATGGATTTAAAATAATTTGTTTCATACATTTTTAAAGCTCAAGAGTGTTAGGTGTCATGGAAAGAGCCCTTTTTTTCCCTGAGCTCTAAGAAAATGTTTCCCAGTCCCCTCAATCGCTGAAATGGATTACAAATAAATTCTTTCATACATTTTTAAAGCTCAAGAGTGTTAGGTATCATGGAAAGAGCTTTTTCTTTCCACAGCGCACTCAATCGCGGAAATGGATTAAAAACAAATTCTTTGATACATTTTTAAAGCTCAAGCGTGTTAGCTGTCATAGAAAGGGCCTTTTTTTTCCCCAGCCCACTCAATCGCTGAAATGGATTAAAAACAAATTTTTTGATACATTTTTAAAGCTCAAGCGTGTTAGCTGTCATAGAAAGGGCCTTTTTTTCCTCATATATGTTTAAAGCTCAAGCGTGTTAGCTGTCATGGAAACTGAACTTTATGTCACGGTTTGTGTGTCACACGTCGTCAACGGTATGATTTGAGGTGAAAATTGAAAACCCGGTATAAAAAATCTCTTTAACTTTACTTTAGAAGAAGGTGTGGGATAGAGAGATTTCGTCATGGGAAAATGTCTTTCAATGTCTTTCAATGTCCGTCATGGGAAAATGTCTTTCAATATCATGTCATCTCCTTTCAAATAGGATTGAAGGATTTTTCTTAAACTATGTTGAAATCTTGATGCATAAAAACCACGGATGGGAAATTCTGATTTATGGATGGATCATCCAATTTCGCTAGACCCTGATAAACGGTTGCTGATGAAATCCAAACGAGGGGTCCTAGCTTTTCAAATGGGAAACATTTTCCCCTAAAAGGAGAAATGATTTCTATTCTGTGAGACGTCAAAAATTGGAAAAAAGCTTGTGTTCACAGAAGCTCTTTCTAGAAGAGTGGTCCTGGGTCCAGATGCAGTAGAGAGAGAAAAAGCATGCTGCACCTTGGACAGCCCGCACAGTTCTGAACAGAAAACGTAGAATACTTTTATAGAAAAGTGTTGAAAGTGAAAGTAAAAGGCCAATCGTCTTGGCTGTAGAATTTTCACTTGGTTGCCGACTGGGAAAAATTTTTCAAAGCTCTGAAAAAAAAATTTGAGATGTAAAAAAAAAAAAAAAAAAAACAACTTTTTGTTAATTTTTATCATGTCTTCTAGACATGATAAAAATTAACCCTACCCCCCTTTTGTGTGGGAATGTTGTCTCACTGTTTCTAAAAATAGACCATGTATACCAATATACTACAAACGGACTTGAACGCCTGTTCTCAGTATGTAGCTATACAAATTTGAAGGTAAAATTAAAAAAAAGACATCTTTTTGGGGAAAAGGGAGTAAATTTGTATAGGAATATACTACAAACGGAATTTAAGGCCTGTTTTCAGTATATAGCTATACAAATTGGAAGGTAAAAAAAATAAAAAAAAGACATCTTTTTTTTTCGGGGGGGAAGGCAGTGAATTTGTATAGGAATATACTACAAACGGACTTTAAAACCTGTTTTCAGCATATAGCTATACAAATTGGAAGGTAAAAAAAATAAAAAAAAAAGACATCTTTTTTTTTCGGAGGGGGGGTGGCAGTGAATTTGTATAGGAATATACTACAAACGGACTTTAAAGCCTGTTTTCAGCATATAGCTATACAAATTGGAAGGTAAAAAAAATAAAAAAAAAGACATCTTTTTTTTTCGGGGGGGAAGGCAGTGAATTTGTATAGGAATATACTACAAACGGAATTTAAAGCCTGTTTTCAGCATATAGCTATACAAATTGGAAGGTAAAAAAAAATTTAAAAAAAAGACATCTTTTTTTTCGGGGTGAAGGCAGTGAATTTGTATAGGAATATACTACAAACGGACTTTAAAGCCTGTTTTCAGCATATAGCTATACAAATTGGAAGGTAAAAAAAAATTTAAAAAAAGACATTTTTTTTTTCGGGAATTTAAGTGAATTTGTATAGGAATATACTACAAACTGACTTTAATGCCTGTTTTCAGTATATAGCTATACAAATTGGAAGATAAAAAAAAATAAAAAAAAGATATCTTTTTTGGGGAAAAGGAGTGAATTTGTATAGAAATATACTACAAGAACATCAAGAAAATAACATCATGGGTCCAAGAATTGAAAGTGAAAGTTCAAAAACGAAATGTTAACGACTGGGAAGAAAATTCCCTTTTCCGAAGAAACATTTTAGGGAGGGAAACAGGCATGGTGTGCCTTTTCGTGACACCCATGTGGCTGAACAACCTATCGGTCACCGGGGATATCTCTGGAAGGACCGAAAAAATCTATCCACTGTCGTTGGAACTGTGTTCACTGGAGGGTATTTCTTTTTCGCGATCTCCCTTTCAATTTTCTCTGAGATCCTTTAGGAATGGGTGAGGATGGGTAGCGTGAAGCGCGGGAAACCTGAATCAGCAGAACGAAAATCCCTTTGAACAATTATTTAAAAAGGAAATGTAAAAGAGGACCTAACTTTCGTTGAAAGTATTTCTGTGTAGACGAAAGTAGGAAGAGTTTTCGAAAAAATATTCTATCCTAGAACGATGAAGTCATTCCATTGAAATCTTCTTCTTTGATCCATCAATAGCTTCGAAATACGAAAAAGAAACATTCAGCTTGTCTAAGATTCAGGAATCGTAAGAGATTCTTAAAGAATTCTTCTTAAGATCATCATGGGTTCCAGATTTGGGTAAAGAGAGAGGGAGACATGTTACCTTTTCAACAGCCCACACTGTTCTGAACAAAAACGTGGAATACTTTTATAGAAAAGAGAAGAATTGAAAATGAAAGTAAAAAAACGAAATCAGATCGGCTGGGAAAATTTCTGAGCCGAGAAAAAATTCTGAGTCAGAAAAAAAAAAAAAAAAAAAAAAAAAAAAAAAAAAAAAAAACTTACTTTTTCTTTATTAATTTGATGTCTTCACTCTTTTGACCTTGTAGAATGTCAGAAAGTGAAGACATCAAATTAATAAAGAAAAAGGAAGAGTTTTTTTTTTTTTTTTTTTTTTTTTTCTGACTCAGAATTTTTTCTCGGCTCAGAAATTTTCCCAGCCGATCTGATTTCGTTTTTTTACTTTCACTTTCAATTCTTCTCTTATCTATAAAAGCATTCTACGTTTCTGTTCAGAACAGTGTGGGCTGTTGGAAAGGCAACACGTCAATGTTTCCCCCTCGACTCGATGAGTCAAACAAGACCTATCTAAAGTGTTATTAGAACGAATTCATACTTGTGTATTGAAATCACTCCAGTTTCGACTTAACATGAGTCTGTGCTCTGTATTCTGCTTGGATACACACTTTTCCCTCCTAGAAAGAGCTTTTGTGAAGGTAGGCCATCCATTCTTCACAGCTCTTAGACATTTATTTACAGCTGATTTGATCGACGAGACATCACCTTATTTTTAAGCACATCCACTCTCTGGGATCTATGAAAGTTTTTATCATTTTGTTTCTGTTGAGTCTGTGCTGTAGAGCCCCCAAATGTCTACAAGGGTTCTTATTCTAGAACGTGTGCACTGTTTTGACGTTTCATTTCATAGCTGGGGTGATGGGTGGGTCACCTTCCTTTCAAACTGCACCGTGGAGGTAGAGATGTTAGAAAGTTTCGAGCCTACGTGTTTAATTCATGGGTGAACCACGGGTCGTGAACAAAAGAGGACCCTTTCGTGGATCGTCCCTAGGAAAAAGCATAGAACTGAAATGGCTACTCGTCTTTTGTCTATTCGACATTATTCAAAAGGATCTCTACTCTCTTTTTGGTTCGAAGTATGTCTCTACCTGTTGTCTTAGGTGTCTAAAGAAATTAGCTTTTCAGGAAAGGAGTTGTCTTAGGTTTCTAAAGAAATTAGCTTTTCAGGAAAGAAATGTTACTTGAGAAACATGACGAGATAGGTTGAAAGAGGTTTCAAAGAGAAAAGAGATATGTCGTTCATTTTCTCATGTCTGAAGACATGATAAAAATGAACAAAAAGTATTTATAATATATATTATATAATATATATATTTTTTAATTTTTTAAAAATTTTTTTCAAATCTCTCAGAAAATATTTTCCAGCTCATCTCAAAATGACCCTCCTACTCAGTTTCAAAAAAAGAGACTTTGTCTTACTACTCTCTATTTTCTGTCAAATTTCTAAGAAAAAAAAACACTTTACAGCAACATCTCTCACCATGAGCCTGCTTCATCCTTTCCGAAAAAAACGACACGTTGCTATTGTCTTCATAGGTGTTTCTCTGAGATCCTTTAAAAATGGTTTCAGAATCCACTCGACAGGATTTGTCAAAGTATTCCGAGCTTCACTTCAGAGGGCTTGCTAAAGATACCTGATTTCAGGGAAAAGAGTTCCACGAGTCGTTGGAGGAGATATCCAAAAAAATATAACGTGGTTGTGAGTCAAAATAAACGAACCCTTTTCACTTGAGAGCCATCACGAGATTTCAGCGACCACGAGAGGGTGGAGATGACTATCTCGTAAGAGAATAAATCTAACCGTCCCACCACACCTACACAAACACACATGTTTTTTTAAAAGAATCATGCTTTTAGAAACTCATTTCAACTTTGAATAGGAAAATCGTGTTTTTAAAAGAGGGTCTCATCTAAAACGTAAAGTAAAACATATGAAACATGCCGGGTATAGGTAGCCCTAAAATTAGGCATTGAAATTTTTTAATAGATTCATAATCAACAGAAAATGATACAACGTCTTACTTGCAACTATTTAAATGAATCCTTTGAACCCATACTTGAAAAAGAAATGAAGAAATATCCAGCTAGCTCTTCTAAAGTTCAGAAAGGTTAAGAGATTCTCAAAGAATTCTTCTTAAGAACATCATGGATTCCCGATTAGGGTAGAGAGGGAGACGTGTTGCCTTTTCAACAGCCCACAGTGTTCTGAACAGAAACGTGGAATACTTTTATAGAAAAGAGAAGAGTTGAAAGTGAAAGTCGAAAAACGAAATGAGATCGGCTGGGAAAATATTTTCAGAGCTCAGAAAAAAATTTTGAGATGTAAAAAAAAAAGAAAAAAAAATTTTTGTTAATTTTTATCATGTCCTCTAGACATGATAAAAATTAACTCATCCCCCTTTTATCTGGGAATGTTGTCTTACCGTTTCTAAAAATAGACCAGAACCCAATCTTTTCTTGGAATTCTATTCTTTAGAAAGGATGAGTCATGGTCTATTTTTAGAAAGTGGGAGACAAAATTCCCAGACAAAAAGAGAAGGGAGTTAATTTTTATCATGTCTAGAAGACATGATAAAAATTAACAAAAAGTTTTTTTTTTTTTTTTTTTTTTAAATCTCAGAATTTTTTTTTCTGAGCTCTGAGAAATTTTTCCTAGCCGATCCCATTTCGTTTTTCGACTTTCACTTTCAACTCTTCACTTTTCTATAAAAGCATTCCACGTATCTGTTCAGAACAGTGCGGGCTGTTGATGAGGCAACATGTCTCTCTCTACCCAAATCTGGAACCCTAGTCACGAGAGAATATGAGACTAGAAAAAATAGTTTAGCTTATTGATTTAAAAAATGTCCCATGCTAGAACTCAGAATTATAATCAGAGCGGGGCTTTCCAGTATCCAATGCCAAGATTTTAGATTTGCCATGGTGACATGTTCCCAAATTCATAAATTCTTCAATTATAATCTCCTTCATTGACAAATGGCTAAGAAATTCTTAAAGAATATCATGAGATTGGGTAAAGAGAGAGGGTGGAGAAGATATCCAAAACACATCTCGTGGAGATGACTATCTCGTAAGAAAGAAAGCTAACCGTCCCACCACACCTACACAAACACACATGTTTTTTTAAAAGGATCATGCTTTTGAAAACTCATTTCAACTTTGAATAGGAAAATCATGTTTTTAAGAGAGGGTCTTATCTAAAACGTAGAGTAAAACGTATGAATCATGTTGGGTATAGGTAGCCCTAAAATTAGGGATTGAAATTTTTTAATAGATTCATGATCAACAGAAAATAATACAACGTCTTACTTGCAACTATTAAAAGAATCCTTTGAACCCATACTTGAAAAAGAAATGAAGAAATATCCAGCTAGCTCGTCTAAAGTTCAGAAAGGTATAGAGATTCTCAAAGAATTCTGCTCTACAACATCTTGGATTCCCCATTAATGTAGAGAGGGAGATGTGTTACCTTTTCAACAGCCCACAGTGTTTTGAACAGAAACTCGAAATACTTTTATAGAAAAGAGAAGATTTGAAAGTGAAAGTCGAAAAACGAAATGAGATCGGCTGCGAAAATATTTTCAGAGCTCAGAAAAAAATTCTAAGATGTAAAAAAAAAAAAAAAAAAAAAAATCTTTTTGTTAATTTTTATCATGTCTTCTAGACATGATAAAAATTAACTCACCCCTCCTTTTGTATGGGAATGTTGTCTCCCACTTTCTAAAAATAGACCATGACTCATCCAATCTTTTTTGGAATTCTATTCTTTAGAAAGAATGAGTCATTGTCTATTTTTAGAAAGAGTGAGACAACATTCCCAGACAAAAAGAGAAGGGAGTTAATTTTATCATGTCTATAAGACATGATAAAAATTAACAAAAAGATTGGTTTTTTTTTTTTTTTTTTTTTTTTTTTTTACATCTCATAATTTTTTTCTGAGCTCTGAGAATTTCTTTTCCCAGTAGGCTTAATTCACAAAACCAGATATATTCAAATTATTTCTATAGAGGGTTCTCATCTATTTAAACCAGTCGCGTTTCAGCTTTAAATCAGTCTGTGCTGTGCACTGGAGCTGAATACACGCTTCTTCCTCCTGGAAAGAGGTTTCGTGAAGGTGTGTGGAGATATTGTTTTCAGCTGTCAGACATTTTTTTCCAACAGCCGACTCGATCGTTCAAATGACACCGTGGAAGTTGGGGAGACCTCAAGTCGATTCGGAGAACGGTAAAGCATTTGAGGGCTATTTGCCTTAAGAAATGCCTTCGTGGAGGACTTTGGAAGGGAAACTGGCTCGTATTCACGTTACACATGGGGAAAAACCACGAAAAAAACACCCATGCAGCCAGCTTGAAAGTCAGTCGTTCACGTTTAACAAAATATGAAATGGATTTTATAAAAACATATTCGGATCGTATTCAAAATTGGATCATTCTGTTGTTTTATCAGAATATGCCAGGTATACGATTGAACAATTCTATTGAATCACATGATCTTGCCTTCTTGAAAGTCATTTGTTAACGTTTCACAAAATATATATCAGTATAAGATGGAACAATCGTGATCCGTTATCCTGACTGATGGAGTCAGCTGTGGATCACAAGACCTTGCCTTTTTTGAAAAGGATTTGTTAAAGTTCCACAAAATATATTAGTATACAATGGAACTATCGTGATCCGTTAATTCTGACGGGTCTAGTCAGCTGTGGATCACGAGATCTTGCCTTCTTGAAAGTCATTTGTTAAAGAAGTTTCACAAAATATATCAGTATACAATGGAACAATCGTGATCCGTTAATTC
This sequence comes from Stegodyphus dumicola, assembly GCF_044657685.1. NCBI lineage: Eukaryota > Metazoa > Arthropoda > Arachnida > Araneae > Eresidae > Stegodyphus > Stegodyphus dumicola. The sequence goes on along the minus strand of NC_140774.1, from coordinate 7,531,472 downwards.
TGACAAGTCTAGTCAGCTGTGGATCACGAGATCTTGCCTTCTTGAAAGTCATTTGTTAAAGAAGTTTCACAAAATATATCAGTATACAATGGAACAATCGTGATCCGTTAATTCTGAAAAGTCTAGTCAGCTGTGGATCACGAGATCTTGCCTTCTTGAAAGTCATTTGTTAAAGAAGTTTCACAAAATATATCAGTATACAATGGAACAATCGTGATCCGTTAATTCTGACGGGTCTAGTCAGTTCTGGATCACGAGATCTTGCCTTCTTGAAAGTCATTTGTTAAAATTTCACAAAATATATCAGTATACGAGGGAACAGTCGTGATCCGATTATACTGACTGCTCTAGCCAGCTGTGGATCACGAGATCTTGCCTTCTTGAAAAGGATTTGTTAAAGAAGTTTCACAAAATATATCAGCATACAATTGATAAAATCCGTTAATCCTGACTAGTCTAGCCAGCTGTGGATCACGAGATCTTGCCTTGTTAAAGTTTCACAAAATATATCAGTATACGAGGGAACCATCGTGATCCATTGATCCTGACTGCTCTAGCCAGCTATGGATCACGAGATCTTGCCCTGTTGAAAGGGATTTGTTAAAGTTTCACAAAATATATCAGTATACGATTGATAAAATCGTGATCCGTTTTTCCTGACTAATGGAGTCAGCTGTGGATCACGAGATCTTGGCTTCTTGAAAGGAATTTTTTAAAGTTTCACAAAATATATCAGTATAGGATGGAACAATCGTGATCCAATTACACTGACGAGTCTAGCCAGCTGTGGATCACGAGATCTTGGCTTCTTGAAAGGAATTTGTTAAAGTTTCACAAAATATATCAGTATAGGATGGAACAATCGTGATCCAATTACACTGACGGGTCTAGCCAGCTGTGGATCACGAGATCTTGGCTTCTTGAAAGGAATTTGTTAAAGTTTCACAAAATATATCAGTATAGGATTCAACAATCGTGATCCAATTACACTGACGAGTCTAGCCAGCTGTGGATCACGAGATCTTGGCTTCTTGAAAGGAATTTGTTAAAGTTTCACAAAATATATCAGTATAGGATGGAACAATCGTGATCCAATTACACTGACGAGTCTAGCCAGCTGTGGATCACGAGATCTTGGCTTCTTGAAAGGAATTTGTTAAAGTTTCACAAAATATATCAGTATAGGATGGAACAATCGTGATCCGATTACACTGACGTGTCTAGCCAGCTGTGGATCACATGATCTTGCTTTGTTGAAAAGGATTTGTTAAAGTTTCACAAAATATATCAGTATACGAAATAATAGCATGTTTTCTATAAAAACAGCTATTGAGTAAAACATTTCTAGCCTTGAAAAGCAAAAACAGTAGCACGGGGGAAAATATTACCCTACCTCAAAGTATTGAAAGGAAATAAGAATACATTTGTATAAAATGGGTGACTCAATAAATATTTGTAGTCTATGAAATACAAAAGAGTAAGAAAAAAATGTTCACATACCTTCACAGAAGCTCTTCCCAAGAGAGTGAGAAGCGTGTATCCACGTTGAGTGCACAGCACAGACTGATCTGAAACTGAAACGCAAGTGGTTTAAATACATTAACGAGTTGCTTCTAGAAACCGACTGGGAAAAATTCTCAGAGCTCTGGAAAAATTTTAACACATTAAAAAAAAAAAAAAAAAAAAAAAAAAAAAAAAAAAAAAAAAAACCTTCCTTTTTTCTTTCTTAATTTGTTGTCTTCACTTTTTTTATTTCTACAAGGTCAAAAGAATGAAGACATCAAATTAAGAAAGAAAAAGGATTTTTTTTTTTTTTTTTAATCTTTTTTCAGCTTTGAAAATTTTCTTCCCAGTCGTTAACATTTCGTTTTTGGACTTTCACTTTCAATTCTTGGACCCATGATGTTCTTTTCTTGATGTTCTTGTAGTATATTTCTATACAAATTCACTCCTTTTCCCCAAAAAAGATGTCTTTTTTTTATTTTTTTTACCTTCCAATTTGTATAGCTATATGCTGAAAACAGGCTTTAAAGTCCGTTTGTAGTATATTCCTATACAAATTCACTGCCTCCCCCCCCGAAAAAAAAGATGTCTTTTTTTTATTTTTTTTACCTTCCAATTTGTATAGCTATATGCTGAAAACAGGCTTTAAAGTCCGTTTGTAGTATATTCCTATACAAATTCACTGCCTTCCCCCCCCGAAAAAAAAAGATGTCTTTTTTTTTATTTTTTTTACCTTCCAATTTGTATAGCTATATACTGAAAACAGGCCTTAAATTCCGTTTGTAGTATATTCCTATACAAATTTACTCCCTTTTCCCCAAAAAGATGTCTTTTTTTTAATTTTACCTTCAAATTTGTATAGCTACATACTGAGAACAGGCGTTCAAGTCCGTTTGTAGTATATTGGTATACATGGTCTATTTTTAGAAACAGTGAGACAACATTCCCACACAAAAGGGGGGTAGGGTTAATTTTTATCATGTCTAGAGTTTTTTTTTTTTTTTTTTTTTACATCTCAAATTTTTTTTTTCTGAGCTTTGAAAAATTTTTCCCAGTCGGCAACCAAGTGAAAATTCTACAGCCAAGACGATTGGCCTTTTACTTTCACTTTCAACACTTTTCTATAAAAGTATTCTACGTTTTCTGTTCAGAACTGTGCGGGCTGTCCAAGGTGCAGCATGCTTTTTCTCTCTCTACTGCATCTGGACCCAGGACCACTCTTCTAGAAAGAGCTTCTGTGAACACAAGCTTTTTTCCAATTTTTGACGTCTTACAGAATAGAAATCATTTCTCCTTTTAGGGGATAATGTTTCCCATTTGAAAAGCTAGGACCCCTCGTTTGGATTTCATCAGCAACCGTTTATCAGGGTCTAGCGAAATTGGATGATCCATCCATAAATCAGAATTTCCCATCCGTGGTTTTTATGCATCAAGATTTCAACATAGTTTAAGAAAAATCCTTCAATCCTATTTGAAAGGAGATGACATGATATTGAAAGACATTGAAAGACATTTTCCCATGACGAAATCTCTCTATCCCACACCTTCTTCTAAAGTGAAGTTAAAGAGATTTTTTATACCGGGTTTTCAATTTTCACCTCAAATCATACCGTTGACGACGTGTGACACACAAACCGTGACATAAATTTCAGTTTCCATGACAGCTAACACGCTTGAGCTTTAAACATGTATGAGGAAAAAAAGGCCCTTTCTATGACAGCTAACACGCTTGAGCTTTAAAAATGTATCAAAGAATTTGTTTTTAATCCATTTCAGCGATTGAGTGGGCTGGGGAAAAAAAAGGCCCTTTCTATGACAGCTAACACGCTTGAGCTTTATAAATGTATCAAAGAATTTGTTTTTAATCCATTTCCGCGATTGAGTGCGCTGTGGAAAGAAAAAGCTCTTTCCATGATACCTAACACTCTTGAGCTTTAAAAATGTATGAAAGAATTTATTTGTAATCCATTTCAGCGATTGAGGGGACTTGGAAACATTTTCTTAGAGCTCAGGGAAAAAAAAGGCTCTTTCCATGACACCTAACACTCTTGAGCTTTAAAAATGTATGAAACAAATTATTTTAAATCCATTTCAGCGATTGAGTGGGCTCGGAAAATTTTCTTAGAGCTCAGGGAATGTGTGTCCAGGTTGAATGCACAGCACACACGGATGAGTAGTCGAAACTCGAGTAGCTTAAATAAATATACGAAATTTGGGTCATCGAGTGGACTAGGAAAAATTCTCAGAGTTCTGGAAATAATTCTGAGTTCAAGCATGGGACATGAGAACAGAAATGTATTACAATCATCATGTCATCATTGTTTTCGAAAGCCAAAAGAATTCCTCATGAAAGAACATCTTTTTTTCCTGGTTGTGGGATGGAGTAGAGTTGCTGCATCTTGAACAACCCACACTGATCTGAACAGAAATATGAAATGTTTTTATAGATATAAGAAATGAACTGAAAGTGAAAGTAAAAATGAAATTGTATTGGCTGGAAATATTTCTTGGCTGTTAAATGGGAAAAATATTTCCAAAGCTGGAAAAAAAAAACTCTTTCTTTTTTTCTATTAAATTGACTTTGTTTACTTTGGAATGGAGAAACCCAAACACTATGACTCATCCTTTCTAAAACATAAAACATATAATTCCTAGAATGAGTCATGGTCTATTTTTAGAAACAGTGAGACAACATTCCCACACAAAAGGGGGGTAGGGTTAATTTTTATCATGTCTAGAAGACATGATAAAAATTAACAAAAAGTTTTTTTTTTTTTTTTCATCTCAGATTTTTTTTTTCTGAGCTCTGAAATTTTTTTCCCAGTCAGCAACCAAGTGAAAATTTTTCAGCGAAGACGATTTGGCTTTTACTTTCACTTTCATCGCTTTTCTATAAAAGTATTCCACGTTTTCTATTTAGAACTGCGCGGGCTATCCAAGGTGCAGCATGCTTTTTCTCTTTTTCTATCTCATCTGGACCCAGGAACATTCTTTTAGAAAGAGCTTCTGTGAACACAAGTTTCTTTCCACTTTTTAATGTCTCACAGAATAGAAATCATTCTTCTGTTTAGGGTAAAATGTTTCCCTTTTGAAAAGCTAGGACCCCTCGTTTGGATTTCATCAGCAACCGTTTATCAGGTTCTAGCGAAATTGGATGAACCATCCATGAATCAAAATTTCCCATCCGTGGTTTGGATGCAACAATATTTCAACATAGTTTAAGAAAAATCCTATTTGAAAGGAGATGTCATGATATTGAAAGACACCTCAAACCATACCGTTCACGACGTGTGAGACACAAACCATGACATAAATTTCAGTTTCTATGACAGCTAACACGCTTGAGCTTTAAAAATGTATAAAAGAAGTTATTTTTAATCCATTTCAGCGATTGAGTGGGCTGGGGAAAAAAAGGCCCTTTCCATGACAGCTAACACGCTTGAGCTTTAAAAATGTATGAAAGAATTTGTTTTTAATTCATTTCAGCGATTGAGTCTGCTGGGAAACATTTTCTTAGAGCTCAGGGGGAAAAAAGGCTCTTTCCATGACAGCTAACACTCTTGAGGTTTAAAAATGTATGAAAAAATTTCTTTTTAATTCATTTTAGCTATTGAGTGGGCTGGGGAAAAAAAAAGGCCCTTTTCATGAGAGCTAACATGCTTGAGCTTTAAAAATATAGGAACGAATTTATTTTTAATCCATTTCAGCGATTGAGTGGGCTGGGAAACATTTTCTTAGAGCTCAGGGAATGTGTGTCTAGGTTGAATGCACAGCGCACACGGATGGGAAGTCGAAACTCGAGTGGCCTAAAAAATAAATATACGAAATTTGGTTCATCGAGCTGACTAGGAAAAATTCTCAGAGTTCTGGAAATAATTCTGAGTTCAAGCATGGGACATGAGAACCGAAATGTATTACAATCATCATGTCATCATTGTTTTCGAAAGCCAAAAAAATTCCTCATGAAAGAACATCTTTTCTTCGTGGTTGTGGGATGGAGTAGAGTTGCTGCATCTTGAACAACCCACACTGATCTGAACATAAACATGAAATAATTTTATAGATATAAGAAATGAATTGAAAGTGAAAGTAAAAATGAAATTGTATTGGCTGGAAATATTTCTTGGCTGTTGAATTGGAAAAATATTTCCAGAGCTAAAAAAAAAAAAAAAAAAAAAAAAAAAAAAACTCTTCCTTTTTTTTCTATTAATTTGACGTCTTCACTTTGTTTACTTTGGAATGGAGAAACCCAAATACTTTTTAAAACATATCCTTTTTAAAAACTTATCTTATCTTATAAACTTTAAACTCATCCTTTTTAAAACATATAATTCCTAGAATGAGTCATGGTCTATTTTTAGAAACAGTGAGACAACATTCCCACACAAAAGGGGGTAGGGTTAATTTTTATCATGTCTAGAAGACATGATAAAAATTAACAAAAAGTTTTTTTTTTTTTTTTTTTTTTTTTTTACATTTCAGATTTTTTTTTCTGAGCTCTGAAAATTTTTTCCCAGTCGGCAACCAATTGAAAAATTTCCAATCGGCTTTTACTTTCACTTTCAACTCTTTCCTATAAAAGCATTGCACGTTTTCTGTTCAGAACCGTGCGGGCTCTCTATAGTGCAACATGCTTTTTCTCTCTCTTTACCTCATCTGCATCTAGGATGTTTTTCGTTCTTCAAGAAGTGTAATTCTTTGGGAATACCTTACAATTTCACGAGCTAGCTGTTTCTTATATTTCGAGGAGATTTCAATGAAATTGTTTATAGATGTCATCTATTGCAGATGGGGAAAAAGTCTATACTGGATCGCTGGAGACATCTCATCCAGATAGGTCACGTTATATGTTTTCCCACACCTAAATAAATTGGACATGAGCCATCCTTTTGTTTTCTCATCCAACAAAGATAGACACTGCAGGCCGTTTTGGGTTTTCACTCTTCGCGAACCGAGACGAGCCGCAGCGACACTTTGCGTTTTCTATGAGCGCAATAATGGATCACGTGAGCAGCCATTTTGTTTCCCATCTCACCCAGATAGGTCATGTTGTATTTTGTTTCATGCACCTAGCCAATTTTGGACATGAGCCATCCTTTTGTTTTTTTTTTGTCTATCGAACCAAGATGGACTCTGGAGACAATTTTGTTTCTCAACGGAAAAGTAAATTTTCTGAATGGGTACCGGTGTTCGAATACTTTTGTGGCCGACTGTACGAGTCTGTATAAATTATGAACTTTCCTGGCGTAGCCTTGATATGTAAAAAAGCGCATAATATATGGCGGTCTGCTCAGATGTCAAGACTGAGCAAGAGTAGTGCAAGCATCTGCCCTCCATCCCCTACCCATTACGAATCCTGCTCCAACATGGTAAGCTGTTTTTCTATCTGCATATACAACTATATGACCGCTATATTCATGTCTGTGTTCAAAGAAAAGTTGTTTATTTACGATCTCGCAAGTGTTCTGCTTATTGGGGCGCTTGAAAATATCAAGAAGCTTGATTCCCGCATCTTCCCAAGGTGGGATTTCAAGATAATGGGTGAATATATCACCCATCTTGCTTGAGTGAATATATTAGATATGGAAAGCTCTTCGATCAAAGAGCGAACTGTTAAGAAAAGGGAGGAACACAAGATGGTCGTGCTTGAAACAGATGATCACACATGTCATCAAGCAAACATAGTTTATTAGGATGGTCAGGATGAGACAATATACTATTAAAATACTGTAGAAGAGACAATTGGTCACGCCTTCAATAGAAGGCTGGCTCATAACAATCAACATACAAACTCTGGACTCGAGATGCCCCAGAACAGATCCGCAGTGCTTGTTGATGAACTGGGTCTAGTTTCAGTAAAACTGATATCCTTGCAGATCCATAAACAACTGAGCCATAATCTAGTCTAGAGCGTACAAGTGCTCTGTAAACGCGAAGTAAAGAGCAGCTATCTGCGCCCCAGGAGGTGTTCGCTAAGACTTTTAGAAAATTCAATATTTTGGTATACTTCTTCCTCAGATATAACACATGAGGGAGGAAGTTAAGTTTTCGGTCGAACGTTAATCCCAAAAACTTTACTTCAGGTTCTACTGGAATCATTGATCCATGAAGATGTAACACAGGCTCAGGATGGAGACCTCGTGAGTGAGTGAGTGAGTGAGAGATTATGGCGCAAAACCAAAGTTGATTATAGTGCGCCAAACGCGAGATGGGGTGAGTACAATTGATGAAATTAAAATACAATAAATAAAAACAAGTAGACAAATGTATCAAATCCAGAGGATGAAGTCATATAAAAACAAGTTAAAACCACACATTTAAAATTCAAGACACAATTTTCAAAACAAATTACATTAGGTGATAAAAGCCAGTCTCTTTTAAATAATAAAATAAATTACAATTCACTTCCCTTCCGATTAAACGGTCGAGAGGTAAGTCACAGCTATTAAAATACTTCTGACGAAGATTATTAAAATATGGACACTCAATTAAAATATGACGGACAGATAGACAAACATTACAATTTGAACAAACAGGCTCATTCTCTGCTTTTAAAAGGTAGCCATGTGTAACTCTTGTATGAGCAATTCTGAGGCGAGTCAAAAGAACTTCTTCTTTACGATTTCCAGCAAAATCCCAATCCTCAATTCTAGGCTTTACATGTCTTAACTTGTTTTGACGCTGAACATCCCAAAATTGCTGCCATTTTTTTCGTATCTTCTCTTTCACAACACAACAAATGTCTCCGAAAGGGATGAGGCGACTGGACAGTTCAACAGCAGATTTGGCTGTGATATCTGCCAGCTCATTCCCTTTATTTCCCACATGACCGGGAACCCAGCAGTACAGGATTTCATATCCACTACTCGTTAGGTTTATATGTATCTTGAGAACATCCACTATGACTGGGTTTTGAGTGTTAGAAAAAGCTCCTAAAGATTTCAGTGCACTATAGGAGTCTGTATAAACTATAAACTTTTTGTGGCAGAGCCTTGAGATGTACAAAAGACAATAATATATTGCAGTTAATTCAGATGTTAAGACAGAGAAGGCATGGTGCAAGCGTCTGCCCTCCATGTGGTCTTCAATTACAAATGCCATAACGACATGATCTTTTGACTTGGATCCATCTGTATAAACTGGAAGATAACTGCTATATTTGTGCCTGTGCTCAGCGAAGAGTTGTCTATAAATGATGTCATTGGTGCTTGCCTTGACGTGATGCTTGAAAACATCAAGAAGCTGAATCCGTGCATTTTCCCAAGGTGGGAATTCAAAATTCTGTACTTCTTGGGGGCACATATCAGAGAGGGAAAGTTCCTCAATGATAGGGCGAACTCTTAAAGGAAAGGTAGGAACATAGGATGGACGTGTTTCAAATAAAGTGTTACACACATCATCAAGTAAGTACAGCTTATTGGGATGTTCAGGTTGTGATAGAATATTAAAATATTGCAATAGGGACAATTGCTGACGCCTCAGATAAAGTGATGGTTCGTTAGAGTCAACATACAGGCTCTGGACAGGAGAAGTTCTGAAAGCTCCTGAACAAATCCGCAGAGCTTGATGGTGAACAGGATCGAGTTTTAACAAAACTGATGACCGAGCGGATCCATAAACAACTGAGCCATAGTCCAGTCTAGAGCGAACAAGGGCTCTGTAAATGCGAAGCATGGAGCAACGCTCTGCACCCCAGGAGGTGTTCGCCAACACTTTTAAAATATTTAGTGTTTTTAGACACTTCTTTCTCAGGTTTAAAACATGAGGAACGAAAGTCAATTTCTGGTCGAACGTCACTCCTAAAAATTTTACTTCGGGCGCAACTGGAATAATTGAACCATTGAGATATAACTCAGGTTCAGGATGGAGACCTCGCTTCCTACAAAAGGGCACGCACACAGTTTTTTGTTTGGAAAAAGTAAATCCCTGTTTGTTTGACCATTCTTGGATCTTATTCAGAGCTATCTGCAACTGCCTCTCTACGTATCTCATGTCTGCCCCTCGACAGCTAATCTGAAGATCATCAACATATAGAGATCCCAAGATGGTGGAAGGAAGTACTTTTAGTACTGAGTTTATTTTTAAACTAAACATGGTTACACTAAGCACACAGCCTTGAGGCACACCCTCTTCCTGTTGAAAAACATCCGAAAAAACAGAGCCAATTCTTACTTGAAAAGTTCTAGCGTTCAGGAAATTCTGAATGAAAATTGGTAGGTTGCCGCGCAAGCCACTCTCGTGAAGATCGCGAAGTATACCGTATCTACATGCCTTATCATAAGCTTTCTCTATATCGAAGAAAATTGAGACAAGGTGATTTTTTCTTACAAAAGCTTTTCGAATGGATGTCTCTAAGAGGAGCATATTATCTACGGTTGTTCTCCCTTTTCAAAAACCGCTTTGATAAGGTGATATAATATTATTTTTTCCAAGAAGTAGACTAGGCGGCTCTTTACCATCTTTTCAAACAGTTTGCAGAGGCAACTCGTAAGGGCAATTGGCCGATAGTTGGAGGGATTCCTTGGATCTTTCCCTGGCTTAGCAATAGGAATGACAATAGCTCTCCTCCATGCACTGGGGAAAATATGCTCCTTCCACACTCTATTATAGAGTGAGAAGGGCATTCAGTGACTTATAGGACAGATGCTTTAGCATTTCGTAATTCACGCCATCAAGACACGGAGAAGACCTATGTGTCTGCAATAAAGCTCTTTTTAATTCCACCATAGTAAATGCTCTATTGTAAGGCTCAGATTTGGAAGAGTTGAATGCGATGGGATTTATTTCAGAGTGCTGCTTCATAGAGAGAAATGCAGGTGTATAGTTTCTGCTGGAAGAAACGGCAGCAAATGTCTCACCAATAGTATTCGCAATTTCTTCTATGGAGCTAATCACTCGGCCATCTTTTTCCAAAAAGGAAAGTGAGTGGTCTTTATATATGCCGCATGCTTTTCGAACTCTTTCCCAAACCCTCTTACTAGGCGTGGAGGATGTTATTGACGACACATAGGAAATCCAAGAATTCCTCTGGCTCTGCCTTCTTACTTTTCTTGCATTTGCTTTGGCTCTTTTAAAGGCTATGAGGTTTCGCAGAGTAGGATATCTACGAAAAATTCCCCATGCTTTTTTCTGTTTTTTCAGTGCTTCATGACAGTCGCGATTCCACCATGGTTTTGAATATTTTAGTAGTGTTCCTGATGTTCTAGGAATGGAGAGCATAGCTGCCTGAATAATAGTATTAGTAACAGCTTCAACAGCGTCATCGATATGCCCATCTTCTACCATTTGATCTCTGAGCTCTGCAATGGAAGAGAAGAGTTCCCAGTCTGCCCTGTCAAGTATAAACCGAGGGATTTTCGTCATGGGATTTGCTCCTCTTCGTGCAAGAGACACAAAAATGGGATAATGATCACTGTTGTAAAGATCTTTTCCCACATTAAAAGTGCAAAAAGGCAACAGAGATGGTGAACAGATGGCAAGGTCGAGAGCATGGAATGTCTTTGAAGGCTCATGGAAATAGGTATCTTGCCCATTATTGAGGAGATAAAGGCTATGATCTTCGATCATGTGCTCAATTTGTCTTCCTCGGCAATTTGTATCTTTACTACCCCAGAGCGGACTATGGCCGTTAAAATCTCCTATTATGATGAAAGGCTCAGGCAGCTGCTCTAAAAGACCATTTAAATCTTGCTGATCAATATGCTCATTTGGAGGCAAATACAGAGAAACGACTGTAACAACAATATCAAAATTTGTTTGAGTAGCGACAACTTGGAGAGATGTCGTCAAAGAAAGCACATTTGAGGTATAATCCAGTGAAATGAGGAGACCTACACCTCCACTGGCACGCTCACCTGCAATGTTATCTTTCCTGACGAAAGAAAACCTCCGAAGTTTTGCCTGTTGTTTTGGTTTTAGATTTGTTTCCTGTATTGCGAAGCATACAGGATGATAAGCATTAATTATGGCTTTGATGTCGAGCAAATTTCGGTGGAAACCGCGACAGTTCCATGACATGAGGGTGGCCATTATGAATGGTTTTTGTTTTTCCTGTGCTGTTCTTTTGTTTTTCGTGGAAGTAGATGCCTGGGAACTTCCAGACCCTTTTCCACTTCCATAAAGTCTGAATCCGCAGATTCAGAAATCATCTCATCAAGAGAGCTATTGCTGCGACTTCTATTTTTATTTGATATTTTCTGTGTGGCATTTTTCGGCTTACTTTGAATAACTGTTTCTTTTTTTTGTACTATGTGGGTTGCATTTTCTTTTTTCTTGTTGGATGTAGACGGTTGGGTTTTATTTGGTAGGGTCTGTGTGCCTATTGATGTTTGGGTGGCAACTGTACGAGATGATTTAACAGCACTGGCGTATGATGTATTTGGTCGAAGCTGTGTGCTCTGGACTAGTCTTCTGGCTTCGGCGTAAGAGATGTTCCTCGTAACTTTTGTAGTCTGGATTTCTTTTTCCGATTTCCATTTTGGGCACAAGCGAGAAAATGCTGGGTGGTCACCCTTGCAATTTATACACAAAGGCGCAACAGTACAATTATCAGAATCGTGGCCAATCTGTGAGCATCGGGCGCATGTGAGGCTGCCACGACAAGACGTCTTAGAATGGCCGAAACGCTGGCATTGGAAACAGCGCATAGGGTTTGGAATATAAGGTCTTACAGGAATATTTAGATATCCGGCCTTAATATTATTAGGCAGATCAGGCGTGTTGAAGGTAAGGATCACGTGTTTCGTGTCTATCAACTTACCTTCTTTACGCATCTTGATCCGCCTTACACCGCAGACATTTTGTTCGGATAACTCAGAAGCGATCTCTTCTTCAGAAACATACAGAAGGTCGAATTCTGAGATTACACCACGACAATAGTTCAGTGACTTATGTGGTGTTACATTGACATTCGCTTGCCCAAGTTTAGTTATCTGAAGTAAAGAAGCAGACTGGGTGGCTGAGGTTGTATGAATAAGCAAGTCTCCGGATCGGAGACGCTTTATATTTCTCGGCTCACCAATACAAGACTGGATGTGTTTGTTTATTACGAAAGGAGACATCTTATGCATTTCGCCAGAAGGACTAGAGATGACTAGGAAACGGGGACTATTGTTATGATTTTTTTATTTGCATCTGTCCGTAATTTTTTTGCAGAATTTTCAGAACTAGGCTGAGTGACTGGTTTAGTAGAAGACGGTTCAGAACTAGGTTGAATGATTGGTTTATTAGTAGACAGTTCAGAGCTAGGTTGAGTGATTGGTTTAGTAGTAGACGTTTCAGAACTAGGTTGAGAGACTGGAGTGACTTGAGTAACTGGAGTGACCTCGAAATCTTTAATTAAATATATGTGTGAAGAAGCCATATTGAAGAGAAGAAAGATTCAGGTCCGACGGCCCCGCCCACCACGGAGCCCAACAAGGGAACACAGATTCCTGTGTTAGGGCTAGCCGGACCTATACGCAAACTGAAGCCCCACAGTCGGCTTTCCCGAAAGCAGGTACTCCCGAGAGCTTGACCCCAAGCCACTGACACAAGGACTAGTGACCAGCCGATTGACACCCGTGAGGACGACTAAGGTGCCTGCCGTTTAGCTGAAGCAGAGGCCAAAGCAGTGTGTTGGGGACAGTACCTCGCCCCTCAACTACCAGGACCCTCCTTTCCAGCGACACGGGTCTCCACGCACGGCAAACACGTGGGCAGTTTTCTCGCCACTCGAAAACTAGAAACAAGGTCTGTTCCAGCCTCTCGTGACGAGCCCCAAACTCCGTAGAGAGAAACCACAAGGGAGAAGGGAAGGGAAAAAGATCCAGCCAAGAGGAGAGGAGATGGAAAAGAGGATAGATTACTGGGGCTCCAGGATCGTGACACCCGTCTCACCAAGAAGATGATCCCCTGAAGGGCTAGGGTACCTCGGGATTGCCACACCCGTACTCACAAAAGTGAGCCCCCTGAGGGTCAGGATGGAGACCTCGCTTCCTGCAGAAATGCACACAGACTTGTGTCTTGTGCTTAGAAAACAAAAAACCTTGTTTGTCTGACCAGTCCTGAATTCGGTTCAAAGCTATCTGTAGTTGTCTTTCTACATGTCTCATGTCTCCCTCATGACAGCTTATCTGCAGATCGTCAACATATAACGATCCTTAACCCGTTCAGGACCAGCGTCGCGTATACGCGAAGAGCTCTGATCAATTGCAGCCCAGCGTTTTGTATGCGTAACTTTAAAACGGAACGATTTATTTGAATTTTTAAAAGCCCGTTATGGCGCTAAATGTAACTGTTTTCGCATGGTTTAATTCATAAGGCATTTTTCCATCATTACTGGCATTAGTCTCTGTTCTCTGTTTCTGAATTTGATAGATTTATTGGTATAAACAAACTGGGAATAACGGCTCTTTATAAGTGTGCCTGTGAATTAAAGGGGCACAGGCGTTTTTGCTTATTTCGTTAGGAAATTTGTTTCTTGTTTTTGCTTTTTGCGTTATTAGAATGTGGGTAAGTGCATCCAGTTTCTTGTTTTGGTTTATGTTATTTGCTTTTTTTGTTAAGAAGGTGCATTCAGCTGACTATAGCAGGTGTAATGTACCCGAATTTCCGTGATGGAAGAACTCAAGACCAGTTGTCCTTTTATCAATTTATTTTGAAACTAAACATAAGCCTTCTTGATTAATTAAAAAGTAACATTAGAGCATTATAACAGATGGGGAAAGATTATCAGCTTTCTCGACGTGTAATGTGTCTTGCTCGCTCGCATTTATCAGGAAAGAGCCGGCGCTTTCGTTTTTCTTACTCGATTTAATAGGTCATTATATATAATATTTTGAATGGTCATTATATATAATGACACAGGCATTATATTATGATAAATAATGTATTTATTTTACATATAATGTATATATTGACTTGATCAGTAACGGATATCCCACCATTGGGGGTCTTTTCTTGATAACTTTCCGGTCATCGTGGCGACATTGTTTTTCGATCTAGAAAAACATGATGTTACACAGGGTTTGAGGATGAAATATTTCTGAGTATCTTTTGAAGAGGTTTGGGGATATTTGTTGGGGTTATATTCAGTTTCATTCCGTTATCCATGGCTAAGAGTCCGGGATACCTAACTGAGATACCGTCTAACTGGAACACATTTACCAAAAATTTGCGTTCACGAAAAAGGTAATAAAGGTAGGAAAAGATGTGTTGTGTGGGCTAAAAGCAAGGCCGTAGCAGCTCTCTAACAATTTTGCTGTAGTATCAGAATTGAAATAGGAAATTTATAGCAAACTGTTTTTATAATAGGTCAACAGTATTACGTTAACTAATCATCAAGAAATTAATTAGATTGTTACATTTCTGTGAAACGAAAACAGTCATTAAACAGATAGATGTTACTTTATACCGAGATGAGTAACAATTAGTTAAATATATTATGAATTACAACTCTTAAAAGTACTTCTGAAAGATATTATAACATATCTTTAAAAAAGATAAAAGATAAAAAGATAAAGATAAAAAGATCTGAAAGATATTATAACGTGTTATAATATCTTTGGTTACGTATATTGCTTTGTCTTTGGTTATCGTAATTATTTTTGGTTACGTATATTGCTTTTAAGTCAGATCTTTAGTATAGCCAACTAATGAGCCATTGAAGGGAAAACCTTGAGTGAAATGAAATGTCTCCGAGGGTCGTATGTAAGGCTACTGAATACTAGTAATTCTAACCAAGCTCGATCTAGGCGAACACGTAGGCTATAGTTTTTTTTTTTTTTTTTTAATATTTTTTTCGCATACGTAAGAAAAAAGTGATTTAAAATGAAATTTTGTATATGAGTTAAAATTAGAAATAATATATTTGTCAATCAAGACGGATAATACAGAAAACCAAAGAAGATATCTTGCTAATAATGTGAAATTAGCAGAGAATCCAAGAAGTCCTACTCCTCATTGTATAGTTCAGACTCGTGAATAAGTGTAACTCTAACCGGGTCCAGTCCCACAGGCGAACGGGCAGGTTATATGGATGTTTTTTCACAGTTTTCCCTGGGCGTGAAAAATATTTTCTACTCGTACTAAATTTAGAATTTATTTCGATAACATTATTTTTCTAAAAAATATTAATTAGGAAAGTTATACATAAATTGCGTTGTTTTTTCATAGTTATTTTCGTCATCCATAATAACAACATTTAATGTGTGGAATTGTATTCTTTATTCCATTTGCCTGTTCGTACTTGCTTGTAAAATATAATGTAAAAGCAAACAAAGGAAGGAATATTTAAGCAAGGTATGGATTATTATGGTATAAACAGGCAAATATTATCTGAACATAATTAAAAAAAAATTTTTAAAAATGTGAAGTTCATATATGTAGAAGAAGTATTTATCACATTTTCGTGTGATAAACTAAAAATGTGCAATTTGTATTTCCAAGGTACGATTTCTCAGAGATCATAAACAAGCATTTGTTAAAGACTAACATTAAATGTTAACAATTTTTATCAATGAAGATATATATACGATTACAGGTTTTACCATTAAAATGGAGTTTAAATGATATAAATGTCATTTGCGATAAACAGAGCTAATTTATCAACTGAAAGTTTTCTGTGATGGAATTTATTGTCTATTGATATACTTAACGTCCTTGAAAGCGGAAAGAATGTTTTCTGTCTGTATGCTCCATCGCAATTGTTCTTATTTACATCATTTATATCAGTTGCTGTCAGTATCATCGTTTTGTTATTCGCTTGTATTACCACAATATACACAATTTCATAGTTTTATCTGATATTGCTACTGTTTGGCCCAAAAGTACTGAAATAAGTTAAACGCATTGTTTCTCCGATTTATATTTTTTTTCTCTGCTGGAAAGAAGACCATGGAGAAAGGTGAGTAAACCGTGTTTAAAATCATATAAAGAGAATAATTTTGTGTGTCGTAGTAATTGATGAAAAGAAACGGAACAAAAAAAAAAAAAAAAAGAGTACAAATTATTATGGGGAATTTCTTTCATTATTATTCATTCTGTATTTTTTGGTCCATTCAAAATTTTATTTCTACGTTGCTAAACATTAATAAGTATTGATCACCTCAGTGCGTCAGCGCCACACAAATTTATTTCTTTTCGCTTTTCCTAATATACAACATCAAACTTATTATAAAACCCTAATGTAGTATTTAAAAATTAAATTGTTGCCTAATGTATCATATAATTCTTCTCAAATGGAAACTAATATTTTCCCAAAATCAATGGCTGAAACATCTAATTTATAAATCAAATTACTTTTTTTTTAACATTCTTACACAAATAAAAATCGCCCGTTACATCACATGTTAGTATATTTAATCTCTTCTGCACTCATTGGCAACTGAGTAGTTGTAATTGCAATATTCGGGAAAAAAAGAAAGTTACATGTATTATTATTATTATTATTATTATTGTAGAAACTTATAGTCAGCAAAATAGAAATATAAGATTTTGTTATATTTTTTAAACCTTATTTCACTGTTTTTTAAATTTGGATTGCTAGAAACTCTTATTACGCCAGATATGTCTTTCCTCTAAAATTTCTTTCTGACAGCTTGTAATGAATTATAATGTTCTTCCAGTCGTGCTCTGTGATGCAAAAGTTAGTCAGTTAGCATGTAAATATATTTGATTTGATTCCTGGCGAGAATATAGTAGATGATTTTTCATGTTTCTTCTAGTGCCCTTAAGAGTGCATGAGAGATATAAATATACATATATAGTGCACATAACAGTGCATGAAATATATAATATATATATAAATATGAATTGCTTCAGCCCATGCTTCATTTAAAAAAAAATTTTTTTTTTCATTTTCTTCATCTGAAGAAGAAGGTTCTATTCAAACCTTCGAAAATATGTAGTCCTACAATTTTACCCAACTTACGCTATCCTTTTTGTTTTATTATTAAGAACATTTGTTAGCACAAAGGGAGTTAGCCCAGAAGGGCTATTAATTTCGTTTTGGCATTTTGTGGCGTTTCACTTTTTAAATTGATTCCACCAGATATTGTCGCCCTGAATTATATTTAAAGAAATTAAATAATGAGAAATCTTCATAAATGTATGTATGTTTCTTGCATTGTGATGAAACAACAGTACCTAGAGCTATCAAATTTTGAATAACGTACGTCTCCATCCGAATATGGTATGTAGAAGCCCAAATTTGGAATTTGTTTTATTATAGATTTCATATTTTGTAAAACATTAATGAGTTTTTGATTAACAAACTCAACGATTTTAAAGCGACAAATGGCAGCAATGTACGGAAAAAAAAAAGTTTTTATCTCCAGCGCGCGAGACTATGTATCGAAAATTCTAAAGATATGCTCTTTCTAAATGATTTTGCGATATTGCTATTGAATTGTATTTTACGATTTTAAGTGAGAAGGACATGATATTTATTAAATAAATTTAACAAAGAAAACGTTAGGAAAAGCCCCTTTGGGCGTAATGTAAAATATGAAAACTTTTATTTTGTTTTTTGTCATCAATTTCAGTTAATATCATTTAAATAGGTTTTCCACAGATTAACGATGCCACCGTTCTCCTTTTCATCATAGAAACATTTATACTTAGTTTTTCCAAACGTTAAAAAGCAATAAGTATCCATCACTTTTGCAATCATCACCAGAATGGTCAAAATGATTATTCTGTGAGCTTTTCATTCCGTGCTGCGTAAGATTTATAATTTGTTTTCAAAACGATGGTAGTATATTACTTAACGCCAAATGAAGCTGTTTTATGCCAAAAAATAAGGAAATGATTTCACACTATCTATTATTTTATATACAGATATACAATAAGAGTACAGTTTTCCAAAATCTTACTGTTAGTACTGGCGTCTAAGATTTACGGATACAGTTAATGAGTGAAAATTTTTGAAATTCATATTTACGAATGAATTCCTGGTTAATTGTGGAGAGTGTTAATGTTTTTTTTTCGAAACAGAAAATTTGCAAACTCAGTTGTTCCCTTGCCGGGTTTCGCACCACAAGTCTTCCATTCATGAATCGGATGCACTACATGATCATTCCTTGGATTCTCCCAAACTTAAGGACGACTGTGAAGAAACATGAGATCTAGTGAATGAGGCAGCATCGTTCAACCTATTCTTTCATGTCGGTGGCATAGGGCAGAATAATAACTGATAAAAGTGAGAAATCAGCTGCATTCTCATCAGGATTTGAACACATATCTTTTATCTTTTTTGATCGGCATAATGGTTTGTGATGCTAATGTCTTATTAGGTTCGGATTCGTGTCTGAGAAGGCTTTGACACTTTAAGTGTATAATGTCTGTGTTGCATGGCAGCATTTAAAATATGTGCGAGCCGAAATTTGTCTCGAGGGGTATGTTGATAGGCCAAGAGACGTGGAAGAGTTTTATAGCCGTCCTTCGAGGGGGGGATTTTCTATATTAAAAATTTTACGTAGCTGTCTAGTAAGTAGTAAGTACGACGGGACTATACCTGTAGAACAACTTCAAAATTTCTAGTGCACCACGCAAATTTTCCTGGTGTGATATGATTTCAATGAAAAGACGCGCGATAAAGGCGATTATTTTGACATAGTTATCGACATCCTTTCTTTTTCTTAAATTATTCAGTGCTTTTTTTTTTTTTTTGGAATATTAAGGAAAAAAATCTGAAAGGCTTCAGATTTTAACGGTTTCCTAAAAGGTTTGTTAAGGTTTTTTACACTCTCGTTGAGCTCGATGTCTACTAGTCCGCTGTTACACTGACTAACCCATTTTTTTCTTTTTAGTTTTATTATTAAGACATATATATCTATGTCTAAACAGTATATGTTTAAAATTTCCAAAGCAGTGTTAAGTGTCTTCATTTCAGTTCATCATACTATCAAGTTATTTTACTAAGATGGCCTTACAAAATATTGTTTGTCTTTTTATTATTAACGTTTAGTGTCTTTACATTATTTATTAAATATCCTGTTCTTTTTTATGTCATATAAAGATCAATTCAGCAGAAAAATAAAAAAAAAATATTTATTTAATATATTAAATAAATATTTTTGCTATTTATACTTAATTAAATATATTTAAATAAATATAAATAGCAAAGACAGCATATTGTTCGAATTTCCGATAGAGAGCCTTGCTCGCTGGAGATAATTTTTTTTTATCCGTACAGTGTTGCGACTACTGGCTTTAAAATCGTTGAGTTTGTTAATCAAAAATTTGTTAAAATTTTATTAAATATGGATAAGGTAATAAAACGAATTCGAAATTCAAAATTCGTGCTTCCAGATGCTCATGTTCGCGAGGAGGAATACTTAATTAAAAATTTGTTGGTTCTACGTACCGTTGTCGTTTCACGATGCGAGAAACATGCATACATTCATGCAGATTCTTCATTATTTAATTTTTTAAATGTAGTAAGGGGGAGTAATATTTGGCGGCAACAATTTGAAAAGTGATACGCCGTTTATGGTGATTAAACAAAAAATGCTGTATCGAGACTAATATCCCATTCGAGACTAACGTCCCCTTTGGGCTTTTAGATATTTTTGAGTCATTTCAAACTGATAATCATTCTCACTTCACCTGCATTCTTAATGCGCATGCATATTTATGCATCCACAGATGTTATCGAATAGTATCCAAAGAAATTAAACGCATGCTCTTTGAATCTTGACTGTCAAAATATTGTCTTTCACAAAGGACAGATATTTATTGTGAGATTAAGAGAAAATTAAATTGGGAAAAGTAAGGAAAAATGTGAAAATACCTTACCTAACTCCCCTTTTAAAGGGCGACTTGTGATTAGGGGTCTCAATCGATAGATTTGTGGGATGACTAATTATAATTCACCACATTTTTTTAGTTCTGACGCCACTTGTAAAGTAATCAGGACTTTTGACATTGAATATATAAAAGATATGCAGTGCCCTAGACGGGACTCGATCGAATACCAGACCACTCGAATATGCGTCGATTATGCTTCAAGTTACATCACGAAGGTATGCGGAAAGGAGATGGAAAATGCCTTATAACTCAACAAGTTATCAACAAGTTAGAGTGGTCAACAAGTTATTGCTGAACCTTTCCATGAAACTCTGCCATTAATTATTTTAAAATTGGTTCTAAAATATTCTGCTGATGGCACAATAAATTAATTTTAACCTTACTTGAGACTTGTTTTAAACTATCATTATAGCTAAGACCTGCAACTATCATGAATCCCTTTGGGAACCTTTTTGTATACTGACGAAGCACTTTTTCATACGGCTGTTTTCGTCAGTTCAGCAACGGAATATCAATCTTTTTTGTTACAGTCACTTAAGTATACCTATGCCTTATCCAGTGTTATTACAAATTTTCAGTTATCAGCTAGATGTTTTCATTTCATTTTCTACAATTCGTTTTTCTTTCCGAAACGTTCTTTGGCAAAGTCAGATGGACTTTAGGTTTAAACATTTTCTTTTTAACTTCAGATTTTTACGAATGATTTTATTAACAGCGCCAGAAGAGATTTCTGTACGATACTATATAATGGATTTTTGAGTCGGTAGAACTTCTTTCAGGAGCAAAAACTCCACCTTTTGATATTTATCCGCTCTTTAACAGTCTTAGGATGGGGTTTTACAACCATTATTTCGTTTTTACATACAATTAGACAATTTTGCCTTTTTAAATTGAATACATTAAAAATACTTTTACTTGAAATGGAATAACGTTTTACACTGCTTTTCAGTTTGTTGATGTGAATATTTTCCCTCGGAAAAGGCATTTAGTTAAGTCAATTTTAGAAGCCATTTCCGAAATAAAAATCTCATCCTACGTTTCGATCAAAACAAAACTGTAGCAGATGATTGTATTGAAAATGCTAAATCGTTATTTCAAAATGTTAATGGAGAAATTTAAATAGAATATCGCTTCCACGAAGTGCTAACTACCTTATGTACTAGGTGATATAAATTGCAGAAACCCTTTTTAGAGGAGTGCAAACTTTTATTCTCCCTCATCGTACGTAATATATGCCGTCATAAATATATTTTGCGACTTACAATAATGTCTTAAATATTCATAACAAATTTCACGTAAGTATAATATAATTAAATAAAAAGTATAATTTTTCACAATAAAATATATACATTATTAAATAGTGTACGTTTATTACTTTGAAACCACTCAGTTTATTAAGGAACTATAGTCGTAATCGGAAAAATAAATTATTTCACTGCGAATGTCAGTTCTTTGAAAGCTGTTTTAAGCTGTTGGATGATAAATGCTCTTGAAGTATAACATAATGCAACGTAACTCGGAACCATCATTTAACTTAAAAAATTCAACTATGTGCTTTTCTAGCAAAAAAATGTAAATGTATACCATAATGTAATGCTGTCATGTTTATCAATAAGCCAAGTATTTTGATTAATTTCTCACCGTAAAATTTTAGTAATAATTAAATGTTAATATTACTTTTTTATGCTTATTTCTTACAGAAAACCACTCAAAACAAATGAGATCTCGACCACCTATTTTGTGGAACAAGAAAGTGCCAGATACTGAACTTGAAAAGTTTAAGAAAATCGTTGAAAAGAAGTACAATCTGCATTTTGGTAAGATACATGCGAATCAAGAATGTGCAAATATAACTTTCATTGGTAATCGCATAATATCTACACACTAGTTAAAGGGTGTAGTCTTAAAACAATTTTCACTTTTTTATGTATGCCTAGAAGTTAGAATGTTTGTTAATACCAATATGAATTAGAAAGAATTCTATAGTTAAGGGACTTTTGCTATTTCTATTCTTTACTATTTCCAAAGTTATGAGACTTTACTGTTCTTAATTTTACTATTATTTATACAAGTTCGAAACGCTTGAAGTATCATTTTCACAAAATAATCAAAAATCATATTTTTTGTGTTCTCTGCAATACATAAAAGGAAAATAAGAACGAAAATGCCTTTTTTTTCAACTTAACTATAAAATAAAATGCAAAAATGTTCGATCTAATGAAACTAAAATATAAAATGCAAAGACAAAATACGGTCATTCAGATAATGTGGAATAAAAATATTTCTCAAAATACATAATTTTTGGAGTGTTTAAGTTTACAGTGCTCATTTGTTTCGAAACTCAGCTTTCAAATCTCTGAATGCTTTGTTTTTCTTTGATAACATATAATTATCACCTGTGTCGCAGACTGTCTCGAATAAGCAATTCTTCTGAAACCTTGACTATGCATAACAACTGGGACCATTATCATCTCAGATAATCGGAAACTCTTTTCATGCAGAATTAATTTTAAGTCATGCGATGCTTTCCTTTGATAAGGTGTTTTGAAATTATTTATTTAAAATTCTAAAAATAAATGCACAAGTAATACAGCTATTGATTTAAAAAACCCTTGTATCATAAAACAGGAAGATTTTGCTAACAAATAAACTGTACTAAATTTAATTTCGTTACAAAAAATATTCATGAAAAAATGGAATATACAAATTCTGCCAAAATGTACGCAAACTGTGAAATTTTATCAAACTTCTTACATGAATTTTTTTTAGGTAATTTTATTTTGATGGATGGTAACATTTTTGTGATATTCTTATAACTCTATCAGTTACTGCACGATCATACTGTGTTCTGATAAACAAAAGTTCCATATAAGAATTATCTTGAATCAATGCTTTAGGGCCTCTAACAGTCTTAGTATTGCGATTTTGCAACCATATGGCATATAAGAATTGTCTTGCAACCAGATTGCATATAAGAATTATCTTGGATCAATGCTTTAGGGTCTCTAACAGTCCTAGGATGCGGTTTTGCAACCATTATTTCATTTTTACAATAAAACATTCCAAAGCAATAAAATAGCTGAGTACTGGTTGTTCGGCCCAGGTTCAAATACCGCAAACGGGCTAACTGGATGAAAAGTTTCATGCTTGTTCCCATATGTGATGTGTAGAATATATCACCTAATTTATATTATAAGCTTCTAAGAAGGCACCCTTCCCTTGAGAAAGAGTTCTGTCACATGCAATGCCATAATACAAAACAAGCTAAGATTTCTGCATTGCATAATATTCACATTTTTCGTTTAACCGTCATCTTAAGCATTACAGCAAGTTTTGTTGTTCTCCGGATTTACAGTCATAGATATAAGTGAAGGTAAACTTTGTAGTTTCTCAAAAGATGTGGAAAACATTTTTTTTCAAATCACTTTTATCAAAACAAATATTATATAGATTAAAACTTAAATTTACTCAGATAGTTTAAAACTTAACAGAAATAATACGAATCAAGATATTATTGAGTACCTTGACCTGCTAATTATTAAACATAGCAAAATTAAATTATATGATAAAACAATGGATTCTTAATTTGAGACCATCAAACTAATTAATTGGAACTGTAGTGTTTCTAAAAAAGTAATAGGTAACACCTTTTATGCCTGCAACAAATCATTACAATGAAAAATATATGTACTAAAATAGAATATTTAAGAGAAGAAATAATAAAGTTAATTAATGTACAAGTAAATAACCAGGTCTTAATGCAATTTATTAATTTCTATATTAAAAAGGCAGGAATAACTTTTCTATTTAATTTTTTGACTCATTCTGTTATGATAACATTACCTTCAACCTTATCTGGAGGGTAATGGGGAATTTTGAAGAGTTAATGGATTAATTCTTGTAAATATGTCTATTTCTCTTAATCAATACTGGATTCTTTCCTTTTATTAATGAAGGGCCAGCTCGTTTCAAAAGTCTCGATTATAGCCCGAAATGAGTGAAGATTTTATCATTTTATCTTTTTTTAATTTTCCTTACCTTTAACTAGTATTTAATTAAATTTTTAGTTTCCCTTTAGTTTAACTTCAGTTTTAATAAATTTTGTTAATTAAAAAAATTATCAATTTTTCAATTTTTTAATCTTTTCGAACTTTTATTCAAAATTTGGAAACAGGAACATTTACATCAATTTTCACACATTACTTACATTTCTACTATCCTATTGCAGTTAGCAGCAACGCTTTTTCATTTCACTTTTCACACAGAGCATCCATTCTACATTACTTTAGTTTGCAGCTATATTTTTACAACAGCTAACACAGGAAGCAGCATAACAATACTCAACTTTACATAGTATCAGCGCCATCTGTTTACACAATTACCAGCACCATATCACTCAACCTTACATTGTTTAGAAACTGTTACAACCTTGCTACACCACAAAACTGCTACATCATAAAAATATGTAGTTACAAGGTAAATTGGAACTTACTATTTGCTTGCTTTTTTGTATTTTTTAATAGATTGTAATTATTTTATGTTATTATTTTTTATTTTTTACCATGTTTAGATTGTTTATGTAGTTTGTTTTGGTTTACATGCATAATTCGTGTCGGGGAAGTGTTTGTATAGGTAAGGGCTTCTAAATTGCTTTGGAGATTTGTACTCTTAACTACATTGGCAATGTACTTTTAATTAATAATTTTGTTTCCTAAGTGGATTTGCTTACTAAATTTTTCGAAATTCTTTTACAGTTAAACTCTTCATTTAAACAATTCACTACTTTTGGTTTTGTATAATTCTTTACCTATACCTATATGAATGACGAAACACAAATTCAGTAATTGAAGAGTTAGGCTTGGGAGCAACTTTCTTTTGAAAAGATCTGTCTCCTGCCTGCTCAACAATTATTCACTTAATGCAAATTAATTTAGTCAAAAATTCTTTAAAGTTTTTAAGATTTACTTTTTCATGCATTTAGATGCTAGCACTTAATTTACATATGTTTTAGAAATCTGAATGATATTGCAAATTAGTTCGCAGCAATAATTAGTCTTTATTTCTTTTTAATTGAATTTTCATAATCTAAATTTTTAATTAGCTTAATATGAATGAAATCATGATGTTGTATTTGTTACATTCAAACACACACACATATATATGTATAAACATATAAATAGACTTTTGACTTTTGATTGAACTTGTAATTTCAGTTTTAAATAATGCTGTCTACTACAAAATATTTCTTACAATAATTCTCCATTTCAGTTCGTAATTTTCTTTTCCAATTCTAATTCAATTGAAATTTATTCAATTCAATTAAATTATTTATTCGAATTCAGTTAAATTACTCGAATTTTTATTTTTTACTCTTTAGTTATTTGCAACATCTATTTTCACAAACATTAGCAGTGCATATTTTTTACTTTTTACAATTTTTAACAATGACTCAAAGTTTGCAACATTTTTGCACACTAACAAGTATTTTACATTTTACATTTTCGGAATTTTCAACATGGGTTTTTACAATAGCTCTCACAGGTAGCAGCTTTGCACTCAACTTTACATTGCATTAGAGACCACTATTTTTACAGTTAGTAGTACAAACTACTCAACTCAACTAGTTTAGCAAATGCTGGTACAGCTCAGAAATTCAAATATGTATCTAGGTAAATTAAATTAAAACTTGCTATTTACTAACCTTTTTATTATTATTTCAATTATTTTTATTTTCCTATTTTAATTGTTGTATACAGTTTTTTTTCTGTTTACATGCATAATTTCTGTTGGGAAGTTTCCTGTAGGCAAGAGTTTCTAAATTACTTTGGTTTTCTACTCTTAATTGACTTTTAATTAATTTAATTAATTTCTGTAGTCACTTTTTTCTCAAAATTCTACTGTTTAAATTTCTTTTTTTAGTCCAAAGGGATTTGAATCCCGAAGGACTATTAGTTTCGTTTTGGCATTTTGCGTCGGATTCATAAATGTCGGTTCACTTTTCAAACTGTTGCCATAAAATGTTAGAGTCCTGCATTATATTTGAAGAAATTAAATAATGAAAATCTGCGTAAATGTATGTATATTTCTCACATTGTCATAAAATAACGGTACATAGAGTCATCGAATTTTGAATAACGTAATCCTCCAACGAATATGAGCATGTGGAAGACCAAATTTGAAATTTGAAATTTGTTTTATGATCGATTTCCTATTTTTTAAAACTTTGACGAATTTTTGATTAACAAACTCAAGGATTTCAAAGCGAGCAATGGCAACGTTGTGCAGAAAAACATTTTATCTCCAGCGCGTGAGTCTCTGTATCGGAAATTCTAAAGATATGCTCGTTTTAAAACTATTTTGCGATATTGCTGTTGCACTGGATCTTATGGTTTAAGTGCGAGGAATATGATATTTAATAAAGAAAGGTAACACACAAAATGTTAAAAAACGCCCCTTTGGACGTAATTTAAAATCTGAAACATTTCAGATTTTTTTTTTGTAATTCACAACATTTGATTTTACTTTTGGTTTTGAATTTTACTTTTACATTTGCCTATACGGATGACGAAACACGAATTGAGTAATTGAAGAGTTAGGTTTGGGGGCAACTTACCCTTGATAAGTCTGTCCTCTCTGCCTGCTCAACAATTATTCACTTATGCAATTTTTAGGAATAATAAATTTAATTTTTTGGAATAATGTTTTTTTTTCATGGTTTTAGATAAGTGCAATTAATTTACATATGCTCTTAGAATTTCAATGATATAGTAATTCAATTAATTAAGTTCCCAGCAATAATAATTATTTTTATTTCTTTGCAATTAATTAATTTCGTAATTAAATTTTAAATTTTAATTTTATATTTGCTTTATACGAATAGAGAATTTTATATTTGTTTTATGCGAATAGAGAATTCTATATTTGCCTTATACGAATAGAAAATATTTGTTAAATTCAAATATATAGATAGATAGATTATCAGGTTCAATGTTTCTTCTAACCTTCTTCGGAAACATACAATGACCTGACTAGAACAGAGAGCTTACTAAAGCTATGTTCACTAATTGTAGTAAGTAGACAAGATACAAGCGAAGGGTATACAAAAACCCTTTATTTTTTTTCTTTATATACAATGACTTCCGTACTTCGGAATACAATGACCCTCCACTCGGGGTCTAACTTAAAAGATATCAAAATAAAACTAAACTCTAATTTAACTTTAGAATAAGATTGGCCTTATAATAACAGGAAGCGTATGTAGCACAGAGACTGTGAACACTACAATACGTTTAATTTATCAAGAGGATTAAAACCTCTGGCCTGGAAGGCAAAGTAGCAACTGCATAACTTCTAAGGTAAGCGGCCTGCTTCGAACTCACGGCTTCCTCTCTTCTGCTTGGCAAAAAGGCCACACTTAAATACTTGGCGTTCGCCAGACAACTTTGCATAAACTCCTTCACGCTTATAATTCTGGCCGGAAGTAGAAAATAAGAAGTGATAGTAAAGATTTAAAATAAAATAAACGTTAGTAAAACTTAAGATCCTTACATACTTCCCGCCAGAGTTAATTAGTTTGAAACTGAGGTCTAAAACGACCTTGTTGAAAACTTTTAGCTCTAGAAACTAACGCGAGGCCAACCTTTTACAATCATAACTTAGCTAGAAACTAGAAAATTTTAAAAGAAAGAAATTTGTTACAATAGCAGCTCCCGGAATATACAACAATCTTTTTTCTTTTTCATCTGTACTGCATCTAAACAGGAGCTTTATTCAATTCTGGTCCCTTCCAGAGATCTGGAAGGAAAACTAGTTTAATGAAATGTTACAGAATGACATTGCAAATAACATATAGAATATACTTTTCTTAACATTCTTATTTCATTCATGACTATTTTAATTATCTCTCCCCGTGCTCTCTGACATGTGTTGTAAAAACACCAAACACGAATGTGTTTCTGTCTATGTGTTCAACACTTCCTCCTACAATCAAAACACTAATGTGTTAAAATTCAACATACGAGACCTCTTAACACACCCTAATTTCAACTCTAGACCCTGAGGTACTATTCTGAAAGTGGCTAACTCTAAAGTGTAGCGTCAGAGAGCCTAACTACATCATTCAACCTTTAACACATATTCACCATGATTTAATCTTTACAGTCACACGAATAACAAATTTTTTTAACATTACTTTCACTTTTACCATATCACGGTATTTCTAAACATTCAAAATAACAGTTCACATGTATACAAGAACATATCAAGATGCCGTTAATTTTACACATTTGAAAACATACATTAGTAGTACATTGTTAACTTCTATTCTTTTCAAAGCAAGTGCCAATTCTTTCTACATTGAAATAATACTACATTTCAAAAAGTCTTTCAGACTAAAACTTCTTTCTTGTTAGAATGTTTTAAATAAAATTTATACAATAACATTTTACAATATTTAAGTCTTTATACAACGCTATTATACATCAACTTTAGTTTTACGCGCGAGTAATTGAAAAACATAATAAGAAAATCGGTCACAACTCATTTCTCGCCCTTTTGGCGATAAAGCTAGACCTCGCATGAGGTAAAACTTCTTGAAATCTGCCACTTGCAGTAAGAATGAAAGATTAACTTAAGTTTGTAAAGTAACATAAAATTTTACTTATCTTTGTAATATTCAGACATCCTTTTCTGGGCCCAGTCTTTAAAGGTGCTGCAGACCGTAGCTTGGTTGATCCTCCTTCTTGTACGGGCTCGCCCTTCAGTGCTTTCCTCTGGAAGCTTCCGTTTTTCACCACTACGGCCACCCTTGAACATCTTCCTTTTGTGCTCTGCTTGTGGTCTTGGCCGTTTGAAGGCAGCTGGTCTTGGTGGAACCGGGAAACTTCTGTCGTGATCCTGCTTGGACCTCGTTGTTGGCCGTTCAAATTTTTCTTGTACTTTTTCCTCCGCCGCTGATGGCCCTTCCGCAGTTCGGCGACTTTTGCTGCGGAGAGTTCTGTCGGATGAGTCAATCTTCCGTTTCACAGCCGGGTTATAGTTGCCGTCCTTTCTCCCGGTCTTTTCCACATACGTCGTCCTTCTCCCTTCTTCATTCTGGGGGTGTTCGTGAACTCTGTTTTTTGGACGGTGGAACGGCTTCTTTTTCTTTTTACCTTCAGTTTTTCCGCGGGGCAATTTTCTTTTCACTTGCTTCTGTCTCTCATTGGCTTGCCCTTGTACCTGTCGTTTTCCCACCTCTGGAACTTGTACCTGCGGTGTCTGCCGTACCGGATCCTGCAAAAGATCTGAAAAGATTTGCATTTTATTACGATCGAAGTAGGGCTTGATTTGATCAATGTTTGCGGAACAGGTTTCACCATTTCTTGCCTTTAACAATACAACAGCGTGAGTTATTTTTTCTATAACATATGGTCCTTCAAAGCGTGGAAAAAATTTGGCAGTTTTATCTTCTGGTGCTGAAGAAAGTGAATGCTTAATTTTTAGTACTTCATCCCCTACTTTATAAGTTACTCCCCGTCGTTTCAAGTCATAATACAATTTTTGTTTTCTTTGTGCTACTTCCGTATTCTTTTTTTGCTTCTTTTATTAGTTTTTCTATATCACCCATTTTAAATTCTGGGGCTCTTTGTTGCACATAAAATAGTTTATCTAACGGTGTTATAACCTTTCTGCCTAGAAATAACTCAGCAGGAGTTTTGCCCGTTGTATCATGTTTTGCGGTCCTAAGGGCGAAAGCAAATTCATTGACATAGTTATCCCAGCTTTTATGAAAATTTTTAACATAACTACGGATAATTTTCACTATATTTCTGTTGACCCGTTCCGCTATATTTGATTGCGGCCGATACGGGACCATTTTTAAATGACGTATGCCCAGTTTTTGGCACATGTCTTCAAATATATTACTTACAAATTGAGGACCATTATCCGATATAACTTTTAGGGGCGCCCCGTATTTTAAAATATATTTATTTAAAATAGAATCGGTAACTAATTTCGCGGAGGCTCGTTTTAAGGGAACAATTTCGGTCCATTTACTAAAATGATCAACTATAACAAGGAGATAGCGACTTTTGTTTAACTGACTTTTTGGGAAAGGGCCCAATAAATCGATGCCGATTATTTCTTTTGGAAATTCGGATTTAATACTATTTAGAAACCCGGCCGGGCGGAAATTAATATAATTAACGGCTTGACATGTTGGGCAGGACTGGACATACGCCCTTGTTAACTTTTGCAGTTCAGGAAAGTAGACTGCCTCGCGTACGCGTTGAGTAGTTTTTCGAATACCAGCATGAGAAGCTAAAGGGCTGTCATGGAGCTCTTGCAGGATATTTAATCTAAGACTAGCTGGGATAACAGGTCGAAATTCGTTGTTGGAATTCGTAGTTTTTGTATAAAATTATAGACCATCTATTAGTTCGTAATGGGCCGCCCTATTTCTTATCGCCACAATATCTTGGTGGCTAAAATTTTCAGGATCCTTCAAATACTCATAAATACTTCCAAACTCAGGATCCTTACCCAGTTCGGTTATTACAGTTTCTCGGGAATTTATTGTACACGCTGTCAGCATTGCAACTTTTACGGTATTACCCTGTTCGTCTAATTTAATTCGTGACAGGGCATCTGCTACGATATTTTCCTTTCCGGGGGTATGCTTGATTACCAGATTATATTCTTGCAGCTTGAGTGCCCATCTTATTAACCTTGGGGATAAATTTTTCCCAGAGTACAATCTAGTTACCGCCGCATGATCAGAATATACTGTTATCGGCGCCTTTCCAAAATAGACTCGGAACTTTTGCACTGCTAACAGAACTGCAAGTGCCTCTCTCTCGGTCGCGCAATAGTTTCTTTGTGTTTGATTTAAAGTTCGGCTAAAAAATGCTACTGGCTGCTGATTTTGCGAAAGTACCGCTCCTACCGCATAATCCGAAGCATCCGCTGAAATTTCTAAATTTTCATCCTTTTCAGGAAATTTCAACACAGGGGCTTGCGTTAATGCTTGTTTTAATTTTTTGAAAGCACTATTGGCTTCGGCCGTCCACGAGAATCTTGCCTTTTTCCTTTTTAATTTTAACAATGGCTCAGCGATAGCCGCAAAATCTTTTATAAAGGACCTATAATATGAACAAAGTCCTAGAAAAGAAGAGAGCTTCTTTGCCGTGTTTGGAGTCGGATACTTTTGTACAGCGATTATTTTTGATTCATCTGTCTCGATCCCTTTTTGCGATATTTTGTAACCTAAATATTTTAATTCAGGGGCTGCAAATTTGCATTTTTCGACATTAACTTTTAGACCGGCCTCATTTAATAAAGAAAACACCTGTCTTAAATCCTGTACATGTTGGTCTAGATTATCACTAGTAATAATGATATCGTCTAAATAGATAAATGTGGACTTTCCGAGAACAGGTCTTAACACAATGTCCATGCATCGCTGAAATGTTGCTGGGGCGCCTGAAAGGCCAAACGGCATTCGCAAAAATGCATAAGTGCCAGACTTGGTTATAAAAGCAGTCTTAGGCACGTCCTCAGGCCTGATCCCTATTTGAAAATAACCATTCGTTAAGTCTAAAGTTGTCATAAATTTGGTTGATTTTATGTTCCTTAAAATTTCTTCTATAATCGGTAACGGATATACCGGATATTTCGTTATGGAATTTAATTTACGGTAATCAATAGCGAATCTCCACCTTTTTGGATGCTCCAAAGGATAATCATTATTTTTCTTACATAAAACCACCGGACTAGCATAACTACTTGAGATAGGCGTTATGATCTTTTTACGTAGCATATCGGTAATATGCCATTCTATAATTTTTTCCTTATTCTTATCATACCGGTATGGTTTTTGACGAACCGGCAATGCATCTCCGGTGTCAATACTATGGTTAGTAACCTGGGTAAATCCTGGAATATCACTAAATAAGGAAGCAAATTCACTTACCACTTGTCGGATTCTATCTTGCTCGTCATTAGGCAGGTGGTCAAGATTTAACCTTGGCGGTTCAACCTTTTCTACACGCACTGGTTTCATCGTCAGCTTAAGAGACGCTTCATTAAAATCCAGTGTAGCTTGTGCGTCTGAAAGAAAGTCTATTCCTAGTATTAAGTGTGCTTGCAAATTCTTTACTATAAAAAACATCACCTTTACTTGTTCGTCCTTGATACGGATGTACAAAGGTACTTTACCTACGCACTTACATTGTTCTCCTTGCGCCGCTAATACTGTTGTATTATCCGCATTATATATGCGGTATTTGCGAAAATACTTTCTAAAAAAGACTTCTGCCACACAGGAACACTGCGCGCCGGTATCCAGGAGTGCGGTGGCCGGGATATTATTTACCAAGACTTCAATCTTCGGAAGAGTTAAATTTTTCACCATTACTGTATTTAACTTGTAGGAAGAGGGGTTTTCGTGGCCTTCGGATTTCCGCACCCTCTCGTCAGCAGAAATCCGTTTTAGTTTAAATTATTTTTCCTTTCGGTGCTTTCCTTCTTTCTCCACTGGCCTTGAGACTTTTTTCCTGGGTTGCTATTGAACTGTCGACGTTCGCCGGCTGTTTTTGAATGCTCGGGTTTCCTTGCCCACTGATTCGCTTTTTCTCCGTAGCCATGTGCTTGAGTTTGCTGTAGTCTTGGCGTACCAAATTGGTTTCGCTGTTGATATTGGCGTCTTCTTTCGACGTCCGCCGTTCTTCTACTTTCAAACTGGATTGCTAGCTCAAATAATTTTTCCAGTGTAGTCGGATTTCTCAATTCAATAAAGTCTTGCACTTGGGGTAGTAACCTCGGCAAAATCACTTGAATTATTTCAGGATCCGGACGGTTTCCATACAAGAGCTTGAAAACGTGAATTTTTCTTAAAATAAAACTCGAGAGGTTTTCCATTCTTTGTTGATATATACTGAAAAGTTCTGTTTCTAATTTCGCACGATCCCTTACAACAGGGAAGGCTTTTAGTAGGGCAGTCTTGAAATTTTCGTAGGTATAGGTGGGACTTCCTGCTTGACCCAAGAGACTTCTGCCGATACATTTGAACCAGTTAAGCGCTTGGCCCCTCAAAGCGCTGGTAGCTAAGGTAACTTTTTGAAACTCGTGCACGGGGTAGAGCATGAAGTGGTCATCCAATTTTTCCAAAAAACTGGTTACCTGTGAGTTTCCATTAAACGTTGCTTCTGGTTTCATCGAAGCGCGCATGGTCTGGACAATGTACCCAAATCCTTCCAAGGCGGCAGCTGGCATTTCTGGATTCTGAGCTGTTTCTGCAGGCAGCACAGGTTCTTCTTGAAACTCAGCCATGGTTATTCTTCGTCGGGCGCCACTATCAGGTTCAATGTTTCTTCTAACCTTCTTCGGAAACATACAATGACCTGACTAGAACAGAGAGCTTACTAAAGCTATGTTCACTAATTGTAGTAAGTAGACAGGATACAGGCGAAGGGTATACAAAACCCTTTATTTTTTTTCTTTATATACAATGACTTCCGTACTTCGGAATACAATGACCCTCCACTCGGGGTCTAACTTAAAAGATATCAAAATAAAACTAAACTCTAATTTAACTTTAGAATAAGATTGGCCTTATAATAACAGGAAGCGTATGTAGCACAGAGACTGTGAACACTACAATACGTTTAATTTATCAAGAGGATTAAAACCTCTGGCCTGGAAGGCAAAATAGCAACTGCGTAACTTCTAAGGTAAGCGGCCTGCTTCGAACTCACGGCTTCCTCTCTTCTGCTTGGCAAAAAGGCCACACTTAAATACTTGGCGTTCGGCAGACAACTTTGCATAAACTCCTTCACGCTTATAATTCTGGCCGGAAGTAGAAAATAAGAAGTGATAGTAAAGATTTAAAATAAAATAAACGTTAGTAAAACTTAAGATCCTTACAAGATATCTTAGAATATTATAAAGGTGACTATTACTTAGCTATTATATGGAACTTAGAAGTAACTTAGAATCTTCCTCTAAAATGTTAAATTTAATTAAAATGTTAAATTAAATTAAAATGCTAAATTAAAACTAAAATTAATAAACTGGCAAGAATAAAGAGAATACTTCCACCTATCAAAATGAAGAACAAAAGTGGAAACCTAGTGATGAGAATATCAGAATAAAATGCAGTCAATACTTTGTGATGAGTCCTCTGTTTTTGATAATATTTGGCACGGAGTTCACCAACTATTTCGTTGTCCAGAAAAAAAAAAAAAAAAAAAAAAATTAATCCATTCATCTAGGAGAAACCTTTTTAAATATTTCACAGTCAGTATATTGTGATCCTTTACTATGTTGTCAAGTTCTTTCCATAAAGGCTTGATGGGATTTAAGTCAGAGAACTGAGCTGGATGGCTAAGAATGTGGGATGTACGATTATGATAGAGCAACCAACAGACACACAATGAGTCTAGGGTTATTGTCTGTCGGAAGAAGAATTTGCTGCATAAATTTGTTTTGCTACACATAAATAAAACTATATTCTTCTCAATATTTCACAATTTGAGCTTTTAATTCTGTTAAGACACTTTAGATCTTCTCTTATTCTACTGTATTAACTATAATTCTTGTATTTATTATTGAATTCTCTGTGTTATTCCTCACTCTAATGATTATTTACTTCTTTCTTTCAATAGCAGAGTGTGGATGTTGCTTTGTGTTATTAAGTAAAGTAATGAATTATGGGTTATGTTACAGATTCTTATTGGGATCTCCATAAATGGTCTGTAGAAAATTACGCCAGTTTGTGGGAAGAAATATGGAATTTCTTCGGCGTTGTGGTATCCAAACCTTATGACAAGGTATTGCTATTTTTCCTATGTTAAGTGCATATTCAATGATTTATTTTTTACAAATAAGCGATCGAATGCTTTTATGCTAACGAACGTTTACCTGCAAACCGTTAGGATTGTTTTCAAATAATTTTGTTGAGCTTTACATATTTTATTTCTTTCCAAAGGGTTATTCATAAAATCAATACATTTTCCCCGTGGTTTTGCCAACTGATGGAAAAATGAGAAATTTTCTAGAATTACTGACACGGAACATTTTTAAGGGCATGCAACCCATTTTTAAAATTTCATCCTCTTTAAATTCCGTTTTATCTATGAAATTAATTTTAGAGGGTTTCGGTGTCCGTCAAAACAGAAAAATGCCATTTTGAGCAAAAGAAAGACTTGGTGAGTAACGTCAGTGAAAGACGTATGTAGCAGGTTTTTTTTTCCCAAGAATTATTGGCCTGAAACTGTGTTTTCAGAAATTGTTCAAGTGGTCTTTCGATCAATTTCAATAGGCAGACAAAATTATGCAGACAAATTCTTTCAAAGTCAAATTTTCCTCTTTCCGACTCGAAGCAGTTGCGTCACGGTGTCACATTTACCCATCAAAGTCAGCTTTTCCAGTGATTGGATTATTACATATTTTTGATTGAAATTTTAGTAACAATAGCGCTTAATTGCTGTGGTTACTTTCGATACCTGTTCGTTTTATATTTGATGTATTTTTCCTTTGATTTCGTATTTGATTTCGTTTTATATTAATGTATATATCAGCCCCATTAGTGGCAGAATCACTGAATATTTTGTTTATCTCTGCAAAGAGGCTGGCCACATGAGAATTTTAGGGGATCTCCTCAGACATGACGGGAATAGTGGCAAGTTCCATTACAAATTCTCTGGAAGATATTCTCCCTCTTAGACAGATGGCCCTCGCGTGTTTTGCGGTATTTCCTACTACCTCAGTCCGACAGAATTCATCAAATAGTTCGTAACTGCATATTACAAAATATGTTCCTTAAGTTTTGGGAATGGTTATTTGCATGATTTATTGGAAGGAATGACAGTGCATGTATGCAGGAATATAGTTGTTAAATTATTGTAATTGTTCTTCAAAATAATTTCCTTTCATGGTGTCTGAGAAGGCATGCAGAGGTATCGCATACTTTGGGCGAAGGTTCACATTCGCCCAGAGTTATGGGATTCCCATTGCTCTGAATATCTTCATGTCCGAAAAGCGGTTACATTGCTTTGGATATGGTAATGCCCAAACATTTGGCGCAGCATGTGGTGACATTCCTTTATACAGAATACAGTAATTCACGTTCGTTTAATACAGAAATTCACGTTCGTACATTGCTCCATTTACCTGTAACAGCACTGCACTACATCTTACATTGATTGACAGACCTCGGATTTGATTGACCGGACAGTTAATTAGTAGCAACAACTACATCGCCTGCCAGTAACTCATTTTCCGTATTTATTGATCTCACGTTATGTAAATGTTAGGCTATAGCACTGAGGATCATTTTAGTATAAAGAACAGTTTATTTGTAAATGTTCCTAAAATGCGAAATATCCGATTAAGAAAAAGGAACTGGATAAAACTATTTACGTTCTATTAGTAGAGAAGAATTTAGACTTAAGATATTGTTACAAATTTTGTATGATGTAACATGAAAGGCATGAAGGAAGAGAAGCTTTGCTGAAAAAGCCTATTTAAAACTGAGATAAATGGCTATCTCGCTAAACTGCCGAGATATCCCCAAGTTGGTTACGGTTCCCGCGACTAATTTTTGTTGCAAATTAGGCGAAAAATCGCCACTTTGTAACTCGGACCGCCTTCTACTAATGTTTCAGAAGTATTTGTAGAAATTGGAACTCCGCCCGGGGAAAAGCAAATAAGACCGAAGACAGAATCAGTTTTTATTTCAGAGCTGACTTCAGTGTGCTGAGATCTCCATGTAGCTTCGCCTTTTAGATGAGTTTTGCATTGCGTTGTGTTTAACATTCTTGGTAGACTGAAGTGTAATTACAGATTGCGCTCTGTGATTCGTAGGAGAGGTGTGCGAATGCTTTCGTGGGAAGCTGCAGAACTGTAAAGTGTTTCTTTTGGGATAATAAATTTTATCAAGCCATTATCGGTTTTATGTTCATTCAGTCCATTACGAAACCGTAACGAAAACGTAACGTTTAAAATTTTCCTAAAATGTTTCTTTGACAAAATGTTAAATTCAAATCGCTCGCACATTCTCTAATTTGTTACTACATTTTATGCTATATAAAACGGACACAAAACGTAATAGGTCTTAAGTGCAGAAGTAAACCCTTCTTTTACAAGCCCTTAAAAGTATCGTATTTTCTTTCATATTTCTTCCTTTGTTTACTGATTTTGCAATCTGAAAATAGAAAGGGAAAATTTATGTGAATAATTAATTTTCGGACAAACGCGGCTACTGTAAGAACACAAAAAAATTAAAAGTAGTCATAGATAAACTACTGTTAACTATCACAGTATTATTGTAGAGTCATTAGGTTAATTGGAAGCAGAAAAGATGAAAAATATGCAACCGCCTTCGCCGGGAATCGAACCACGGACCTCTGGAATACCGGCCCAGCGTGCTACCATTACATCCCGAAGGCACGCTAGGGAAGTGGGAGAAATACTTTATATACTCTCCTTTCTAAAGGACGACTAGGGTTTTAGGGGACCTAGTCGCCAAATCCTGGGTGCGGAGAATCATCATCCACAAACCTTTTAGTTCGGGTGCCACTTGTAGAGTCATTAGGTTTATTGGAAGCAGAAAAGATGAAAAATATGCAACTGCCTTCGCCGGGAATCGAACCACGGACCTCTGGAATACCGGCCCAGCGTGCTACCGTTACACCACGAAGGCACGCTAGGGAAGTTGGAGAAATACCTTATATTATGTCTTAAAAAAGGCCTACATTCCAGTAAGAACACATAGTAATGTTAACAGTAAAACATCTCAAATAAAGTAGTTTCATTTCTGTCTCTCTGTAGCTTGAACCTCGCACATTCTTATTTTTGCCCACTGCTATACCCTATCTCTTAACTCCTTCAGTGTTGTTGGAACTACTGTCTACGTTGTCTGCTACAGCTTGAAAGTCGTCATCATCGTTTTCGCCTGTTTTCTCACTTGCGATGATTTCAGAACCAGCGAGAGCAATAGATATGCCTGCTCTCTTGAAGCTCTTCATTATTATTGCTTTATCAAAGAAAGCCCATGCACCGAACATCTGCCGCATCTGGTTAGCTTAACGAAGAATCTGCAGAAAATACGTTTTAAATAATAAATGCAAGGGAAATTAAAATAGAGGTAATGCTAATACAAAAATGCAAATACAGATAAAAACGAAAAAAAAAAAAAAAAAAAAAAAAAAAAAAAAAAACAATTGAAGCGTTTCAGATTTTAAATTACGTTTAAAGGGGCATTTTTTTAAAGTTTTGTGTGTTATATTTATTTATTAAGTATCATGTTCTTTGACTTAAACCATAAAATTCAGTTTAATAGCAATGTCGCAAAATAATTTTAAAATGAGCATATTTTTAGAATTTCCGATACACAGTTCCGCGCGCTGGACATAAAAAGGTTCCCCTCCCCGTAGAGTGTTGCCATTGCTCGCTTTGAAATCTTTGAGTTTGTTAATCAAAAATTTGTTAAATTTTACAAAATATGAAATCGATAATAAAACAAATTCCAAATTTCAAATTTGGTCTTCCATATGCCCATATTCGTAGGAGGATTACGTTATTCAAAATTCGATGGCTCTATGTAAGGTTGTTTTATCACAATGCGAGATATATACATACATTTATGCAGATTTTTCATTATTTAATTTCTTCAAATATAATGCAGGACTCTAAAATTTGGTGGCAACAGTTTGAAAAGTGAAACGAACATTTATAGTGATTCAACGGTAAATCGCAAAACGAAAGCAATAGTTTTTCATGGACAAAGCCCTGTGGCCTAATAAATCTGAATAAAAAACGAAAATAATTAAAGGGATACAGTATACTAATAAACTATCCCTGAAAGAGTAAAATTACGTGCAATAGAAGGAGGGAGAAACAGTACGACTATTTTTAAAATTTTGAGAACCTAGCACTAAATAGCAAGGACAAGACGGTAATCAGGGGGAGGGGGAAGTAATATATGAAAAAAAAAAAAAAAAAACTCTGAATGCTTCCACATTTTTATATTAGTTTTTTTTTTTCATTTACACATATGTACCCGTTTCGAGAAAACTATTTAAAAACAGCATATACACAATAATTCTGCAGATAAACATATACGAAATGTCCAGTCACGGTAAGATAGCTTCCTCGCAAAGCAGGCTTAAGGTTGCCATAAAAAGGCAAGGGAAGCAGGATTGCCACATTTGGCGACAAAATTGGCGATATGCCATGGATGGTTGGAGAAACTTCTGGGACAAATTCTTACTGGTTTGTTACCAGAACATTCTCGAACACAAGCCAAAAGCTATATAAACCCTACTGGTACGCGGAGAGTCAGTTAGTGAGCGTCCGTCGAGTTGATAGAAAGTCAGTGAGTGCCGAGTTGGTCGTCGAGTGCACCGAAAGAGTCTCTTAGTGTATCGTGGTTAGTGCATCTTCGAGAGAGTGTGTTGAGCTCCGGGAACGACTGAATCGAGGAGTCGGGAGGTGGAGTCTAGTGTATCGTCGAGTGCATAGCGAATTGTAACGTGGAGAGTCTCGAGAATACGTGGAGTTCCGAAAACGACCGAGCAGAGTCGGGAGTTGTACTCGGGTGCTTTGCCGTGAAGCTTTCTGCACCGTTATAGCCTGATTGCCTGAAGACTGTGTTGCTGATTGTTGCAGCGTGTATATAGTAGTTCTTCGACGACTGTAAAAACGTGTTTTGTAGCTGATTAATATTGGCTAAATAAAATGTGTTTTGATACTTTATCAAGTGTCGTCGTTATTCACTCCAAATCTACGAACGCCGTATGAACGTGAAGGAAGAAAAATAACGCAACAATATTTAGTTTCGTGCAGTGTGTTGCCACTGCTCGTTTTGAAATCGTTGTGTTTCTTAATCAAAAATCGCTTTAAGTTTAAAAATATGTATTAAACTATAAAAAATACAAGATTATGGTTTCCAGCTGCCCGTATTTTTGTGAAGGACTTTTGCTTTTCAAAATTTTATGGCTCTAGATATCGTTGTTTTTTCATAATGCGAGAAACTTACATACATTCATGCAGATTCTTCATTTATTCTTCGTTCTTCAGATTTGATTCCTTTAAATATCATACAGGGTGATAATATTTGGTGGGGACAATTAAAAAAATGATTTGACATTTAAAGTGAAACCACGAAATGCCGTTTTGAGACTAATACTTCTTCT
Source organism: Stegodyphus dumicola (assembly GCF_044657685.1). Lineage (NCBI taxonomy): Eukaryota > Metazoa > Arthropoda > Arachnida > Araneae > Eresidae > Stegodyphus > Stegodyphus dumicola. The sequence goes on along the minus strand of NC_140774.1, from coordinate 7,491,003 downwards.
GGGCTAACGCCTTTTTGAGCTATTATAAATTAAGATTATTATAAAAATTCATAAAATGTTATTTAAAAATAGGTATATTTTTCTATCGCTTAAATCATCAGTGATTATTTTGTTTCATTTCCCTGAATTTTTAGATACAATATTTTTAATTTTTATATTTATTTTATTATTATTAATTCCTTATTTTTTAATATGTGTATTCCATCAAGATTCTGCATATTATATGACATTTAGAAACTATTTCTTGAGAAAAATAATCTTAACCACTATTTGAGTAAATTTTAAAGAATCTCTTTATAAGTTTCATCAGTAGTACAAGAAAATCATTTTGAATTTTATTTTTATTCACGGCAATTTACGAAATTTACGATCAATTTGACTAAAATATAGCGCATGGTATAAAGAAAGGTTTAAATAAATCTCTGAAAATTATGTCAAATGATGTAACCCTGTATTGTAAATTGCTCTTGAAGAATGTTTACCAGTTGAAGTGTTCTAACTTACTTTTATTTCAAATCCCCTAATTAATATTAGACATTTAATATGCAAATACTTTATAAATCAAAAAATCTAATAAATCTACTTATCAGATGGATGCATTCTTTCTCTCTTTTTAGGTATAAATATTGTTATCTTCTTTTTAGGTTGTAGTTAAAACTGGTGATGGATTTCTGGATTACGATTGGTTCAGTGGCGCAGAGTTCAATTTTGCTGAAAATCTCATGCGGATAAGAGATAACAGAATTGCATTGATATGTGTCGGTAATTTGACTAATAATCTGTATTATATGATTAATGTAATAAGATATAGTTTCAATGAAAGTTGTATTATAAAGGATGAATTGACTCTTTCACAATGAAAATCAGCCTACAAATCTTCCATTACTAATTATTTTTAAACTTTCATTTTTTCACTTTCTTCTATGATAAGTTGTTCTGAAACATTTCTTAGAAACTGAAATAGATTATTTTCGGAACCTTTTGATTTATTCAAAATAATTCAAGGATAATAAAACAGTCCCTCAATGCTTTTTAAATTTTGCATAACTGTTTTTATCAATTTGTTTCTTTTGTTACATCTGTAGATTATATTAATGACTGTCAACAGTTTTTGAATAATAATATGAATCTGTAGAAAATTTATGCGATCCACAAAATCCACTTTCTGAAATTCCCATGCCTGCCTTATCATAACAAACAGTTTCGTTTAACAATAAAAGAAAAAGATTGTTGTCCAAAGGCGCGTGAGAGAGACATGTGTTTGAAATTTTAGCCTTTTTTGAAGTTGGATGATACTACTTGAATGAACTCAAAATATTCCAAACAATTTAGTGTCATTTAAAATCTTTAGGAGGATCGCTTGCAAACAATATATGTTATCTTATCGTTTGTTAGTGATCTAACAATATATCTATGATAAGAATTCTCGTGGCCGGTTTAAGGTGTAATTCATATTCCTCTACGTTATTGCACAATAAGTTCATCAGCATGATTTCCGATAGTTATTAAGCTGATAATAGAATATTATCAGCTTAATAATATCTCTGAATTAAAATACAAAAATTAGTAACTTAAAGGAAATGTGTTATTAGAATAATGAAAATCTGCTTCTGTTTTCTTTATATTAGAGAATGAAATTCAGAATTATCGAAGAACAGTTTAACATATACGCAAATTACTTTAAAGAAATTTATATTACGCAACATAAAACAGTATTTGTATTATGAAATATAAGAGTAGTATTGTTTAAATTAATGCTGGCAACAGATGCAGATTACAATAAATCAAAATGAATTATTGAACAATAACATTCAGTTTATTTGGACAACATTTAGTGTATTTGAATTTTTATGAACTTTAGAAGCCGATAAAGACATACATCAAAGTGTAAAATCAAATTCTGCGAAATATAGCTACCCAGTTGTCCCCTAAAGTACACAATGAACGAACAGAAAATATTTACTAAAAACAATGTTCAAACAATGTTCAAACAGCCAACCTATCTCCCAATACAACATTAAAAATGTTTTTCCAATAGTGCGAGGAAGATCCATTTGGCAAATTCTTATTCTTCGTCGAAGTACCGAATATTACAACTGCAATGCGTATAAAAAAAATGTCTTCTGTGGGAGGAAGAAGGGAGCACAAGTTCCAGTTCTCACCGACGTTTTCACGAACATTTGACATCACTAGCCATGTCTATATTCTTCACTCCACTAAAAACCCAGATACAAAATTTAGCGCCATTTTGTTCATGTTATACTGTTAGATAAATTTTTCTACCATTTTGCTGCAATGATAAATATCTGAATTTGCCAATAAACGAAGAAGACGTTATAAGTTTTTTTTTTTAACAAAAGGAATTTTACCGCTGCAGCGTTTCTATCTAAACGGTCACTCCATGCGACTACAAATAGGTATGGTGTTGGTGTGTATTTAATTATGGCAAAGCACACGAGGGCTATCTGCCTAAGGGGAGGGATGCCTTTCGTGGAGAACTTTCTAAGGGAAACTGGCTCGTATACACGTTACACATGGGGAAAACCACGAAAACGCCCATACAGCCAGCCCGTTCGCGGGATTCGAACCTCGGACCGAACTACCAGTGTTCAGCGACTTTACCGCTCGGCCGCTGGTGGGCACAAATAGGTATGAAATACCACTACAGATGTCGTTGCTTATCGTCGTACTATCATTCACCCGTATGATGAACTGGTTCTAGGCGTTTAGGACTCTATTTAGTGTGTCACTATGCTTCATTTACTGTTGGGGCGAAGAAATTACTTCTTTGCGGGGGTGTCAACGTCAGATGAATTTTAATCCAGAAGCAGCTGTAAATCGAAGCAATAACATACGAGAAATTTCTTTCCAACAGAAATGATCTACAAATAGCAGGGGGGAGGGGAACAATGGAGGCTGAAATCGATGAAATTGTTTTCAAAACGAAAATGTTATTGCGGCCTATTACTTCTCGAGCTGTGGATGTTTTGTGGCATTTGCCTAAAACCCAAAGAATTATTTCTGGCAGTGCCTGATTAGAAAGTTATTACACTTTTTAAAGAAGTTGTTGAACACATCTAGGATGGCTAAATATATTTTGAGATAGGTGGTATAGATCATCGGATAACTTCGCAGATTCCGAAACTGGGGCAAATTTCAATGTTATCCAGCATTTTTCCCTTTAAGTAAAGTATATTAAACACCGTTATAGTTCAAAATTTGATTATTTTGATTTTAGTGAGCTCATGATATCGGATAATAATAGCCAATGTTCGTGTTCGCAGAAACTCGGACTCGCAATCGCTAACCTATAGTCCTTCCTCTAACCAATAAGAACCATCAAGTCATTCGACGACTTAAGGGGACTCGGTACCTTTTGAATGATTTTTTTTATTTAAGCACTTTCATCTACTTTTTATGAATAACATTAAGTTGTTTTATGAGACAAAATGGTTTTAAGCTGAAAAAAAAATTTTGCTATTAATTTTTGTTTAATTTGAATTTTTTAAAAAAAAAATTCAACAATTAAAAATTCTTTCTTTTTCCCCAATTTTCAATATTTTTGCTTCAAATTGTTTTATTGTATTCATAATAGTGTTCTTAATAACTTTACGGATCGATTTTTCAATTAATAAATTAGTTTCTGAGAAAAAAATAAAAAGCACATTTTTATATAAAAATTTAAAAAAAAAATATGATTTCAGTAACATTTTTACTTCCAATAATTTTTCTTTTCACTATTTTTCAAATCCCATCCATGATTCTATTTAATATATAATTTTAAATAAGCAGTAAATTTATTATGTGTGTATGTGTGTGTGTGTGTGTGTGTGAATATGGCACAGCCTCGAGGGCTATCTGCCTAAGAGGAGGGATGCCTTCGTGGAGGACTTTCTAAGGGAAACTGGCTCGTATACACGTTACACATGGGGAAAACCACGAAAACGCCCATGCAGCCAGCCCGTTCGCGGGATTCGAACCTCGGACCGAACTACCAGGGTTCAGCGACTTTACCGCTCGGCCGCTGGTGGGCCGTAAATTTATAAATTTATTAAATAATTTGGCCCATATCTGAACAAGTTTTAGGACTTTAGGTAAAAGGATATATTAAAAAATTGCAAACTGAGAAATCGCAGTTTAAAGAATGTAAACTGTCTAGACGGTCATTAAATCATTTCCAATTTCTTAAAAATTTTATTACTGAATTTCAATACATATATATATTTATAATAAAACTTAGTACTGCTCAATTGATTAATATGAATATAAATTACAAGTTTTTGTTTAAAACCTTATCTGGCTAGAAATATTGCAAAAATATCATAAAATGCAAGTAGAATTTTCCTTTACCTGTTTTTGTTTTTTAAAACATGCGCTCAAAAAATTTTAATGCATGAATTAATTATAATACATTTTCTAAAACGCTTATAATCATTATTAATAATATTAATTTTTCGTTTTATTCATTTTTTAAAAAGCAAAATTTGAAATTTTAACGGACATAAAACATTTTATTTAAAACCACTCAGCAGCTTATGTGATTACTTCTCTTATTTTAGCCATTTGTTCTCGTATATAAATTCCATTTTAAATTAATTTATGTGCATTTTAATTAATTAAAAAGTTTAATGTTTGTTCCAGAACTATTTCAATAATGCTACGGTCAGAAATTTGATCACTTTCATTACACCACCTCTTTCTGTTCGTATCTAATCACAGATAATTTCAACTTTTGAATGAACATAGCATTTTTGTTGACTGATAATACATATAAAACTATTTGCTGAGCTCAGTATAAATATATAAACTTGCCAGTTTAAAGGTAAAAAACATTTTTTTCAACTTTAATTTGTATTTAAATAAATCAGTATCTACGCATAAATAGAGTTTTTTGATAGTTGGAGTCATATTTAATTACACTCCTCTTCATTTACACTGATTTTTAGTAAGCTACTGAAAAAATTAAGAAGTAAAAAAAGAATAAACACTGAGGGGGTGTGGCATTTAAAGGGGTGTCAAAATTTTAAAAACTTTTTTTATAGCATTTATTATCGTCAGATCATTTCAAAATCCCTTTTCAGTGTAGTAAGTGTATTAAGGTACTTTTCCAGCAAAAAATTTAAAAATCGGTAATTTCATTGACTTTTGGGGTACCGAGTCCCCTTAATAGTTAAAAATTTCCCTAATATACGGGAAAATTACAGCCTGCATAGATGGGTGTGCAAAAGAACCATTCATCGCCAAAAAATGACTGCAATTAAATGTTTAAACAGCTAATCTGGGTAACCTCTCTTGGCAACTCTGGCACCTTTTCATTCATGGGTTACAAAACTATTTCTCGCGTGAGAGTAACTGCTCTCCATGGCTTTGTGTTAATAATTAATGGAAATAAGCCGTGGCTTCGGTTAATAGTAAATGTTGTACCTATTATTATTTATATGATCGGGGCTTGACTGTAGTTCGGTTTGCAGAATGTAAAGGGAGACGTTATAGTTTAAAAGAAAGCAAAGCAAGTCTTAATTGTACACTAGGAGTCAAAAACTCTAGTTCATTTAGCAATACTAGCAATAAAATGTATGTATTCAGTATAGAAAGCAGCAGAATAAAAGGTCATATTCTTAGAAAAAAATATATAGTGGTTTCATTTTCAAGCTTTTTCTTTTATTTTACGAATTTCTTAAATTCTCAAAATTTTCGCTTAAAAATAGAAAAAGAGTTATTCACTATTGTTACTCTCATTCAGATAACATAAATTATCAAATAATAAGTTCCGCCTTTTAAAATTTTTCTATTACCACTTTTATCTTAATTTTCTATCCTTAATTTTCTTAGATGAGATTGGTTCTGAAGAAACTATAACTTATGCTCAAATGTTCGAAGAGGCTAAGCTATACACTGCAGCTTTCAGAAAACTTGGCTTGCAGAAAGGAGACACACTTGCTTGTAAGTAAGATGATAAATTTAGAGCTATATTTAACGAAATATTTAGAGTGGATTATCAGTCATATTGTCGATCATTTTGAACTGCGATTTTGAAAATAAATTTATAAAAGAACTGCAATCGTTTTGGATTTAGACAAATAATTACTTAATGATATTTAAAAGGGACAGTTATAACTAAAATCATAATGTAAGTACGGATTACAAATGTGATTATGCTAGTTTTGATATCGCAATTAGTGCGTTCTCTGTAAATTTAAGGAATATGATCAGGCATATAAGTTACAGGAAATATTCTTCCTCCAGAAACCATCGTTATTTTACAATTAAGTTTTACTGTTTTTGAATTTAGTATTGTCCTTTGTTTGTGTTGCCAGCCTGGTCAGTTTCTCTGCAAAAGCGGTTGTAGTTATGAGTGATACATCGAGAAAGCGCAGTTTTCAAAGAACTCTTACACTCCAGACATCTAAAATAGAACACTATAAAGGAAACAACCAACAATCATGAAATTTGCTCTCTATATATAAACTTCGATAAGACATGCAAATGTTTAGAATCGTCGGGCATATGCAAATAGTTTGCCGCAGTAATATCATTTGAAACTTTGAAAAAAGGAGAAAAATAGGCTATTTTAGGCACTGGAATTAATGTTTCACCGCAGTTCCTTTACATGATGAGTTTCAGAATGACTTTTCGGAAATAAAGGGCAGTTTTGCGAGTAGGTTTCTGGGTTTAACAAAGTAATAACGTATTAGCTTATAGAGGCTAAGAGAGAATTCAATTCTTGTGCTGGATCAGAGTATAGTGATGTAAATATGAACGGTTGGGTGCAAGAGGGAAGGCCTGAATATGAACAGTTGGGTGCAAGAGGGAAGGCCTGATAGACAGAAACAATTGCATCATCTTCCTCACATCATCACCTGAGAGTGCAAGCACATTATGGGTATGGCAATGATAAATGGCACAGTAACATGAAGAACCTATATTAAAGATTAGACACATAGTTCTAATAATACAGCATATGCCAATCAATATTGTCTGCAGATCAGAGAAAGGTTTTGCAAGGTGTTCATTGCTATATTACCTAATATATATATTAGGTGTTCATGCTATATATATATATATACATTGCATATATATATATATATATGCAACATATGCAGTTGCAGTGCTGGTTTAAAATGTGAAAAATGGACGAACGAACGGCAAGGCAGTTTCTTTTCAGACAAACCTTGCATCTATCGATAGTTGCAATATCATAACTGCATGTCCATGTTTAGTGTCATGAATACAGCCATCATGACCCTTTCATCTCATTTAACTATACCAGATTTTCATATGGAGTTAAGGTAATCGGAACCACTAGATTTTCTCCCGACACCATCCCAACAAACAACACCAACAAACTTAGAGATATAAGATTCTCTGAAATTTTAGAGCCTCTTGCCTTCCCTTCATTTTAAGGTTTACTTGAGGTCAAGTTTCATCAGAACACTGTGCGACTGCATGTGGCATACAACGGTTTCACCAGGTACCCAACTTACACCATTCGCGGATATACAAACTAAACTCTGGTAATGTGTAGAAATAGCACGGACTAGCATATCCCTATACGCACATTCAAATACTTTTCCCTTTAATGGTTAGTTGTTTCGCAGCAGTTACAGACAGCCATGGCGGTCATAAAATATACTGATTGCTTTCTGCTCTTCAAGTCCTACGAATCTGTAATTTTAATCAGTTTACCTTTCGCGTTACATCATTGTTCAGTATATATGTTCTAATATTTGTTATTCTTAATAGAGTTATATTTTGGTTGGCCAGTGGTGTAGAATATTGTTTTTGCGATTGATTGGAATTGAATAATGTGACTGTGTACTCAACAAACATGAATTTCGGATTAATAATTCCAATAGAGCTGCAATTTAAATTCATCGTCTCTTTAGAGGAGGAGGAAGATGATTGAAGTTTTTCTTCAGAACTGATTTAATATTTTCGAAATTAGAGGCAGACATATTTCCGGAAGAATTGGAATATGTTGCATAGAAATGATATTTCAACTTGCCAGACACGTAGTTCTAATAATACTGTTTTGGAAATGGATCAGTAAGCAATAATTGCTGACAAGGACCTTCATACTGAGGAATGAAGATGATAAAAAAGTAACGGGTGCCTAAAACTGACACATTAAGCATTATGAGCGTATAATGAGATTTTTAACAACAGCATCGGACATTATGAAAGAGTGTTTCAAAATTACTAATAATATAAAGAGCAAGATGCTTCATTTTTAAAATCCAAAGAAAAACAATTATGCATAACTTATTTGAATTGGTTCAAATTTCTCCGATGCGTTGTGGATAAATAAAAATACATTATTAAACTGATTGTTGATTGTCACTATTTGTTTAATCTTTCATGATATTAAATTTATTAAATTTTATGTTGATAATTCAAATTTTTTAACTGAATATCACTATTTATTTTTAAAGCATTTGCTTTTATTTTTGCATTACTGAGTTACTTTATTAATTTTCGATTTATGTTTCCATAAGCCTAACACTTGCTTATTAAACATTCATCGGTAATGCTAGAACCCATATATCATTCAACAGTCTCATAAACAAGAGCTTACACCATGTGTGGTAAATAAAATTACGTCTCTGACAAAGGGTTACAGGTCTAGTTTCACTAAGCATTATAGTGAATCTTCGTTAGTGGAATATCTGAAAAACTTGTATTTACGTTGGCCTAAATATTTATTTCAGTCTTGCAAGCACTAATACCTAATATCTTCATGTTGCTACATTTCGCATGCAATAGTATTTACTATCACAAAAATTAATTACTTTTAATTTTTTGATTTTTTTCAAAGATAACGTTAACATCCAAAAGTTTGTAACAGTAATGTTGTAAAGTCATCTTTGTTCTGTTATTTTCAAATAAGCCAAGTTTTCAACTTCTTATTAATTCTTGATTGGTTCTGTATAACTTTTAATTCAAATGAATTCTCGATTGAGAATATTCAGTCAATATATTATCCTTACGATTTCCTATGAAACACTATTTCCTTCAACTAAACAGTCGATGGAAAATGAAGCATTATTTTCGTATCATAAAATTATTAATTCTAACAAAGCATTCCTAAACTATGTGAAATGAACAAAAGGAAAATTACGTCGATAATATAAATTACTATTAGTTTATTTATTTGTGAATTATTTTAACAGTACATAAAATTTGGAAAGTTTCTAAACTGTCAGAATTTTCTGATAAATCAACTATATCAATAACAAGTGAATAGGTAAATATTCCTTGAGCAGAAAACCACCATGATCTGAAGAAAAAAAATATAATTAACGAACCTGTGAAACACATCAAATACTTATAATACTTATCAATACTGAAGAATACTTATATCTTTGAATCTAGAACATGTAACGGCATAGAATGTATATAAGTAATTTAAGAGTATCTTACAAACATTTTAATAATTATAAATGTTTATTTCGCATAATGTATTATTCCTTCTGACAACAGTTTTTATATTGGATTTCTTCTTAGAATCTAATCTTTTACCAAATAGAAGCACAGTTTCAAATGGATAAAATCACTACTGAAGAAACTATACTCAAATATTTGATATTCAAGCTTGAACCGAAGTACGTTGAAAATATATGGGACATTAATAAAGACACTAAGCCCAATAAATATTTTATTCAGAAAGACTTAAATACTTTTAAATTTAATTAAAATTCCATAATTTAATTACAAAACTTTTAAAAATAAATTACAATTTTAAATTAAACTTTTATAATAAAATTATGAAAACTTAATAAAGGATTTTAATACATAAAAACTTCATAAAGGGCCGTGAATTAAAATAGTTTAACGAAATAATATCGAGAAAATAAAAATTTCACTTTTTTAAATGTTAATCTATTAAAGAAACGAAACTAAAAAAATATCCAAAATTTTTACAGGTTACATGTCTAACAGAAAAGAAGCGATTTTTGCCATGCTGGCAGCAACGAGCATTGGAGCTATCTGGGGTGGACCCCAGCCTTACTTTGGAGGACGAGTGAGTAATGTGCTAATCTAATAGTGAATTACCACAAATCTAATAGTGAAATACAAGGACATGTTTTAGGAGCTTGTTTTCCTTTAAATACTTTTCTGTTTGTTAACCTCTCAGGAATTCAAGCTCGCAAACATTTCGTAATTAGAAAACTTTAAAAAATCATTTTATTTTGATGAATTTTTTCAAGCAGACAGAGACAAAATACAAGAACGCGTTCTCTATATTCAACATAAATTAAATATCTCCTGATTTTTAGCTATATATATTATATTTTTTCTTCATCTTCCTCTTTCTTTGTTTTATTTCTAAGATTAATCACTCAGAATTTTTAGTTTAAAAAGTAGTACTGTTTCGCGTTAATTGCACATAAATTTGTACATTTACTTTTGGTGTATTTTTTGTGTGTGTTTCCAAAATGGGAGTATTATAATTATTCATTGCATGCGAATTAACTCTGTTAGATGAAAGATGTAAAATCAACTTTAATAACTTCAGGTGCCAGAATATGAGATCTGGTACGCGAATTTCAGAGTAGGAACACTTTTCGTGTACATCTTATGACATAACCTTGAATTTTTTATTATGTATACACAACGTGTATAATAGTCCCTATGCAACCTCTATTTTTCCTAACTGTCGGTAGTGGAATTCCAACTGCAAAAATGCTTTAAATGTTGCAAGAAATCATATTCTGGCATTTTAAATATGAAGTCAAACATTTTATCTTTTAATCTTTGAGTAAATGTAATTACTCTAAATATAACTAGAATCAGATAGCCATATGTATGTTTAGTAATATTTAGAAAACTGATTTTTTTTTTAAATTTAAAAATGTCATACCATCTAGCTTCGTTGTTTAATTTCAGTTTCTCTCTAATCAATGTGGCTGCTATTAATAATAGAGAAAGTAGACGCAGTATAAGGCCAATTAAATTCCGAGTTCCTTTAAAATGATAAGAATCCAAGAATTTTGATTGTTTAATGCAATCACGGTGCAAACAAGAAAGTGAATATATTCCCAGCGGAGGAATTCTCAAGCAGATCCGATAATGCAAGTGTTATTCATTTATGCAAGTGCGAAAGATTATTTCTTTATTTTATGTATGCTTTTATGGAAGTGATCTTTAAGATACGGAACAGAATCGCGACTGAAATCAGATTAGGGAAATTCATTACTAATTAGCGCATAAAGTGCAATGCAAATGGGCATAAAGCCTTTCAGTTTTGAATTATTATTAGAAATTTCAAAAGAAGATTATAAGTTGGCAATATTTAAAATAATCTAATTATTCAATCAAATGTAGTTTGTAATAGTAGAAAATATATGTATAGTATTAATGAAATTATATGCTCGGCAGGGAATAACTATAATATACAATGTTTAGTGAATGTACAGAATATCCCCAAAACTTCTTACACTTCCTTTATTTTCATTGCTCGTAGACATATATTTCCAGTACACAGAAAGTTTTAATTGGTGCAAAAATTCATGTTTTTGTATTTTTAAATAAAAAACATGAATATAAAATACGAAATCTAATGTTTCTCACTTTCCTCTGGTTCCTGTTTAGGAAAATTTTATACTCTTTGCAGAAAGTCACGCACAAAATATGTAAAGTTTAGAAATCTTCTTGGCAATCATAAAGTAAACTTTACATAGAGTGGTAGACTGACAGCGAATTATTGCGAAGTCTAAGATAACAACTGAATCTTGCAAAGCGGGTGAAAGACACTTTTGCTTAAAGCTAAGAAGAACAGAAGACACACCTGATGCTTACAAATTAGCCAATCACATCTGACAATGCACCTTAGAGTAACAGTCAAACAAATGTAAAATTTAAATTAAATAGCCGAAGTGTACATATTTCAGTCTAACACGAAGTTGCCTCAACTTAACAGGCTTGGAGATTCAATATGGTGACTGTAATGCAAGGGCGAGGACTCCAAATCTTATCTTATCCAGCAAATTAGGAACTTGGCCTCGAGACGCAGGACACACTTTGTCTTGCAGTCTTAAACCTCACCTTAAACACACGGGAACAACTTTGCTTTCCGGCGAGAAAACGGAAGACAGAAGTGACAGTAAAGATCCAAGACATAAAACAACTGGTTCATTAACATAAAGTAACCTTACAAACATTTGAATCCCGTACGGCAACTTTAAAATGATTCATCAAGTAAAACTGTAAAATAATTTTCGTCCTGTATTTATACATAGCAGCATTATTGTAAACTGAATAGCTGCACTAGGAAATAAAAATCACTGAATATTACGCTTTTTTTTAATATAACGCTTTTTTTTAAGGGGAAGTGTGCAAACAGTACTGATCTTTTTATAAGGAATCTACGTCTAATACATTCATACAAACACATTACCAGTCCCTGATATGACATAAAACTGTAAATAAAAGAAACAAGAATGAATTTGCGTAATTTGCATCAGTGAAATAGAGCTTTCATTTTTCAGTTGTTTTAGAGATTTATTTATAACTTAATTTTAAAACACTCTATTTTAACTTATTTGATTATATCTATCAGTAATTACATGCTAATTTAACTACTGCTAGTTTAATTTGTAATCTCACATTTATTTAAAAATATTTAGAGTCAGATAATTATCAATTACATCCCGATTAAATGGTGCAAGAAGTTTTTAATTAAAGTTTCATACGAAAGTAAAAGAAATATAGAGAGAAACGGAAAAAGAATGCAGTTTGTAACGTAAAATTTGAATGAAAAGTAAATGAGTAAATATAAGTTTTAGACATTATTGACTTGATTTTAAATTTTTTGTGTGCCTTTGTCTGCATTTTAGGTTGCATCAAATATCATTGCAAAAATGGAAGCAAAGTATCTAATCACAGTGGATCATCATCAAGATAATGGAAACATTTACAATATCATAGAAAACTTACCAGTTATAGTGGACAGTAAGTAACTCATGAACGTAAATATTGCTTCCAAAATGAATTATGTATCTGATAAAATTTGCAATGTGGAAGAGCTAATAAGGTGGTTACTAGAAAAACATTCGATTTCCTTCCATTCGGTTGTCGTAAATTTAATTTTCCACATTTAGGAGATTTTAGCACATTCAAGTTTCAATGCTATGAAGATTCAAGATGAGTATATTTAACACGGAAAGCACACATTAGAACCTATAAATCACCGAGTAGTTTTAAACTGCTGAATACCGGTAGTCCGACCTGTTTTCAGATGCTAAAGAAAGCAGGTCAGTTTCCCCTAAAGTATTCTGCATTAAAAACGAATGTTTATGTATTTACAGGATATTTGACAGTGGGAGTTACATGCTTTATTTCCTATAGATAGTTAATTTAAGTTAGATATGTCGCCGAATAATGTAAAGAAGTTATGAAAATGGTTTCAAGACTGAACGTGGAAGGAATATGTATATGTGACGGTACTTATGCATTATCGCAAACACTCTGGAAGCAGTTTGGCAAATTTTACGGAAGAAAAGGAACAATTACTTTTATAGTAAAACTTATACATTACATACATACATACATACATTTATACAGTACGCTATTTCATGTGACGTCATTGTATGTCGAAAATGTTTCGCTAATGGCAGTGTTTTAAATAAATAGCTACTGCTGACAACTTTTTTGTTTCAGATTAAGATAACTGTCTCGGTATGTTATTGCAACGTTAATTTTTTTATTGATATTGAGAAAATGTTGTTGTATAAGTTGACTAAATATTCTTTTCGCTGTGTCAATTTAAAACCTTATTTTTAAGAACTTTATTATCAGAAGTCACGTCTGAGAGCACTATTTAAGGCAATAAAATTTAGGCCTACCTTCACAAATATCCTTTGTATGCATTTGCAAGTATTATATTTAAATAATTATTGCAGGACAAGTGACAAAAGGAGTAATTATAATAATTTATGATTGAGAAACTTTTGAAATTTATTTCCGTGTAATCCGAAACAGATATGTGAACGTTTTGTTTATTTGATGGCATAGCAAACTAGAGCTATCTGCCTATGGGGAAGGATGCTTTTGTGAAGGACTGTCTAAGAGAAATTGGCTAGCATACACGTTACAAAATGGGCAGAACCACGAAAGCGTCCATGTAGCCAGCCCATTGTCCGGGATACGAACCCGTAACCGAACTACCTGTGTTCAACAACTTTACCGCTCGGTCACCGAAGGGCGGTATGTGAAAGTATTGCGCATAGTGGATATATTATGCGAACACATGTATGATTTTCTTTTCTTATCGTTGTTAAAAGTGCATTAGTTTACAAAAGCAAATTTTCGGCTTGATTTTGGAAGGCATAATTATTTCTCTTACACTTCAAACAATTAAAAACTTCCGTTTAATAACTTTTATTATGTGGTAAAAGTTAATTAGTTTTAATTAAAGTTTATTTAATTTCCAAAAACTTATTTTGGATATATTTGTTGGATTTAAAGGGTAATAAACACTTCTTAATTATCAGTTGTGCAAAAACCATTTTTAATTTTTTTAGATTGTCCAAGTTTAGAGAAGATAATCATTATTCCTTCCAAAGAAGAAACAGTAGCCAATGGTATTTCACATATCAGAAATAGGTAACCTTTTATTCGTCAGTTTATTTCAGACTATGTTAAAATTTATATTTTGTGCGCATAAAAGCTAAAAATTACCTACTAACCGCTTTATGATTTTCAACAACAAATTTACCGTACTATTTAATCTTCTCTTTTGGCAATTAAATCTTCTAAATCTTTTGCATTCAAAGAAAAAGATGAAACAATAATAAGATTCTTTGACAAATTTATATTAAATTATCTATTGAATGCAACAAAATTGAAATAATAGCCCAATATAACCTATATCACTTTTTGACATTTTTTTATTTAAAAGAGTAATGAATATTCATCTTTTTATTTTTTCCACAGTATTTTTCTGGATGAATTTTTGGAAAGTGGTCGAAATCCAGATGGTAGCGTTCCAGACATTCTATTCGAACAACTGCCCTTTGGCCATCCCGCCTTTTTAACATTTACTTCTGGTACCACTGGCGTTCCGAAAGGAGTAGTGCATTCAGCGGGAGTATGACTAAGTATATTTGGTATTCTACTATGTAATTTTCATACGGTGATACTGTGCTCTCAAACTGGTGGCCCCTGAAAAAATCTTAGATAGCCCATGCATACATTTTTCGTGCATTAATTAGTATTATTTTGAAAAGAATTTGAAGAAAAAGTTAAAGATTTTATCGAATCCAATTAGCATCCTCTTTGTTAAAGACGGTCCGTTTGCAACGCTCTGAAAATCTATAAATGGAGTTAATTAATTTTCACTGTGATATACATCTTATTCCACGATCTGAAGATACAAATTTGCTTTATTTTATTAGTACTTATCAAAAGATAAATATCCCCAGTTACGAATTTTTGCAGTAAGAATAATCGCTTTGTTTGGGAGTACTCATACACATAAACATTTCTTTTCCGTACCTGAAATTAATAATAAAATTATAAATTAATAATAAGTCTGTGAAAAGAAACAGGCTGCCGTTGGGTATCTAGAAATTGGTGTTGAACATACTTTCTAGTAATTTTCGTCTAAGGTTATAAACTTTAGGTAATAGTAACTGAAAGGTGTAATAAAAACAAAGAAGGCTATAATTATTAGCTCATAAAATGCTTACCGTTTTCGGTATGGTTACAGCCGAAAACATCGCGGACGAAAACGTCGCAGAGAAAACAACGCAAGGAGAAAACGTCGTGCTACAAAACATCGTAGGAGAAAACATCGCAAAGAGAAAACATCGCAGTTCTAAAACATCGTGGTACAAAACATCGTCGTCGAAAATAAAGCGTTTCAAAAACTTCGCAGTTTGAAAACATCGTTGTCGAAAATTTCGTGGTAAAAAATAAAGTATCTACAAATCATCGCGTGACGATAACATCGCAGACATGCTTTTTTTCAGGCTTTAATAACTGTAAGTAGATATTCCCATAATAATTTGTGAGCGCAAGATGTAAAGAAGGATAATTTTTACTTTCACATTTTTTTATTAACTAAATTTTTGCGGAAAAAGTAAGAAGGAAACTTAAGCATAGAAAATTAAATGCGACTTATAGATTATACTTTTTATGAAAAATTACAAGTAAAAACTTTATAAAAAATTATTTATTAATGGTCTTTGTTAGTTAACTATGCCGGTTTAAAATTCTATTAAGTGCTATAAGTTGCATTAATTTTCTATGCTTAAGTTTCCTTCTTATTTTCTCAGCAAAAATTTAGTAGCTAATATAAAATATGAAAAACAAATTATCCTTCTTTCTATCTTGCGCTCACAAATTATTATGGGAATATCTATTTACAGTTATTAAAGTCTGAAAAAAAGCATGTCTGCGATGTTATCGTCACGCGATGATTTGTAGATACTTTATTTTTTACCACGATATTTTCGACGACGATGTTTTTAAACTGCGAAGTTTTGGAACCGCTTTATTTTCGACGACGATGTTTTGTACCACGATGTTTTAGAACTGCGATGTTTTCTCTTTGCGATGTTTTCTCCCACGATGTTTTGTAGCACGACGTTTTCGCCTTGCGTTGTTTTCTCTGCGACGTTTTCGTCCGCGATGTTTTTGCCACGATGTTATCGGCGGACACCTTCGGTATACATCATAGAAAAATGTAATAACAGAAAGAGAATAATTTGTTTGTATTTATTTTCAAGTTTTGTCGCTCTTGGGAAATTTTCGTGTATTTCTTTCCAGTTTAAATTAAAATTAAGTTACTTAGTGATTAATTCAATTTATTACAATTATTTGAATAAATGTCAAATTTTTCTCGCATTACCAACCTGTGAATCTGGATGAGTTAGGCAGAAAATAAGTATAAATATTAATTTTTTCTTTGCATCATTTATATATATATATATGTTTCGACAAATATCTATTATTTTTTTTTTTAATTTAGCTAAAAATTCTGTTTTATTAACTCCTTTTTTAAGTTGCGGCTCGTCAAATAATTTCAGATCATACATTTGGCCCTTGAGCAATTTGAGTTTGAGACCACTGCGGTAATCTGTTGCAAATGCAAAAGTGGAATATTTGTGTATAATTTTAACCAATATTAGAACTATTCTTTTTATCTGATCACAAAAGGAAATATATATCGATCCAAACTGCGCCTTTTTAGTGGCTAATTTCCGAGTCAGGCGAAGGAGAAGAATTGTTCGATTACAGATTAGTAGATTTAACCTGCAAAGAAAAATCACTCATCAAAGAACAGCATAAATCTGGATGAGTAAAGGGCTAAAAATAATTTGCGTTCTATTGATTCGTGAATTGGATTAAATGATGATAACACTTGATGAAGAATCAAATCAAAATTTATTCGAACAATTACGACAAACACGTGAAAACAATCGTGATGTGGTAATCTGCACGCTGGGCCGGAATTCCAGAGGTCCGTTGTTCGATTCCCGGCGAAGGCGATTGCTCATTTTTTATCTTGCTTGCTTCCAAAAAATATATAATGTCTCTACAAGGTGACTTCTGAATTAAAGTCTGAATAGAATGTTAAGAGGCATAAATGTTGTGGAACACTTCGTGAAGAAAAGGAAAATCAAACTTTTGCCTCCAGTTCGGAAAAATAATTAAATACTAGTCTTTTATTCAAAAAAATTAATATAAATTTTGGTGCGAAATAACGAACATAAATAAAATTAGATTCCAAGGGAAAGGAAATAGGAACTGAAAGAAACAGTATGGAATATAAAGACCTAAACCTAATATGAATTAGAAGCCAAGAGAATAATATTAATAATATGAAATAATGTAAGGTTTAAAAAAGGATTAACACATTAAAAGAAGGATGAGAAATAAATAAGGAAAAATATAAGGCTTTTGAATAGTGATAGATCAGAAAAATTACTGTTCCCAAAATAAACATTCAAACAAAAGGCAAAGATTTTAGAGGAAAGAAATACTTAAATTTTGAAAGTAAGAAATGATTCATAAGAATAAAGTTTCTACTTTAATTCATTAATTACATGTAATGTCCAAAAATAATTATTTTAGATTCTTAAAAATTGTTATACCCAGAAATGGTTGTTATAATAAATATTATCATATTAAGCAAAGTTTTAATTTTTACATGTATACGAAAGAAAGCATTTTTCCAGAAGCATCTTCAGATGCAACACAAAGTTAAAAATTTTGCTTTAAGAAAATAATTTCATGAATTCTTATTTATCTCCTGCTTATTTATGTTTGGTACATTTTATCAGAAGTACCAAACGTATTATAAAGCAAAAAATTAGGAACAAGTTCTCTCTTTACTGATGTATCTACACACTTCCCTATGTCCACTGATAGATAAAGTTTCTTATCCTCATTGCCAGATAAGCCTCCTACGGCTGATCATGCTTCCTCGAGGGCTTCCTCTCATTTCCCAAGCTCCCGAGCCATAAACTATCATTTTCCCAACTCGCCAACTTGTGTTTCGTTGCATAGTACATTTGTTTAAAGTGGGATAGTTGATTTTAATTATAGTGACAACTGTGATTAAAATGTTTGGCAAAGTTATCAAGAATAATTTTGTTATTGAGAGTATGATTGTTACACGAATTTCGTGTTTAGAATTTCTTCTCGTCGAACTGATGTTGAAACTTCCGCCGCCATGAAAACTTTCTAGCCATTTAAAGCATTCTAAAAGGCTGCGATCTAAATTTATCAATTGTTTCTATTGAATTGTGTTAAATTTTGCAAAACACAGACACCAGTTATTTAAAATTTTATAGATGTTATCGTAACATCTTGGAATTTAAGAATTTTTTTCAGAAATGTATGCACGCAAGACATCGCGAGTACTAAATTGAAAATTTTGGTAATTATTAATTTATTGTTTGATCAAACTATTTAAGATGAAAAAGGCTTAAAAAGAATTCCAATCAGCTGTTGGAGTCGTTTTATTTTAGATCATAAATGAAGATCATTTGAGAACATTTTTAATTCCCGAATGAAGGAAATAAGAAGTTTAACGTCAAAGATGCAACAGCATATCCTTGCAAGCTACAATTCGGCTGACGTTCCTTCTAGAGATAGTTCTGCTGAAGTGTTTCTCAGATCTAGGGAAAATGCCTGCTGTCTGCTTTATTTTGATTACGTAGATGGATTGCATACTTTACTTGATTGCGTAGGTTGGACTGGCCATTCGGAGCGAGTTATTGAACTGTTTCAAAGGCAAGATAATTTTTCTTAACCAACTGCGGGTGAACGGACCTAGCGGGTGAAACAATTGTATCCTTTAGAAGAGACAGACGAGAGAGAGTTTATTTTATCTGAACAAGAAATAATTCAATAGTCATGCTAGTAAAGACATTAATTTTAAGATTCCTAACAGAATACTGAAACTAAATATCGTTGGACAATTGTTACAAGTTATGAGTATTATTTTACATAATTGTGTTAGGTAGATTGTTGTTTAGTGCCTTTGTTAAATACATTGGGTTTTAATTCATGTTCTACCGGAATAAATCAAAAGGTGGAAGAAGATGTCGCGAACAGCTCAACGGTTGTGTAAATGTATTTTTCTCCTGAAGTTACTCTTCATGTTTTGGCAACACAATATTTTTAGTTTATGTTTAGAATACTTAAAAGAAAGGCGCAAACCCTCTACAGTTTTTTACTGTCGTGGACTGTCTCTTTTATCTTTACTGCTCAGGTAGATTGCTTGCTTTTTTTTTTTTTTTTTTTTGATTAATTTTTTTTTCCAGTGTTTACTGGAAGAGCGACTGAATGAAATAAATTCATATGGAATCTCGCAACAAATTTGTTGCTAATTGTTATCTGTTCATCCCTGCTATACAAAGTGATATTTTACGTAAAAAGATTACAATTTCAAAAATATTACTTGTTTCTAAACCATTTTTATTTATTTTTCAGACATTACTACCGCATTTTGAAAACATCGGTTTCGATTACAACTTGAAGAGTGGTGACGCCCTTTTTCATTGGTGTCCGGTAATGTATTTCGCAATATTTATTTTAGTTACTTAACATTTAAATAATAACATTTAAAAAGTAAAAAAGGTTCATGCAACAATCAATAAATAAATTACGTTATAATACTGGCAATACTCAATTATTAAATATAAAAATCTTTATCATTTATTCTTTCAATCGGAACCACAATCTTAAATATGGATGAGTTCTTGCCAGACAAGATATTAAAAACTATGAATTAAACGTAATGTCAGAGCTGTAGCATTTACTAAGTGGAATATTGGAATTAAGGAATTTTGTAAATTTTACGGATTGTAATGCGAATTTGTCATACAAAACATAAAAATTTTTTACTCTCAAGATATGTATCATTGACACACGATACATCTCATAATGTTATGAGAAGTATGCATGAAAAGTACAAAGCTGACGAAAATTGCACAGTTGCAGGAATTATTAAGAAACAACGCTAAAAATAACATGTATAGTAAAAACAAGCTGAGTTTCATTGGAATGACGCAAAAAAGAATGGAGAAAATATGCGGATATTAAACATATCAGTTTGATGAATGCTATTCCTATCCTATAAAGGATGACTACAGTTCATAATCAGAAATATTTCGAAACAATACGATGCAAATTCAAAAGACTGTAGCTGAGAACGTTATTTTACTAATTCTCTTACATGAATCTGAAACGAACCAGTTGTCGCGTAATTAATTACTCAACCTTTAGGTAGCCACAAAGTAAATCTGACATCAAGTGTTATGAAATAACTTTATCTATGCAACTGGCATCACTGTATATGTTTAGAAATAATTTTATTTTTAAAGAATAAATTCGTAATAAAAATTCTAAGGAGAAAGTAAATTAACAACATGTCCATTCTCAACACCATTAGCTACATTCAGGTTTGGTAAGCGAAGTGGCTCTATGGGAGTTCCCGTGGCTTGAGCACATGACTTCTCCATCGCCATGTGTAACGGGAATACAATTTTTTCCCAAAAATGCCTCCATAAAAGCACCTTCCTCACAGAGAAATAGTTTTAACAGTCTCAGCAGCGGCCGAAGCGATAAAAGGCGCTGAATACTAGTAGGTAGGTACGGGCTGGAGACTTGGCTAACAAACTGGCTGCATGGGCGACTTCCTGGTTTTTACTATGTGTAATGTGAATGCGAACCAGTTTCGCTTAAAAAGACCTCGACACGGCATCTCTCTGTTGCCGTGTAGAACAGCAGAGCATGTATTAAATAAATAATTATTTCCAACAGGCTTTGCCATAAACTAATAAGAAAACTGACATATAAATAACACTGGTAAAATAACGGAGGATAGCAAAACGAACATAGACTTATTTTGATACTTTTAAATATAATCGAAATGAGTGCCTATTTAATTTATGAGTTAATATCCTATGTAACAACAGTTAATAATTTCAATTTCTGTAATATAACATGGAATGAACTTCACAATCTTTCGCGTTACGTTAGAGGTAGGGAAGATAATAGTAAGGCTGTATAACGTATTCCCACAGCATTCAATTTAATGGGACGTCAAATATGTTTAGAATGATTTAAAACGAGTTATTTTCTTAGAGCTAAGATTAAGTGCCAGTACACTTGAAGCGCAAAAATTAGCTTCATAAG
This sequence comes from Stegodyphus dumicola, assembly GCF_044657685.1. Classification (NCBI taxonomy): domain Eukaryota; kingdom Metazoa; phylum Arthropoda; class Arachnida; order Araneae; family Eresidae; genus Stegodyphus; species Stegodyphus dumicola. Next base: position 7,469,352 of record NC_140774.1, on the reverse strand, counting down.
TTGCTGATGAGATGAGATGAAAATTCGTTCAGGGATTTTTTTATGTGTTTAGATGATGAAAATATAAATTAAAACAATATTTTATTTTGATAAAATAATAACATAATTAATTTTAAAAATTTGCATAAATAATTTAAAATTTTTCTGAATTCCTCAAAGAAGTCCTTTAAATATTCCATTTTCCAATAAAATCCATGTTTAATCTCAAATATTGCATTGCGTTTAATTTTTTTTTCATTTTATGCTCATAAATGTTAATGTGTCGCATTTATATTACATTAACAAGAATGTAATCAAAGTTCACTCTTTTATGTCCATCAGGTTGGTTGGACACTTTGGGATTCCTTCATTCCATGCCTGGCATTAGGTATAAAGTTAGTTTTATACTGTGGCAGCCCATTTTGGGTAAGAGATGGGATCAACGTATGGGATTTGATTGCCAAATACAAAGTGAATTACAGTGCACTTATACCAAGTATGCTGGATAGATTAGAAAAACTTCAAATTTTACCAAGTAAGTCAATATCGTTACTTTGTAAGTTTTCATTCCTTTATTTCCATAAGTTAATGTACCTTAGCTTTAAGAGAAAATTTATACCTATTCTGTGCACGGCTGTTACAGACATTGAGAAAATGTGCATTCGTTTATGCTTGTGAGGAAATCTGTTTACGAAAACATTTTTGATTGAGCTTTAATTTGTAACGAAGTCAAATTAAATTATGAAATAGTCATTTTATAATAGGCTTGGAGGCATTATGACTTCCAAACTTTGCATGCGATAAATTTGCGTACGATCAGCAGTCGACGACCTCTTTTGTATGTAGATGCCCATTTCTCTCTTATATCTTATGCACAGACATTAATGCTTATGTAGAAAAATGTGCAGTATAAAATCGGAAGTCTCGGCGTTACATCGATAAAGATAGTTGCATATTTTTGAGCTCTCACATTTCTAAATAAAGGCGGAAAGATCGACATTTGAACATCGAATCGTGTATCAGCAGTTGTGGAATTTTATCAAGATTACGGAGATGTCAATTGTATGATGATAACTTACATCGCAGCTCAATGGGAACATTGCTTTCACACGTGTCTATATTCCGCTTTCACATGATATCACATAAGCGCTGATTGAACTAGAATATGTAGTTGCACTTCCGGTTAGTAGAAAAATTATTGCAGGAGACTTCAGTGCCGCAAGTCCTTTTTGGGGGTGTACCGGAAGAAAACAGAAGAGCAGTGCCACTTCTGGACTTTATAACATTCCATGTCCTGGCGATAGTTAATTCAGCTGACAGTCCTCCAACTTTCTGGACCACACGGGCAGAGGGTTGGCTAGATGTTACACTAGCAATTACTACCATTTACCCAAGAACAAACATTTGGAATGTCTTGACTGATTACCCATCATTAAGTGACCACCGCTTTATTAGATTCTATATTGACGTAGAACACCAATACTCAGTTAAAATTAGATGGAAAACAAAATATATAAATTCCCAGAAATTTGTCACCTTAATGCTCCATGTTTCTCATTTAGTTGCAGCCTTTAATAATGCAAGTTGTAAAGAAGAGCTCGATACGGCATACAATATGATAATAGACGCATTGCATATGGTCTGTGATAATAACCATAATACTGTGGTAAATTGAGTACTTAAACATAGAAGTCATTCTCCTTCAAATAAAATTCCATGGGGGAATTCCATGTTAGCTACCGCACGGAGTCGAGTTCGAGCCCTTAGGCACCATTTTCAAGGCTGCCGCGATCCAAACGAAAGAGAGGCACTGCGAATGATGTTCAAAAAAATCCGCACAGCCTATAGCGGCAAATTTCAAAGGCAGGCCAAACTGAAATGTTGGCAGAAATATTGTACGAACGTAAATGAAAAATTTGGTAGACTATTCAAAGTTGCTCGTGACAGGGCCAGTCTAACTATGCCAATCTGGCAGAATGCCAACATTAGTTCACAGATTGTAACACATATACTGGAAAAGATTTTCCAGCAGGATGATCCCCATAAAGACACAACAGTGCAGAAGGAAATACGAGCTAGTATTGAACAATATTGTACTTCGTCCGCGGTTGATTCTGAGCCTCTTCCGACAAGAAAGGAACTGAATGACGTAATCAAAAAGCTCAATCTAAGTAAAGCTCCAGGTCCGGATGGGCTTGATAACGGCATTTTTCAGAGCTTTCTTCTATTTACAGGCGTCCTGACAACTGAAATCCAGACAACCTGGCCCATGAAATTAATAAAATCTCTAAAAATCTCAATCCTGGAATAACCATAACTTGGATCAAAGAGCGCAGTGGCAACTTTGACAACGACATCGCCGAAAATCTAGTAAAAGAAGCCACTCTTTCCCAAGAAGACGATCTGAAACATCAAATTTCTGAAATCTCATCTACAACAAATCCTAAGGAAACATCTAAGCCACGATTGGCAAGAAGAATGGAATAACGTCACAACAGGCCGACGCAGTCACTAGTTCTTCCTAAAAAATCGCATAAATATCAGAAGCTAAGTCCTTCCTAACTTATTATCTCACTGGTCATGGCCCATATCCAGATTATTTTCTTAAAAGGAACCTCTAAAATAGCGAAAGTTGCGTCTGTGCAGTCAAAGGAGGATGTAGACCATTACCTATTCCTCTGCCTCTTATAAGTGACCTGCACATTCGGAAACCCATCTAAAGCCTGGTAATATTTCAACATCACCTATATCCCAGAATCATGAAAATTCACCAAAAGCTCAGTGTTCAAGGCCTGGACCTATACCAAATCACATCTTAGAACCGAAAAAAGAAAACGGAAAGAGCAATGACTAGCTACATCCCAATAACTGATTCCGGAAAACATCAACAATATCCATAGTGAACTCTGGACTAAAAGATTCGAGCTCAGTGGAGTCTTACCTGTAACCAAATATCTTCAAATTATAAGACATTCCAATATATTAACAAAGTCAAATCCCATATGTTTATCTACCAACATAAAAAGGAAAAAATTCCAGTGAAATGATATCATAAATACAAACTGCATTGTATTTAAGTAATCCAATATTGTACTGAGTATACTCAATAATTTGTGTTATATTATGTTACTTTGAAAATTTTTAAGTTATTCTGTTATGTTTAAATGTAACAACTCCGATGTATAACTCCAGCGTCCCTTAAGTCTCAATCACATTATGTTTTCGCTACGAGGGACTGGACGTCAAAAAAGGCAGTTCTCAGGAGACCCGCATATTTCCAGGAACTCCGCGTATCTAATACCATTTTCACTTACTACAAAGATTTGAACGCTAAACAGTAATCGAATATCGCTCAGACTGGGATCACGTGATCCTTCACAAGCAGAACTTTTGTCTGATTGGTTGATCTCTACGCGGGACAGAGCTCCAGCCGAAACATTTTCGGCGAAGATGAAAATCCCGCGTAGCTGGTACATCGTTTCTGTAGCTACGCGGGACTTCGCTTCCAATAGTGCTCTTTTTTCTAAGAATCCTCCCGTCTAAAGCAGTGCTACTAGAGCCTCGTTTCTCAGAAAAGTCCCGTCTAACAGGCACCGTTGCTAGATGTGATAGGACCGCTTTAGGAGAAAACGTATACAGTCAATTCCAGTTTTTCATACTCTAGTTGTTAGGGTACTGGGGCAATACCTCTTCGATTTTGTAGTGAAGTCCCTGATGCCCCATGCACTTTACCCGTTTACCTGTGGAACAGAATTTAGTACTGGACCTTTAAGAACTAAATTGCAGCATATACAAATTTGATTTGGGGGAAAAAAAAAACTAATCAAAATATTTATTTTTCTGTTATTTTTAGTACCAAATCTTTTATTTGCTTTATTACTTCATTTAAGTTTATGCTGCATTACCTTTAATTTAATTTATTATTTATAATATATTTATTATTAGTTTAGCTTAATTTATCTGTACAATTGCTTTTTATTTCAGTCTTAACTTTTATTTTTTAATAATACATATTACACATTCTCGCGCACAGCATTGAGTGTGTATGGGTAGGCATCGCCACGCACGGATAATCCTCTAACCGCATAATCCTCACCTGGGTAACTCCGAATAAGCTGTACTTGATTATGATAATTAAAAAGCTGGGATAATTTGATAATAATAATGCTTAGTATGGCTATTTGTCTACGGGAATTATGATCTAGGAAGAACGACCTTCATCTGTATTACATTTGAAGAAACTAAGAAAAGGTCGGCAGCATTCTACAAGAACACTTTTTGAAAAAAACAGAAACTTCCATAAGAGCGCCCTCGCATTAAAAATGTCTAGCATCCTCATGTACGTCAGTTTCTAATTTGTTAAAAGCATACTAAAAATATTATGTAGGAACACCTTTTTGCCGCGGCACCTCTTTGGAAGTGAAGTTTTACTTTGCTTCTCTGACTAACAAGTAAACGAAACTTCTACTTGGCACTAGGGTGTTTGCATTTTCACGTGAGTTCGTATGTTCAAATTAGGAAATGATCTTCATAAGAGGAGGAGCACCATTACGCCTTTGCATAATGATTTACCTTTTCGAAGACTGTTCATGTATTAACAATAGTTAAAATAATGTGCAATTTTATTTTGAATGTATTTTATAATTAAGCAGGAAATAGTTTTCAATTTTCATATCTTTCTAGGCCCAGGTTCTAATTTAGAATGCCTGAAGGTAGTGCTTGTGGGAGGAAGTCCGGTCAAACTTCAGAATCTCAAGTTCGTCCAGAGAGTAGCTGGAGAGGATACATTCGTCGGCATTGTATATGGTAAAAATGGGTTATTATAATTTGTACCATACAACGCTGCCTTCTCCATCCGACGGGCAATTCTTGTGCTAGCAAATTCGTGACAATGCCAAAAGCATTGTCACGAATGATTATTCTTACTGGAGGCACGATGCTTCTCCGTAACTCTCTTCAGGATTTGATGACAGGAATCATTAAGATTATGTAACCCGAAGCTTTATTTGTCCGTCATTTCATATCCCAGACTTTTGCATTTTATAATAATATCACTTACAGCTGATGTAGGCACATATAGCAAGAACCCATCTATTCTAATGACAGCGTTCAATGATCATATTCAAAATTACTCAGCTTAGTCAACTTACGTATTGTCTTTCTAATGCATAAGTATGATATTCTAATGTTATTTATTACCAGATCTTTTATCTCATTTGATAACTCTAGTTACAGCTAATGGATAACAACTATATCTGCTGTCCACAGAATTCACAGATTGCATCAGTTTCTATTGCACCTTACAGATTTGTAATTAAATAATTCGATACTTCTTTGTTAAAACTACCACTGCAAGCACTTAGTAACATTTAGCAGCATTTAAAATTAATTTGAGGAGAAACTAGAATATAAAACATAATTCATATAATTTTTAAATGTACGACATGCCAAGATGATGCACGATGTTGATTTTGTACACTTCTCCGATGTTTCTTTAGGCGAAAACAGATCACTATGTGGATAAAGAGAACAAAATTAATATTATTACAACGATAAGGTTTCGTTTAAAAAAATCAAACCATCAGCGATTTCCACAAATTGGACATTGCACAAGGCTTCGGCACTTCGCACATTGAACATTATATATATTATATTACATTACGCATTACTGCTAACGTAGGTATACTGTTAGACAAGTTTGCCAATTCTGGCGACTAATCTTCCGGTTTTGGCCAATGACGGAGGTGGCTTGTTTAACAAGAATTTATTAATAATTCTTTCCTTCATTGGCATGGTAAAAGTCTCGCCTTGAGAAATGCAAACGCATTCAAATGGACAATTTTAGTTACCTGTTAAATATGATTAAAATAGTGTATAATACCAAATGATCTCTTTCATCTTAATGAAATTATTTGTATGACAGTTACAGCTAATGGAAAACAACTGATATATTTTAGGAGCCACCGAGACATTCGGATGTTTCAGCGGGGCCGACATGAATTTACCTGTTTACGCTGGAGAAATCCAAGTTCCTGCGCTTGGGATGGATATTCGTGTTGTTGATGATAATGGTAAGCATTTATTCAGCTGGTAAATCTGTCTGTCTCTCTCTATATATAAACATATACACAGTGGTTCACAAAAGTCTTTACACCGCCTTTATTTTCATAACCTTCGATTGTAGCCATATAGGTACTTCCATTAACATATGTGTTTTAATTGATGCAGAGATTTATTATTTTGGTATCCCTTTTAATTTAAACAAACCAATTTTGTAAAAATTAGGAAATCGAATATTTTTATGCTTTCCTCCGGTCGCTATACTTATAGTTAGAAAAATGTTTACACTTGTTATATGAAATGTTTAAAATGTTTCAGTTTAAATGAACAATCAAAACAAAAACATAAAATGTTTCAGTTTAAATGAAACAATCTTAATGAGCAAAGTCGTATGCAAGTAACCTAATCTAACATTTTTTCATCGAAGCCATTTCGTTCGTAACTAATCGTTGTCGACTTCAATTGCATGGTTAAACGACTGTGAGGAAGACATCTTGCTGGAAAAACGATTAAAATCTTGACTAATTATATCGATGACGATTAAAACCATGATGGAAACTTTTCAAAAACACAAAAAAATTTTTTCGGTAAAATCTCAGTTATAATATAACTAGTGCTCTCACTATATGACGTAATAATAAAATGAAAAATTAAATTTTACAATTCATTAAAGGAAAAAAAATTCCAAAATATTACTGTAGCTTTCAAGAATCGAAACTAAAAGTGCTTTTCTTCAAAACATATTTGTGGAAAAATTTGAATTTTCTTATCAGTTTAAAACGGAATAATAAGAATAAACTAACTTTTCCGCAAATATCTTAAAAGTTTCTGCTGATTATATTTCTATTTCCTTTTAAGAACTTAATAAGGACATTTGCTTATTTCCTAAAATAGCATTAATGGATTTCACATGCAATCAATACTTAATAAGCAGATACAGATTGGAGTGTAATGTGTTTTAATACAGAGGAACTCCATTGTCCAGCAGCGTAAAAAATTCTAGATTTATTTTGAAAGAAACGTAAAAATGAAACTCTAACGCATTGTTCACATAAACATAGAAGGATTTTATGTATTTTTTATATTTATAAAGATTATAATTTTTTTCTTAATCCAAAGCTGGTCTTAGCTAACAGATTACTGCACGTTTCCTTTGTCCCTTTAAAGCTATGTATATGATTTGAATGACTTTCAGTTCAATTGTATAGAGGATTTTTAAACTTTTCTTTTTAGGTCAGTCTATAATTGGTGAGAAGGGCGAAATAATATTTACAGTACCATGTCCAAGCTTTCCTATTTATTTGTGGAAGGACGTCAATAATACCCTTATAAAGGAAACATATCTCTCTAAATATCCAGGTAAAGTCACATCTCCGAGTATAATTCAGTTGTTGAAGATTAATAGTTTACCCAACATAGAAAATGACAATTTATGCCTAACAAGCAGAGTTTGAATTTCAAATAATTTGATACACGTCACGTATAATATCAGTTTTCCTTCTTAAAGCGAATTCAGATTTGCTTTTCTTCCAAAAATTTTGATAGGAAATATTCAAGAAAAGCACAACAAGTAAAACTGAATATACTGTAATCGACACTGATCGATGTAGATTTTATTTTAGCAGAAGAGATTTAAAAGATTCAACAGAGCATCAGCGATTTTCTTGAATCATTTAAAGCGCTTGTGTTGTTTATTTTCGCTAGTTTTTTTTTTTTTTTTTTTTTTTGCTATAATGCTTTTTTACTAAAATAAAATTTTTATTAATACTGAGCATTCCTGTATTTAGCATCGAGAAGATAGACAAACCTGAAGTCAAATCATATTCAGCATCTTGCTATATCGCGAAAACTCTGTACTGAATGAATGATCATGGCAGCAAGTCCACTGAAGTCTTAACGAAGATAACGTTTGGTTAAAAGAAAATCATTTACTGAGGTCCAGATTTATGTCCTATAAATGGCTAGCAGTTTTGGGCTATACTGAAACAACAGTGTCTGTCTATCCAGCATAGAAAGAAAAATTGAAGCAAAAATCTAAAGACATCCTGGACAACTGTAACTATTATCTGACAAAAATTATAACCTAAACACATTCCGTAACTGTACTGCCAGCTTCTTATGCGATGAATAATGCAGAACTATTGTTATCATTGTTGCCATTATCATTTAGGGGCATGTGTTACGACCATCATGATACTGCAAATAAAACAGAGATGACTCTGTAAAGATGATGCCATTCGTCTCTGCATTCATATCTTTCAAAATGACGCAGACGCCTCTGATGTGCTTCAGTATTGTGAACCTTGGAAATTTTACCTGATACTGCTCAGGATATTGAACAATACCATGTAAATAGGTATTATTTATTGCTCAACATGCTTTTATTCTTGAGTTGTGGTACTTTAGTTGTACTCGCATGAAATTTCATTCAGCGGTCTGACGGACTACTGGAATTTTCTGCTTTCCATGGATTACATATTTGCGTCGTTGCAATATCATTTTATTCAACAAGAGTACCAATCTCTTGAACTAAAAATCCATAGTCTTGATGTGCCATGATTCTTCGGCTACCCAAGTTGTTGGCACTGCTGTCGTATTCTTAGACGACGCAGTATTTTAGTTTTGTTCACATAAAATGTTAAACTAATTTCACGTTTAGCAATATGCCTGCTTTTTTCTTTCAATATTGTTTTAATGTTATTGCATTATGGTTTTCCCATTGCTGCACAGCCAGATAATCATTTACATGCCTTCCTCTCAAACAGAAAATTATGTTGTGAACAAAAAAACTGAACATGGGTCTTTATTTTTTAGTAATGGCGAAAAATGATTGTAACTACTGGTCAGCACAAGATTTAAAACAATGACTGAGATCTATAACTTACAGCGCTCGTGCAGAAAAAGCGTGGAAAACTCTATAAAACAGTGATAAGTTTTGATAATGCCGCAAAGATATAAATTTATGAACACGGATTTCAAACTTCTCTTTTTCATAGAACTGCTAAAATTCTAAATGATTTATCTATCTTGCACGTGCACGATCTACCTCTCAAGTATACTTCTAAAACAAATGCATTTCTCTCCTGTGAAAGCTGCTTAACTCATTTATTTCTAATAATTTTACCAAGAAAAATTTGTATATTGTAAAATTTTGTTTAATGTTCTTTAGTAGGACAAATGCTCTGGTTAAAATGTAAATTTCTTGTATATTTGCCAACTGTTATCAATCGACTGAAATTGTCTTAATTAATAAGATTTATCGCTTTAATTCATTTCTTAAATTGATATAGTAAGTCTGTGACTAGTTATTCTAAATGCCACTAAATGACTTGAGAAATTAAATAATGATGAATATGCTTAAGTATGTATGTATGTTCCTCACATTGTGGAAAAATAACGGTACATCATGGTGATGATCCATCAAATTTTGAATAACGTAGTCCTTCACCAGGACATGTGCACCTAGAAGCTCGAATTCTGAATTTCGAATTTGCTTTCTAACTTGTTTCATATTTTGTAAAATTTGAATGAATTTTTGATTAACAAATTCAACGGCTTCAAATCGAGCAGTGGCAACACTATCCGAATTAAAACATTTTTTTCTCCAGCGAGCGAGACTGTCCATCGGAAACTCTAAAGATATGTTGTTTTTTAATATTTTGTGGTTTTGCTGTTGAAGGAATTTTATGTTGTTTAAGTGCGAAAAACGCGACATTCAATATATAAAATTAACGCATGAAAATTTAATAAAAAGTAGACAAAAATATTTTTTGTTAGCCATCTTACTAAGAAAACTGAATATTGATATGTTAAACTGAGGAAAAAATACAAAAATGTATGTCAACACTGCATCCGAAGTTCTAAATATATGCATGTTGCTACACAGCTTTTAAAATTTTTGTGATTTTATTGTTAAGCTTTATGTATCGTACGGCAAAAGTTAAGAAGACAAAAATAGGGTTAACACAAATCAGTGCAAGAGCAGACTGGTAGACTGCAAGTTCAACAACAGCAAAAAACCTTGGGCTGCAGTTAAAATCTGAAAACTTTCAGAGTCATTTTATATGCTAATTGATTATTCACATTTTCCAGACAGATAAGCAAAATAAAATTGGATAATAATGCAAAATAATATATTTTTAGAAACAGGCTCCTATAAATTCTTTATTATGTCTAGGAATTTTAAATTAAGTACTTCTTGTCAAAGAATGAGTGTATTGCGTTTTCTTTCAGGTGCCTGGTGTCAGCATGATGAAGGTTGGATAAATCCCGAAACGAAGGGACTGCTCGTGATTGGAAGAAGGTGAATCATATGCTTCTAAAATCGTTTGATGAAACACAAAATTTTGAATTTATTGTTTCGATTTAGAGATCAATTCTATACGGTTTGAGTTCGCCTCATAAACCTAAAGATAATTTTTAGAGCTAAATAAACTGAAGTATTTAACATAAAGTATGTAAGTTATTGTTTTCAAGGAAAGTTATATTTCTCTCAAGGTAATAAATTTTAGTGATATATGTTTCGTTTTAAATATATGTCATCTGAAGACTTTTCAGTTATGTAAATAGTTCGCTCTACATTTGCATGTTTGTTAAAAATTGATTTAAAAGCAATATTTTAGATAAATTCAAGAGTTTTTATTGTAAAACACCCATAAATATTCACTTTAAATTATATTTTACTAATAGATTTCTTATTAAAAAAAAGGAGAAAAAATTTAAAAAAATCTATTAATCTGATAGTACTTGTCATTATTCGTACATTTACTTTATATTAGGTATTGACTTTCTTTCAGTGATGACATTCTGATACAAAATGGAGACCGTTTCGCCCCTACAGACGTTTATTTTGCCAGTGAGTGTTCATTTTTCTAATCAAAGATGATATTTTTTGTTACTATTAACATAAGTTGCAAGATTGAAAAGATAAATTTCAAATAGAAAATGTTTATTTTAGGTACTGTAATGATAATATGCTTCTAAATCATCCTTTCCTGTACAAATCTTAGAGCTGAAAGCGTCTTTATTATTGCTAAAATCAAGTCTTTTAAAGCTGTACCATTTAAATGCTTTTGCGAGTCTCTTCGTATGAAGATAAAAGATCTGGCATTAGTTCCGTAAACTACGACGAAAGAGCATTTTTCAGTAAAACATTTTTCTTTAAAAGAAATATTAAATGATGTCCGAATTCAAATTCCAAATTTCTTGGGATAGAGGCCGCAATAGGCAACGAACTGACTTACCAAGCCACAGAAATTGCAAAGCTAGAAATGAACAGTTATGCATTTTTACCAATCTAAAAAATTCTCTGAAAATGCGTATTAAGACAAATAAATGATTTACATGTTGCAAGAGAGAAAAGGTTTAGGTAAAGTTCCCCCATAAAAAGTTTTCAAAATGTACTAGCAATAGGTTTATTTATTTAATTACGGCAAAGCACACTACGGCTATCTGCCTAAGGGGAGGGATGCCTTCGTGGAGGACTTTCTAAGGGAAACTGGCTCCTATACACGTTACACATGGGGGAAAACCACGAAAAGGCCCATGCAGCCAGCCCGTTCACGGGATTCGAACCTCGGACCGAACTACTAGTGTTCAGCGACATCATTCCGCTCGGCCGCTGGTGTGCCCAGGACTAAGTATGAAACACAAACATCGGGGCAAAGCTTTTTGCGTATCGTGGTAATTGTCAAAATGCTTCCTGTCAGTACCATAATATGTTGTAAGTTGATATATCAACACATCTGCAAGTCGACCTTTACAGGTAAGAGATTACTTGTCACAAAGTTCCTTGCCACGGAATTCCTGTTTTAGTTTCCTCAAATGCGCACCTATTCATTTTTGAATGTGGCTCACACATTCTGCGAAATTGAAACATTATACAGGTTATCCTTTGTAAGGGATAAGAAAGTTTTACAATCTCCATCACCAATATAATTAACGTAACGAACACCATACTTTTCTTCGGATCGCAAAACATACTCAACATACTATTCACTTCCATTTGTGCAGATGAGTCTGAATGATTCTTATTACCTACTTTGTTATGTTCTAGTTTCCATTTCAAATAGCATTCCTTTGAAGATATATTTTTTCCAGTCTCACAACCTTTGCAATAGGAACTTGAAACGTAAAGATCAATAACTTTACCCGTTTCACCACCAGTAACGGACGTTACACCAAAACGTGAAGAATGTCCTCTAGTTTTTCATGCGCCATCTCCTCTAACGATCAAACCTGAAGAACCAGTCATTTTTATTTCTTCGCCAACTGCTATCTTCATACTATTTTCTGCAATATTATGTGTAGCAGCATGCATATGACTTACAATTTTGTGGTATGATTTCTGTGTTACAGCTGGTGGTAGATCCATAATTCCACAAAATGTTCTGGATTCTGTCAACCCTTTTCCAATACACTTCATTGCTAAAGTAAATCTTCTGTTTAAATCAGAAACATTTTGTTTTTCACCTACAAGTTTAGAATTTCTTATAGATGTTATTACTCCACAAGAGCAGCATGAAATATTTATTTTTATGGTTAAACCGTATAATACTTCAGAAGTAATACTATTTTATTATGGCAAATATGACAGCATAAGTATTCTTCTAATGCAGAAAATAATAAACTTTTATCATCAATTTTTGCATACCCTTCAAATTCACTGTCACCAGATACGACTAAATGATCTAGAAGTTTTTTTGCTGATGCAGAGACATTCGCACCTTCATCATTACTTCTTGTGTACTGATTTCCAAAAAAAAATTATTCCTTTTCCTTTTCTTCGGTCTTTGACCTGAAGCCCTTTTCGGTTGATCTTTACATTACGGTAACTTGGCGTTTTTTGGCGAAAATTTGGCGACCAACTCCCTCTATTTTTTTTTCCCGCCGCCATTTTGTCTTCACGAAGTAAAGACATGTTTCTTTTCTTTTTATCTACTGAACACTTCTTCCAACAATCTACTAGCCGAATTACACTTATGCTAGAAATTTTATCTAACAAAACTGCTTAATCATGACAAATATTCACTGCAAAATTGGGAAAAAGTGCACAATACCATACTCCTTACGCGTTTCTCAAAATAACACATACACATAAACCATGTACACGCCGACTTATTTTTACTTAAAAAAACATCCCAGAATTGCACAAAAATGGCATTGCGCACACTCTTCACTATATCCATGTACACTGCTTTTTTCTCATAAATTAGAAAAATTTCACGAAAATACATGACAATTTTCTCAATCTTTAAACCCGGTAAAAAGAACACATATGAAATTACCTGATCGCGAAAAAGTATTTACCCTTTACAAATATGAACATTTCCACATATAAAATAAATAAAATATCCAAAAACTTTTACCTCTAAATCATCTATTACATTATACACGTCACCAACGAATTCATACCGCAAGCATTACAAATACTTAGTATCAAATATTTAAATTATTTCCATGCACGTTTATTTCAACTTAAACGAATACCAAATTCCTACAAACATAAAATTCACAAAATAACTATCATTTCATTAAAATATAATTAAATTCAAAAACACTACTTAAAATATAAATGAGCACATACATTAAATTAATAAAAATTACCTTACAATCCTAATTACTTTAAACTAAATCATTGCTAATAACAATTTTCCCAATAATACCAAATTCCTTTCCACCTTACTTTTAGAACAATGCATAAAAATAATATCCTCAAATAATTAAAAATACTAACTTACCTAATCTTCTTCAGAATCTTGATTACGTGGCGGATACACTTTTCTAATTCATTCAATAAAATTATTGAAATATTTTTTCTGCGAATTTTTCCTCCATACTTCCTCCGCTAAATAAAAAGCAAACTTCTCTTTATCACAATGCCTAAATACCCATTTCGAATTCACTTTACTTAGGGTCATGAGATCCAAAAATTACACAACACTGTTTCACACAACACAGAATAAAGCTAAATACAAAATTTCCACATTTTTTCCCGATTTCCCCCCTTTTCCGATTAAAGAACCGTAATTCGTCCATTAATATCACATGACATATCCCATGATCTCTCATTTCCCTCACGCAAAATAATGCGTAATCGGAACTGAGTACTGCTCACATTATTACCAAAGTCCCAGGTTTGGTAATAATGTTTGGTAATAACCTTTATCGCCTCCAAAATGTCGCCAAACTACCAGTTACCATATTGTAAAGATCAACCCTCTTTTCATATTATTAATCATTTTTAAATTTCAAAACAACTATCTTTACATAAGCGTTTACTCAGTAAAACAAGCTTGATATGAAAGACCGAAGTAGAAACTCTCAAACGACGTCAGATTCAACGTGGAAATAGAAATTATCATGTTAACAAACTACCAGCAGCGAAGTTGAGTAGTTGCCATCCGTATTACCCTACACGAAAAGGAAATTAAAAAAAAAGAAAGAAACAGTATTAAATATTTCTGTGTATAATAATAAAAATATGAGCTCGTATACAGCGTAAGCAAAATGTAAACAACCACTATATCTGTCCCTTTAAACGAGCGTCACTGGTTTACTATTCGATATAAGCTTTCATAACTTAAGAAATAATGCGAATTTTAGAACGCGGTTTATTGAATTTTGTTCAGAAATGTTCATATATTTATAAAATGTAAAAATCTGAAAATCGATTTTTTGAAGATTTAAAGGTTCTGTGCCCCCTTTAGATCATATTATTAGACAGAATTAAAAACTTTGAATTTTGAGTAACCAGTACTAGGCAGCTATATTTTGATATGAAATAGATTATAGATTTGAGAGGCTATGCGTTTATTTTTCCCTACACTTTACATATTTTATTGATGTCATTCCCTATTAGGATAAAATTTCGTATTCTGGTTGTTTCAAATCTGAAACTCACTGTGAAATCAAGTAATACTGAGCAGTAAAGCAATTGATTTAATAACATAGTAATTAAATATAAAATTATAATTTCTGAGACCTATTGGTTATTCATATTTTATGGCACCATAGATCACAGACAGAAGAAAATTATTATACAAATCATGATACATTGTATTTACCTGAAACATATCAGCATGTATTCCACATGGCTATCGTTTCTTCTGAATCAATTTAAATACTTAATTAAGAATTCAAATATTTCTTTAATGGCGGGCACTTGCCTATGCCGCCATAGGCCACATTCTAAAGGCCAGATTTCCATAAGTACCACTCCTAAAGGCCAGATCGGTGGTCTCATTATAATAGAGGCATCTAATAGGTGGGCCACTATTGCCTCCTATGAAGGGACGGACAAATTTTACATCCATGCCTTCTCCGGAATTCGAAACCGGGCCTTCGGTATCGCAGTCAGGCTTCTCTAACCACTATACCGTCTGGGTGACAGAATTTAAATATCATATATAGAACTAAGAAAATATGTAGCATATTTGAGATTACAAGTGGATCCATGCAAGGTTAACAAGGTTAACGCTTAGAAGTAAGATTTTAGTGCAAATATTCAGGGAAAATGGCTATATAAATCCATCTGTGTATCGCAAAAAATTCAAATAATTAATTACCGTATTTATTTATACTTATCAGACTAGCTAAAGGTAACTTCCATTACATCTTCAGCTTCCATCTGGAAAATAAGGATGAAAGAATTTATACAATGGCTGGGCACTCGTGGTGTCAAAAATTTCTCTTTCTTAATTCTTCTGCCTTAACGATATTTGTATTATTTGTGCTTTAGTAACAATCTGGCGAGTTTTGCTTCAGTTCTATGTTATGGTTGAACTCCGAAGGAATAAAAATGTTTATTTTACACAGTCAGATAAACTTTAATTTTTACGATTAAAATAGAATTTTTCATTTTTGCTGTACAGTGAAAGATGTGAGTTCGAAAAAAAGAAAGAAAGAAAAATAAGATTGCGTATTCTATGAGTTTTAAAATAAAAATAGTCACTTTTTTTGCGCAATGAATGGATGGAACTGAAGTTGATATTACATATAAGAACACAATAATGTTAAAGGGAAAATGGAGAAGATGACTTACACCCAAACTTCCGTTTAGCAGAGTGAGATTGCTGAGAATTGCTAGAAAATTCTGAGTTGTATATCTTGTATATACGAAGAAATTTGATTAATGTACAGTAATGTCAAATAATTTTTTTTAAAGAAATTTCAATATTCTAAATAATTTTGAACTTGTGTATAAACCAGCCCACAAGATTCAATCATTAAATACTTGTTTGTTTGTTAATGCTTGTATACTGAAATATACAGTAGTTAATACATAATTCTGTGCAACATGTTTTCATTTCAGATTTTTTAAGATTACATTACGCCAAATAATTTTACTGAAATTATTCAACCATTAAATTTTAACGGTACTAGTGTACTCACTAGTACTACTGATTTCAGATTATACTTATGTATACTGATTTCAGATTGCGTAAGTTTATATAGTTCTACATTTCTTAAGACGCTATTGAAATGCTAGGTTAATTTTTAAATCATTTTTGATATCCTACGGATTTCACAATTTGGGAATTGCCAATGACGAAAGGTTTGCAATAGAATTTTGGGTAAAGTTCAGAATCACCCACTGCTTCACGCGTTTTTAAGAATTGCACATACTCGGTATCCCATGTACACATCGATCTATTTTCACTTAAAAAATCCCAGAATTGCACAAAAATGGCACTGCGCACACCCTTGACTTTATCTATGTACACATCGATCTATTTTCACTTAAAAACTAAAAGAAAATTGACAAAAATGCAATTGTTTTTACCCTGTAAAAAGCGGCAAACAAATAAGTGGGCGATTCTGCACTTTAACCGATAATTTTTTTCAAAGAAAATGTGTCATTCATTATAGAAAGTTATGTTTGAACAACCAACGAGATGAAATTATGCTTTAGCGATAACTCGGTAGCGAAATAGCAACGCAGGCATCCATTCAGTTACGTTTAGCAATTTTTATATAAATTATAATAATGATTTGAAATAGTTATTTACTCTTATGCTTCCATTCAGTCATCTTTAGCCTTTTTTTATATATAAATTATAGTAATAAAAGGGTATTATATGAAATTAACCTTTCATCTAAATTAAAACATCAATCTTAGATAGCTATTTACTATTATACTTCCTTGCTTGCGTTAGGGTTGCCGCAATTATTTTTGGCAGCACTGGCATCAACAATAGTTTGGCGATTTTTTACGGCCCTCAAAACCGAATAGTACCATTTTAACTTTGATATGTAGTATTTAATATTAACTGTAACTCTTATATGTCAAGATAGCAAGTGAATCAATATTTGCATGCCTATTCCTTTTACCTTAACGAACAGTTGGTTACATTGTGATTATTTATTTACAGTCCACGGAATGGAAGAGATCATGGACTATATATGTGTAAACCAGAGTAGGGAAGATGGTGAATGTAGAGCTGTCCTCTTTGTCAAGTTAAAGCCCGGTTACAGCTTCACTCCTGAGCTCAGGAAAAACATAGCCCAAATCATCGAAAAGGAATTGTGGGAAGACTGCGTACTACAGGTCATATTAGAAGTTCCAGATATTCCTGTAAGTGACAATTGAAAGGAAAAGCTCATGTCCAGATAAAGCTCTGTAATTGAAACTTACTTCGTTACAAAGAGTTCGAAAACTGTTCCAAAACAGGTGTCCAGAAAACAAATGATCTTCATCTTTTCAATTGAATTCTTTCCTGTGAAATTTTAACTGAAAAATTTACTTTCAGAATTTTACTATTTGTAATTTTTTGAAACTAGTGCATGATTATGGAAACATTTGGCTTAATTTGAAAGTATACATTAGTCATTATTTTACATACTTCTGACAGATGCAAAATTTGCTTTTTTTTCCTGACTTAAACAAACTATATATTCAAAATATATATTCAAAAAATATTTTAAACTTTCTTTCATTTTCTGTATATTCTTCTTGCTTCATCTATGCGATAACTTTCGAAGTCGTCCAGTTGCCTATAAAGCCTTCAATAATATCATAACGGCATTATTGTTTTTACTACCAGAGAATGGCAACGCCGAGATGGAGAAAGGTAAACTGTATATTCACAAAGCCTACAGACCATTTCTTCTACGGTCTGCTCTCATTGGATGGAAACATCTGCTTGTCGGTCATATTTGCAATGGCGAGTTATCGCCCTGTAGGCGTGGTAATTAACGTCAAACAAACATTGTACGCTTTCAATACAGCAAGGAGAAACAACTTTTATTTCATTCGATAATTTTTTATTTTATGAATGAAAGCTAAGGGGAATTGTGTGGAATATATTTTAAATAACCTACTGATCTTATTAATAGTTTATTTGTATTTGAATTTAAACTGTTAAAAGTGCGATAATTGTTTTGCAAGAAAAAGTATTTAAAATCAATACAAGCAATTAATTCAATAAATATTTAAGGGCGTCGGATACCTATTCTTTTAACCTAAATTATGAGAAAGTATAACTAAAATTATATTTTATTCTATTATGAGCTATTTCTATTGAAACGCTTTTCGGGATCTTGGATCATAATCTTGCTATTGGTACCTGCTACGAAGAGTACAAACTAGTAGATAAAAATAAAAAAAAATTAGCATTAACAAAAATAGAGAAAATGAAGGTGCTAAATTTTTAACACCGCACCCGAAGGCGAAAAGACCAATAATGACAAAGTCATTCAATAAAGTGAGGATAAAAACAAATTCGTCCAGGGCAGAGTTCGTAAAAGTTCGCGAGCAGGGATAGAACCGGCAATCTAGAAGTCCGAAAGATTTTTCCATCCTCGTTACTGTTGAGCTGCGGTTTCGCCGTTGGTTTTCGCCCACTCTTCGGTATACAAGGCTGATATACAAATAGTATAGGCGATGAAGCAAAAGTCGCCAAGTATATGATTTTGTAACCCTAGGTTTCCAGTTTTAACCAATCGGAGCAAACAGTAGAAGAAACGGTCTGTAGGCTTTGTGAATATGCAGGTAAACAGTCCGCAATCGTTAACGCTTTTGTAGGATGCTGGTTACGCAGTCAAACGCCGGTTATGACCGAAGTTAACACTCTTTGGCCTTAAATATTCATTCGTTTGCATGCTTGGTATGAAGGTTTTTGCATAAAAATTTCGAGATGATTTAATTATTTTTTAAAGGTACTTCTTTCTTTCTGCAAAAAAGCATATTACGAATTCGAAAATTCCTTTGAAATATGTACAAACTGTTGCAACAATTGGGAGCTATCAAATAACAAACTCTGTTCTCATTATTGACAAGAAATTATAGAAGGCTAGTTAGTTAATGCTATAACTCTGTGGTATGTATTGACTTATGAAATGAATATTAATTTGAACATGAATTTCAGTTTGACATTTTTCATGATTGTGCGCACACTTCATGAACAAAATTTCAACATTCCTTCATTGATTTTTAAATTTATTTTTCTATCTTTTCAGTACAATGTAAATAACAAGCGACTAGAAGGTGTTGTTCGAAAGATTATAGCAACCAATCAGATTCCTCAAGTGAATAATATGAGAAATCCTGAATGCCTGAAGTACTTTTGTGGCAGACCGGAGCTACGCAACTGGGATTGACATCTGATGGTCTAGAATGATATCAATGAAAGCGTTGTGCTTTTTTATATATCACAATATCATTGTGGTATTTCGCAGCATCATTAATTCTAGCGGGTTTTAATACATCCCGCTAGTATTGTATATGTATCATTCTTACAAACTGCTATATAAACAATATTTGCTAATAAATTTACTGAAAATCTTTTATTTGTTGCAGCACAATTCTTTCTATAAAGCTTTAGTAGTTCACTTTGCATATTAAATAAAGGCAACGATTGCATTTTTTTAAGTCTAAATTGCATTTTCAGAAAATCTAATCGAATAATTGAACAATTTATTTAAAGCCAACTATATTTTACGAAGGGAATTTACAAATTTAAATAATTAAACCGATTCTGGAAAAAACTAAAGCTTTTTTCCCTACGCATAGTTCGTTAGAGTACACAATAAAGCTACAGTTTCGGAGATTTGTTTTTAATTCAGCATCATGTATTACTTTTCCATTTAAAAGTGTGATAATTATTTAAAACTTCTCCATTCGACAATGATGGTCATCTATGTAGATAAATACGAACGTTTTTTAAATATCGCAAATATTATCGTCATTCATACCATTTTAATTTTAGCTCTTCTAATCTTATGCGGATTACATTTTAACACTTCCATTGATTGAATTACAGTACCAGTTATTCTTTCAAGCATAATTAAGCTTTTTCTTAATTGAAATTTTTTAAATGTTTGTGCTCAAATTAAATGTTATTCGGTTATAATCAGGAAACAAAAATAAAATAAACATAATTCACAACTATTAAGTACAGTTTTTATGTGAAAGATACTATGAATTTTAATAAAAAATATTTCAAGCAACAACACACCGCAAATGTTTAGAAAACCGGATTTAGGGGACGTTATTTTCATCGATTACACAGAGAAGTGTCTTCTCGGAAGACCTACTGAGGAAAAAATTGCTCAGATTCACATTACACAGGAAACCACAAAATTTAACTATCTGTTCAGTCCATTCAACTAGGTTCGACCAATCCGAGTTGAACTACCAGTGCTCAGCGGTCTTTAAACAATCGTAGTTTCATCTGATAAGTTATTTGAAAAATGTATATTTCAAAAATTGCGTATTAGTAGTAGTCTGAGTAACTTACCTCTATAATTACAACACTGTAATTTTTATGTAAACATTTGACAGTTGACGAATTGGCTGGATTTAATATCTTCACTACTTTTCTTGGATAAATGAGTACCTCATTTTTCAAAACTCAAAAGTATGTGCTTGTAAAAAGATAAATAATGAAAGCTATTGCTTTTTCTACAATAAAATCCAGCAGTGTCTAAATTAAGTATGAGCTCGTACTGAAAAGACAAATTATGATTTCAAAATAATGAAAATTATTAATTTCAGTCTACAAAATGTTTCTATGTAAAACGTATTCTGACAATCAAGGACAGAAAAATCAACAACTATTTCGTACCTTTCAGAGTTCAAACTTTTATCATTCCTTTCAAAAAATATTCGTGTCATATCTATTGAGCCGTTTAAATCTATTGTTCGAGCTGCTTCTAATTTCAGCGTTTAATGGAAAGAAAAAATCTCTAAATATTATAAATGTGCCAGTAAGCCTCCATTTCTCTAGCGAATGGAATAATATTTTAAATTAAAATGACCAACAAATTTACCTGTATCCTGTCCAACGTTCAACCGTTGACTTCAGTTTTCAAATATCTGTCTCAAATATATTTTTGGTATGATAATATTAATATTAACTCCTCTAGCGCACGAACAGAACTGTTCTGACTGCTCAATGCAGATATTAACACATCGAGCGCACAAAGAAAACGAAATTTTATTTTACTTTTCCAAGATATTTTTCAAATTGTTTTTGATTACTGTAATTTTCTGAAACATTACATGTAAGCGTAAACATTAATCAGACGATAGATTAACATAAAAATGTCGATTTAATTTCATTTTCATATTCATATTTTTTAATATAATCTTTTTTATATTTGTAATCTCAACTGGTGTCGAGGTTTACAAACATGTTTTAGTTGATCAAAATGGTAACCCCCCCCCCGAAAAAAAAAAAAAAAAAAAAAAACAGATGAACCAAAGCATTTAAAATAAAATATATTATTGAAGTCCTTTTTTCGTGTCTTTCGTTTTACTAAAAAGAATGTATGTCATTATTATTTTTGGAATAACACCAGCGACAGCAACACGTCCACTCCACAGCCAATACTTTTTCTCTTCGTCTTTCTGAACTATAATAACCAAGATACAGACGTCACTGCTAATGCTAGGAATAAAGAACTAAAGTAACAATAAATAAAAACTCAAGTGCACAAGTTTATAACATCCTGTGGATCGTAATACTGGAATCTTAAAATTCACAGTTCAAATATATATAAAAATAAAATCTTACTTGCTTTCTAAAATAAAAGTTTTTAACTTCGGATTTTATTTAAAAAAGTGTTTACAGGTCGTTATCATCTACAGCTTCAAAATAAAGAATAATAAACTTAATCATGTTTGGTGTTTTTCATTGTCTTCAGCTCTGCAACTAGTATTTTTGTGTGTTAACGATTCATAAAAATTTTGTTACAAAACATGCTCAAGATGGGTACCGCGTATGCTGACAGAAGACCACAAACGGCAACGAGTTGACTGTTCCTGTGAATTTCTTCGCCCGGTACGCAGATGAAAAGTACATTTTCTTGGACTCGACTGTCACAGGTGTCATGGATATTTCACTTTACACCTGCGACCAAACAACAGTGACGGCATCCCTCTTTGCCCAGGCCGCAAAAATTCAAACAAATACATTCTGCAAATGAAGTCATGGCAACTGTGTTTTGTACCGTAAGGGGGTATCGTTAATCAACTTTCAGCCTACTGGGACCACAATAAACGCTGAAAGGTGACAGGTACTGAGAAACATTCCTCCTGAAGAAATTCAGAAAAACAATTCAGAACCAGAGATCAGGAATTTTGAGCAAGGTGTAAGCATTCTCCTCGACAACACCCGCCCTCACTTCGCCCGTCGAACAACGCTCTTCTGCAAAATTTTCGTTGGAACGTTATTACCGACCCACCGTATAGTTCAGGCTTGTCATCCAGCGACTACCAACTTTTCCTAGGTTGGAGAAGCATTTGTCTGGAAGGCGGTTATGCACCGACAACGAAGTGAGAAGCGAGGTTCGTCGTTTCCTGAAGGATATGGCCACGGGTTGGTACGACACAGGCATTGCAAAACTGCTACAGAGTCTACAAAAATGCATCGACCGACAAACTAAATGGATGTTTATCTATCTAAAAGTATAAAAGTCTTTATTTTTGGGATTGCTGTCGTATTTGTATTAAGACTGAAAGAATATATAGAAAGGTAGATTTTAGAACTTCTATAAAACTGATATTTTAAATTAAAAAATGACAAAATATGAATATTTTTGTAACTGAAAGTATATATCTGTTATCATTAAATGTCAGGTAAGTGTGGAATTGGTGCATATATTTGTAAAGTAAATTTTCTAACCACTATTCAGCTGTTTTAATTTAATTTATCGTAAAATGCCAGTAACCTTAATTTGCGGATTAGTTGGAGGAATGTTCGTGGTTATTATTAATTTTAATTCAAGACATGCGAGAAAAAAAATTATTCAACAGCTATGGAGAAAAATACTCTTGTTGGAGGTTAACAAAGTTCAATCTGTGTAAAACATCGGTTACAGCATATTTGTAACTAAGTCGTTTATCCTTGGCGCAATTCTTTTATTTAGTATATCTTTATGAAATTTGCAAACGAAGGTACGCAATTTCATTAACTAATTAAAGCTCATTAAATATCTTAATACTTGAATATTTGCATAATTTTGCTATAAAAAGTATAATTTGTTTTCTTAAAATTCTTAAAATTCAATTGAGAACATAAAACCTAGGATGAATCAAATAAAATTTCAACTTATTTTTTACCCGTATTTACAGAAAGTTAAGCATTTTTCAAAGGCTAATTTGTGCAGCTATTAAATAGGAAAAGAAGCATCAGGGATATTATCTTATGAGCACCAGATGCATAATTTATTAAGTTACTCTTATTAAAAATTTGGTTTATATAATTAGATTGCTTTTGAGGATCAAATTCCATCAGAAATTTGTTTCCTTTGCATTGGTTACATGTATATAAGAATATGGGAACTAATTGGGCTTGTGTGTATATGGTACAAATGTACAGGAGAAAGTAGATATCATGAAAAATTCATTTTTGAAATATTCATTAAGAATGAGTACTATGAAAAAGATAATTTTGTTTTCAAATTTTGGAAGGATTTTTGCTACTTCATTCTTCTTCTTGCAAAATGCAAATTTCAACAGATACGTTGTTGAAGAATACGCATCGGCTAGCAAAATGCATTAATATAGATATTAGAGACTGTATGATACTGTGTTTATTTATATATAGTAAGGGCCTAGTTTAATAACTGCTGGATCACAACATGGTTTCTGGTTCCATACTTTCAAAATATTAGATACGTGTTAGCAAATATTATATTATAATAATTAATGATTATGCTGCACATACATTTATTGTATAATATATTCCATGTTATTACATCATCACATCTTTAGCGAATCAGCTAATAAATTTGCTCAAATATCAAATTTTAAGTAGGACCATTAAGAGCAACATTTATGCTTTTATAATAGATGACAATAACATTAATTAACCATCAAGACATTAATTAGATTGTTACATTTGTGTAAAACGAAAACAGTTATTAAACCGATAGATTTTACTCTATGCATAAGTAAGTAACAATCATTTAAACATATTATGAGTTACACCTCTTATAAATATTTTTAAGAGACATAATAACATATATAAATAATTGGGTACGTATATTTCTTTTATGTCGCTGAAGTTAAATTACGCAACGTTTTAGTTGGAAAGATAAATCAAATCTGTAATGAACCAGGAATGCGAAGTTAGCAAAGAATCTGAGCAGTCCTACTACTCGCAGTGTAGTTACGATTGCTGAATTCCAGGCTCTCTCTCTTTCAAATACTCTAACCAGACTCGATCCCAGGCGAACGGGCAGGCTATATGGATGTTTTTCATGGTTTACCCTATGAGTAAGAAAAAAGTAATTTAAAATGATATTTTGTATTCGAGCTAAAATTAAAAATAAAATACCTATCAATCAAGATAGATAACAAAGAAGTCAAAGAAGGCTAATGTATGTACAGTAAAAGGAAAGAAGGAAAGAATCTAAGAATGTGAAATTAGCAAAGAATCTAAGGAGCCCCCCCCTTTCGCATGGTGTTCAACTCTAACCAGGCGGGATCCCAGGAGAAAGGGCAGACTATATGGGCGTAGGAAAGAAGAATTTTAAAATACACTGGTGTGCAAAAATTAAGGACGAGACGTTTTTTTCTATATAACTTTGTACAAAAGCTTTACAAATCAACACATTGAATACCGTAAGATCCCCAATACGTAAGGACATGAGTAATGTAAGCAACACTTACTAAAAGAGAAATCAGAAGGATAAAAAGAAGCTTTATTGAAAAAGTAGCATGGAGCGCAATGCGACTGAAGGCCGAAACATCCCTGTGATGGGTGTCCAGCAAGAATCATCCGGTCTTTAATAGGGGATATAATCTTCCCAGACTGCTAGACAGGTTTCACAGCGTCTGCCCATGCTGAGAATAAGGGTGTCAATGAGTTGTTGAGGCATTGCTGCCCATTCGTCTTGCAGCGCCAATCGAAGCTCCGGAATCGTTACTGGTGGCAAGGTACGAGCGAGCTGCCAAGCGTCTGCCTAGAAAATCCCATTCATGCTCGATGGGATTGAGATCCGGAGATCGTGCCGGCCAGTCCATACGTTCAATATCCTCATTCTCTAAGAGCTGTTCGGCAGCTACTGTGCGATGACATGGTGCATTGTCGTCCATGAAAAGGAACTGCGGACCCATAGCGCCTCTAAAAAGACGCACATATGGAAGAAGAATCTCGTTACAATAACGGGTCCCGTTGACTGAACCTGCGTCGAAGATGTGAAGCTCTGTACGACTACCAAGCATGATGCCTCCCTAAACGAGAACACCGCCACCTCCATACCTGTCCCTTTCAATGATGTTCGAGGGATGATTGCGGCTTCCCCGCTCTCTCCAGATGAGTATGCGATGAGAATCGCTACTCAGACTGAATCTGCTCTCATCTGTAAAGAGTACTCGTCCCCATTCATTATCTCTCCAATTCCGGTGTTCCCGGCACCACAGAGAACGCCTTCTCCGATGGGCAGGCGTTAGAGGTACACACCGTACAGGGCGTCGTGCAAACACACCACCACCGTGCAGTCTTCTGGCCACGGTAAAACGCGATATCGGTCGTCCAGTCGCCTGTGTCGTGTGTCTAGCGATTTCTCCAGCTGTCTGCCGCCTGTTTCTTCTGGCCTGTAAGGCAATATACCGGTCATCTGCGGGTGTGGTTCCTCGTGGACGACCACTACTAAACCCCCGGATAGCTGTTCCTGTAATTTGAAATTGTCTCCAAAGTCGTGAAACGATGCTGTGAGCAATTCCGAACTCTGCAGCCACACTTGTCACACTGCGGTCTTCCTCCAACTTTCCAATGATTCGACCTCGGGTAAAAGCATCCAGATGTCGTCTAAGAGATTGATTATTCGCCATTTCTCGCTGAGGCAGCAACTCGGTGTGAATTTAACTGCTATACGGCGTGCAATCTCTTTGCCAGAAATACTGATCTTACACCGACAACATGCTTTATACTACTCAGAAACTCCCCCATTACGTATACCTGCATATCTGCGCATGTGCTACCGTACATCACCTGACTTAATCTCCTGATTGGTCTTTCTGTCCGCTCTGCCTCTTCCTTCAGCTGATATGCTAATTTTTCGACTTCGTCCTTAATTTTTGCACACTAGTGTAATATTCCGTACTGGGGTTAATAATTAGAATTTGATTCGAGAACAAAATTCTTCTATAAAAACCTACTCATTAGGAATTTTGTTCATAAACTGCATTCGTTTTCAAACCCAAATCATACTCATTTTTCTCATCCATGATAAAAATATTTAACGTGTGGCATTGTATTCTGTATTCCATTTATTTCTTCGTATTTGTTTGTAAAATCTCAATACAAAAGCAAACAAAAGAAGAATTATTTAAGCGAAGAGAAAGGGTATTCTGCATTTGTTATTGTGGCATAAATAGGAAAAAAAAATTATCTGAACATAAATAAAATAAAATTAAAGAAAAAAATTTTTTTAAAAAAACGAAATTCCTATATGTATGAAAAAGGGGGGTTTTATCGCATTGTCCTGTGATAAACTGAAAATGTGGACATTTGGAGAAGCCAGTTCGCAGAGATCTTGAACAAACATTTTAAAGACTAACATTAAATGCGAACTGTTTTTATCAATGAACATATCTGTAATTTTAGTTTTTAGCATTTTGATAGAATTTAGACAATATAAATGCCATATGTAATAAAATGAAGTCAATGATTTTTATGTGGTCAAATTCTTCCGTGATGGAATTTATTTTCTACTGATATACTTGACGTCCTTGAAAACGCAGACTTTTCTTTCTGGATGTTTCATCGCAATTGTTCTTATTTATATCAGTTGCTATCAGTATCATCGTTGTTTTGGTTAAACAGTCTTTGTTAACGTAACGTATCCAACTTGATAGTTTTATCTGATATTGCTGCTGTTTGATCCCAAAACACTGAAATGAGTTAAACGCATTGTTTCTCCGATTAATACTTTTGTCACTTTGCCGGAAAGGAGACCATGGAGAAAGGTGAGTAAAACTCATTTAAAATGATATAGATAGATTTGTGCGCAGTGGTAATCGATGAAAAGAAATAGAAAGGGAATAAAAGGCACAGATTATTGCGGGAAATGTTTTTTTTTTTTGTTATTATTCATTCTGTGTTTTATTAAGTTCCCTGCAAAGACTTTATTTCTGTCGTCTCACGTCATGATAATACAGAAACATACTTTAAAAGAGATATGTGGTTCTAAATAATCTTTCATTAGTAAGTCCCTCCCCATTCTCTAATGAATCGAATAAGCGTACTTATGGATCTCGCTACGACGTGAATTCTATGGGAATGAGAAGGGGAGAATTAAAAACAAAAGATAAATCCAACTTTAAAGTTTTATGTATAATTTGAAATTTGGTAGTAAGATTAAACAAAAATTAAACAAAATTAAATAATAAATAAATAACATTAAATAAAGATTAAGCGAATGTGGATCAGTTATTTTACTATTTTATTTTAGAACATAAACTTTGCGCAACAATGAGCAGCATAGTTAACACAATAAGTCAGGTCATAAAATTAGATAAATCGTCTGAAATCTCGCTGTTTGTACTAGCGTCTAAGAGCTTCGGATAAAGTTAGTGAGTAAAATATCTCAAATTTATTAATACATATGAAATTCAGGTAAATTATGGACATTATTAGTTTTTCGAAACAGAAATTTTGAAAACGTAGTTGTGCCCTCGCCGGGATTCGAAACACACTTCCATTTATTAATCGGATGTGATAATCACTTGCACTATGTAATCATTCCTTGATTCTGCCAAACTTAAGCAGAGTTGTGGAGAAGTACGAGACCCAGTCGGTGAGGAAGTATCGTCTATAATTGTTCCGTTCGGTAGCAATGGGCATAATAATAAGCGATAAAAGTGAGAAATCACCGGCATTCTCATCAGGATTCTAACCGCAGATCTGTCAGCTGCTTTAAGCAGTATAACGGTTTGTGATGCTAATGGTTGTATCGTTGGGTTTGAGCTCAAACCACGGAGAACGCTTAGATATTTTATGTATGTAGTGTCTGTGTTGCATTTAAATTGTGGACTAGCCGAAATTTCTCTGGAGAGGTATGTTGGTAGGATAAAGAGAAGTGGGAGAGTTTCATATCCGACCCCAAGGGCAGGGGAGATTTTATATTTGAATTCGATTTAACACTTGGCTCCTAGACAGTTGAAAAATTTCTCAGAAAGTTTTAATAAAATAATAGAATAGCATTCTGGAGAATACATCTAAGCCGTTTATTTCATTTAATATTATATATATATATATATATATATATCAGTGTGATCCAATATAAGATCGATGAGAATAAGATACGCATCGGCAAATAAAACTCGTTACTAACAGAATATGCACTTATTTTAGATAATTTTGAATCATTTTAAATTGAAAATCGTCCTCAGTTCACCCGCATTCATATACGCATGCATCAATATTTATGCACTCGCAGATTTATCGAAAAGTATCGAAAGAAATTAAACAGATATCCTGAGTCTTGACTGTCAATACATCGTCTTTCTCAAAGAACCTCTACTTGGTGTGAGATAAAGATAAAATAAAATATTTTAAGTGCTGTCACTGCGAAAATTACAGAAAACATATGTGTGAGCGTCTTCCATTAAATTTAAAATCACGATGGATTCAAAAGCAGATTTATACATTTTTTGTTATTTCACCTATACTCGTACTGGTCGGAATTATTTTCGGGTAGTTTGCGCTTAATCTATTTACTTTAAATGTATTACCACGAATGTATTTAAGACACTTGCGTGTTGTTGACTAATTATGTATTACATATCTCAAGTAAAATTAATTTCATTACTAAAATTATTATCGAATGCAAAATTAAGCAAACAACTTTGTTTTGATCCATATTTTAGCTTCTGAAACATTCACAAAGCGTTTTCCTCTGAGAAATTGAATTTGCTTGAAGAGCTTTCATGTTTACATTTTGTAAACATGCACATTATTTGAATGCAGCTCTTCTCAACGCTTTCAGTACTTTTAATAGCTTAACTTCCCCCTTTTTGTGTGTGTATGCCGAACGGCGGACGACCACTGGTAATCACTGAACACTACGACCAACGTTGAAAATCCAGCAAATGGGCTTCCTGCTGGAGAGTTTCATGGTTTTCTCTATACGTAATGGTGGCCGAGTGCCAAAGTCGCTGAGCAAAGGCATGGCCTGGGTTAGATTCTAGGCAAACGGACTGGCTACGTAGGCGTTTTTGTTATTTTCCCCATGTGTAACGTGTATACGAGGCAGCTTCCCTTAGAAAGTTCTCTTTCAAGGCATCCCTTCCCTTAAGCATATAGCTCTGGCGTGATTTTTCATAATTAAATAAATCAAACAAAATCCTAGTATATCTGTACCTCATCCAGTGTTACCACAAATTTTCATTTGCCAGCAGCTAGGTGTTGGTATTTAATTTTCAACAACAACAATTTTTTGCTTTTTCTTTCCGAAATATTCTTTGGCAAAATCAGATAAACTTACGTTTAAAATTTTTTTTAAATTTCAAATGAAATTTTTTTAAACTTCAAAGAATGATTTTACAGACAGGGCCAAAAGAGATTCCTTTACGAAGCAATGGATTTTTGATTCTGCGAAATTTCTTTCAGGATCAGAGACTTCATTCTTTGATATTTACCTACGTTCGAATAGTCTTAGGATGAGGTTTTGCAGCCATTATTTCATTTTGACTTCAGTTAGACACTTTTCCATTTCAAATTTAATACACTAAAAATAACTTCCTCTGAAATGCAATAAATTTTGGTACCGCTTTACAATTTGCTGATGTGAATATTTTCCCGGGGAAAGTGCATTAATGTAAACTTCGAGCCATATATTAATTTTAGGAGCCATCTCCAAAATAATTCTCTTTCCCTGTATTCCACTCAAAACAAAAATGTAGCAGACGATTAATACTGAAAACGCCAAATTTTTATCTTAAAATACTAAAGGGAAAATTATGCTTATACAGGAAGAAATACCTTTTGTAGTAGGTGATATAACTTACAAAAACCATTGTCAGAGAGTACAAACTTTTGATCTCCCTCATCGTACGTAATATATTTATGAGTTGCAATAATGTCCTGAATATTCAGAACAATTTTCATGTAGGTGTAATATAAATTATAACATAATTAAATAAAAAATCTAATTTTTCATAATGAGATATAAGTATACATTATTAAACAGTATACGTTTATTACTTTGAAATCGCACAATTTGTTAAGCAACTATAGTCGCAATTTAAAAGGTTAAATTATTTCATTGTGTATGCCAGTTCTTTGAAAGCTGACTAGTTTTTAGGCTGCTGGATGATTGGATGATAAATGCTATGGTAGTATAACATAATGCAACGTAACGGAACGTGACTAAACTTAAAAAATTCAAATATATGCTTTCCTAGCATAAAAATGTAAATGTTTATCAAAATGTAATGTATTGTCATCTTTATCAATATACAAAGCATTGTGATATCCTATTTTGTTTAATTTCTCACCATAATATTTTAGTAATAATAATTTTTATGCTTATTTCTTATAGAAAACCATCCAAAACAAATGAGATCTCGACCACCTATTTTGTGGAACAAGAAAGTGCCAGATACAGAACTTGAAAAATTTAAGAAAATCGTTGAAAAGAAGTACAATCTACATTTTGGTAAGATATATGCGAATAAAGAAAATGTAAAAAACTGACATTGGTAACTGCAGAATATCTACACGCTGTTTAAAGAGTGCAATCTTAAAACAATTTTCATTTCTTACGTATGTCTGGCAGTTTGAATATTTTTTAATTAGAAAGAGTTACGAGATTTTGATTATTTATACTTCAAAATACCTGAAATATTATTTTCACAAAAAGTCAAAAATCGCATTTTTGGTTTTCTCTCTAATACGTAAAAGAAAAAGGAGGACGAAAATGCTTATTTATTTAACTTAACTATAATATAAAATGCAAATATTTCCGATCTAATGTAACTGTAATATAAAATGCAAACATTTTTCATGTAATGTTGCTATAATATAAAATTCAAAAATAAAGTATAGTCATCCAAGCAATGTGGGGTGAAACTAAAAGAATTTAATGTTTTCAATGCTTAGGCGTTTTATACAATGGTAATGTTTTTCCAAAACCCAGCTTTCAAGTTTCCGCGTTCTTCATTTTTCTTCGATAAAACCTTTGATTATCACTTGTGTCACAGATTGCATTTCATCAGGCAATTCTTCGGTAGGTACAATGGAACCTCGATTATCCAAGGTAACTGTGACCGTTATCACCAAAGATAATCAGAAGCTCCCTAAGTCATTCCAGGTTTTATTTTGACGAGATTTTTTGAAACTGGGTTATCATTTTTAGAATCTCTTTTATCAATGAACGGGAAGATTTTACTAACAAATAATCTATACTAAATTTAACCTTCCAGCGGGCGCGCCTTCTGCACCAACAAGAAAGGTCGCGCGTATTTATTAGATACGCTATTATAAAAAATAAATTTTCCAGAGCAAAAATATTAAAATTAGCTTGTAAATAGTTAAATGTTAATAAGTACAATTGAGTTAAACAATATTAACTCTTAATTAAGGAAAATAAAATAAGTATAAAGGAAAAAAACAATATAAAAACAATACTTATCAAACTAACTTGAAAGTAAAACAAAATTAAACTGCGAATATTTCAATTGAACTTTTATATTTTTAATTAGTAAGTGAAAAAACACATTAAATATTACAAAACAAATCAATTTCATAGTCACTTCATTGCATCGGTGCAGTCTGAACAAATATGTTTACAGTGCTCTAGACAAATGAATTTTAAACAAATCTCACAGATGAACCTCGTAATTCCAGTATGCTTGTCATTTTGGCAGGGTTTGCATCTTTTTTTCCCTGAAGTCATTTCTTCAACAACAGCTAATTCTGCTTTTCGTTTCAACAATTTAAATTTCAGCTCACTTTGAAGAGAGTTAGGGATTCTTCTTTCAACGTTTTCCTTCACAAGAGCATTTGTTAGCTTTCGCAGATATTATCTTCTAAGTAATTTTTCACTATTATTCGTTGAATGAATTATGTAGCTGTTGATTGCTGCTATATTCAGCATAGGGAAGAAAACTACAAGAGTCCATACCTCCTTTGGTACGATTGTAAAATGTGATAATCTCAGGCTTTTTTTGGTCTTGGGTATTTTCATCTATTGCTACGTCATCATGAAGATTTGAAATCAATATGACGTTTCTATAACGTTTGGGTACATAGGAGAGAAGTGTCATATTTTTTCTTAATCCAAAAAGACTCGTATTGGGTTCCCGAGTTTTCGCCAGCTTGAACTGATCCGGAATTTGAGGTTTATTGTTTTTCAAAGTACCTACAAATGACAATTTTTTTTCATCTATTTCTCGTACTAACTCAAAACTTGAAAACCAGTTGTCTGTGGTTACATTTCTTCCAGTGTTATCAATAGGTTCTGTCAACCTTTTTACAACATCTTGTGGTTTGTTGCTTACGTAAAAAGACAATCTGGCTGCGCTCCAGCATAAATGTCCATATTGTATGTGTAAACCATACGAGCGTCTACCATGGCATAAATTTTTATGCCATATTTGTTCGGTTTTTTTGGGAATGTATTGAATGACACCATCTCAAAATCCTTCTAGTTTCTCATCGGTTGTGACAATAGCACTTCTGGCAATTAGAGACAAACTTTTCAAAAATGTTTCTTATTGGAGCCAAGCGGTCGACTTCTCTTCGTTCTGCTCTTGTGTTTATGTCATCATACCGTAAAGCTCTTAGTAAAAACAAAACACTCTTCAAGTTCATTACTACTTTAAATTCCTCCATTCTCCACAGTTCCTCAAGATTCCAGAACTCTGTTACCATGATAAATACCAGCTAAGTAAAGTAAGCCAAAAAAAGCTTATTTCTGCCCATTCGTTTCTATACTGTCCCTTATACGAGAATAATTAGACTTCACAGAAGAAATAAACTTATTCGTATCTTCAGCGATGATTTCTATCAAACTATCAGTAAAGAGGCATTTCGATATATCCAAAATATCTGTTAGATATTTAGCTTCACCGATAACTCCAGAAATATGAACACATATGTTACGAGGCGCTCGTTTAGTTTTCTTTTTATGCCATGTCCAAGAATCGATGACTTTTCTGTTTTATGAACTATATACATTTCGGAAGAATTATCATCATTATTTCCCTCTTCAGAATTGCCCTCTGCACTTATCTCCGATTCTAAATCACCTTTTTTTTGAAATTCGCTCTTCTTCATCTGTAATGCTTTCATCTAAAATAATGTCCTCATCGTCATCCCTGTCACATAAAGGCATATTTCTTATAATCTCAAGATCCTTCGGATCATTCATGTCGAGTATTTTACTTTTATTCGCCATAACTGAAAAGAAAAGAACAAAAATATGGTCGCGCGTATGTGACGCATACAGTGCTTCTATTTTATCATGAAAAGAAATTATGCACACAAATTATACAAAATTATAAGATTTAGATGCAAAAGAATAAAGATTTTCTATAATAAAAAAGGAAATTAGATATAGCAAAAACTTACTTCAACGGTCGCGCGTATTTCTGGAATACAAATAGTAAATCTGCAGACTCGCGTTAACCCCTCGAAATCCAGCAGACGACTGAAAGAAGGGCGAACGAAGAGGAGAGAATAGCCAAGAACACGCGGTCATAGCGCCTTCTGGTCTACGAAAAAAATGCGAAATTAAAATCTAGTGTATGTCACACATACGCGCTCCCGCTGGAAGGTTAATTTTGTGATAAAAATGTGAAAATTGGAATACACAACTTGTATCAAAATGTATGCAAACTTTGAAATTTTCAAATTTCTTACATGCATTTTAAATAAGATAATTTTATTTTGATGATGTATGGTAACACTTTTGTGACAGTTCTATAATTCTATCAGCTGTAGTAGGGCCGTTCTCTGTTTTTCCACATAAACTAAATTAGGTGATGCAATGAACCAGGCGAATTCTCGTACAGGCGTGAATAAATACCAGCAGAGGAGAAAGGTGAAAGTAACCCCTTATTAAATTCAAAAATAGTTAACAGAAAGGCACGATCTTGGTGCCTTACAACAGTACCGTCAAACTTGCGGTGTGATGATAATCCGAAATTGCCAAGAAGCTTACTAGCGTAACAGCGAAACAACAACAAAACGTGTGCTGGCTAGCGAAAACATGCTCTGAATAAACTCAGAGATTCACCCTTTTAAATACAACTTTAAATTTACATCCTGGTGAGAAAATATGAGGAGAAGTTGAGAAGTTTAGTAAAAGTATCAAACTTATAGCAAATTTGTTATGCAAAATAATCGAAACCCTACACAGCTACTTCACGATACTGCCGCTTTTTGATAAATAAGAGATCCGACATCGTTGCATTTAGTTGCAAGTTTAGCTCAATGCTTTAGGACCTATTATTCACCAAGTGGTGAAATAGCTGAAAACTGGTAGTTCGAGCCGGGTTTAAATCTTGGCAAACGGGCTAACTAAATGGTTAAATGCATGGAAGGTTTCATGGTTATTCTCATATGTGATGTTTATGTTATCCAATTTCTTTAGAGACTTCTACGAAAGTGCCATTCCCTTTAGGTACAGTGTTCTCATATGCCTTGCGATAGTGCAAAATAAATCAAGATTTTTATCATTGCCTAATTTTTACATTTTTTTATTTTATCGTCATTCTGAGCATTACTGCAAATTTTATTTTTCTCCAGGTTTACAATGATGGACAAAAATGAAAGCGCAACTGGCATTTTTTCAAAAAATGGGGAAAACATTTTTCAAATCATTACTTTTATGAAACATATATTATTTATGTTTTTTTAAGATATTATAAAGTTAACGACAAAATATTAAACTAAAATTAAAATTAATAGATTTGCAAACATAAACAGAACATTTCAATTCATCAGAATGAAGGACAAAAGTGAAAACTTAATGTTGAAATTATCAGAATAAAATGCAGTCAATACTTTGTGGTAAATCCTTTGTTTTTCATAACTGCCTTGAGTTTATTTGTCATGGAGTTCATCAACTACTTCCTTGTTAAGAAGAATCTTTTTCCATTCATCTACGAGAAGCTCTTTCACACTCACTATATCGTGGTTCTTTACTCCGTTGTCAAGTTATTTTTATAAATATTCGATGGGAATTAAGTCAGTGGATTGAGCTGGACGATTGAGAATGTGGGCGTATGATAGAGCAACCACAGGCGGACAATATACAATACTGCATGCCGGGTGTTATTTCCTGTTGCCAGGAGAATGTATTGCATAAATGAAGCTTACGGCCGCTTTGGTGAAGATTATGTTCAAAGATATTCAATTAGGCAATGCTCTGTCAATGTGTCATCAATGAACTCAATGTTGCAGAAAGCTATACTCAACACGCAGCCTCAAACGCGTACACTTTTGCTCCCATGTTTTTACTGTTATTTGAATATGCTTTTCTTGTAGATCAATTTTCGGTTGTATTCAAACTATATCCTTTCCATTGCAACGAATAAACAAGATCTGCTTTCATTGGAAAACAATACAATCGACCATTACCTTTATTTAAATGCTCTCTTGGAAAACAAGCATGTTCTTCTTCGATTAGTTTTTCTAATTTGTGGTTTTATCCTGGCTATCCTATATTTGTAACAGGTCCGATAAAGAAACCGGGTATTGATTTTTTGTTAAATTTCTTTGTTAAAATCTTTGAGTGTTGTCGCGTTAGCATATGAAGAACGTTTTGGTTTCACACACAATGCTGATAGATTTTCGCTCAACTCTACGGGTCAACTTTTTTTTGTGTTGTCAATTTTTGATCCGTTTACCACACTGTCAGACGATCTGAAACTTGTTATCACAGTTCTGACTTTGTACCAATTCCTAAACACTGTTTCACCAATTTCTGTCAGTGATTTAATCTTACTATATAAGCAAATAATTATTTTCTTTAATAAATCGTAATTCCTATACGCTTACCAGCCATTTTAAATTTTGCACCAACTAAGCAGAAATAGTCAAGTCTGCTTCAGATAAAAACAAAACTGTTACCTGTCTCAGAGCACTCAGATTGGTGTCTACAGAATGACACAATAAAACTTAATTTGCAAAAAACTCAACACCGCGCTTTCACTTTCATCCTTCATTTTGATGGGTTAAAAATGTTTCGTTTACTTTTGCAAACTTATTCACTTAACTTTGATTTGACATTTTGTGGTTGTAGTTGTAATGTTCTAAAGCTTATATAAATAATATATGTTTTGGTAAAAGTAATGCTTTTAAATAGGTTTCCCGTTTTACAAGAAAATGCAAAAAATATCTTCCCTTACATATTTTATGCCGCGAATTACTTTTTCATCTCTCACAATTTGAAAATTTTTAACCTTTCCGAATCGTCATAATTTTATCCTCCGAAACAAGTCTACGAATTACCTATGAGTTAAAGTTGCTTTCATTTTTAACACATGAAGGCCAATTTGTTACATCAATGAACAATAGGAAGGATATTAAACGACCCATGACACATAGCAGGGTCAAAATCACGGAAATCTGCCGAATATAAATGATATTTGTTTTGTTCTTTCTAACATTACTGCATTTTACTGAAATGTTTCTTTACATAGATTGCTGGCTCGGTTAGCAGAAGCCTCGGTTGATAGAAACACGATCAATAGATATTCTACTAGGTAAATCATACACTGTCAAAATTAACCAAATTTATGGCTCAATAAATTTGCGTGAGAAGATATGGTTCTCTTAGACAATAAATATATTTTATTCTTCCCGGTGATTAGCACAGCCACCATATATTTGGGCACTATTTCGAATTGTGAAAAAGGCATGAATTTTGTAAATGTATAGTTTTTACGGTACCAAGAAACTTCAAATCCGTCAAACCGAAAGTCGCTTCAGGAATTGAGTTTTACCAAGTCTTATTCTTCCCTATAAAGTGCCAAGGATTTGCTCCACAGTAGACTCTCTCTTTTTTTTAGGTAGGATGAATTCGAAAACTTAACCTGGCGTATGGTCAATTCGAAAAAATTAACAACATACAATAATAAGCAATGTAACAAGTTGGATGGAAATTAAATTGGGATATAATGGTGTTAAATTTGGCTACGATGGATTATGGACTTGATCTAGCTTATGGTCAATCACAGCAAAAATAACAACATACATTAGTGAGCATTTTAACAGATACAATGGTAATAAATTTGGTTAGGATGACTCCGCGGACATGATGTAGATTATGGTCAATCAGAATAAAAGTAACAACGTATATTAATGAGTATGGGAACAAGCTAGACGGCAGCGAAACCGTTATAAAAGTTTAGATGATTTTAAATTTGTATTCTTACACATAAATAAAACTATAATCTTCTCAATATTTCACCATCT
Organism: Stegodyphus dumicola; assembly: GCF_044657685.1. Lineage (NCBI taxonomy): Eukaryota > Metazoa > Arthropoda > Arachnida > Araneae > Eresidae > Stegodyphus > Stegodyphus dumicola. Next base: position 7,431,436 of record NC_140774.1, on the reverse strand, counting down.
GAGCTTTTAATTCTGTTAAATCATATTAGATCTTCTAACATTCTATAGTATTAACTAAAATTCTTATTACTGAATTATCTGTATTGTTCTTCATTGTAAAGGTTATTTAATTCTTTCTTTTAACCGCAGAGTAACGATTTTACTCCATGTTATTAAGTACAGTAATAAATTATGGGTTATATTACAGATTCTTATTGGGATCTCCATAAATGGTCTGTAGAAAATTACGCCAGTTTGTGGGAAGAAATATGGAATTACTTCGGCGTTGTGGTATCCAAAACTTATGACAAGGTATTGATATGTTTCCTACGTTACGTGCATATTTAATCATTTATCTCTTAAAAATAAACCATTGAATGATTTTATGCTAACAACCGTTTACCTTTAAGCAGTTATAATTACTTTCAGATAATTATATTGCGCTTTACACATTTTATTTCCTTTCAAAGGTTATGCATAAAATCAACACATTTTTTCCTGTGGTTTTGACAACTAATAGAAGAAAGGATAATTTTACCGACTACGGATACGGTATATTACGATATATTATGAAAGGCACGCAACATGCGTTTTTTATAATTCATCCTATTTCAATTCCTTTCCATATATGAAATTGGTTTTAGAGAGTAATGTAACACAGAAACATTTTGAAACTTAAGAAAAGTAAACTTAATCATAATTTTAATATATTTTAAATGTCCTCTTTGTGAATTTTTCATTAGTGCAGCAAAGTGATTTTTAATTTTATTTTTATTGCGTGCAATTACGCAAATTTATGATCAATATCACTAATTGAAAGCGCAAGGATATAGAGAAAGATTAAAATAAATCTCTGAAAAAAATGTGTTATCGGATATAACTCTGTATCATATATTGCTTTTGAAGCATTTTTACCAGTCGTAATGTTCTAACTTACTTTTATTACACATTCCTTAATTACAGTTAGCCAATTATAATAAAAACGTAATTAAAAAACAAAAATTCTATAAAGCTACCTGTCAAACGCACGTTTCCCCTTCCTCTTCAAAGGCATAAATATTGTTATTTTCATTTTAGGTTGTGGTTAAAACTGGTGATGGATTTCTGGATTACGATTGGTTCCCAGGCGCAAAGCTTAATTTTGCTGAAAATCTCATGCGGATAAGAGATGACAGAATTGCAATCATTTGTGTCGGTAATTTGACTAATAATTTGCATTATATGATTAATATAACAAGTGATAAGAAATAGTTTTCAGTATGTAATTTCAATGAAAATTGCATTATAAAGAATGTGTTGAATTTTTGACGGTAAAAGTCTTCCCATTTAGGATCACGAATACATGATGATGAGAAATTATAAGGAAAGCGAAATGAATAAACATTCCATCATTACTTATTTTAAATCTTTCATTTTTTTTTACTTTCTCTTATGATAAAATGTTTTGAAACATTTCTCAAAAAATGAAATAGACCTTTTCTCGGAAACTTTTGCTTTATTCAAAATTCCCCAAGGATAATAAAACCATTCTTTAGTGCTTTTTCAATTATGCATATCTGTTTTCGTTAATTTTCTGCTTTTCTTACATCTATAGGTTGTGTTTAGAACTGTTTATGACGGTTTTTTATAATTTAAATCCGCATATTTTTGCCTATTAATTTCTCTTCTTCATTATTAGAGGTCTATATATTTTGAAATGCAAATATATATATATTTTATTTCGCTATTTTTTAAAGTTATCTTTTATTATTATACACTGGCTTTTGTTTATTATGGTTTACCGTCTTTCAGAGCATTTGAATCTGTTTCCAAGCTGTTATGAAATAGGTTATGTAACTATTAATATACGGAAAGAATTTTGATTAAAGTTGTGGAACAGTTCTCTGTTTTCTCGTTCCAAATGTTAAAAAATATTACAAATATATCATTTTAAATATTAATTTTATTCTTGTAACCTGAATATTCCGTTACAGGTTTTGTAGATACTGCAAAAATCTGAATTTATAATGCTATCCGCAGCAGAAGTTCCGATTTTTAAACTTCCGAAAGAATGTGAAGTTTTCTTCTTTAATAAAAAATATACTTCTCTTATCAAGCAAACAGTTTAAACTAACAATGAAAATTTGATTTTCAGTTTTTGTTTGTTGAGTTCTGTTTATCTCTGCTTCAATTCCAAGTTCACGATATGTAGATTTTGCTATATTTCTAAAATAAAATGTTCTTTGATTGAGTTTTATTAAATGAATTTTGGAAGACCTAGAATTCAAGGAAAAGGCTGTTGTACAAAGGTGTTTAAGAGACACATGTCCTTAACCTTGGCCTTTTTTGGAGTAGGTCAATATCATTTGAACGAAATTACTATATTACAAACAATTTAGTGTCAGCTAAAATTTCTAGAAGAATCTCTTGCAAACAAAATACGTTATCTTATCGAACTGACAACGTATATTTGATAAGAATTTTCCTGGTTCGTTTAAGGTGTATTTCATACTCCTCTATGTTATTGCGCAACAAGTGTATCAGCATGAATTCCGGTAGTTGCAACAGATAATATTCTGTTACCAGCTTAACAATTTCTCTGGAAAAAAAAAACAAACAAACATAAAATTAAAAAACTGAAAGACAAGTGTTATTGGAATAATGAAATTCTGTATGGTTTGTAAACCTGCTTCTCTTCCCTTTATATTCGCAAATAAAATTTAGATATATAGAAGGCCATTTCAACCATTTAAACAAATAACTTTAAAGAAATTTATATTACGTAACATAGATCAGTATTGATCTTCTAAAATGCAAGAGTAATATCTTTTAAACTAATGCCGGCAACAAATGCAGATTAATATCTCTCAATAAATCAAAATAAATTTTTGAACAATATACAGTTTATTTGAAATTTTTATGAACTTTAGAAGCCAATAAAGACACAAGTGGACAATAAATTCAGATACTGCCGAATATAGCTACCCAGTTAACCGTTGTCCTCTTAAATGCTCACTGAAGGGACGAAAAATATACTTAATCGAAGACAATATTCAAGAAACAGCCAAAATACCTCCCAAATACAACATTAACAGGAAAACATCGTAGCCTAAAGGAATTCTACTACCGTACCAAAGAGTATAGAATTGCAAAGGATTTGACGAACAACACTGGGAATTCTGTTTTGATGTTTTTGACTGTATTTCTGTTTTGATGCTTTTGATTGTATTTCTGTTTTAATCTTTTAACTGTATTTTTGTTTGTATGTGCGTGCTGCGTTAACCATGAGACCGATTATTATCGGCCAGGGGGGTTGCAGCACAGTCGTATATTACATTGCAACATTAACAGCCTCTTTCCAGTAGTGCGAGGAAGATCCATTTGCCAAACATTATTCTAAATACCGTAATATTATATCTGGAACGCTAAAACAAAGTCCTCTGCAGGAGGAAGCTAGGAGTATAAGCACTAAGGCACACCGACGTAGGGTACAATTCACGCCACTAATCGTGTCTATAATCTTCATTCCACCAAACCCACAGAAACAAAATTCATCGCCATTTTGTTTGTCTATTTCATCTGTTGTGATAAGCATATTGTAAATAATTACAGACGTGGTCTACAAAAAATATAGCATCTCTTAATTGAAGATTTAGCTCTTAGCTAAGAGCCGATTTTGAACCTTCTCACATATTTCTCTAGCGTTTAAACTCTCAGAAACATTTTTAATAACAAATATAACATGTATGCATAAGCTGAAAAATTTCGGCTATATGAAATTTTTCGTCACACCCTATACTAGTTTGAGTTGTCGCTTATGTTCTTTTATTCTGCAGTTTTCTCTCCATTATTTTCCGAATGGATGCTGAAGATGAATTGGTACTTACTTTCAGTTTGCATAAAGTCCATAAAAACGTTTTTAAGAGAAATTCACATTAATGATATTGGTCAAGTTTTAAGGTATGTCTCCCTAGCGTGCCTTCGTGGTGTAGTGGTTCTGCACACTGGACCGGTATTCCAGAGGTCCGTGGTTCGATTCCCGGCGAAGGCGATTGCTCATTTTGCATCTTTCCTGCTTCTAATTAATCCTAATGTCTCTAAAGTGGCGCTCGAACTAAAAGGGTGTTGGATGATGATTTTCCTCACCCAGGATTTGGTGATTGTGTCCCCTAAAACCCCCAGTCGCCTTTTTAAAAAAGGGGAGCATATAAGATATTTCTCCCGCCTTCCAGCGTGCCTTCGTGGTGTAGTGGTTCTGTACGCTGGACCGGTATTCCAGAGGTCCCTGGTTCGATTCCCGGCAAAGGGCAATTGATCATTTTTCATCATGCCTGCTTTCAATTAATCCTAATGTCTCTATAAAATTTGCTTGCAAACATTGTTGTTTATTACCATTTATCACATATTTTCCTCATATCTAATCATGCTTGGTCTTCCGTTATTAACAGTACATTCTTTTCGTTTTTAATACCCATTTAACTTAAGTAACTAAATGAAATTTCTTTTCAGATTAAACTGCTTGGAAATGCGTATAAATTTTAGTATTTATGTTTCTGTTAATTTTATAAGGATTACAAATATTTCTTGCATGTGTTTAATTGCTTTCCCGCTACTATTTATATTTTTCAAACTGTAGTTCTGTAGCTTGACTGTAGTTCAATCTGCAGAATATGAAGGGAGACTTATTATAGTTTAAAAGAAAATAAAGCAACCTTTGTTCTACACTGAGAGTAAAAACTTACATTTCATTTTTGCGTACCAGCAAGAAGAAAAGGAATGCATTAAGCTGCCGAGATACAGAAAGCTTCAGAATCAAAGGTCACATTCTTGGGAAAATGTATTTAGAGATTTTATTTCAATGCTTTTACATATATTTTACAAGTTGCTTAAATTCTTATGAATTTGTTAAAAAGAATAAACAATATTGTTATTATCGTTCGGATCCAATAAATTATCAAATTATAAGTTTTACATTTTCAATTTTGAATATTGCTATTTTTATCACAATTATTGATCTTTGCTTTTTTCAGATGAGACTGGTTTTGAAGAGACAGTCACGTACGCTCAAATGTTTGAAGAGGCCAAGCTGTATACTGCAGCGTTCAAAAATCTTGGCTTACAGAAAGGCGACACACTTGCTTGTAAGTAAGAATAAAATGTAAAGCAAAAGTTAAGGAGTATATCAACGACGGGACATGGCCCATAAATGAGCTATTTATTTCGTTTCGGCTTTCGGAATCGTTCGTATGTGCAGGGGTTAGAGACACTGACCATTATATTTTTGACAGTCCAGAAACTAGTCCTTATCATCACAGCATTCCACAACTGAAAACAAACATGTATGTGCAAATAATTATCTCCTGCAACACGTACACGCTCAATACGTATCCAGAAATGCACTGAAATAGCTCTTAGAATCTCCAATTGGCTAAATAACTAAATGGAATTCTGCTGTAGCTAAGGGTAGTAAAAGGAAATATGATGAAATTGAAAAATTGCATAATATGCATATTTTTTCAAGATACACTAAAACCCGGCTTAACTCTGTTTCGTTTAGCGCTGTTTCGATTTAACGCTCTTTTATTTGAATTGTGCGAATTTCCGAAATTGCATGCAGCGTTACGCTTCCCGATTTTCGAAGCACTTTATCTGTGTTTCTTCTTTTCTGCGGTGTTATACGAATGTATTTTTATCGTTTCCAACATTTGTTGACGTTATTGTAAGTATAAATTTATATAATATAATCATTGCTATAGTGAAAAATATTATGATTTTTAGTTTTTATCATGGGCGATAATAAAGAACACGAAAATAAAGCAACAAGAAAAAGCATTTCATTAGAAACTAAAATGCAAGTGATTAGAAGATTAGATACTGGTGAACGTCATTCTCAAATTAGTGCTGCATTGAATTTGGCAACTTCAACAATAAGGATTATTCTTAAGAATAAAGAGAAAATACTGTCATCGGCAACTGAAACTACGACAAGCTCTGCAACTAGAATTACCCGGTCTAAAAATAATACAATAGAGGAAATGGAAAAACGACTTTCTGTATGGATTGACGACGAAATTCAACTCAATATACCATTAAGCCAATCTATTATAATGGAAAAAGCAAGAAGAATTTTTAATTGCATTCAGGTTGAGGCAAGTGACACAAGTGAAACTTTCGTTGCAAGTCGAGGACGGTTTAATGGATTTAAACATCGAAATAATCTCCATAACATACAGATTAAAGGAGAAGCAGCAAGTGGTGATTCGAAAGCGGCGGCTGAATTCCCAGCTACAATTAAAAACAATAAGTGAACGAGGAAACTGTCCTCCAGAATTGGTTTTTAGTGTTGATGAAACAGGCCTATTTTGGAAAAAAAATGCCGAACTCTTCTATCCCGGGAAGAAAAACTTGCACCAGGATTTAAAGCTTCAAAAGATCGCTTAACACTTCTACTGGGTGGTGATGCAAGCGGAGATTTCAAATTAAAACCACTACTTGTTTACCATTCCAAAGACCCAAAAGCAATGAAAGGAATATCCAAATCAACTTTACCTGTAATTTGGGAGTCTAATAAAAAATCATGGATAACTATGAAAATTTTAAAGAATTGATTCACTGAATATGTTTGCCCGTCTGTTAAACGCTATTGCGAAACTGAAAAACTTGAATCAAGAACACGTTTTTTAAATTTATAATGCTCCAACCCATCCAACGAATTTATCTGACTTAATAACATGCATTCCAGTCGAAGTGATTTTCTTGCCGCCTAACATAACTGCCTTAATCCAACCAATGGATCAAGACGTTATATCAAATTTAAAGGCTTATTACCTGCGGTGAACATTTAGACAGATGTCTGAAAAACAGACGGAGAAGAGAAAAAATCAATAAGAGAGTTTGGGAAAAATTACAATATTATAAATGCTGTAGAAAACATAAACTTTTCTTGGAATGAGGTAACAGAAAAATATTTGAAAGGGGTGTGGAAGGAGATCTAAACAAGGGCGTCGATATGAATGAAATAATGGAAGAAATAGCGGAATTAGCGAAACAAACCGGTTTAGATAAGATAAATGTGGAAGATGTCGAAGAAATAGTACAAGAAACAGCAACAAGTCTTTCAGTCTTTCTAATGAAGAGCTCAAGAAATTAGCGGACTAAGAAGAACACAAAAACATTGAAAGTAGTGATTTGAAGAAGAGCAAAAAGGATTTTTAACAGCGTTTCTAAAAACCAGTTTGACCATTATAACAAAAATTATAGACCAGTTTATTGAAAATGACCCAAATTTTGACAGGAGTTCCAATTTTGACCCAAATTTTGACAGGCAAGACCGGGTGTTATGGATGCCTTATACACTTACTAACAACTTCTTACAGAGCGCAAAAGGAAAACGCAAATTACATTAGATACCTTCTTGATAAAAAGGCAGAAAATTGGAAATACAGAAGAGATTGAATGATCTGAAACGTAAACATACTTCGAATTTTATTTTATATTATTTGTATATTCGTTTATTATGCTTCTATATTTGTAAGAAATAAATTTTTGTTTTATTGTTATAAAAAACGTAATAATAAATTTAATGGGAATATCACTATTTATTTCGAAAAAAATTGCTTTTTTGTGTTTCTGACTTACTTTATTTCACTTTTCTTTTATTTTTCCACGACCTAACACTTTCTCATTGAGCATTTCTCCGTAATGGCAGAATCCATAGTTTATTTAGCAGTTCTATGGCCAAGAGCGTTACCCAGTCCGCACAATGACAAATGACATTACAAAATCCGCTATAAAGGGGCAACTCTTTGGTTTAGGGCTAGGAGTCTAGCTCCACTAAGCATTACAGTGAATGATCTATAGTGGAATAGCTGAATTCCCTATATTTGCATTGTTTTAAATATTTATCCCAGTCTTGTGAGAATCGATGCTACTTCTCGTACGCAATAACGTGTATTATCAGAACAAAAATATAATTACTTTTAATATTCTGCCAAGATAATGTTAACATCGAAACATTTGTAATATATGATGTAAAGCTAATGAAATCATCTTTCTTCTGTTATTTTCCATTACGCCACGTTTTCAACATCTCAATAATTCCTATTTGGTTCCCTATAACTTTCATTTCATGCAAATGGATGTTTCAGAATTTTCAATCAGTATATTAACTCTACAGTTTCCTATAATTACTTACAGTTTTGTAACTACTACAGTATAAACTTACAGTTCCTATTGCCTTTAACTTACAGCCGATGGATAAAAAAAATCTTGTTCATAATTTATTTTTATTACAAAAATTATATTAATAGCAGCATTCGTTTCGTAGCATAAATGACAAAAAATGTTGTCTTTTGCCTTGGCAGATATTGTCTTATCTCGTAGTCAAGATTATTTTTAATTATGAGAAAAGCATTACTAAATTATGCGAAATGAACAAAAAGGAAATTTAGTCGATAACATAAATGACTATCTGATTATCTACTTGTGAATTATTACAATAGTGCAAAAAATTTGGAAAGTTTCTAAAATGCATATGATTTTCAGAATTTTCAGATAAATTAACTACCTCAAAAACGAGAGAATACGTAAGAATTCCTTGAACAGAAAACGACAGTGATTTAGAAGAATTTATTCTTGAACCTAAAAAACACTTAACATTTCAAGAAAACTGACGAATATTTACGCCTTTGAATCTAGAACGAATAATAATAATAATAAAAAAAAAAAAACTTTATGTATGCAAGCAAATTTAAATTATTTAATGAATTAATACTGCAATATTATCAAAGAAATAAAAATATTTTATTGTTTTTATATGTTAAGGTACAAAAAATGCTAAAAGATATCCAAAACTTTTACAGGTTACATGTCTAACAGAAAAGAAGCTGTCTTTGCCATGCTGGCAGCAACGAGCATCGGGGCTATCTGGGGTGGACCACAGCCTTACTTTGGAGGACGAGTAAGTAATGTGCTACTACAATTCCATTAGTGAAATGCCATAATATATTTTACGAGCTCGTTTTCCTTTAAACAATCCAGTTTATTTACCACTCTGAAGTTATGCTCGCAAGCATTTCGCAATTAGAAAACACTGAAAAATCATTTTTCTTTGATGAATGTCTTTCAGGTAGACAAAACACAAAATGGCAAGAATATGTTCTCTCTATTCAATATAATCTGATTAATGTATAGTTTTAATTCAGCTATCTCTTTCTCTCGTGCTTTTATTTCTAAGACCGATCTCTCAGACTTTTCAGTTTAGATAAGAAACACTGTTTAGAGCTGATTGCATGTAAATTTTTACATTTACCTTTGTTACTTTTCTTTGTGTATTCAAAATGCGAATGTTATGATTATTCTGCATATAAAACATGTAAAAGTTGCATGAAACATATAAAAGTAAACTTTAAATCTCAGCAACACTTTTCGTGTATATCTTATGAAAAAAAAACTTTCTTTTCCCTTATTTATGCACCATCTCTATAAAAGGACCTATGAGACCTTTTTTTTAAAAAAAACTGTCTTGAGTACAATTCCAATTACAAAAATGCTCTAAACGACGATCTTATATTGCTTCATTTTAAAAGCAAAACATTTTATATTTTAATTTTTGGTTAAAATGTAAGTTCTATTAAATATAAAGACCAGACAGCCGAACAAAAAATTTGACATTCGTAATATTTAGAAAAGTGATTTAACTTCAAAAAGTATCACAATGTCAATTTCTTTCGTATTCCCTAATTCATTTCTCTATTATCGATGTCTGCAGTCAATGATTGCGAAATTAGACGTAGCATAAGGCCCTTTGTTACGAATATATATAAAATATTTTGGTTTCCTGCACAATGACGAAAGACCAAGAATTTCGATAGTTTAAATGCAATCAATATGCATGCAGGAAAATAAAAGTATTTCCTAGAAAGGAATTCATAAGCAGATTCATTTATGCAAGTGTGATTTTGCGAAAGATCAGTTCTTCATTTTATGTATACTTTTATGGAAGTGTTTTTGAACAAACAGAACAGGATCGCGAATGAAATCGGGTTATGGAAATCCATTACTAAATAGCGCATATACACTCCTCAAAAGTGAAATTGCAACACCAAGAAAGAATGCTCGTAGCATCATGCAGATTGCAGGATCGAGAGTTGTGAGATAGATATGCAAATGATTAAAAAAATAGACACATAAAATCATTATAAACCAATTTATTTAGTATCTAATGTGCCCACCTTGGGCAGTGATGCAGGCCGCAATCCGGCCAAGCATGCTATCAATGAGTTCAACCAAGCCACATCAACTGCTGTACGCAGATCATCCAGGGTTTGCGGCCGTGGTCCTCGGTAAATGTCAAGTCCAGTGACATCCCACAGATGTTCGATGAGATTCAGATTTGGAGTGGCTGCAGGCCAGGGTAGGATGTCAGATCCTGTCAGGCTGTTAAGAGTACGCGGTACGACATGCCTCTTGGCACTGTCTTATTGAAATACCGTGTTGGATGCGCCATGCAACCAGAACAGAGTAACAGGCTCCACAACTTGCGTGATGTAGCGGTCCGCTGTCAAACTGCCGTTTATGTGTACCAGGGGCGTCTTGTGATCAAACATTATGCCACCCCGAACCATAACCCGGGCAGGACCGGTATGACACTCGACAAAATTGGCTGTTTCGTAGCGTTCTGTACAGAAACGAGATTCATCCGTGACCAAAACCCAATGCCATTCGATGGTCCACGCACTATGACGCTGACACCACACCGGGCGTCTAGTCTTGTGTTCAGAAGTCAATGGTACTTTTGTAGCTGGTACCCGTGAACGTAAGTGTATTTCATGCAATCTGTTACGAATAGTTTGGGTGGACACAGATCCATTTGCTCGTGGAAGCAACCGGCTTCGGACGTCATGTGACGTGGAGTAAGGGTCTGCAATATTTGACCGCCGAATACGCCGGTCTATGCTCTCTGACGTGCACCTGTGCGCACCATTTTCTCTTCGATGTGTACGCACACCTTCCTGAATCCATTGTGTGACACAGCGTTGGATGGTACTCACATTGTGCCCAACACGGTTGGCTATTGTGCGCAGGGACAAACCAAGCTCATGGAGTTCAATAATAAGGTCACGTTTCCAGGTCGTTAACTGATGGTATTGAGCCGATTGAGCTCGGCGACGTCTCAGAGACATTTTCTGTGCTTCTTCTAAAGTCTCCAATGCTCCGTAAACCTTCAGATGCTGTTTATAAGAAGAGAAAGTGGCTGACTTTTATAGCCCGCATTTGCATACCACGTGATCCAATGTGTGCGCAACTTTTATCATTTGCATATCCACCTCAAAACTCTTGCTTCTGTAATTTGCATGACGCTACGCGCATTCTTTCTTGGTGTTGCAATTTCACTTTTGAGGAGTATAATATAATTGCAAATATAGGGGCATTACTTTTCTCGTTTGATTTATTACGAGATATTTAAAAGGAAATCAACATTTAGCTACATATAAAATATTCTAAGCAGTGTCAATATATATTGTTGTATACTGTTAATGTTTAGAGAATGAACGTCGCGTCCACAAAAGTTCTTACAAGGCCGCTATTTTCGCTGCTTATAGACATATAATTCTAGTTGGAGAAATGTTTTAAATGACGCAAAGATTCATATTTTTCCATTTTTAAATTTAAAGAAAATTTTCTTTGCAAAATACGAAATAAAGTTTTACACGTTCCTCCGTTCCCTATACTTAGGTATTGTAGCTATACTTAGATATCCTATACTTAAACAGAGCTGGCTAAGAAGTATAAGAGCGCTACGCGAGTGCCAGAAGCTCTCTCTCTAATATTTAAAAACCTCAGCTTAAATACTCTCAAAGCTAATTTGCATTCTGGTCAGAGTACAGAGAGAAGCTATAGTAAAGATCAAAATCATAATAAATATTTAATTAACATAAGAATCTCACAATCATTCTATCAGAAATATTAATGCTGTATTATTATCAGAAATACAAGAATCATACATCAGAAATTGTATTAATGCTGAAATATTAATTCTGCCAGAAATATCAACAGCATTAATATTTCTGACAAAATGATTACATTATTCGCCGATAATTTGTAGAGAAAAATAAAAATATACTAACGTGTTATTTTGTGTTATTTTTGACCATTTAATAGCATAGAATAACACAATCTACTTCACATACGAATTCAAGTCCAGAACGAAAAACCTCACATCACTAAACTTAAATATCAGTATTTATAATTGATATTTTAATCTTTGAAGAAAAACTCTAAAATAAAAATCCGTCTCTTATCTGTACAGGGTAGCATTATTATAAACTGAATAAGGTGCACTAAAAAAATTGCACTGATTATTACGCTTGCTTTTCTTTTCAATAGAGGTGTGCCTACAATACAGATCTTTTTAATAAGAAATCTAATATTACATGCAAATAAGCACCTTACCAGTCATTGATATGGCATAAAACTGTAAATAAAAGAAATACGAATACATTTGCTTAATTTGCATCGAATGCATCATGAAACATATCTTTCATTTTTTAGTTGCTTTAGAGATCTATTTACTAACTTAATTTTAAAAAACTATAATTTAACGTAATTGATTTAATCTAACAGTGTTTACATGCTAATTTAATTTAATAATATCACAATTAAACGGTATGAAGGATTGACTTTCAAATTATAATTGGAATTTCAAACGAAATTGAAAGAAATATATAGAGAAGTAGAACAATATGATAGTTTGTATTTGAAAACTTGAATGGAAAGTAAATTAGCAAATGTCAATTTTAGATATAACTAGCTTGTTTAAAAAAATTCCTTTTGTGTGTCTTTGTCTGAATTTTAGGTTGCATCAAATATCATTACAAAAATGGAAGCAAAGTTTCTAATCACTGTGGATCATCATCAAGACAATGGAAACAGTTATAATATCATGGAAAATTTACCAGTTATAGTCAAGAGTAAGTAATACGTGAACTCAAATATTGCTTTCAAAATAAATTGAATTTAATTCAAAATAAATTGAACTCAAATATTGCCTGATAAAATTTGCAGTTTGGAATTGGTAATAATTTAGTTTCTGAAAAAATATTGAAATGCATTTAATTTCCTTGCGTCGTAAACTTATTTTCTTCATTAAAAATATTTTATCTAAAGGTGTAAGATGAGTATCTTTGGAATGGAAAGGATACTTTAAAATCTGTAAATGGCTGAGTGTTTAAACTGCTGAATCTTGGTGTAATATGGGTTGTATTTATTACAGAACAAGATCACTACTATATGGGTGCTTCCAACGTCTTCTCTGACCCACCAGCGTCCGAGCGGTAAAGTTGCTGAACACTGGTAGCTCGGTTCGAAATTCGAAACACGCAAACTGGCTGGCTGCTTGTACTGATGGGAATTTTCGCGATTTTCGCCATGTTTAATCTGGATACGAGCCGGTCTACATTAGAAAGTCCTCCACGAAGATGTCCATTTCCTTAGGCAGAAAGCCCTAGAGGCTTTACAAGTAAGCCAAAGCCAAGCCATTGCCTTCTTTTGGGTAACACATACGCTACTCAGTTTTTTAAAATGTTCTGCACTAAACAAGCGTGTTTATTTAATTTAACATAATTTAAAGTGGGAGCTACATTCTTGATTTCTTATAGATATTTAAGTTAAATGTTTCGCCGGTTAATTTAAAAGTTATGAAAATAGTATGACTGCAGATGGAAAAAATATGCAGATATGACGGTAGTTACCTATTATCGCTACAAAGTTGGCACAGTTTGGCGAATTCTATTAATTTAATAATTACTTTTAGTGTAAATCCTATACATTACATTACATTAATACATACATACGTACGTATGTACATACATGCATACATACATACATATGTAAATACGAAAGTACGTATTCTACGTTTTAACTGTATATTTATTCGAAAAGATAGAGAGCAAACCTAGTTACAAAGGGGATTTTTTTTTTTTTTTTTTTTTTTTTTGTTTTTTTTTTTGTGGTTGAAAATTCGTAGCAATCGCCTTGAGAAAGAATTCGAAGCATTGTTCCTTTAGCGATTTTGTTCGAAAATGCTTGCAGAAATCTCACCTCTCTTCTTTTATAGAAAAATCTTACAGGCACAAGTTTTGAGATCGAATTTAAAACAAAAAAAATAATCAGAAGTTTTCCATAAAAATCTTTGGAACTTCGAACACAGCAAAAAGGATGCATATAAAAATGGCGACTTTGGAATGTGAATATTTGACATGTGCCAATTCATGGCTGCCTGATTAATTATTATGCGCATAATTACGAGCGTTCGGTGTATTCTGAAGTTTGGCGACTTCTATTAATGTGGTTACGATAATACATAAGTATCTATGTGACATATTAAACTTTATATAGCCGAACACACAAAGACCTTAAATTGATAAAATTTTGCTTTAATGCGTTTAAAAGTAAGAAGTTATAAATCATCATGTGTGGAATTTCCTGAGATATAAATAATTAATAATGTCAATGGGCCAACTACAACCTTAATAATAAATTCTATTTCTTCAAAGTTATATATTGCTCAAAAAACAGCATAAACTTTGCTTTTGCTTCCTAAATGTGGAATATGTTAAATTTCCGTGAATATCATATACTGAAAAATGAGCTAAGACAGCGAATTCGCTTTCGAAAATCTCAGCGAATTTTATCCAAAACATTTTAATGCTTTAACTCACTGGTATATTAAATGTTTTGCATATTGAATTTTGTTTTTTCGTAGATCAAATATACGGCTGGATTTTTATGTTTCTCAAATTTTATTACCCACAGAGTTCTTTTGACTTCCAGAATTTATAACCTTATTTCAAGAGCTTTATGATTAGAAGTCATGTCTGAGAGAAGTATCTGAGGTATTGAAATCGACGCCTGCCTTTTATGAATATCTTTTATATTCAGTTCCAAGTCTTAAACTGAATTATTTATTAGAGGAGAAGTTATAAAAATGAAAATTATAAGGCTTTATGACTAAGAATCGTTTGAAATTTATTTACGTGCAATCCTAAACAGATATATGAACATTTGGTGTTATTTATTTGATTATGGCAAAGCAAAGTAGGGCTATCTGCGTAGGGAAAGAATGCTTTCTTGGATGACTTTCTAAGATAAATTGCCTGGCATACACGTTTCAAATTAGGGAAAACCTCGAAAGCGTCCATGCAGCCAGCGCACTCTCCGGGATACGAACCCCTGACCGAACTTTTTGATACTTTGTTGGTTACTCTGGCATCCAGCGGGAGATACACTACTCCTGCTCTTTCCAGATTCCTGAATGAGTTCTCTTAGACTTCTGATGTATGTAAAAGTCCAAAGATGAAGTTTTTCCAGTTGAGGTAGCTATGTAAAAGAAAAAGAGAAGTGAAGCTCTGAGCTTCGGTGATCAGCAAGCTATATCTGGGACAGCTGCAGAAGGACTGGCCGAGAACACATGAAGACCTGACAGAACTACCAGTGTTCAGTAACTTTATAGCTTAGTCACTGGTGGGCGGTATATGAAAGCACTGCGCCACCACAATGGATATATTATAAGAAAAGCAGGCACGATTTTGTTTTCTTATCGTTGCAAAATGTATATTAGTTAACAGAAGCAAATTTTCAGCTTGGTGTTGGTAGGTGTAATTATTTACTCTATACTTCAAACAATCACAAAGTTTCAGTTGCTCACTTTTATTATCTGGGAAATGATGCTTTAAATTTTATCTAATTTCTGAAAGCCTATTTGTTGTATTTAAAGGTTAATAAATATTTATTAATTATCAGTTCGTTAAAAGCCATTTTTAATTTTTTCAGACTGTCCAAGGCTAGAGAAGATAATCATTATTCCTTCCAAAGAAGAAACAGTAGCCAATGGTATTTCACATATCAAAAACGGGTAACCTTTTATTTGTCATTTTTTTCTAGACTATGGTAAGATTTATATGTTGTACATATAAAAATATAAAAAAGCCTATAAATCGCTTAAGATTTTCAACAACAAATTTATCATAATAAATCTTCTCTTTTGACAATTAAATTTTCTAACTCCTTTGCCTTCAAACATAAAGGGAAACAATTGTAAAATTCTTTGACAAGTTTGCATTAAATTTTCTATTCAGCGCAACAAAACTGAAATAATACCCCATTGTATCCTATATAACTTTTTGATATTTTCTGTTTATGACAGTAATGGATATTTATCTCCTTTTTTTCCACAGTATATTTCTAGATGAATTTCTGGATAGTGGTCGAAATCCAGATGGTAGCATTCCAGATATACTATTCGAACAACTTCCCTTTGGCCACCCAACAGTTTTAAATTTTACTTCTGGTACCACTGGCGATCCGAAAGGAGTAGTGCATTCAGCAGGGGTATCACTAAATATATTTGGTATTCCATTATGTAATTTCCATAAAGCTGTAAGCTAGTGGTCTCAATCTGAATTCCTGAGGCACCCCAAGCACTTTTATGTGACTCTCGAATATATTTTTCGTATATTAATTTGCATTTTTGTGACAAGAATTTGAAGAAAACGTTTCAGATTTTAATCCAATTTACATCAGCTTCATTACTAAAATCGCTCTGTCAGCAATATTTAAAATCCAGAAATGAAGCTTGAGGTTAGAAACTACTCAAAACTCAGGAGAAGGGTTAAAGGTACCCTTTATTAAACTCTATAAATTCACAATGCGTCGACTTGACGCTAACATACTACGCCTCACGCGGGCGGTAACTAAAATAACAAGAACTAAACTAAAAACTCGAAGATACAAGTTGCATTACTTCACGCGATCTACCTAATTTAAATATTCTGGCAGATTAGGGGAATGGAGTCTTATAGAAAGAACGTAAAATTAAATTAAATTGGTTATTTAAAATAAATATAAATCCTTACAAGCTAATTAATTTTACTGTGATATAAATCTCATTCAAAAATATGAAGATAAAAATTTGCTTAAATTTTATTATTACTTATCAAAAAATAAATAATTTATTTTGCGAATTTTTACAATAAGAGTCATCACTTTTTTAGGAGTGTGTATACATGTCAACAGATTTTTGTCATATAAGTCTGCGAAAACGAAACGGGTGAGGAAGATACTTTTTGATAATTTTCCTCCAAGGTTATAAACTTTGTGAAAATCGAAATGCCATGAGGTGTTGTAATAAAAAATGTAGTATAAAAACAAAGAAATTTATAATTCTTTGCGTACAAATACGCATTATTTTCGTTGTGCTTTATAGAAAATTGTAACGAATAACAGAAAGGGAATAAGTTGTTATTTTTTATTCACAGGTTTCGTCAATTCAGGGAAATTTTGTATATTTCTTTCTAGTGTAAATTAACAATAAGTTATTTAGTGGTTAATGCTATATAATTCAATTATATGAATAAATATGAAATTGGAGATTTTAATTTTAGTTATCAAGAAGTTTGAATTACAAATTGAGACCAATAAAAATTTCTTTCAAGTAAATAAGTAAAAAAAAATTCTTCCTAGTTATTTTTTTAATTTAGCTAAAAATTCTATTTCATTAATAATTTTTTTTATTGTTGCCTTTGGTCAGATACTTTCGGGTGGTGTATTTGGCCCGCGGGCAATTTGAGTTTGAGATCACTGCTGAAATCTGTAGAATATGCAAAAGTAAAATTTCCTTGTATAATTATTTGTACAATATTAGAGTATAATATAATATTAGATTATTGTAATATTATTATAATATTATTATATTATAATGTAATGTTATTATTATGTACAATATTAGATTAGTCACTAGAGGAAGCATTTATGAAATACTGAATTGCTGCAATCTATAGAATATTCAAAAGTATAATTTCTCTGCATAATTGTATTGTAACCAATACTAGAAACTTACTCATTCATGCAATCACGAAAGGAAGCATATATCGATTACTGAAGCATATAACGAAACATATATCGATACAATCTGTGAGTTTTTGGTGGCAAATTTCCTGGTCAGTTGAGCGAGGAGAATTTTTCGACGATTCAAACTACAACAAAAATGTATTGTCAAAGAACAGTATAAATCTGGATGAGTACAAGGGCTGAAAAAAGTTATATTTAGGCATTATGTGAACTCTTCAAAATTAATAGTACACTTTTCCTTATTTATATTTATTTAACAGAATAATAATGCATATATTAATGAGCATGTAAATAGGTAGGATTTATTAAATAACATAACGTGAAATTTATAAATACAATTATAGCTACCTTTATAACTCTAATGTTTAGACTATTCAAGTAGCAATAACTAACGTTACTTCTTCATTACCGCCGACTTAACGGCCTAATGCCGATCAGTTTGCACCCACATTATCGCATTTCCCAGTGCGTGCTTTTGAAATGCAAGTGGTTAGCACGTTCAATTAGCAAAGTGCAAGATTCATTGGTTGAATCTCGACGAGGATATGGTAGAATTTCCCTATTTTCTGGTTGCAAATAATCTAATAGCCTCTAATCAGATGGGAATGGCAAAAGGATAATAGTTAAGTTGTTCCGTCTATGAGCATGTTGCCAGGTATTATCTGTTGTTCTGTGCTACGCGAAGTAATATTTTAGCGTAAAATAATTTCAGATTTACTACTTCTTCCTAATACATACTTATTTTTTTTCAGACATTAATAACTCATTTTGAAAACATCGGTTTTAACTACAACTTGAAGAGTGGTGACGCCCTTTTCCAGTGGTGTCCGGTAATCATATTTTATAGTATTTCTTTTAGTAACTTCAGAATAATATTAAAAAATTAAATAGATCAGGCAACAATCAACAAATACATAAAGTTATAAACCTGGCAATACTCAGTTATTAAATCTAAACATTTTGTTTATCATTTATTATTTGAATTGGAACCACAGTTTTAAATATGGAGCTCTTGCCTAACTTGAAAAAATTAAAAAAATTAAGTAATGAATGTAATGTCAGAGCTGTAGCATTTACAAAGAGGTATTGGGATTATTCAATTATGGGAAAGCACACTAGGGCTATCTGCCTGAAGGGAGGGATGCCTTCGTGGAAGACTTTCTAAGGGAAATTGGCTCGTATACACGTTACACACGGGGGAAACCACGAAAACGCCCATGCAGCCAGCCTGTTCGCGGGATTTGAACCTCGGACCGAACTACCAGTGTTCAACGTCTTTAACTCTCGGCTGCTGGTGGGACATTTACAAAGAGGAACTGTAGGATTAAATAATAGTGTAATTTTAAGCATTTTAATGTAAATTTTTCATACAAAACGTAAAAAGGTTTGACTGTCATGATGTGTGTTATTGACACAGGACACATATCATGTTATGAGAAGTATGCCATTAACGAAATGTTAATGAAAAGCACACAGTTGTAGGAAATATTAAAAAGCAAAGCTAAAAATAATGTGAATAACAATAAGAAGCTGCGTTTTCATTTGAAGGACACAACGCATAATGGAGAAAATATGCAGGTGTTAAAATTGTCAGATTGTTGAAAATTGTTGCTAGCCTAAAATATGAATGCAAATATAACTGAGTTCTATATAAATATAACTGAGTTCATAATCAAAAATATTCCAAAATAATACGATGCAAATTCAAAGGATAACGGGAAAATGTTAATTAAATAATTATTATACCTGAACTTAAACGGACCATCTGCTTGATTCGGGTTCAAATCCTGATGAAAGAAATGGTTGTGTGGGAATTTCCGTGGCTTTCACCGTGTGTCACATTTTCTATTAAAAAGGACTCCATGAAAGTACCTATCTTAGTAGGCAAATAGCTATAACATGCCCACCAGTGCTTCAGCGGTAAAAGCTGCTGACTACTAGTAGGTTGATCCTGGTCTTGAGCCCTGATGAACAGGCTGGCTGCGTGGCCGTTTTCCATGTGTAACGTTGTTACAAAGCAGTTTCCCTTATAACGTCCTCCACCGGGTCATCTCTTCCTTGCCATAAAGTGCCTAAGAAATGTATTAAATAAATAGCATAACTCTAAGAGGCCTTTGTCATAATCTAACAAGAATACTGGCATATGTAAAAGTAAATAGTGCGGTAATTTGGTAAAATAATGAGGGGTAGCAAAACGAAAATAGAATTATTTTGATAGTTTTTAATGTAATAAAAATGAGTGGCTATTTAATTTGTGGGTTTAATACCCTATGTAACAATCTTTAATATTTTAAATTTTCTGTGCTATAATGTACAGTGAACTTCACTATGTTTCACGTTATATTGGAGACAACGAAGATAAGAGTAGGGGTGTATGGGCGGCTTCCCAGAGCACTAAATTTAACGGGTTGCGAAATATGTTTAGAATTATTTAAAATAAGTTATTCTCCTAGAGCTAAAATTAGGTGCCAG
This sequence comes from Stegodyphus dumicola, assembly GCF_044657685.1. Classification (NCBI taxonomy): domain Eukaryota; kingdom Metazoa; phylum Arthropoda; class Arachnida; order Araneae; family Eresidae; genus Stegodyphus; species Stegodyphus dumicola. The sequence goes on along the minus strand of NC_140774.1, from coordinate 7,411,099 downwards.
ACGGACAATAGCTTCATGCTGCGCTGATCGTAGATGAAATGAAAAGTCATTCATTGATGTTTGTACTTGTTTAAATGATTGAAAATATGAATGAAAACAATGTTTTATTAATGTTTTGCACAATCAATTTTTAAATTATTAAGAAGCCTCTATAATTTAATTTTTCTAAATTTCGAGAAAGAATCCTTTCAATATCCCATTCTGCAATAAAATCCATGTTTGATCTCAAATATTGCATTGTTAATTTATAAATCTTTCTTTTTCCCCATTAAATATCACTGTGTTGCATATGTATTATATTAACATGAATGTAATCAAAATTTATTCTTTTATGCACATCAGGTTGGTTGGTCAATGTGGGACTGCTTCATTCCAAGCCTAGCATTAGGTATAAAGTTAGTTTTGTACTGTGGCAGCCCATTTTGGGTGAGAGATGGAATCAACGTATGGGATTTAATTGCCAAATACAAAGTGAATTACTGTCCATTTTTACCCAGTATGCTGGATAAATTAGAAAAATTTCAAATTTTACCAAGTAAGTCAGTATTCATTGCTTGGTAAGTTTTTGTTCCTTATTCCCGTAAGTTAATGTATCATTAATAGAAAATTTAAACCTATTCCATGCACAGCTGTCAAAGACATTCAGAATATTCCTTTATGCTTTTAAGAAAATCACGAAAATAATTTTGATTGAACTGTTATATGTAGGTGCAAATCACATTAAATAATGAATCAAACTTTGCAGGCAATAAATTTGCATACAGGCAGCACTCGACAACATTTTCTTATATACATAGGTACATTTTTTGCTAGGAACGCTCATGTGAATACATTAATGCGCATGTAAAGAAGGTGAGGTATAAATTAGGGTTCCTTAATTACATTGTTAACTGCCCAGGAGACTGTACAACTGGAAACGCATATATGCGAGAAACTCCTTTTAAAACCACAAAATGGGTCATAAATGCGACACACTCAACAAATAAAGATATTTCGAATCTATCATAACACGGCTCAAATAATTATTTTGAGTGAAATACACTCGCCAATTTGATAAAGCGAGAAAAATATACTTTCGTCATCAACTCTTTTTCACTGATGTTAAAGTTTTCTAAGCAAAAGAAATGTATCTCTCAGCTTAGTTATTTCAATATAGGTGACAGGTGACGGAGGACGGGGACGCCTGCTGTTTAACAGGGGTAAGCTGGCATATGTCCCACGCCCTCCACTATCCAGATGCAACAATTCCCTGGAGCCGCACAAGGTCGCACCGGGAGCTAATTGATACTTCATTCAGATTAAACATGGCCATACAGGGGCGACATTGTGCTACATTGAATTTTGATGTACATTTGTGAGTGGGGTAGTCTTGTTTTTGCATTAAACAAAGCATAAACACGCATGAAATATACACATAAAAAGAAGAATACATAAACACTAAAAACATCTATAGCACTTAAAGACCTAAAACATTTTTAAACATTTAGTTATTTCAATATAAATAAATAATAATAGTTAATCTTTTTTCTACTTTGAAAGCATGAATAATTTTAAAAGAATTGCGAATAACATTTTCAATTTAATGGTGACCAAAAGCCAACGTTTATGCATATATCTTTCTGTCGAAAATTGTTTCACAGGTTTGTTCTGCAATGGAAAAGATCCCATATTTCTTACTGTTATCTTATCATTGAAGAATCTGATGTCTTTGCTTGACCAAGAGGCCATGAGCAAGTTCTGAGGGAAGTTTCTTCTGGCTAGGATTAAGAAACTATTGAGAATCCTCTGATGAAATGAAAATAAAACTCACTTTTTTTGCAAAGGAAATTTATTTAATTAGAGCTGGGAAGAGGTTTAGGCCACAGGTAAGCAGTGGCTCTATGATTATTCTCCATTATCATTACCATTATAATGATAATGGACGAATTGTACGAACTAATGTTTGAAATTTAACTTAAAGAAGCAGCTCATGTTTGGACTTGCACGTGTTTTTTTTTTTCTGATGCACTAGGCGCATAGCGTTGTGTGTTTGTGTGAGTCGGAACCGCCACGCACAGATGATCTTCAAGCCGGATAATTCGCACACAAATAATCGAGAATACACTGTACTTGATTATGATAACTAAGAAGCTTGGATTATTTGATTATAATAATTATCAGAAGGCCTATTTGTCTACGGCAATTACATTCTAGGCATCACTAGCCCATATCTAGGTTACATTTAAAGAAAATGGGACCACTGCGCAACGGTTCTCTGTCATAAAGATGCAGGCACCCTTATACAAGTTGATAACTGTTTGAAAAGAACGGTCATAAGAGTATCCCCCCCGCAATAAAAGGCTGATGGATATCAATTTCCAACTTATTAAAGGCAAAAAAGAAAAAAAAAATAAATAAATAAAATAAAATACGGGCACCTTTTTTTCTGCGTCACCACTATGCAAATGAAGTATTAGTTCTTTGTTCCCGATTTACAAGGAAACGCAGCTTCTGCTTGCACATTGATACCTCAGCACTAAGGTACTTTCACTTCCGTGAAGGTTGGCGTGTTCAAGTAAGAAAATAAACTTCATAAGTGTAGGAGCACCATTATGCCTCAGCACGATGATTTATCTTTCCAAACACTGCCCATGTGTCAACACTAATTTAAACATTGCTGACTTTTATTTGTGAATGTATTTTATAATCAATAAGGAGACTGTAGCATTCATATCTTTCTAGGCCCAGGTTCTAATTTAGAATGTTTGAAAGCAGTGCTTATGGGAGGAAGTCCGGTCAAAGTTCAGAATCTCAAGTTTGTCCAAAGAGTAGCTGGCGAGGATACGTTCGTCGGTATTTTATACGGTAAGCATAATTAAATATATTATTGTATAATCCTACATATGTATTATTTATATCTGAATTACTCATAAAGTTTATTCATGAATATGTAGGCTATATCAAGCAACATAATTTTGCATTCAAATATTACATAATTTTCTTTATATCGTTTACAAGTTTATCTTCCAAATTCCAAAACTATAAATTGTGTATTAGTTATTGCGACTTTTGAAAAGTAGCGATATAGCGATACTTTTATTTATTATGATAAACTTATGTACAGTGGCAACGGAAGCATAATCTTATTTAAAAGCGGTAAAAAACCCGTACAAATTTTACATAATTGAAAATGGAATCTCATTTAAAATAAAATATACCGGTACTTCCTTTTTATTACAGCTTCCATTATATAGATACCACCAACATACATCGCAAACTGTCACTAAATGATTGGCAGTCCTAACTATGGTCTCTATTATTCTGTACACAACGAGAATAGGGTTGAAGTTTTGGGCGCAGTTCATTAACAATGCCGGGGATGCCACTCTATACTACGAAAGCTACTATTACCAATATACACTCATGTCCATAAATTAAGGATAATGCAAAATCAGGCAAAGGAAGAGTTAGAAGCAAAACAAATTTGACTTATTTGTAAAGCGTATTTATTAAACAAAAGGTAAAAAGCAAAAAAAAAAAAAAAGATGCTATATGTCTGATATTATTAAAAAAATTAGCGATTTTTTCTACATGGAACAAATTACAAAAAAAAAAAAAAAAAAAAAACCCTATTTACAAAAACCCAATATTACATGGTTGGTATGATTGTTAATACATTGTATGTCTCCCAGACGATGAAATATAGTCCGTACAACGCCTAGGTATGCTGAGTATCAAATTATCGATCTGATCTTGGGGGATATTACACCATTCAAAAAGCAATGCTCTCTGAAGTTCCGGTAGACATGTAGGAGGAGGTTGACGGGCTGCTACTCGTCGGCCAAGCATGTCCCACACGTGCTCTACTGGATTCATGTCCAGTGAGAATGCTGGCCAGTCCATACCGGTGATATCCTCCGATTGAAGGCATTCGCTTACGATGTTTGCACGGTGAGGACGGGCGTTATCATCCATAAACACAAATTGTACGCCCATGGCGCCCCAAAACAAACGTACATGTTGTTACACAATGACGTCCCGATAGATTTGGCTTGTAATGGTTCCAATTTGAACATGCAGGTCAGTTCTGGAACCCAGAATAATTCCACCCCAAACGAGCACTCCTGCACCACCGTAACGGTGTCGTCCAATGATGTTTTCTTGGTGCTAACGGGTACCTGGAGCTCTCCATATGAAAATCTGGCGAGAATCAGACTGCAAGCTAAACCTGGACTCGTCGGAAAACATCACACAAGACCACTGTTGCGATGTCCACTATGCATGCTCTCTACTCCAGGCTAACCGCAGGAGACAGTGAGTTTCAGTAAGTGGAACTCATCTAACATGTCTACGAGCATATAGACCAATTTGCCCTAAGCGTCTGTACACGGTCTGCCGTGAAATTGTCGTACCAGTGGCTGAAGAGAGCTGACGAGACAGGTCTGAGGCTGTGCTCCGCCTGTTTCTTTTGGCAGTAACTGCCAAATAGCGGTCCTCATTTGGCGTTGTAACTCTGAAGCGACCTGTGCTGTAACGTCTACTCACATTACCATCATCTTGGAATCGTTGCCAAAGCCTGGAGATGACACTCTGGGCAATTCCAAGTTCGTCTGATACTTCCAGTTGGGTACGGCCACATTACAGACGGCCGATAATTCTATCACATAAAAAATCATCCAAATGCGTCCTCTGTATCATAACTATTCGGTTATTGCACTGAAATGCTTATAAAGCGCCTGCGAACAATTTTACTTCTTTGCCTGTATTCCTTATATATCACTCTCTTACACTCTCGTCATTGTGACGTACCATCGGTGTCATCTGGTTACTTCCTGAAATTTGCATATGATTCTTGAAGATGCGTGTAGTGATTTTACAGGTGATATATTTATTTTAGAGTTCGATTTCCGCGTGACTCCGAATTATCCTTAATTTATGGACATGAGTGTAAAAGCCAATAGCTAGGCAAGATCTTGTGCTTAAAATATATATACTCCTAAGGGCGGATCTCTTATTGTCCCTGGGAGCTGTTGTTCTGGATTGGAGAAGGCGTGAGACAAACACCTGCTTATGTTAGACATTAAGTGACCCCGTCCCCAGTCTATTAACAAGGGAGATAATATAGGTTTATAGGCGAAAGTTTATGGGTCCCTAGGCACACGTCCTAGGGAAGAAAAAAATATTTCGCTACTAAAAGTAGTTGCGAAGGTATGGCAACCACAAACTGTATGCGAGATGTAAACAAGCTTCTCGTCTCCATTCTTTAATTAAAACTTAATGGTAATTTGTGCTATCTACGTAACAGGATCATAATAATAAAGAAGCTCCAATCTGGCATTTAATATGGATTTTTTAAAATTTCGAAATGAATAATTAACTATTTTCAGATTGTTGAAAACAATATAATTAGAGAACGTAATTTTGTCCAATTAAGAAAGATTAAGCACAAATACTCGGTTTTCGTTTGAACTGCGTTCTTAGTTGTCGAATTAAGGCGATTGGTTTAGACGCTGAATGCAATAATAAGCGTGGAAAAACAATCTAAATCAATTAATTCATTCGGAAGTATAGTGGCGAATCCTGCAGAAGAAGTGATGGAGTTAATGGTATTAATTATGCAATTAAATTACTAATTACTACACTCAAAGAAAAGGAAATTCTTGGGTACTAGCAAATTATTCCATAAAGTAAACTCTTTTTAGTCCTAAGGGACTTTGTTGCTGAAGGACTATTGTTCTCGTTTAGCGATTTTGCGTTGGTTCATTATAAATGTCCGTTTCACTTTTCAAACTGTTGCCACCAAATGTTAGAGAGTCCTGCATTATATTTGAAGAAATTAAATAAATATTTGAAGAAATCTGCATAAATGTAAGTATATTTCTCGCACTGTGATATAAAACAACGGTACATAGGGCCATCGAATTTTGAATGACGTAATCCTACTGCGAATATGGGCATGTGGAAGCCCAAATTAGAAATTTGGAATTTGTTTTTTATCGATTTCACATTTTGTAAAACTTTAACGAATTTTTGATTAACAACTCAAGTATTTCAAAGCAAGCAATGGCAACGTCGTACGGAAAAAACATTTTTATCTCCAGCGCGTGAGACTGCTTATCGGAAATTCTAAAGGGTATGCTCAAATTAAAACTATTTTGCGATGTTGCTCTTCAACTGAATTTTATCGTTTTATCGAAGAACGTGATATTTAATAAATAAAGGTAACAGGCAAAATGTTAAAAAATCTGATGTGTACACCACATGACTTCCTTGCACAGAATATTAAATTATATGCATTTTTTCTTGCATTTCATTTAAACTTATTGGATTAAATTAAATATACTTCGTCGACAGCGCATAAACCACAATAGAATAAATGAACTCTTTAAAATTCACTATATTTGTTTACCATAGCGACACTCTGGCTCTACGTTCACTTAATAACGTTATATTTTGTCCATATTATAGCTCAGAATGCATATAAATTTGTATCATTTGAAGAATTATCTAATCGTTGCCACATGCTCTATTCAAATACTAAAATAAATCTAAAACGATATATAAAAGAAATTAAGCAAACAAAACAAAAAAGAAACAGTTTTTCGCAGACGATTCAGTATTTCTCATTCAGTTACTCCAGTTCTCACTTTCCGATAAGGCAAAAACACATAAAAACTCAAAATATCTATATTAAAAATTACGAAGTAAATCTGAAACACTTATTTGCTCGAATAAATTCCAGAATGGACTAAGCATAATTTAATTCGTAATATAAAAGGAGGCGTTATCTGTGTTGCTTAGTTTCTCTAGATTGGCAACAAATCCGCTTTTTGTCAAGTTTGAAATGTAAACAAACATGTCCGCCATCGCAAAATCCATTAGGCTTAGCTGCACTTAAACAACTTTTAAACTGTTGATAACTCCACAGATATTGCATATTTAGATTTACTAAAGGCATAAAAACCTTAACCATAAGATAGGAACAGCATAATTCAATCATTTTTTAAAGCAAAAAATGCACAATTTACAAACATATAAAGAAACTGAGCTCACTGAACCGAGTAACAGAGTGGATAAATAAGATATATATATATATATATATATATATATATATATATGTAATAATAAAAGCACAAGGAAAAGCCGGAACACTGTGGATGCGTGATTAGATCCATATTGAAGAAGAATTTTGATTGCGTAGTATTTAAAGAACTTGGCAGTCGAGGCAGTTTTAATTCCATTTTTATTTCCAACTGATATTTGTGGCCACAATCACTTGGCACTCTAGTCGTGCCTTTCCACAGAAGATTTTCATTTTTGATATTGTTGAGATAGAAAGCAAGCCAGCGAAATTACATCTTAGCACAGCACAGAACAAAAGCTGAAGTGCATCGTTATGCAAGATGGAGGCACGCGAAGAGGAAAGTTTTGGTTTACAAGGACAGTTTCAGTTCCCAATGATTACGTCATCAGAGCTGCGCCGATCATAGAGTGATCTAGAAATGACGCAATGCAAAGAAGTTATTACAATTTTAGAATAGAGAGGAAGAATTTATGTTTATAGTTATATTATGATTCTGATTCATATATTTTTATCTTACATATATATATATATAATGTCAAATGATCCTGACCTAATATGAAACCATTTCTATGGCAGTTATCGCTAATGGAAAACATCTGGTATATTTTAGGAGCTACTGAAACATTTGGATGTTTCACAGGGGCCGACATGAATTTGCCTGTTTACGCTGGAGAACTTCAAGTGCCTGCTCTTGGAATGGATGTTCGTGTAGTTGATGAGAATGGTAAGCTTCTGTTCAGTTGGTAAATTCTCTCTCTCTATATATATATACAGTGGCTAAAAGAATTGAGAATACATCGTACTTGTTAAATCTAACTTTCAATATAAATAACACATTACCAAGAAGCGGAAACATGTTTTTATTTTTACTCATAAGATTTGATTTAGTTTAAAGTAAAAATAAAGAACAATCAAAGAAAAAAATTCCTAAAATGAAAACCTTTTCAGAAGCATTTTAAATACAGCAATAAAAATAAATTTTATTGGTGTATTTTATATACACCAATAAAAAAAACCTGTTAACTACCACTATATTTTTTCTACGTGCCTATTATTTTAATCTAATGTTGCGTAATCTTACCTTAAATCTTTTCGCTTTTGTGATGAAGTTTGTTATATGAATTGAAAGCCACACTTTTAAACAGAAAATGGTTCCTCGAAGAGAAAGCAGTATTGGTGTAAGGAATTCATACTAAGGTTGACTAAAAAAGGTAATAGATAAAATTGTTGGTAGGTAATAGATAAAAGGTGAAATAGATCAAATTGTTGATAGAAATCACATGTGTGTCCAGAAAATAATTTTAATATTTTACAATTATTTTACAATTATTTCTAATTAAGTGATTGAAAATAAAGGCGGAAGTGGAAGAAAAGGTACTCTGAGTAATGACCTCCTAAGGAAAATTTTGTAAGATATCAAGATTGATCCTAAAGAAAGTGCAGTCAAACTTGCTGCAGAAACTTCTCAAATTATTGGCAGAAGTGTAAGTGCTGAAACTGTGCGAAATTTAATTAGACAAGCTGGATGTAAAAGTTAGAAAGAAACTATGCATAAGCTTGCAAACTGAGAAAAAGCGTTTGGAGCTTGCAAAAACTCATCAATTGAAGACGAATGAATTTTGGAAGAAAGTTGAATTTACTTTCATCTGTAAATATATTATATTTACTGATGAAAGTAAATTCAACATTTTATGCAGTGACAGTCGTCGCACCATGTGGAGAAAGCCCAACACCGCTTTGCATCCAAACAATTTACGTCCTACAGTTAAACATGCTCCGTCATAGTTTGGAATTGTGTGGCTTCAACTGGGACAGAAAATTTAGTTTTTATAGATGGCATTATTAATCATATGGTTTACTTGGATATATTCAGCAATAATATAAAAGAAAGTGCTAAAAAGTTAGATTTAAATGGAAATTTCACATTCCAGCACTAAAATGACCCTAAACACATGGCAAGTAACGTCAAAGTGTGTTGTCGTTTTTCATTGGAAACAGCAGTTACACACATTAACGCAGTCCCCAGACCTCAATATCATAGAAAACTGTGGGTCACACTCAAAATAGAGGTCTAAAAACACAAAATAAAAAACAAAAGGCACTTCAAGCAAGTGTTGCAAGAAAAATAGGATAAAATATTTTTGTATACGACCAAAAGGTTGGTCGAATAAGTACAACGATGTTCGGAAGAGATTATAAAAGTTAAAGAACATGCAAAAAAATATTGACAATTTTTATGGGACATATCACAAAAATTCCATTGGTGTATTCTTAATTTTTTGAAGCAAGAATTTGCATAAGTTTATTTAAAATGCTTCTGAATTTTTCATTTAAAAATGTTTCGGTTGATTGTTCTTTATTTTCACTTTAAACTAAACAAAACTAAACTATTTGTTATGAGTAAAAATAAAAACGTGCTTACGCTTCTTGGTCATATGCTACTTATGTTGAAAGTTAGGTTTATCAAGTAAGAGTAAGATGTATTCTCAATTGTTCGAGCCACTGTATGTATACTATACACTTTGATACACAAAAGTCCTTACCCGCCTTTACTTTCGCAACCGTTGGTCGTAGCCATATACTTCAAATTACAAAAGTATTTTAAATGACGCGAAGATTTATGTTTTAGCATTTTTTTAAACTTAATGAAATCAGTTTTATAAAAATTAGGAAATCTAACGTCTTACACTTTTCTCCAAGAATCTTTCTTATTAGCTATAAAGCAAGCACAAAAGGTTTCCGCTTAAGCAAATAGTTCTCGTGTGCTTGGTAGTATTCAAGTAACCTAAACTATTATTTTCATTGATGTCGTTTTGTTCCATTGCCTAATCATTGCCGCTGTCAATTACGTTGTTAAAAGACTGTGAGGAAGACATTTTGCTAGAACGAAAAGTAAAACCATGATGATGATTAATTTACTGTTTTGGTGACGATTGTTGGATCCACGTTGAAAATTTTCTAGCAGCATAAGAATTTCAAAAATATTTCTCACCAAACTTTTTACAGCAGAACTTTAGTGTTTTGTAGGTATGGTATAAAATTAATTTTGAATGAGAATCATCGTTATAAACTAGTGTTGTCATTTTGCATAATAATAATAATAATAATAATAATAATAATAATAATAATAATAATAATAATAATAATAATAATAATAATAATAATAAAATGAAAAACATTTAGTTTTAATTATCCTAAAAATTGTTCGAAGAATATTATTGTAGTTTTTAATATGTCGAAACCGAAACTGCTTTTCTTTAAGACATGTCTTGTGGGATAATTCCTTTGTTCTAATGAGCTTAAAACAGAAAAGATTTGCATAATTTATAACAGCATAACGGTATATGAGAGAGCGGATTATATATAATAAGTGGAATTTATAAAAGTGTAATGGTATATAAGGCAGTTGAATATGTAATAAGGGGAATATATAGGAGTATAGCGGTTATATAAGAGAGAAGAATATAGTATAATAAGCGTAATATATAAAAATATAGCGGCATGTAAGAAAGCGGAATATACATATAAAATACAGAATATACTATAAGAGCATAACCGAATGTAAGACAGTGAAATCTATAAGAGTACAACGTTATATAAGATAACGGAATATATAAGAGTATAGAGGTATATAAGGACAAGGGATTTAAATATATAATAAGCGGATTATATTAACTAATGTTTCTGAAGATATCATAAAAAGCTCTTCCTGAATATAACATTTTGACGAGTTTGCAGAGTCATTAGGTTATATCGATTCTGATACGTGAAAACTATGCAATGCCTTCACCGGTACTCGAACTCCGGACCTTCGGAATACGCGTCTTTTATGCTTCCAGTTAATAGACGCGTAGAGAATGACATGTGGAAAGGACGGAGAAAATATCTTATAAACTTAATAAGGACATTTATATACTTCCTAAAAGAATATCAGCAGATTTCACTTGCAATTAATATTTAATAAGGATATACAGTTTAGAATATAATGTGTATAACTGTTTTAATACTTAGGAAATTCCTTTTTTCAGCAGTCATATGAAAAATGTTATTAAAACAGCGTTAATCCAAAACCGGTCTTACTTTTGGTCAATTGTTAAGGTTGCTTTCTGGTGTATTTTAAGTACATAAAATCCTAGATTTATTTCTAAATAAGTGTAAAACGGAAACCCTTATGCGGTATTCACATCAAAATGGAGGGATTTTAATTTATTGTCTTATTTTTACATACATTTTAAAATTTTTTTTAACTAACTTTTAGCTAACCGGTTATTACAAATTTGCTTTTTTGCCTTAAGATTATGTGTATAAGAGTTGAATAACTTTTACGAATTGAAATTATACGAGATTTTTAAACTTTTCTTCCTAGGTCAGACCATAACTGGTAAGAAGGGCGAAATAATATTTACAACGCCATTTCCAGGTTTTCCTCTTTACTTGTGGAAGGATATCAATAATAACCTCATAAAGGAAATATATCTCTCTAAGTATCCAGGTAAAATAACATTTTAAATTCAGTTGTTGAAGTTTAATAGATTTCTCAATGTTGAAATTGATGATTTATGCCTAACAAGCAGTTTTTGAATTTTAAATAATTTGAATGTCCGTCATACATAATATTAGTTTTTCTTCTTAAAAAGAATTTAAGTTTTCCTTTTTTCTAAACATTCCGATGGAAAATGTTATAGAAAGACATGACAAGTAAGACTTTTGTTTTGAATTGGCTGGGCCTTTTATTAATAGCCTTGCGCCACTACAAGGGCTGAAACTGGTGGCCATTTCATTATGGAAGCACTTAATAAGTGGCCACCGTTGTCTCCTATGAAGTGAACAGTTGCAAACATGCCTTTCCCGGGATTTGAATCCGGGACCATCGCTATGACAGTCAGGGTCAGTAACCACCATACCAGCTGGACGGCAAATAAAACTGACTGCAAGAAAACGGACTTTGATTGATGTTGATTTTAGCAGAAGCGCTTTTATTCGACACAGTTATAGCCGATATTCATGAATCGTTGAAAGCACTTGTGTTAGAACAATATCTCTGTCAATTAATACTAGTTTTTATACACTGAACGTTCCCATACTTTGCTCTGAGAAGATAGTCAAACTTGAAGTCGAATCAAGTTGAGCGTCTTCTTATATATTAAAACAAGGTCTGTGTTGTTGTACCTTTATGTTTCCTTAATCAAAGTATATGCTGACATTACTAATCTAAACAATTCAGACTTTACCTGAGGAACAGTCTTATTGTATTTCTATCTCTCCAGCTATCGTGCTATTTGAAAGCCATTTATTTGCACTCTTACTCATAGAACTAAGCGCATCGCCTTCCAAATGGCAAATGTTTTAGAGTACAAAACGTCTAGGAAAGTTTAAAAAGAGCAAACAAATAAAATAATTAATATTTACGAACTGAATCATATATAAAAATTAGATTCCTTCCCGTGGAATATTTTTCAAAAACAAAAATGTTCCAGGACAAATTTTGTTAAGCAAATACATGGTTTCGTCAAATTTCGAAACGCAAATACATGATTTTGACTAATAAAAATTGCAGATTTTGCGTTAAAAATGGATACATATGGCATTAGAATATATTCATTAGTTTTTCGTCTTAGTTTTATGTAACTTCGCTAAATTCTTGATAAGCGAGTTTAGTATCTGCAAAGATGGATATAAAATTAAAAACTATTTATGTGTTATCCTATCACATTTTGAAAGAAATGATAAAGTTTTGGTACCAGCTTTAACGGAGCAACATTCACTTTTTCTAATTTCAAAAGTAAGGTGTGCAATAATCCTTGACCCCCCCCCAAAATGGCGCGTTAATAGTCACGATAGATAACTTGATCTTTGAAAAGGGATAAATAATGGCAATGTATAAAACACATATTTATTTAGTTTTTTAAATGATATATACTGAACTTGTACCTGTTGTCATTCTAACTAAATAAACAGCTGTCTGTACTACTAACTTCCACAAGAGAAATTACCGCAGGTTAATGCCAATAATTCCATTATAAATTCACGTGAACATTATAAAACTTAGCAGCCTTTTTAACAGATTTAAACATCATCCCATCTTTGGAAGCAAGCCTTAGTAGACCGTTAGCTATCGCAGCTTTTGCAGGATTGCTGGAATTCAACCGATGTAAAAGTGCGTAACATTCGATATCTTCATTTCTACTACATAAAAACAGAATTGGAAAAAAAAAAAAAAAAAAAAAAAACTATTATAATATTTAGACAGAAAATTTTATCGGTCACCATAGAAAATTTGAATATCTGATAAGCAAACTTGTTTCAGAAATTATTTTTATGTTACTGCCCGTTCACTTATTGAATGATCATGGAAGGAAGGAATTGAGGTCTTGACGAAGATACCTACAGACATGCACATTCCATGTCCTTAAGAAAGTAAAACCGCTCGTTTGAAGAACTGCAAATAATTCATTGAGGTCTGCATTGACGCCCTAAAAATGGTTAATAGTTCTGGTGTACACAGAAATAATAGTGTCTATCCGCCATAGACAGAAAAACTGAAGACATCCTGGATAACTACAACTGTAGCCTGACCGGAACTAATATTAGAAACTACCGACATTCCATAACAGTACTGCCGGACTTTTGAGACGATAAATAATGCAGAATACTTGTTAGCATTGTTGCCATTGTCATCTAGTAGAGTGTGTTACGACCATCATGAAAGTGCAAATAAAAGAGAGATAGGGTTTTAAAGACGATGCTCATTCGTATCTACATTTATGTCTTCCAAGGTGATGCAGAAGCCTGATGCTGTAGACGATATTGAAGAACACCATATAAAAAAACCTGTTGTTGCTCAACATACTTTAAGCTGAGGCATCAACATGCTTAAATTCTTGAGCTGAAGTACTTCCATAATAGCAATGCGCGCATGAAATCTCATTCAGTGCTCTAAAAGGGCCATTGCAATTTTCTCTACTTTCTATGGATTACATACTCGCATCACTGCAACACGATGTAGTTCTGTGCAATCTGAGTACCAATTTCTTGAACAGAAATCCCATATCTTGCAACCCGAGTACCGATTTCTTGAACATAAATCCCATATCTTGATATGTCATGATTCTCCGGCTATCAGAACTACTGGTGCGGCTGCCGTTTTCTTTCACGACGCACTATTTTAATTCTTCGGTTCACTTAAAAATCTTTCTTTGTTTGTTCTTTTCGTTTCAAAACTCCCAAAATTATAAACGTTTTATCTATACTCATGTGCAAAACTAAGAGAAATTGCCCATTATGTCGAATTTCTGAAAAACTAATGGAGAAATTTTAATGAAATTTGTTATGAATCTACATTTAAAACAGAAAGTGTTGTACCATTCAAAAGTAATTTTATGTACGGATGACTATTAGTGAAAATCATTGTGAAGGGGTGTCCAAAATGCACTTCGTGATATCGAACTGAAAAAGAATATGATATGGGGTATGGTCTCCACTCTTAGCCAGACAGGCAGAGCAGCGTGACGGTATACTCGACAGGAGGCAGTCGAGGAGACCTTCGGGTAGTCGATCCCACTTCTGCAAAAAGGCAATTTTCAACTCTGGGATGGTCCTCTGAGGGGGACGGCGAGATGAAATTGTCCTGCCAAAACATGTTCTGTAGGGTAAGGTCATGAGATCTGGTTGGCTAATCCATGCGGCGAATATCCTCACTTCCCACGTAATCGTCGACCAGCTGAACCCAATGTAGACGATTATTGTCATCCATTAACAGGAACCTAGGACCAACTGTGCGCCTGAAAACTCGAACATAAGACTCTATCTTCCCTATATCTCATAGTTAGAGTTTGGAACGAGCTTAGCCTCGAGCTTGATACTCGATAAATTTTGGTCATTTTCGAGTACTCGATACTCGAATCAACGCCCGACCGGCTTTCGAGCTTTGTACATACAAAATGTTTTACGTTCTATATTTTATTTTTAATTTATTTGTTAACATATTACTTAAGAATTCTAGAAGACATTTTATTGGTGTCATAAAACTGCTCCTTTTTAAATACATAAAAACTAAAACTTTTTTAATTGTATTAGGGATAAGTAAAGCTAAAGAATAAAAGGATTATAAATATAAACAGTAAAATAATGCTTTTATCAGTACTTTTACCTGAACAGTGTTGAAACTTATTTTGGTAAAGAGATGAATTTGTTGCCTCCTACAGTATATACAGTACAGTACATAAAAATGCAAGGATTTTTAATCTTTACCGATAGAAACAATATACTTTTAATTTTAAGTAGTAACGTGTATGTAATATTAAACAATGATTTTCTTAGTATCATTAAAAAAACAAAATTACAAATTGTTGAACATTGAAAAGGCCGTGTTTCGCAAAACAAACATTTATTACAGAGTAATACGCAAACAAATACACACAGAGACATGATCAGAAATACAGAGATACAAGCAGATCATGTTTTAATAAATCATAAACAAATAGAACGGGATTAAGCTTCGGAATACTTCGGACCTGACAGAAAGCTAATGCATCGGACGTGACAGAAAACTATACTTCCTTTTAACCAACAAGAATGCGATTACTAATATCGCAACACAAATTTAGTCGAAATTTTAACAATATTTCGCTAAAAATGGTTAATATTATTGGAGGTACAGCCGTGAATACAGGCATATTCTAGAATAGTATTTTCTATTTTTTTCTAGAATTAATAGTAATCATGCCGAAAAACAAAAGATCAACCGTTTGGAGTCATTTCGCCAAGGCAGACCAAAATTATGCAGGCTGCAGTGAATGCAATAAAAAAATTTCCATTTTAAATGGAAATACGTCAACAATGCGTCGTCATCTAAGCAGCGTTCGTAACATTGACGTTGACAAAGCAAAGGTACCAGCTAAAAACACAAAAACTTTGGATAATTTCGAATCAAAACATCAATTGAAGAGATTGTTGCAAAAATGGCTGCAGTAGATGGTTTATCAATTCGTCAAATCACTCAGTCAGAGTTTATTCGACAAACATTGGCCTTAAGGCATATGAAGCTTCCAGCCAACGAAAAATCTGTAATGGCTCTTGTTCATAACCATATGGAAACTGTGAAACAAAAAAAAAATGATATTAAAAAAGATATTGCCTAATCAAAGAAATTCTCCATTACCATGGATGAATGGACCAGCATCGGTAACCGGAGATTCCTGAATGTAAATCTGCATACTTTCTTCCAAAAAAGCATCAATCTTGGACTGGTAAGAATTTTTGGAAGTTGCGATGCAAAAAAAAAAAAAAAAAAAAAAAACTTGTAGAAGAGCACCTTGAATATTTCGGCCTATCATTTAAGCACGATATTGTATTGTACTGGGGATGGAGCAAGTGTTATGATCAAGTTCGGAAAAGACTCACCTGCTTTTTATCAGACATATCCTGCGCATACCTTGCATTTGGCTGTTACAAAATCCTTTTATAGAGAAAAATCAGGGACAGAGGAAAGTTCATTAGAGACTGATGATTTTAATGATGTTGATAATGGTTTCAGCATTAATGAAACTGAATTACAGAATGAATCGTTCAAGGAAAACATAAATATTGTGAGACAAGTCGTAATTGTTTTCAAAAATTCTATTGTGCGTTCAGATTTGTTCAAGTCTAAAAATTGAGAAAAATCACAGATAGAGCAACAACTCTCTCTGAATTGTAAAACCAAATGGAATTCAATGCTGAAATTGCTTGAAACATTTGTAAAATTGTATGACGTTACAAAGGATGTACTCATTGAACTTGGATTTGAACGTCTTTTAACAAATTTAAACCTGGAAATAATAAAATCGATAGTCTTGGCGTTAAAACCAATTGAAGTGGCAGATAACGCTATGAGTGAAAAACAAGCCACTGTACGAACAGCATATATTTCTATCAATTTTATGCGAGAGAAGTTAACTGAACAAGAATCTGAAATAAGTAGTTCTCTTTCTGAGAATATCGATTTTTACATCAATAGCAGGATCAACAAAAACATCATAGATTTGATGAATTCACTAAACAACTTAAAATAAAACGCCATCAAAAGCTTCTATAGAACTAGCAGCTGCTTTGATAAAGCATTTATTTCCGTCACCAGATTCATCACCAAATTCATCAAATGAAAAATCAAGCAGTGAAGCAGAAACAAATACCAAAGTTGGTGCTTCTGCCCTTTGAAGAGAGAAGCAGAAACAGCTACCAAAGTTGGTGCTTCTCTTGAAGAACAACTTAGAGTACTATTAGAAGCTCCAACTGGCAAATTACCGGAAGGTGACCGCTTTAAAAAAATCAAGTTAAGAACTTACTTTGCCAAAAAGTAATGATGAATTGATTGTAAATTTAAAGCGGTTACTTGAAGCTATTTACAGTATAAAACCAACGTCGATTAATTCTGAGAGGGCGTTTTCCGTGGCCAACAATTTTTGCACCAAAATTAGTTTGAAGCTATCAGATTAATCACTAGATGCACTGGTGTTTTTAAAATATTTTTGCATTAATATAAATGCATAAATAAATGTATAAGTAAAGAAAAAGTTTCTTTTAAATTTCTAAAAAATATTTTAATTATAAGTCTATTATAAGTCTTTTGGTAATGCAAGTATGTCAACTTCAAATGCTCGAAAGCCCGAAAAAACAATCAAGCTCGAGCTCGAGTTTAACCGAGCTTCAAATCATCGAGCTTTATCAAGCCCTACTCATAGTAGTGAGGGAGCCTTAATCTCATATTAGCACATACAGGATTGTGCAGCTGTCCAACATAGTGTCTGAACTAACTCTTACACTTCCAACGCTGCACTGATCTTTTCCTTGATGAGGGAAGGGTCATATCGTGTTCCAGATTCTCTCCAGATACAGGAATGCCGAGAATAAGTGTCCAGACTGAATCTAAACTCCTCTACAAAAAGCACAGTGTTTCATTGAAGTCTGGTCCAAGGCACATGTTATCTGCACTATGCTAAGCGTGCTCGTTTATGGTCTGGATTAAACGGAACGCAAACAGCGGGTCTTCTGGCGATACAGCCCGATCTCATGTAGTCTTTCGTCAACTATAGACCATGATTCAATATATAGCTCATGTGAGAGCTTTGAAACTGTACCAGTGCTGTGTCGCCTCGCTGAAAGTGCCAAGTAACGATTCTCATTCGCTGTTGTAGACCTTGGTTGATCTACGCCAGGTCTTCTCGATATGAATCCAGTGTCCTGAATATGTTTACACAAACTGCAGATATTACATTGAGCTCCGTAGTCACCTGCGCTTGTTATTGGCCTTATTCTACATCTTCTGGCATCCGTACGTTTGTGAATACTCATTTTGCCTGATATTTTATAAAATTTACCTACCTGTTGTGAGAAACACGGCAAATGTCGTGGAAGAATGCGTGAGCAAAAATCGCCGAAAAACTCTCATGCACTTTTACACCTCCACAATCACAGCTCCGCAGACACACTTGTGTACGCTTACACGTTCGACTCTTAATATTAGTATAATTCTTTGGCGGCATAATTTTAGTTTAATATCTTTCGTTTAATAGACATAATTTGCAAATTCTCTTAATTTTGTGCACGGGTATATCTTGCACGGTTTCCAGTTCTGAAATGAATGATTTTTTTAACCAGTTTAAGTCATAACCCAGTCAGTTTTAAACCAGTTTAAGTCATAACCCAGTCAGTTTTAAACCAATTTAAGTCATAACCCAGTCACAATTTCATCAAGAATATTTTTATATTATAAAGCTTTCCTTAGTATTCCCTTTCTAGGATAAATGTTAAATGCAGGATAAATGTCTCTTGCAGACGGCTCTCGTTAAAATGTAAATTTTCTATATATCTGCTAACCGTTACCAACCGACTAAAACTATCATAATTAGTAAGCCTATCGATTTGGTTTCTTTCTAAAATTTATATCGTAGGTCTGTGACCAGTATTCTCAATGTCCCCAATGAGAATTTCGTACAAATTACTTTTTTACATGTTAATTGATCATCTAAATGTTCCAGGCAGGAAAGCAAAATAAAAAGGATTATTAATACAAAATTAGAAGCAGGCTGTCTCCTTCCTTCCCAAAAATTCTTTATTCTGCCTAGGATTTTGGAATTCAGTCCTTCCTATCATAGAATGAATATTCTCTTTTCTTTCAGGTGCCTGGTGTCAGCATGATGAAGGTTGGATAAATCCAGAAACGAAGGGACTGCTCGTGATTGGAAGAAGGTGAATCCTATGTTTATAATATCGCTTGATGCAACACAAAAGTTTTAATTAATTGTTTCGATTTAGAGGTGAATTCTACTCAGTTTGAATTCGTCTGTTTAACCTAAACATAATTGTTAGAGTTAAGTAAACTGAAATATTTGACGTGAAGTATTAAGTTTCAAAGAAAGTTAAAATTCACTCAAGGTAATAATGTTAGCGATTTTATTTCATTTTAAATATATGTTAAACTGATTTAAAAGCAATTTTTTTAGAAAACATTAAGTGCCTCCATTTTAAAACTGACATAAATGTTCAATTTAAATTATATTTTTGAAATTCTAAATGCAGTAATTACACATTTTAAAGTGGTATTGAGATTTAAGTTTTATTTTGAATTGATATTTTTCCTCTTTTCGCAGCTTAATAGCTGTTAGTTTTAGCAAATTTAAACTTTGTTTTCCCCAATTGTATTGCATATGTTGTCTGCAATATGAGAGTCATTAGTTAATCTAATTTATCTTAGTTTTTATTTGCTTTGAAAAATGATAATAATAGTATCTGTTTTATGAATGATTGGTTTCATTCCTTAATAAAGATGAAGTTTTTAATGATTACAGGAGTTTTTACACTTTTGTTTTTGCTATTTATCATACTCTCAGTGCAAAAATGTAAATTATCTGACTTAATGCTACATTCTTTATTAAAAGAAAATATAAAAAAAACATAATCTATTAATCTGATTACACGCGTCGTAATTCTTACATTTACTTTATCTTAGGTATTAATTTTTTTCAGTGATGAAATTCTGGTACAAAATGGAGACCGGTTTGCCCCTGCCGATGTTTATTTTGCCAGTAAGTGTGCATTTTTCTAAACAAAGATAATAGTTTTTGCTTTTAAATTCGGTTGCTAAGATTGAAAATGAAAATTTCAAACAGAAAACATTTATTTTAGGTACTGTAATGATCTTATACTTCTAAATCACCCTTTCCTACACGAAATCTTAAACATAAAAAAAGGATTTCACCATTTTGAAATAAAGCCCTTAAACATGTGTCATTTGTGTTCTGCTGCTAGTCATTTCATGTGAAAAAAGTATGATTTGGTTTCAGTTTCGTAACCTAAGAAGAAAGTGTTTCTTTTAATAGTTTTGTCTTCAACGGGTATAATAAATGAAGTCGGAAATCAAATTTCAAATTTCTTGGGTCTACGTTATAATGGGCAGCAAACTTACTAAACAGCAAAATATGCAATACGAGAAAAAAGAATAATGCAGATTTATTCCTCTCGGAAATGCTGGGAAAATGCAGCTTAAGAACAATAAAAATGCAGATTTGGCAAGACGGATAGTATTTCCAAAGCTTCTGTGATAAAAAAGTGCCAAATATTGCTGCAGAAAGGTTGCTTTGAAGAAGAAGGTTTCCACTTTTTATATGACTGTTCGATTTTGGAAGAAATGAGACGAATACTCTTTGCGAAACCATTGACAATTATATTGATCAAAATGTAACTTTTCGTTCAGATTCTTGCTTCAAAGAACCTATGATATTTGTTGCAGAAAATGCATGCAACGTAAATGTTAGCTTATAAAACTTATCTATGAGTAATTACACCTTCCTTTACACCGGGGAGCTCTGTTGCATTATGTGAACCCTATTTCAGTTTTTATTATGCATATATTAGTCATATCATACATTTATATTACTTTGTTCTACCGTCCCTCTGTATATTTCTCTTCATAACTGGGGCGGAGATGGACAGTTAGTGTGATGGGTCAGGTAGTATCTGTACAGCAAATGGTGAAATTTTTGTGTCCCAACCTCCTGTTGCTAAACTTATACTACAATATTTCCGATTATACGTAACACAAATAATTATATAAATGATCCCGTTTCGGCCTATAGTACTTTTTCACAGTGCGAGAAACAAAAACATATTCATGAAAATTCTTCATTATTTAATTTCTGAAAATACAACGCAGGGCTATAATATTTGGTGGCAACAATTTGAAAAGTTAAACGCCGTTTTATATAGTGGACGACCAGATGTATTAAATTGACCTTAAAAGGAAAATGGAATAGATAACTTTCACCCCTTTCGCAGAGACTACTGAGAACTGCTAGAAAAACTGAGAAAAGTTGTATATGTACATTAAGAAACTGGATTAATGTATATAATATGAAATTAAATAATTTTTTTGATGTTTAATGCAACATCTCTATAAATCATTTTGAACTTATGTAAACCGATCTTTAAACTTCAGTAATGAAAGATTCCTTAAACTTTCTCAAATTGTACACGATAATACACGGTAATTAATATACAATTCGAAAAAACTTTTTTTTTTGCACGTCAGGTTTCTGAAGTTCTTACAGTACATGTAGTACATCAAACAGTTTTCCTAACAAAGTTTAAGCATTAAATTATATCTTTGGGTATTTAATCTTAACTGTATTTCAAGTTGGCGTGTGAATGAATATCTGAATGCCTATATCGTTTTGCCTTAATTGTTTGTTATGAGTTTATTTACTTACAGTACACGGAATGGAAGAGATCATGGATTATATATGTGTAAACCAAAGCAAAGAAGATGGCGAATGCAGAGCGGTCCTATTTGTCAAGTTGAAGCCAGGTTTCATGTTCACTCCTGAGCTCAGGAAAGAGATAGCCCTCACCATCGAAAAAGAATTGTGGGAAGACTGCGTACCTCAGGTCATATTAGAAGTCCCCGACATTCCCGTAAGTGAAAATAAAAATGAAAATTTAATCTTCAGATAAAATTAAGTAACCGAAAGTTACTTCATTACAGGGAATTAGGAAAAAGATTTCCATAGTAAGATTCCAGAAAGCAAATGATCTTCTTTTTTTTAAATTAGTTTTTATCCCATCTAATTTTAAATGAAAAATTGATTTTCATATGTTTACAAATTATTTGTATTAGATGAAACTAGTGCATAATTATATAAACGTTTACAGCAGACTGGAAAGGTACATATTTAGTCTTTATTTACACACTTTTGAAAGACACAAAATTTGTTGTTCCTTAAACAATCTATTCGGAAAAATATCTTAAACTTTCATTTATTTTCTTATGTATTCTTCTTCCATTTCACTGTAAACATTTTTCTCCAACAAAATAACTTCCTCAAACTAACTTTTACAGAAGTGCAATGAACTGTTGAATTAGTAGAAATCATCGAATTTTGTTTTCTCCTCTTTTTCTTCATTCTTATTTGACGTACGCTCTTTTTGGGGGAAAAAAAGCCCCACCATGCAGAAAGTGACTGTTTTTATTGAAATTAAATACGCTTAAAGCTCATATACAGGTAAATAAATAATTAAAAATTCAAGGCCATTACACCATCAGTAGCTAGCATTTGCACATTGAATGCTCGGATTAGTAATTTGTGAACCCCCTAACGGCGATTCGTATTTGTATGCCTTTTGTTCTTATCACAGTTTGTTTCAGATAAACTGTTGTTACAGCTCTTCGAAACTCCTTCAAGTTTAGAGCTTCATTTTTGTTCAGAGTTTTGTGAATTATCCAGGCGTTTACCATAGTCATATCCAGAGAACGTATAAAAAGTGGCCAGTACCACATTTTGCCACGAATTTTAATGGAATAAAGTCCAGCCAACCAGTCATGGTGATCCACACCGCCCATATGTTTGTTGTAAGAATTTATCAAATTTGACATCTTCACGGTGTCCTCTCACTCGTCTCTTCACATCAAAGAATTCTTCTAAAGTGCTGAAATTAGTAGCAACATTTACAGTACTATTATCCTTCTATCGCCCCAGGAAAATCTCAGATTTCTCGTCAAATGCAAAATCAGACGTGCATCTTTCTTTCTTCTGCACAGACTTAGATTCTTCTAAGATTCGTTCTTCTTAGATTCGTGGTTTATCCGATTTTCTCGTATGGTAGCTCCTGTAGCTCGAAAACCCTGTTCACCAAGACTTTTCAAAAAATCAATGCTAGTAAAAACGTTATCAAAATATAAAGTGTAGCTTGAAGGATTCGCAATATTCTCTATTAGTTTCATCACAACCCGAGTACCAAGAGGAGTATCATTTCTTGCATCAGATTCTTTACCACAATTAGAGAAAAAATTGTAATAATATCCCTTGCTCCCACAGAGAGCCCAAAGTTTATATCCAAAACGTATAGGCTTACAAACGTTTGGAAGCGGTGTCGTGACATGGCATTTTTCTTTTTCACCAGGGTAATGCCAATGACTTCAGCATCTGACCAGTAGTCACGTTCGCAGGTATTTAAATGATAACCAGTTAGAAGCAAAATTCCGATAAAAACACGTATTTCGTTAGCAGTGGTCAAGAAATCGTGATCGTTTTTTACATCTGTTGCATATCGCACAGTTTCTTTTACAATGAGATAGTAGACTTCACTGGAATAAAACTGCTCAAAAAGCTCTGATGGAGTTTTATCTTTCAATGCAGTTTCCATCTGATTGAGCAAGTCACTTGCAATTGATTCATCCTCAGTTTTCCCTTTTGTATATCGTGGTGATTTATTCTTTATCCAAGATGACTGGTGTCATTTAGCGTTTTTTCTACTCTTTGTTGTGGAAATACTAGACGGTTCAGGCTGGAAACTATCACCAGTTATAACCTTCAGAGACCCAGGAATATCGTTTACAATAATCTCACCAGTATTTACTTCAATCTCATCCCCTTCATCTTCGTCAGTTAGTTCACTGGTAACACAGCAATTTGAACGTCGCTCTCATCTGAATCTAAACTATTGAATAGTTCTAATGCTTCCTCTAACTTCAGAAACCTTTGCACTGATATAACGCAGAAGGGGTGGAACACTAGAATTTTTTTACTCTTATTTATAAAGAGAGAAAGAACGCATCAATTGCATACTTATCGTCCCATTGTCCTATTTAGAGGACAGTTAAAAAACAATGCGCTAAAACTCACCTAATCACAATATAGCTTTCATCAATCACCAGAATGATAAGGAAAGAGTACTTTCACATAAAAAATGCCCAGCCGAGTGTCCAAAGTAAACTGAAAACGAATTCTACAACCACAAAGAGATAATACAAACCACGCCCACTAATGCGATGAATAATCAAAATGTCCAGAGAAAGGGGGAGGGGGCGAGACATATAATTCACCCTAGCAGATGCTAATACATATCCCTACATATTCCAGCTGGCAAAATATTCGCACCAAGCAAATACTGATTTCTACATGCTATTTTTCAGCTGTCCTTTAAATAGGACAGTGGGATAAAATGGGTTAAAAATAAAATTCAAAATTTCCTTTGAAACATGCACAAATTTGTGGAATAATCATACGTTCCTTAGCTCGTACAACCGCCAACATATTGATGCGCTATGTTTATCATTTTTAGAAAGTGTTTCTATAAATGTGGACACAAAACATACCTATTACGCTGGATTTCATAGTTATTTTTATGCAGGTTAATTCTATTTTTGACTATATACATATAGACTAGCATATATATATGTATGTTGCACTCATATTTGACTTTAAAATTTGTTTAATACTATTAGTCAAACAACAACTCCATTCCTTGTTGAAATCAGATGAAAATTTTATATGTTCTTTGTGTTTTAAAAGAAAACATCGCTCACTAATTGTAAAGATGTATTTAAAAATGCAACATGATTCTCAAGAAAGTAAAATTTATATATCTATGTGTGTAAGTGTATTTGTACAAGTGTGTTTTGTATAAGTGTGTTTTGTGTAAGTGAGTTTAAAACTGTTTATGCAAAAGCATTTCAAATCTTATTGAGCTTTTAACAGTAGTTCCTCAGAGATGTTAGAGGAATGTTCATGAGAAATACATCTACTGAAAGTGGTAAACACGTTACACGACATTGTTTTAGTGCGTAGAAATAGCCGTTTTGTTAATATCTTTCTAAAGAGAGTTTAATGCGGAAGTAATCTATTACGAAAAAAACATGTGATGATTTTACTATCAATAACTGATAACCACAAAAGTTAGAAGCAGTTATGAAGACAGTATTTTTAATGAGGGATAATTTAAAAGTTAAGAAGATGAAAATCATATCATTCTGTTTTCAGTTTTTGAAAAGGGTCAGTGGCAGTTTTAATACTTTTAAGAAAATTACTATTATTCTTAATAGAAGTATAAAAATTACTTCTAACTATAATTTTAGTAAATTAAGTCAGTCACTGAGCATCATATTTTAACCCCTAATAAGAAATGAATCAAAACTGTAAAAATGACTTCCACATCGAAATGAATAAAAGCAAGTGAGAGCTTTTAAGTCAGCTTGAGCAACAAAATGTACAAATCGCTTTGTTAAGAAATCATTAAGGCCAAACCTGCCTTGGACAAGAGTGAATAGGAATTGCTTTGCTTAAAGCTAAAGAAACAACTCTAAAACACCAAGCTCAAATTTATAAACATCGAAAAGTTAAGTCATTTATTTTCTTGTTCCTTGTTCATTGAAGCTCATCATCTCAAATGGCAAAGCGAAAACTTGGATCATTTCATCAGCCCTCTGCAAGCAAAGGTTCATTGCAAAAACATAACAACCCTATCCCGGAGGAGATTCAATCAGTTCCAAGTTTCCAAAAAGTATTATCTATTTTAAACGATTTCTATATAGTTTCTACCAATGAGATATAAATTCGCTTCTACTAGAACTCCGATACATTTATTTGGATAGGCCAGTGCAGCCTTTTTTTTTTTTTTTTTTTTTTTTTAAATAAAATTGTCGTTGCCCTATTTTACCCAGTACTTGCCAATAATTAATATACCAGAATTTAGAAAACATTTTAAACACATCTTTTTAGTTCCATATATCTACAAATATCTACAAATATGTGCATACCCTAAACTGAATCTGCTAATCGGTGGCAGGGTTCGGGCGTTACCATCTACTTTCACTTATCACCTGTCAAGAGTTTCAGAAATATTTTTGCAATATCGAACTCGACTTCAGCAGAACGTGCTGGCAATAGTTTTATTAGGGATTATAGAGGCGACATCCGAGTATTAAACATAGCTTGAAGAAGCCTAGGTATGGCATTTTAACAGAAAAATCCTTTTTTCAAAATCTGCGGATTACTCTAATAGGAAGCCAAGCAATTAACTTTAATAAAAATAGTATTCTAAAAAGACGTCCTAGATTATTTTTCAAATACTAGTTTCAGAACGCACTAAGGTTTGGCACAGTATCTGCGGATTATACGTTTACTTTCTGGTGCCACAGAGAAAAATTAAAATGGAAAGCTAAGCGATGCATGAAAAATATATTTTGAATATAGGATACTGAATAACGAGGTATGAAGTTATTTTCAGGATATTTTATATAACAGTGCAGATTATCAATTGATTATGAATAATTAAAGATAATTACGTAATGAATAGTTTCCTTTGGGAAGCATATCACGGCAAAGTCAACTAAGAATTCCGAAATTTCATCTTCTTGAGCGTAAAATATATGATTCTAACTAACCTCATTCTCATTTGCTATTTGTACAATGTGTTAATGATGAGAATATACAAAAGTAGTTTTTACCTTAATGTTAGCCAAGCTTCCGAAAGATTTCAAAAAGCCTTTTCTTTTCGTTTCTGGAGTAAACCGAATTATCATATTTTCGCTTTCTTCAGAATGTTTTAGTTTGTAAACATTAGGAATGTAGGAATTTTTTTAATGTAGGAACTGTAACTGGAACCGAGTAAGATAATTGTAAAAGCGCCATCTAAATGAGTGCGCAATGAGACGAAAGCTAAACGACGGCAAGAAAAGACGTATCCAAAATGTTTTGATGATTGTTCCATTTCCTTTCATTCTAATGTAAATAAATGCATGTTGCATTAGTATTACTTCATGTATTATAATAATGCTTATTCATCATCAACCTTTATGTTCTGATACTCGTCTGAATAACAAATAGTTTCGATTACAGTTATAAGGATTACAGTTGCAGGAAACCGAAATAAATAGAAAACACAATTCTTTTATTTTTTCATTGTATTGTTCCGAGAAGAATTTAAAGACAGTTCTCATAATTTTCCATTTTGGATATCTTTACTATGCTTCATTGCTAAGTTTTTTTTTTTTTTTTTTTGCAAAAGGTGATAGCTGCTATATTATATAATTTGACTTAAATTTGAAACATTTTAATCAGAAAATTGAAAGATTTCTAATTTCCATTATTCATAGATGTAAAAACATATGCTATGTAAGCATAAGAGTGTGAATACGGATTTCTATTGTGATGAGAGCACCCATCACGTTATGAACGCAATTCTCATTACTGACAAGAAATTAGCTAAAGCTAGTTAGTTAATATTATAATTCTGTGATATAAAATTAACCTATTAAATTAATTAGTTTGGATATGATTTACATTTTTTATGATTGTTTGCATACTTCATCAAAAAATTTTCAGCATTACGTTACCATTTTTTGAAACTACATTCTTTCTTTTCAGTATAATATGAATAACAAGAGACTAGAAAGTGTTATTCGGAAGATCGTAGCAACCAATCACATTCCGCAAGTGAATAATGTGAAGAATCCTGAATGCTTAAAATACTTTTGTGACAGACCGGAGCTACGCAACTGGGATTGACGTCTGGTGTTCTGCAATGATATCCAATGAAAGCCCTGTACTCTGTACTTTTAATATATCGCAATATATTGTGATAATTTGAAGGCGTATTAATACTAGCGGCTTTCAATACACCTTTTTATAGGGTTAATGCATTACTTTCAAAATGCGTACTCTATTTACGAAAATATCTTTCTCCTAAATGCTACTAAAACGCATATGTCATTCTTAAAAATTGCTTTATTTTATTTATTAAAATAATGCATAAATTTTATTATTAAATTTATGAAAATATTTTTACAGTATATTTGTTCTTTTAAGCTTTAGTTATTTATGCATACTCAAGTAAGAACTCATTTTCAAAAATTTAGAATGAGCAATAAAGAAGCTAAAAGGAAATTTATTATGAGCGCTTTATATTATAATTATTACGTAATATTATAGCGATTAGCTGTGATATTATAGCAGATTTGCTTTATAGCGAAGACTTTGCTTCTTAAAATGGAACATTGCATACATACATCAAGGTGGTATTTAATATAATATATATCATTTTAAAGTCCAAACTAAATTTTAATATTTCACTGCTGCCATCTATGGTCCATAGCTCGAACTAAAAGGCTGACAGTTAGTCAAAACCAATCACTGCGACACTGCTGCCATCTATGTACGTTAATACGAACTCTTTTACACATCTTAAAGTATCATCTACAAATAAGGTCAATGCTTAATCTTGGTGCATAAAGTTATTACCTACAATCATTAATTTAAAAATAAGGAGAGCTTAATTTTTTCTAACACATTAAAAGAAAAAGATTTAAATATTCGACAAAAACTTTAGTTACTTTGATTTTACGCATTGGAACATAAATTCCCCCCATGCTAAAAAGTATATAGCTTTTTTGCAGGTTAAACTAAGAAATTTAAAAAAAAAAAAAAAAAAAAAAAACCTCTGCACAGCCTATTGAGCCTCTCATTATTGTTTGCTTCTTGCATTTCTGACCGGTATCATTATGATATTAGGAAAATCATTTACTAATTACAATAGAGTAAATATTGTTAAATTTATAAACACAATAAACAAATTTGACTTAATACTCCGAATAATGATTATTAGGAGTTAAAGCAGTAAGCGTTATATTACGCTGATTCTTGCTGCTTTAACTCCTCAAATAACTACAAACAAGGTTCAGAATTATTCAGATACTATTATTTCTATAAATTATTAAGCTATAAACTGTTTTAAATAGCATACTTTTTTGCTTTTACTATAATAATGCAATCACATTTCGAGGCCACGAGTTTGATCAATGTTGTGATAACGTAAAATAGCACGAAGGAAAAAAAGTAATAGAAAAATCAGACATTTCTAAATTTAGTATGCTACATGCTTCCATCAAATAAATTGTTCCATTTTTACGTCATCACCGTGGTTCTTACTCAAAGCAGTCAAATCATCTCCATAAAAGTAGGCAGATGTACATTTTTTTGTTCTTCCTGAAGACCTAATGCAGTCTTTATAGTGTCTATGAGAAGCATTTTACTCGGATTTCTATTGGTATCTTAAAGAAAATTCATGCGTTTCAGAGAGTATTGAAGGTATGTTTCCTTTCCGACTAACCCAAAAAAGAAAAGGTAAAGAGAACAAAAAGTACGTTTCGTGTTCAGTTTGTATAATAACGAATTATATCAAAACGTTCTAAACATTAAAGATAAAGCGTACTCTAAATTTTAAATTTCATAACGATGTTGCTAAAGACAAAAGTTTTCTGAAGGCAGAAGAGTTATAGATATGCAAGAAGAAAGTTTTTAAATTGAAAAAAAGGTATGAGGTATAAATAAATGTGTAAACGAAGGATTTTGAAATGATGTATAAAAAATTTAAAGAATTTTTATTTAAATTTAGTAAATGAAAATACCAATAAATTCTTTAATGACAAAAAAAAAAAAAAAAAAAAAAAAAAAAAAAAAAATCAGATCCGTGTTCTCAGGATCCATTAAGGACACTTGAAAAAACATTTTCTTCTCTAGAGTTTTATACCTTCCTTTCATATATGAAAATATGTTTCACTTTGTTCGTATTACTCCAAACAGCAAATGTACTTTGCTTATCCACGGTGCAGACAAAGGCGTAGAAATATTATTTCCAGATCTCCGCAGACATGTCATAAACAGTGCACCTAATTTAGTGATGTGTTAAAGTTTCATATTTACATAAATTATTTTTTGCCTACAACACAAGCAAAAGACATTGATGGATACGCATCTCTCTTATTAAACTCGACTGTAGTGAAGAATGTTTCAGAAGGGTAAATGAAAAGTCTCAACGTTCATGAAGTGCCTGGAAATCTTCAAACAAACCTGAAAACTACTTCACTGGAATGGTACAAAGTTAGCTTTTTGTCTAATAAATATTGTGGAATTAAGCATTGCTGCTTCTGACGAAATTTGTACTTTACGTTTTAGGACAAATGACATCATTTTGAATAATTCATTATTTAGAGTCTATAAGATATTTAATGTATTAGCATTTCATGAAAATTAAAACCAGATGATTACTTAAAATTATAAAATTTTAGATCTCGTACCTCAAAAAATTTCAGTTTGTTACCTTTGCAAATATATTTTACGATTTTCGACAATATTTTTAAATTTCTTTGCTATCACGCTAAGAAATAAAAGGAGGGATCGTACTATTTTATTACTCTTTTCATTGTAATTTTACACAAATCTTTGGACAGATCAAACAAATAATTTTGTAAGCCCATCGTTTCTGTATATAGTATTAAAATAAAATCTTCTAGAGATTATTTTAATTTTCTAAAAGTCATCTTTAACTTTGAAAAACTTTCCTTTGAATTATTGTTTTCCACCTACAACTCCTTACTAGAATGAGATTTTAGTATTGCGCTTTATGTAAATGAAGTAGAACCAGTATTTAATGGGAACTTCAGTCACTTCCATGGAAGACTTACGTGAAAACTTGTCACACCCGGTCACCTTCAGCGCTGTCCCTTTGGACCCATAGCCATGCATTCTTCTACCTGAAGCGCCAGTCTAGGTAAATTGATGGCAGCCGGAACATGTTGCGCGAAATTGCACAATAATCGTGGCTTACAGTGACACTAGGAACTTGGAATTCCGGAGAAGAGTTCCGAAGTTCTCAGGAAAGCGTGTTCTGCCTTCGAGCCACATCACTGCTATCTTTCTACGTTCGTCCATAGTCTTAATTGCCTGTTAGTATTCGCCGGTGAGGTTTAATTACAGGCCGACTCGGTTGGTTATTTTTGCACAGCTTTGGCTAAAGCTTGAATTAGTTCAGTTCCTCGATTTCTATCTTAAGTTAAACCCTAGATGGAGGCTTTCCTGTAAGCCCGGACGGGAAGTATTATTTTTGTGACTGAATAAAAGGATATTTAAACCCTACTTTGGTCTCATCCTTATAATTGTAAGAAGACCAGAGAATAGTCATTAAACTCTTCACTAAATTTCGAGTAGCCAAGGACACGTAAATTGACTAGAACTGTATAATCTCATTCATCAGATCGAAGCCATAACGTTTGATTGACTTCTTTATCATTTTATTAATTTTCACTTTCTTAGAATTATTATTTCTTGGTATTTAAAATAAAAATTAAGGTTCTCGCATTCCGAATCATCTATATTAAAAAGTTACTACTAGGAAAAATATGACATCATAAACTAGAACATATGACAGTCGAAAGAAGCAAGATCCAGGCTTATGATGGATAAGACAAAATTTTTATTTAATTGAAAGCAGTTATTTTTAGATAAGAAGCGCTGTACAGTGAAAGATCAGTGGTTTTAATGGGGGAAAACAACTTTTTTGGGATCAAACGGGTATTTTACCTTAAAAAAGTGAACCTCCTGTTTAACTTTTGGCGATAAAGAATGGAAAGTATAAGGAAATTATTGATATAAAACATCTCCATAAAAATTGATATAAAGATTAAAAACTCTATTTCAAATATATAAATTGCCTTAAAGTTTTCCAACAAGGAAAATAAATTTCCCTAATAATCTTTATTTTACAACTTTTTTTAACTAATTGTCCACAAACCAGCCATTCTGTTCAACTGCCTGAACTGCGCAGATGAAGCTTCTACTCATCACATGTCATTATACTTACGAAAACCACAGATTCAAGAAGACTTTTGCAAAATGTCACCTTAAGATTTGCTTCATCAGTAAGAATCATGAGGAATAATAATTCAGTTTCATAAAGATTCTCTTCAGTAGTTTCTTTATTTTCTCAAAATCACAGTATTACATTTAACCAATCAAATGCAATTGATTTGAATTTATTTAACCATTATGCTGAAGCTCAGTCATTGCATAAATTGTTACCCACGGTGTAGAGTTCCAAAATACTTTAGAGCCTGAATTATTCTGAAATATATTATGTGAACTGAGTTTATGTAATCGAGCTGAATGCATGTTTGATTTTCATGTTTTTCCCATATATAACGAGCCAGTCTTCTTCTGAAAGCCCTCGGCATCCCTCTCCTTAAACAAATATCCTTTGTGTGCTTAGCCATATTTAAATAATCTAGTCCACCCTTTTTATGTTCATAAATTTTACTTCTCATAGCTGCATGTTTATAGCTCAGAGACTTAAAATATATTCACAGAGTCCATGAAAAATTTTACTTATTATTTTGAGCACCCTGCAGGAATAGGTGCTGTAAATTTTTGTGGTGTTATTACGCGTATATCAAAGTTTTTCTCACTAACAATTTATTTTCCTATTACAGCTAAAAGTGAATGAATAATGTGTTGTGCTGCATGAAGAGGTTTAAACTATTTTTCTTCTGTGAAAAAGTAATAATAGCCGATACGTTGATTAAGTAAAATCACCCAAACTTTCAGGACCAGAGGTCATTTTTCAGTTTTATGGCTCACCGCTACTTTAGGGCACTTTGCACAAAGACTTTGAATCTTGCTTGTGAAAGTGTGACCATTAGCAAAGGCAAATGTTGTCCATTTTCAAACAAAAAGTTGTCAAAATTGCCCAGGCACTTAATGAACACCCGGCACTTTAGTTAACCTTAGAGTATTATTCATCATATTTGTAACTTATCCTTAATTATTTCCAAGAACGCAGTTTCATACAAGGTGCTTTTAAATGAAGGTATGGTGTTCGTCATGTGCATTAAAAGTAGAAGTTGTTTTCCACAAAAGCACAATAAATCTTCCACAAAAGCATTGATCCCTTTAAACAACAAACCTTAGATTTTTACTGTTTATCAACATCAGAGATGATTTAATCCTCAAATGGTATGGAGAGATAGGGTTTTTAATTAATAGGATCGACATTTCTGGATTCAAAAATAAAGTTGCCTGATATATGTTTAATTATTATCAAAAACGATCACGAATTTCGTTTTGAAATAAAATGCTTCGGTACTTTCATTAACATTCTCAAGATGCTGACATACACATATTTGGCACGTTTTTACAAAAGAAAAATCATCAGATAAAATATTCATCTTTGGATTTATTAACTCTTATTACTGAATAATTGGGTTAACAGCTGTGACGGATCGCAGGATGCGAATTGTTACCGCA
Source organism: Stegodyphus dumicola (assembly GCF_044657685.1). Taxonomy (NCBI): domain Eukaryota; kingdom Metazoa; phylum Arthropoda; class Arachnida; order Araneae; family Eresidae; genus Stegodyphus; species Stegodyphus dumicola. The sequence goes on along the minus strand of NC_140774.1, from coordinate 7,377,649 downwards.
GTTGAATTTTAAATAATGCAATATTCAGTTAAATGCGATCTATAACTAGTGATTTTATTGGCTGCCCAATTCTCACCGTTTTCCTTTTTAGCCACTCATATTTTTTTCGCTGAACGCTTGTAAATATATTAGATATTTTGAGGAAGGAAACATGAAAAATAAGCAATACCCTCGGCGGAACTCGAACCCGGTCCTCTCGGATGCGCGTCGAGTGTGCTACCATTACACCAAGAAGGCATGCCGGATGGAGTGAGAAAATGTAGGCTTATCAATTTAAAAACAAAACAACAAAAATTAGCGTTAAGTTTTCAAATTTTCACAGGACTAGTTTCGATGGTTTTACCGAACCATCATACTCAGCTGCAAAAGCTATTGGCGCCATCTATTGATGAAACGCGAACAATCTGTTGATGAAGGCAAAGTTGGGTTGGAATTAGGGTCGTTAACTAGAACAGAAAGGTTTTCTTGAATATGAAACTCCTCTAGAAAATCTAGTTTACCAATGGAAGATGTTTTTTGAATAATTTTGACTGCATAAAAATTGAAAATGTGATTTTCGGACCAAGAATGGTGGGCAATAGAAGACATCTGTGTTTCCTTTTTTCTAACATATGCCTCATGTTCCTTAACGTAAAATTTTAAGGCTCTCTTTTTGACCAATGTAAATTAAACCACACTGGTAAGGAATCCTGCAAATACTGCAGGAATTCATATCCTGAATGAAGTCCTTTAGTATGGAACTCGGAATTGTATTTATGGGAAAATAAACTACCCGAAAGTTAAATTTCTGTAAAATACGTGCAATTTTATAGCTAATTGATGGAAAGAAGAGAATAACAACAGAATTCTAATAATCTCCTAAAATAAGAGTGTGCCTTTTGGTGTGTTGAGGTGAGAATTTTTTTTAACTGCTTGATTAATAATATTGGGTGAAAAGCCTCTGTTAGTAGCTACTCCTTTTAAATAATTTAGTAGTTTATCAAGAGACAGTTTGGAAGAGAAAACCTGAAGTGCACGGAGAACATAGGAATAAAATGAAGCTAACTTTTGTTACATTATACGCTTATTTTAAAATGCACACTATGGGCAAGAATTGTATTTTAAAATTTATAAATACACACATTACACATATGCCGTTTTCTATTAATAATGCACAATTTCTCTATCATGTGCATTCATAAAATATGTTTTCAAATTTTTTATCTAACATATAATATGCTGAGTTATTGTTCTTATGTAGCTATATGTAAGCAACACCAGTCAAATAATAATGTTGATTCAGAGAATTTTGCTTTTGTGAATATCTGGAGAAGAACATTTATCAAACTTAAGCTCATAGGTTTCTGACGGAAGTGGGGGAAACACACTTGTTTGTGCTGAAAGACAATCAGACAAGTTTATCATTTGCTGGAAAGCTCTGTGGTTAGGCTGTGAGAAATGAAGCTCCTTTGATTTCCTCAGAGACTCTAATCAAAAGCTGAGAGCATGGATGTTTGCCAAGTGTCATAAGCGTGAATAGCTGTTGAAGCACTGTTGTCACTAATTGTGAAAAAGCTTCGTAAATAAGTAATGTAAGGTGACAGGAGGAAGACAAACAATTATATGCTTCCAAGTGTAGCTACACTTGGAGTTAATAAACAAGGAGTGGAAGAATCTAGGACATAAGAATTAGTAGGACAGTTTTCCATCTTTCTTGGATTAGTGAAATGTTTCTACCTGAAAGAGAGTTAATTCAGAAATATTGCCTAGTGAGAAATTTTGCACGAACGTTAATTGCAAAAGTACAAGTTGGTTTCCACAAAAGCACAATAAATCCTCCACAAAAATACTGATCCCTTTAAACAGAAATACTTAGATTTTTGCTGTTTATCAACATCAGACATGATTTAACCCTTTAATGGTATGAAGAGATATGGTTTTTAATTCGTAGGATCGAGATTTCTGGATTCAAAAATAAAGTTGTCAGATATGTGTTTAATTATTATAAAAAAAGATCACGAATTTCGTTTTGAAATAAAACGCTTCGGTACTTTCATTAACATCCTCAAGATGCTGACATACACATATTCGGCACGTTTTTACAAAAGAAAAATCATTACATAAAATATTCATCTTTGGATTTATTAACTCTCATTACTGAATAATTGGGTTAACAACTGTGACGGATCGCAGGATGCGTATTGTTACCGCAGTTGAAATTTAAATAAAGCAATATTCAGTTAAATGCGATCTATAACTACTGATTTTATTGGCTGCCCAATTCTCGCCGTTTTTCTTTTTAGCCACTCATATTTTTTTCGCTGAACGCTTGTAAATATATTAGATTTTTTGAGGAAGGAAACATGAAAAATAAGCAATACCCTCGGCGGAACTCGAACCCGGACCTCTCGGATGCGCGTCGAGTGTGCTACCGTTGCACCAAGAAGGCATGCCGGATATCACAAATATCGTATAAGTCAGCTTAGCTTCAAAATTCCTGCAAAAGAAAATTATTTTTGAAGGGTGTTTATTGCATCACTCTCTGCAAAATAATGATGTAGGAAAAATAGATGTAAATATTTAAAAGTAATATTTTTCGGATAATTACTTAAAACTTGGAATTTTGCAGAGATTTAGAACTATAGCTATGATGATGATAAGGTTATTTTGATTATGGCAAAGCACACGAGGGCTTTGCCATAATCAAAATTATTGCTCTTATATAGCTACGTGTTGTCTGAATAAGAAGGGGGATGCCTTCATGAAGGAATTTCTAAGAGAAATTGGCTCGTATACACGTTATATGTGAGGAAAACCACAAAAACACCCATGAAGGCAACCTGTTCCCCGAGATAAGAATCTTGGAACGAACTACCAATGTTTAGCAATTTTACCACTCGTCCAACGGTAGGAATGCGATGATACGAGTAGTCTTAAAAAGAGAGGGAGAAAACATTAAAGGAACTAAACACCATTATACAAGAAAACTGGAATGAAAAATGCAAGTATAGTAATACCCTGTTTAACGGGGGGGTTGCATTTTAGCAAACTCTAAGCTAAACATCATAAACACTTAATTAATAAGGATAAATGAAAAAGAACAGAGGATATTAAAAAACTCCTAATGCATGCATAATAATTGTCTTTTTTTTTTGTTTTTTATTGAAAAAATTATTGTACTTATTGTTAAACACATTTTATTACATTAATTACAGACTTATTTATTGCTGATACCGAATTTTATTCATTAAATATTTATGAAATTCAGAAAAAAAAAAAGCATTTATCTTTTCCTGTTTCTTTTAACAAGTAGTTATAGATAGCAAGACATTGCATTCATGACGCTTCATCTAGCCTTTGAACTTCTATCAGAATTTAAATATTTTTTTATAAACTAATACATAATATCCGTTTTAGTAGCTAAGCATTATTTTACGTAAAATATCCGCTGAAAATTACTTTTGCTCCTCATCTTCAGGAATGCCAATTTTGTCATCTTTATGCTAACAGACTTGTTGTTCTACTAATTCTCTATGATCGTCATTAGAAAACTTCACTAATTGTAACTGGCAATATTCTTCAATATCCTGCGTATTTCTGTTGTTCAACCCTCTTTCACCTAGCTTGATTATTTCGTCGATATGAACAACACATTTGCTTGTGTGGACATCCTTGTTTAGCCTCGGCCATATATTCTTCCATACCTCTTTCAGTGATTTCTTGGTTACCATATAAAGTTAGTACTGTTTTGCATTGACGAATTATTTATAACTTTAGCCTTTATTATAACTTCTCCTTTCCGTTTAATTGCCAGAAATGCGCATAAGTTTGAGAGTATTTAAGCTGAGGGTTTGGGGTTATACGACAGGTCTTTTTTCAGTCTTTCGAGGCCACGTTTTTGTAATTCTGCCATTCCTGTTAAGTTTGTAATTATTCGGAGTAAGGTTATTTGCTGCCAACATTTTAATTATAATGTCGGTTAGAGTTTTGAGCCAACTTCGAGTTAAATTTAATTGCGCAATCTTTGATTTCTAGCCTAAGTTTAAATTAAAATTTGACTGCTATTTTAACGCAACACGTGATTCATCGCAACAAGTGATGGTCGATCCTGTAAGCACGAGAAAAGCACTTATGTTCAGAATTTATGTCTAAATAAAAAGGTTTTAAACCTTTTCAAGTCTTTGTTGTTACTTCAGATGCAGCGATAAGTCACTCGTACATCTGCTAGTAGTTTGGATTTAGTTTATGCCTCAAAACAAACCACACTGTAAAATTTCATACCAGGAAATAGTGATGTTGTCTAATGCATCCATGATATTTTATTTTTTTCCCCAAATCTCTGATGGAATTTTTTACCTTAACCTGATGGAATTTTTTACCTTTTCCATCGGCTTTAACAATCAGTTGTCGAAATGCCCACATATTTTATGATTGAGCATTGTTTCGCTACGACAATTTCATTCGCGAAAACATCTTTCTCGTACTCTCGTGAAAATTTAGGAATAAACGTTGGTGATTACAGCCTTTTATTCTTGGACTTAATCCATTTTACCTAAACTCAGAAGAGATGAGCGGTCACTTCATATTCTATGGCAAACGCTTCTAATATTTCGAGATCAGATTACCGATTGAAAATTAATTTTCTTGTTAGGTTCACGAAAATTTGAAGAGTTTTCTTTAAATGATTCAGCAGTTTTCGTAAGAATGCGTTGCGAAGTTATGCTCAATTATAAAAATTCGTACTGCTTGGAAAGACTGGATCTATCTTGCACCAGACGAACGATGGTTACAGTTAATATCATAAACTGTAACTGAAAATTCAAATGATATATCACTTGTAACAATATATATACAGATGCCGATCATGGGAGCCATTTGCTAATAATACCGACAATTTTTTAATTTTTGCTATGTGCGACTTTATGATCACCCCTTACTAGTCAGAAGCCGAAAGTTACAAATAATCGACATAGAAATACCGCAGGTACATACAATCTGAGACTTATAACAAATCTTGGCTGAAATCGCCCACATCAGCTGTATTGACAGTCGTCGTTTAAAAATCACTTGATCAATTTAACCTTGCTCACTTTGAGACAATATTTCTGTTGATTTGTGAAAGAATAATAAGAGGACTAAAGATATTTCATCGTTACGGATGTTTGTCAAGTAAATTTTAAGGACTAAAATATCAGATGAAGATAATATGAGATATATTATCATTCTATTTGCTAAAAAAATTGCCTTTGTTAGAAAATATTCAATGCAAAACATTGCTCCGTCTTCTTCTTTTCAAAAACCTAAATCCTTTTACTTAATTCCCTTTACAAATCCTTTTACTTAATTCCCTTTACAAAAATATTAGATTACTTCGTAACCTTCTACATCCAAAATAAAAACAAAATACCTACGCATAAAAAGCGATTAAGTTATCAATAAATTTCTCATCGTAATGCAACATCGAAAATCCTTCGCCTGTTTTTTAAATCGTTTTAACTTACAAACCCAAATCGTTCTTTATAGATTTGTGCCGCCCATAAAATATTCAAAGCGCCCGACGTCTGACACTGGAGCTCATTGTTCTGTCATCTATTCTCTAATGCTCGATTGTTCCGGTTCCTCTCTGAAGTGACAATGATGAATCGTTTATGGGCAAAAGAACCTAGTTTCAAGTCAAATCAATGCTTACGAGAATGAGGAAGGATCTTTGAGTTTCCAAAAGATAAATATTGGACCTTGATACCTGAAACCCTAGGAGGAATTAAAATACGGAAATAACTGTTTACCAACTAGGCGACAATTTTGTAAAGGATAGATAGAATGGAATCTTAATTCAAAGCGTTTATTGGGAGCAGTGGGATTGGGAATCCTAGGTAGGAATGTTAAAACAGAGCATTTAAGAAAAAGTTTCACGGAAAAGTTTGGATAAATGTGCATGTGATACCGTTCACAACTTTTCTCGTGTTGATAAAAACCTTACCAATGTAGCACAAAAATTCACTTAAAAAGAAATTTCAAATTATTTGATATTAAACTCCACCGAAATTTATCTATTTAGAAATTTACTGTGTTTTATCAGCAACAGGATAAAAATCATCAAAATGCTCTGGAAATGTGTTTAAAACACTTCGTTTGAACTTGTCAGTGGCTCTGTATTTTTCTCTCTGCATTATTTCAATCTAACTGCTTAATTTTAAAAGCATTAAATTGATCTGGTATTCTATATAAAATCATGTTTTCGTCAAATCTTATTGTAAAGAAAATTGTTAACGCAATTTTAATGCAAAATCTGTTGTTCATTAATATCGAAATAAACGTTAAAACGAATGTTTTCTTATTATCAAGAAAATTCATTTTATATTTCTAATATTTGTTTCACATATGGCACAATCTTTAACATAATTTTTGCCATATTATGTTAGCATATTTGGTGCTGACATATTATACCATCGACTGCTGAAGTTGGTAACTATCGAACTAAAACATTTTCGGCGATTCCGTCAAAGAAGAGAAATCATTCCTGCGAAATTTTGAGAGAACCGCAGCCTTTTTATTTAATAAAGAATCTGTATTCAATACGCTTTTTTTTTTCGGTTCTAAGAAGGCTTTTGTCGATTACTACTATTTTGTTCGGCCTTCCGATTTTATCGAAAGCTTTTTTCAAAATGCTATGAGATACAAACTTCCTACAGGCAACTGTTCCAAGCTATTGAGGCCCACTAGCGGCCGAGCGGTAAAGACGCTGAACACTGGTAGTTCGGTCCGAGGTTCGAATCCCGCGAACGGGCTGGCTGCACGGGCGTTTTCGTGGTTTTCCCCATGTGTAACGTGTATACGAGCCAGTTTCCCTTAGAAAGTCCTCCACGAAGGCATCCCTCCCTTTAGCAGATAGCCCTCGTGTGCTTTGCCATAATTAAATAATCCAATCTACTCCTGAATAAAAGTAAAATTTAGAGGAAAAATAGTTAATTATTCCGTATATTAGCTCTGATTACCTTTACAATACATTAAAACTGCATTTAAATAAACATTTGCTTCAAATATTAATATTTCGCAAGATTAGTGAGTTAAATATCGTTGACATGTTAACGTAACTCACTTTCAATCTTTCCAATAAAGAATAGAGTCGGAAATATGAAGCAAATCTCCCTCCTGTATTTCCAACCTGAGATTTGTTTCCAATGACACCACGAAAGCACGGGTTAGGAGAGCGAAAATTCCTCACATTTTTCACCACTTAAAGGGCAACTGAAAAGGCTGGAATCTTATCACCAAATCTTGGTGGTTAATGAGTTATCATTCACCACATCTTATTTTAGGTGCCACTGTGGAATCGTTAATTTTGTCAGAGCAGGAAGGATGAGACAATTCGTTATGAAGAGATTCGAACTCCAATTATCCTGATTACTGGCCGGATTGCTTCAAATGACACCACAAAGACATGCTTTAAGAATGGAAAAAAATGCTTGCAAATTTACACGAAATTTAGTGTGAATAGTTATTTTACAAGAATGTTACGTTTAATTTAACTAAAGTGAAATAATTTTAATAATTTTATAAAGTCATTACTCATTTTTCGATGTCCAGAAACTGAAGAATCGAACTCTGGACTTCCGAATACGTGTCGAACATAGTTCCAGTTGCACCACCAAGCCATGTGGAAAGAAAGGGGTTGTGGTGTATTTAACTATGGCAAAGCACACTAGGGCTATCTGCCTAAGGGGAGGGATGCCTTCGTGGAGGACTTTCTAAGGGAAACTGGCTCGTATACACGTTACACATGGGGAAAACCATGAAAACACCCATGCAGCCAGCCCGTTCGTGGGATTCGAATCTCGGACCGAACTACCAGTATTTAGCGACTTTACCGCTCGGCCGCTGGTAGGCTCTGTGGAAAGAAAGGAGAAAATACCTTATAATTTTATGAGTTGTTATTGTTGAGTTGAATTTGCGTTTGTTTAGAAGCAAACTGTAAGATCAATGTTCATATGCAAATTCTCAAACTTCAGGAAATTAATAATTAAAAACTTTAAAATAAAATAAATTAAAAATTTTAAAACCTTACTATTTCATAACAACAACGTTTTCTGAAATGTTGCCTTAACACGATGGCAGCTGCCAGAGTAAAATATTTTATGCAACGAATAAATATTCGTCATTGTTAAATAATACTACTTAGTTCCAAGAATCATGATTTAAAAAAATGCACTGGTATGGTGAAAAAATTTAATTTTACATTGTAAAAGCAAAATTAACCACTATGATATAACATGTCAACGATATAAACTTGTTATGGGGAGGCAGATTTAAATTACTAAATCACAAGAAAATCTCTTGTTTAATTCCCTTCAGGAAAGATATTTTGTTTTTCTAAAAATTTCAAAAAATATAATTTTTTTTAAATAAATTAACTTTTAAGGGAATCATAATAACCTTAGCCTTCACCTCTGTAGGGGTGGCACGTAATAAAACATGCAAACATAATATTTTCTATAAGAACATAAAAACTGCCCACTAATTTATGACTTTAATTTCCTCCCTGTTATTATAAATTTTATGCCTAGGTACTTAAAGTGACTTGGCTGTGCATCTACTAATAGAAGACTAAATTATCTAAAATCACTTTGCTATGCATCTATTAATAGCAAACTACGAAACGCAATTTTATTTCATTGCGTAATCAGCTGTAATCAGCAAAAAAAAAAGTTACTGTACTTTACCGCCTACCAATTAGTTTATCAGAAGAATTTCATGGAAATGCCCCTAATAAAAAGTAATTTGGATTTCCATGTAAACATATCTGGAAAGTATATGTGCTCCAATTAAGCCAATCCTAGTTTAAGAAATTTCGCTTCTCGGATTAGAAAAAATATCATTTTGGAGGTATTTCGGCATCGAGAATAAATATATAATCAGAAATGACTTATTCTAAAATACGTGTACTTAAATATCCCCTAAAATCATGAAAGTTTCCAATCAAATGTTTTGAGATAATTTGTAAAGTATATGAAATATATAACTTAAATATGGACAGAGTACTCTACTATAGAAATTTTCGCAGCTTATAAATAATTTTCCTAAAATATGTATATTTAAATAGCTTCAGAAACTAAAAATGGTTTTGATCAAATCTAGTGAGACAGCTTGCAAGGCATATGAAATACAAACTTAAATATTGACAAAATTTAGTATTACAGAAATTTTGAGCGATTATAAATTATTTGATATAGGAATCTTAGGTATCTCGAGTGTTGAATATTATAGCCTCAGAGATGAAATATTCATCTTTTTCTCATTTCGAAGCCACATGAGTCAGATCATTTCCAACCTATCAGCGAATCGTAATCAGGGGTATCCCCCCCGGGCGAAAATTTTATAGTTTCAAGAACGAACGGGATCAGACGTTTATATAGCTGTTACGATTTAGTTTTAGTTTATAAATATAAAAAAATCTGATGTGTACACCACATGACTTCCTTGTACGGAATATTAAGTTATACGCCTTTTTTCTTGCATTTCGTTTAAACTTATTGGATTGAATTAAATCTACTGCGCCGACAGCGCATAAACCACAACAGAATAAATGCATTCTTTAAAATTTACTCGATTTGTTTACCATAGCGACACTCTGGCGCTAGGTTCACTTAACAGTATTATATTTCTTTCATATTATAATTCAGAATGCACAAAATTTATATCATTTAAAGAATCATCTAATCGTTGCCACATGTTCTATTCAAATACTATAATAAAGCTAGACCGATGTATAAAAAAATTTTAGCAAACAAAACAAAAAAGAAACAGTTTTTCACAGACGACTGAGTATTTCTCATTCAATTCATTCAGTTCTCACTTCGCGACAAGGCAAAAATACATAAAAACTCAAAATATCTGTATTAAAAATTACGAAGTAAATCTTAAACACTTATTTCCTCGAAAAAATTCCAGAAACGATTAAGCATTATTTAATTCGCAATAATAAATGAATGCATTATTTTTGTTTTTGCGAAGCTACGTTTCTCTACATTGGCAACAAATCCACTACTCTGCTGTTTCAAATGTAAACAAGCAATGGCCGCCATCAAAAAAATTATTAGGCTCAGCGGCACTTAAACAACTTAAAAATTGTTGATAATTCTAAAAATATCGCATACAGATTTACTAAAGTCATAGAAACCTTAACCGGAAGATAAAAACAACATAATTCAATCATTTTTAAAGCAAAAAATGTACAATTTACAAACATATAAGAGTAAAGAAACTGAGATATAGTTTACTAAATATATTTATTCTCCAGATCAGATTAATTGAAATTACTGGTAAACTGGTAATAGTACTGCTGTAAATTTTGCAAAGAACTAAACTCAGTTTATTGCATTGTTATTTTGGGTATTTTTGTAATACGGTGCAATGTTTTATTTAGTTATTTGTTTGCTTGTCGTATTTAGAGTAGTAATTTTAGAGGGTTTTTCCCCCTTAAGTAAACTTCTTATCACATGTTTTACATACAATTGTGCCCCTTTCTTATATAGAGTGGTATATATTTTAATTCTGAACCTAACAACTTTTAAAGTGTTAAAAGAGCGAGATACGGGCTATGGGCAAAAACGTTCCAAACAGGTATCGACAACGATTGTTATAAGAAATTTGGCGACTTACGGGAAGTTTCAGGAAAACGCATTTTCGAAGCTTAAGAAGCGACTTCCCTGAAGCTTCCAGAAGAGCGTGAATGCCATTTAAATATCATTTTGAGAGACAGGACAAGTCTAGTTGCGGAAAAGTTCTGAAAGTTTGCTGTCCAAAGAGAGTTACCTGAAATGTGCTTTTGAGTTTACCTTGCGAGTGGTATCGTAAATTTATGAAATTTCTCATACGTGAAGGAGGATTTGCGTGTTATCCGAGTTCTCTTCGTGTTTTTTACAGCTATTTATTTTGCTGTGTTTTATTTTTTGTTGCAATAATTTTATTTATTTCTTCTTGTTCATCTGAAGTGATTATTTAAAACGACCACCACGAACCCGTAGCTTGCAACAGTAATTTCTGCTGCCATTTGCATCAGGGATTCTTATTTTTTGTTTTGCTTTTTAACTGCTCTCGCATTAACCGTAGTTTCGAGTTAATGGTTGACCAGTTCCCTGGCCCCCACGTTCACTGGATTTATCGAGCCTTGATATCTTTTTGTGAGAAGCCATCAAAAGTGTCGTGTATAACGATCCTGTTGTGTCTAAAATGGATCTCGTGGCAAGACTCGCTTGTGCAACTACTACAATTAAAGAAACTTCCGGTGTATTTGAACATGTCCGGCAATAAATGGTTCGTCGGTATCAGGCATGTTTGGCGTCTGATGGTGCAAACTTCTAGCATCTGTTGTAACATTCAAGCTGTCGGAACACCATTTGTATTCATGACCAATAAATGTTTAAAATTAATCACTCGCTTGTTTTCTTTCCCTTCGTCTACCTCTGCTACCACTTACCCTGACATTTCCGGTCATGGGTTCCTATGCCATTCTTAATCTTTATGATGTGCCCTACTTCCCCTAGAAGTTTGTCGCAACATTTACAGTACACACTGTATACATCGCGTCCATAATTGTCCTCACCCGGCCTTTAGTTTCGCAATCATTAGCCGTAGACATATAGTTCCAATTGCAAAAATGCTTCAAATGAAGCAAATATTCACGTTTTGGGCATTTTAAAATTTAATGAAAGAAATTTTGAAATTTTGTGAAAATTATGAAATTTAACATTTTGTACATTCCCTGTATTTATGTTTAGGAAAATGTTGCATACGTTTTAAAAATAAAATACAAAATATGTGACTCCCGTACGATCAAAACTGAGGGAGCTTCCCAATATAATCAGAGATTATATTCAGGGGCCACACATAATTTTAAACAATAAAAAGTTGCATTTATGTGCAACTAAAAATAAAATATCAGTATAGGAAAACGTTTCAGATGCTAAGAGACAAGAAGACGAGCATTTCTATGCAGATTAATGGGAGAAATACGCACCAATATCCAGATTTTTCAAAATGGAGACATTTTTTCACAGAATTCGTTTCGAAAAAACGCTGGTAGGCATCAGAATTGCAACATACCCGATTGGTCATATTATTTGCATTAAATAAGTAAAAAAATGTATTATGATGAATGTTTTGTACTGATAACATTTATTATTCTAAAGCAATAAAACTGTTGTTATTGTGGTAATTTATCTCAGTTGTCTGACAGTAACATCAGAGCAAGCCCACGAAATTCTTCGTGGCAAGGAAAGCAAGGTTGCGCTTGCCGTTGGCAAGAGCCTTGGTCCAGGTGACAATAAAACATCATAAGAATATTAACAACGTAATTTCAGACTTGAAAATTTATAAATTACTTGTATGTAAATATTTTAGGACAAAAAATGTAAAAATTTACGAAGGCAACACACCAGCAAATTATCAAAGAATAATATTGAATGTGACTTAATGGGAAAAAATTAACCTCGAAATATTCTAATTTATTTAGCAATTAACCTCTCAATGCAAATTAAAACGTGATGTCAAGAATCGCAAATTTTGATATTTAATATCTAGGTGGTTAATTTGGGGGTCTACTTAAGTCGAACTTTTTTTAAGCAACGAATATAAATATTTTCTAAATACAAGCATACTGGCCGGAGGAATTTATAAAATTTTAGATTTCGTAAATTAAAAATAATTACTTCTTTATGTTTTAAAAATGATAGAAGTTGAATATTTCTGTCATTTAAATCACCTTTGTGATTGGCAATAGCATATATTTACAACCAACGGTTGCTAAAATAAATACGGAGTAAGGACCTTTGTGGACGCGTGTATAGACGGCACGCGCTGTTTGCATCTAATAACATCATATACATATTAGCATCTAAAAGCTAGTGAATGTTTTAACCTATGAACTGAATCATTGTTTATGTAGTTCGTAATATAGAACCATGCTTTCAATTATTCTGCCTCAGATCTGTTTATGACAGGTAATTAGAGTTGAGCTATTTCAGATCATTTCTATAATGGAAGCAATACCTAAAGCTCTATTAGATACTAATACCTACGATGCCTCTCATAGATTTGCCTCTTTTCCATTAAAAACTTCCCTTGATAGAAGCTGAAATTCTAATGCTTCCGTCTTACGAAACATCAGCGCGTGCATCTTACTATAGGAAGCTTAGGGATCAAGTATTCATTTTTAAGTTCAAGAAGCCTTACTGATCACGTGACGTTTTGAAAGCTTAAAAATTAAAAGCGAGACGTATGCTTAGTTTGAAATTAGGACTCTTATTTTAGTGGTTCAGATAGGATGTTTACTTTCGCACGGGTATTTTCGCAATCATCTTAACATTTAAAACTTGCATTTCCTTCTAAATATATCAGAAAATGTATGCATATTTTCTCAGTTAAAAGCCAGCGCTTTCTTAAATATCAAAGTTAGCGTAAATATTCATCAAGGTACTTATTAGCATTAGAATTAGAAATTCTCAATTTAACTTAAAATAATTTAAGTCAATTCAACTGCTTCAAATTCAGCGACGACTTAAGTTTTGAAATGTCTTAGTAACTTTTAATTGCTGTTAAGCTAGTTTGAAATTACTTTCGAGAGAGATGAAAGGAATTTAAATAATATTTAAATGTAAGAACGTATAGAGTGTCAGCTGTGGAACTTCATTAGAACTTGAAAATAAATCCATTTTCCATTTTATAATAAACACATCCATCGTAAAAGTAAATGCCGTTGGAAAATAAAGTAAACGTAAATATCATAGCATCCTGAAAGCAGCAAAATGTGACATTAAACTAAATTGTTTATTTCAAGATTAGTAAGCTTTAATATCAATAATGCCATTTTTGTAATTTCAAAAATGCCTGAACTGTCGAATGTTCAACGCGAAATTCATAAAGAATGCGTTTTCAACATAATTGGTGATAAATGTAGTTCAAGATTAATGTTCATACACGCGTTATTAAAAATTAAGGAAAAGTCACAAAAATAGCCATAACTTTTCAAAAATAATCAATTTGTATAAAATTTGCTGTCAAATAAGAATTGCTGAGTAAAATTGCAGCATGCAAATTAGTGGCGCTGCAATCGAAATATGTTATCTGCTAGGAGCATAAAATTGCATGTTACAAAGCAAGCTTGCGAATTTCCTTGTGATAGTGGGATAAGAAATCTGGGAATAGCCAATTTGCAACAGTGGCCTCCAAGCATCATTTCCACAAAAAACTGTTATGAAGAGCCAGTGAGAGCCTAGGGATAGGACAGAACTACCCAGATGTCTAAATGTGAATCCTTCTGTGGTTCAAAGACTGTGGCAACAGTTTGTGACCACATATTCGGCATACCGAGGGTTCAGCCAAGAACGGCTAACCAGTACGAGGAACGCTGATGACCGATATTTGTTGTTATGTTCACGAAGGAATAGGAGCTCAGCTCATACTCAACTCAGATCCTCCCTTGGTGCAGCGACTGGAAAGATGGTGTCAACGTCAACCGTGGCTTCACGAAGGAGGTCTGTACGCGAGGAGATTAACCATTTGCGCTCCGCTCACGTTCCGTTATAGAAGGGAACGTTCGAGGCGGGCACGTCGACATAGCCACTGGACGGCTGACCAATGGAGGGCTGTTCTCTTTGCGGATGAGTCCAGGTTTAGACTCCAAGGTATGGAAACAAGGTAGGTGTTAGTTGATTTGGAGAGAGCATGGAACTCTTTAACTCTTTATCATCCATCAAACATCCATGAAAGCGATACATATGGAGAAATTATAGAGATGACATCCTTGATACTTATTTGCGCTCTTATGCTGAGGCAATCGGTGGTAATTTCCTGCTGTAGGACGACTACGCTACATTGCACAGGGATGATCGTGGATGATTATCTTCAGCAGTAAATAATTAAGGACACGAAATACGCAGCTCGATCACCGGACCTGAATCCTATCGAGCATGTTTGGGATGCTTTAAGAAGACGTATAGCTATTCTCAGTCCACCTCTTCAGATCTTTGTCACGCTTGCAACAGCTTTGCTAGAGCAATGGCTGTCACTTCCTAAGGCAATGATAGACTGCATAATTGACAGTATCGCACATCGTTGTATGAATTGTATTCTTAATTCCGTACGGTCCTAGGACAGATGTCAACTTCGCGGCATTGTATTATGTTTGTTGTGTTGCTTCTAGAGGAGATAAAACTCCACATTGAAGGCAATTTTCCTATACCAAATTGACGCATCCGATTTGTTCATTTTATACATATGCTGATTTCTATAAGACGATAATTGTCTGGTAATTTTTTTTCATGTTATTATATACCTTACTATGTGTTGTATACTGTGGGTCAGTGTCGTCAAATTCTACGAGTAATTTGAGTAATCGTCAATTTTGTGGTTTTTTCCTTATTTAATGATAACCAATGTATATAAGCAGTGCAATACATTTTAATATTATCTAAAATAACAAGCAAAAGAATAAGTTAAAGATACTACAGTAACAAAACTTACAGGACTACATTTTAAAATTAAGTAACTGAAGGTTTCGAATGTTTTATTTAACCTTCGAAAACATACAACTGGAAATTTGCACAATTTAAGCTGATTTTTTGTGGCTATCCTAACTTTAATATCCTATACATTTCATTTGCTTTTAAAAAATAACAGGATGAATCAAGTCAATTTAACATATTAATTTTGGTCTCTATACTGTGACTTTCGAAAGTCATGTTGGCTCATAGGGGTCGTGCGAATAAGACCTCAGAATAGCACGGTCATTTTGTGAGTCATCAAGACACATAAGTAGCATAAATAGTCTGGAGTTATTGAAAGTCATCCAGTAAGGCATTGTTCCAGTTACGCAATGAACCTCGGTGGGCCTTTTTCATACATTGATAAATTGGAAGACTTGGAAATTAGATGCTCTAGATCAAAATTGCTTTTTGCGGTAGTCAAGAAATAATCCGAAAAAAACAAAAAGAAAAGTTAAGAAATACACTCTTAACCATCAAAGTTAATAAAGTTAATATTAAATTCACCATCAAACAAAACTAAATTTTATGTACTGAAATAACACCATATCGAATGATATCAAAGATTATTTCTTTCTATATTTCCTTCTCTGTATTTTATTAAAATACAACATGGGAATAATTCCGACATATAATTTGACAATGGTTAATATAGAAGCGTATTTTTTTTTAAAGTATTTATTTCATGCAACTAATAATGAAAATGTTGTTGATTCATTCCTACACCTTAACAGAGAAATTTAAAAAACTTCTACATTTACGAAAAAATGCAATAAATTGCTTAAAGATTAACCAGTAACAATGAGAAAATTTCACACTGCTCTCAGTTTTTATTACTTAGCTTATACATCTCCATGTATGCTTTCGTTTTTCATGAAATTTTTTACCACTCAGGGGTTTCTCAAACAAAATTTTGGGCTTGACGTATTTAAAAAAATTTTAATTTGAATGCATGAATCGGTCATCAACATCCTAAAATTCGATCTGCCTTAAGAAGCTAGATCGGAGAGAAGCTATTTTAGGTTAAAATTTTACATAAAATGATAAGGTTCCATTTTTAGACCCCGAAATTACATTTCATTTGATGAATCTACCTTAAATTAATATATTTGATGAAATAAAGTAATGAAAAATTGCAAAGTAAATCTTATGCGGACTTCAGTCTCTTTTCGTTCTAAAGGTAACGCTGATGAACTCAAGAAAAATGCTAAAACGACCACGTCTAAAAGCAGTCATATCATGACGTTTCAGCGACGTCGACAAATTGCCAAGATGCAACGGCAAATATTTTGCGTCTTCGCAACGTTGTAAAGACATCGTAAAAGTTACCTTGATCACTTTGCAACCTCTCGGACCAGTTTGCAACGTCGTGTGCTATTTGGGGTAACTCTTAAGCTAGTTATTTCAATAACCAAAGAAATGGAATGACGCATTTTAGAAAATATTTTATCGGTATTTACTCTGCAATTAGGTTAATCGATTTAGGAAAACCAGCTGGACAGCTATCTTTCAAAGACATCAGAAACAAGACAGTATCTATAAAATTGATATAATAGATTTTCAGCACATGTACTTTGGTTATTTAAAACACACTTTCCAATGTTTTAGGTATCAAAGTTTCTATTCAGAATTTAGATATATTTGAAAAGTTAGTAAATTGCTCACATGTCGATATTAAATATTTAATACTCAGTTTCAGTTAACGGCTATGCTTTTTAAAGCAAACTCCTTATAATTAAGTTTAAAGAAATCCTAATGTTCTTTCATGTTAACAACAATGCTTTGCAGTTTCTGAAATAAGCTGTTTTCTTAATATATGGAAGTGTTTCATCTTAATATATGGAAAAGTCGTTTAAATTTCTGGAGCATATAATCAGGGATTTTAAAGAAAATCTCCTTATAGCATTTAATACAGAACTGAAATACTCTTTGAAGTATTTTTAGATTACTTATTCATTCAATTCTAATGGGTTCTGAAATTCAAAAGTGAACATAAACTGGTTTTCCACTTAAGCACTTTAGTTTAATGCTAGACTTTTATACTTTTATACCGCGTGGAAATATTCTTCCTTCCAAACAACAGCCAAAAGCTTACAAAATTACACCACAAGAGAATCATTAAAAACAAAATAAAGGCGTAATCTAACTCAAAAGACCTCTTTTCTCTTAAAGGAAAACACTTTAGAGCAAGCTATGCACATTTCAAAACGATCTGCAATATCATCTGGAGCAAGCGAATTCCATACCTATGCTTTAAGAAATAGGTTCACTGCGCTAAAAACAGTAACATTATAAAAGCCGCAGGTGGCCTGAAGTTTTTGTTTTGTTTTGTTTTGTTTTTTTCTTACAGAAAGAAAACTTCTAAATAATGTCCTGAATTCTTTCTAGTCCAGACTTGGGATATTCCCGGGAAAATTGTTTTATGGCTGAGGTCGGCCTTGGAGTATTTTCGACAGGAACATTCGCTAGACGTTTTCTCAGTGAAATATGAAAGTGAATATCTCATCGTTTTGTACTCATATGCTTTAAGTAGTTTGTGACCCAAGTTGCTGAACACTGGTAGTTCGGTTAAGGGTTTGAATTCCAACGAACGGGTTGGCTGCATGAGAGTGCTTGTGAATTTCATGAGCCAGTTTTGCTTAGAAAGTCCTGCATAAAGACATCCCTCTCTTTGGGCAGATAGTACTCGATTGCTTGCTACAAATAAAACGAACGAAACTAAATCACCTGTAAACCTTTTGCCTGCAACTTCTTTTGTCTTTTTTTCTATCAATTTATCCTTTCAAACAGGTAAATTAGTTCCCTCCGAATAAGCAGAAAACTTAGCATTACAGTAAACGATTGCCGAATGCTGATTTGCGGAACGCGATTTCGGATATAGACGTTTTCTTAATCGTTTCCATTTAATTTCTCCAACTCAAGAATTTTATTCGTATGTGGTTCAACGTTCATTTTTCAACACTGCTTTGAAGAACTGGATGATTTTATAATGCCAGGCTTGAAAATATGCACTAAATATTTGTTTATTTTGTTCTTGGCATAGTTAGTTAGAAAATTAATTTTGCGTATAAAATTTCTTCTCCCAACTCTAAATTTCTTATTCTCCAACCTTGAGCTTCGAAATGTTAAATATGCATATTCACGAAATCCTGTACATATGCAATTATAGTCAACATCTTACATTTTCCAAATTACTATTTGAATAAACAACACTAGCACATCATTTCTGTCATGAAAATTATATGATTTAACCTTTTCCTTCCAAAGGCCCATTATCGAGAGTTAGTATCATAGAAAATAACAGCTCAAAAAATTATAATTCTGATAGACTGAAAATTAAAACTATACATAAAAGATCTTGAATCTTTGATACGAAAATCCTAACTATACACAAGTGACTACCCTATTTTTATATCCTAAAAAGTCTTTCTGATTCAAATTATAAAATATTAAAATAACATTGAAATATCCTGCATAACATTACTGTGGTCGACAGTAAATTCGATTTCTGCTCATAAAATGACATTTGTAAACCTAAATCCTTTGATATTACACGCATTTCTTTAGCTTACTCATGAAATAACAGTAAGCTAGCACCTATCGCAAGCAAAAGAGAGAAAAATGGAAGAAAATAAAGTCTGGGTTTTTGAAGCTGATAAAATTTTGAACATTTTTTAAGCTAACCAATAAGACAGAATTCCGAGAAAGTTGAATTTTTCCCTAAAGTTCTGCATTTAACAGCTTGCGTATCCACAAACTAGTGCGTTTTTTATCCTGAGCAATATTTAGACATCGACATAAATTATACAGTTCGAAATTCTCCTTAAAATTCTCTTATCTCTTGGCAGCAGACACCTTGCAAATCGCAATGTTGAACATATCATTGAAGTCTTAATACCAGTCATAAAACATCTTCACTGAACAAGATTACGGAAAACTTTTTATGTACAGCGTCTCTTATGGGAAGCTTTTCTGTAAACAGGGTTGTCTGAACTGTCTTTAAAATTATATTATGCTCAATCTTTGACTAATGCAATCTTCAAATAAAAGATTGCATAAATATCGAGGAATAATCCTATTATTTTAGAACCTTTACTATTGGCAGAGGTTTCCATTCTTCTTGTTTAATGAGGAAGTTTATAGAAAGTTTCTTTTCGTAGTAGTCGATATTTTGTATTAAAAACATTCATAAAATTCTGCATATCATTTCAGTTTCCATTCTATTTGTTATCACATTGCTCTGGGTCTTTGTAGATGTAAACTTCCAAATTATTTCTTATACGGTTACAATTCATATTGTTATAAGGAAACTAATTCTCCTGGTCTGCGCATAATCGAGATAAGGGTTATCAGGGTCAATGTTCCTTTTTACCTTCTTCGGGAACATACAAGGACCTGACTCGGAACAGAGAGCTTACTAAAGCTATGTTCACTAATTGTGGTAAGTAGATAGGATACAGACGAAGGGTATACAAAACCCTTTATTTTTCTCTATAACTCCGTTTCTCAATAACTTCCGTACTTCGGAATACACTGACCCGCTACTTGGGGTCTAACGTAAAAGTATAAAAATAAAACTAAACTCTAATTTAACTTTAGAATAATAAACGTGGAAGATTGGCCTTATATTAACAGGAAGCGTATGTAGTGCAGAGACTGTGAACACTACAATACGTTTAAATTTATCAAGAGGATTAAAACCTCTGGCCTGGAAGGCAAACAGCAACTAAGTAACTTTTAAGGTAAGCGGCCTCCTTTGACTCACTGCTTCCTCTCTCTTGCTTGGCAAAAGGCCACAACTTAAATACTTGGCGTTCGCCAGACAAACTTTGCATAAAAACCTTAACGCTTATAATTCTGGCCGGAAGTAGAACATAAGAAGTGATAGTAAAGATTTAAAATAAAATAAACGTTAGTAAAACTTAAGATCCTTACAGGGTCACATACTATTCACTGAATACAAAACGCAGAGGGTTGCACCTGTCGTTAGCCAAGGTCTTGGGCACCATGTAGATGACATCATGAGTTTGCTCAGCTTCGTCCCAAGTTTGATGGAGAAATTCCGGAGAGCAAATTCAGGGGTTTCCTACCCCCAACCTCTTAAGAAGACTTTTGTTCCGATACTACCTTTACCTAGCAAAGGCGTTATAATCTACAAATATCTCCGAGATCCGATGTCCTAACCAAAGGCATGACATTCAGCACCACTCAGCAAGATATCGATTACAGCAACTGCTTGTAAATTGATTCCTTAAAGCTTATTTTGGATTTGAATTTGGTCAAATTGTGAAATGCTTTCCAAATATAGTTCAGTAATTTTTATATAGATTAAAGAGGCTATTGAATTTCGCACAAACGATTATTGAATATTAGTATGAGAAATACATTAATCTATATAAGGAGGGAAACGTAATTAATTTTAATGCTGTTTAGGTATTCTTACAAACATTGCCTGTTAATCTTATTCATTAAATTCCAGATGATGCATTGAGAAGATTTATAAAGAATTAGACATGCCTCTTATGGTCAGTAATGCATATTCAGTGAACTAAAGAGCTCAGATCGACTCATCGCGAAGCACAGTTTGTTTCCAAGGATTTTTCTCTTAGACTTAGACTGTAAAAAATCCTAATATATTTTTACATTGGCCACCAAGAAAAAGTGGTGAACAGTAATTTGCTGCACACTTGGATTGCTTGACTAGGCTAATCTTTCCCTTACAGTTACTTATTAGATGATTAGAAATGTAAACATATGTTCTATTGGTCCATATATATCTGTCTCATATTGTCCCATAACAGCCCGAATATTCTGTTGGTAAAATACTACTACATACCAATCCTGTATTCCTATAAAAATAATCCTATTCCTGGTGACAATGGAATGGATTTTTGTAGGAACACTGCTGCAGTGTAAATGATATTTCTACGGACAACTAAACTGGTGTGCAAAACTTAGCAACAATGTAAAAATTTAGCAGATAGCCATGAAATTGCAGAAAAGGAGGTTTGGAGATCAGTAAAATGAACACGTAAGTCAGTAGAAACGTCAGAGGCGACGTGAGCGTACACAAAACGCGTGATGTCGGCGCACGCAGCTCAACAGTAGAATAAAAGGAAGGACGGAGACGCAATTCAACATATTCGCTGCAAGTGCCAGTGAGTCAGTTCGTGAAATATGGCTATAAGAAATCACCTGGACGACTTCACAAGTGTAAGAATGATCGGAAAGCTGGAGGAGGGGCGTACTGTCACCAGTGTAGCTGCAGAGTTCGGAATCAACAAAAGTGTCGTTTCGCGAGCTTGGAAAGCGTTCCAAACCACAGGTACAGCTATTAGAAAGGTTGGTGGTGGCCGCCCGAGGACGACAACTGCAGGGGATGACCGATATATCGTCCTGCAAGCGAAAAGAAGCCGACGGCAGTCAGCAAGCGCCATTGCTCAGCAACTCTGTACAGCAACGGGGCGACAAGTGTCGCGGTTTACTGTGGCCAGACGCTGAACTGAACCGCCGTACTAAACGCTGCCTCCCGTTGAAAGTTGGCAACCGACGCCAAAATCCGGACAACTGATCAATGGAGTCGTGTCCTCTTTACGGATGAGATTCGGTTCAGTACCAGAAGCGATTCTCAACGCATTTTGATTTGGAGAGAGGTCGGAACCCGGTTTTATCCCAGTAACATCAAGGAAAGACACCGTAATGGTGGTCCTGGAGTTCTTGTCTGGGGCTGAACGGGCAAACTGAGCTCCACGTTTTCGACAGAGGATCTGTAACCGGGGATCGCTATTGTGAGGAGGTACTCCTTCCCCATGTGCGTCTGTTCTGAGGTGCCATTGGCCCAGACTTAATTTTTATGGATGACAATGCACGGCCACATCTGAATCTTGCTGTTGAGGAGCTACTGGAAAGTGAAGATATCACTCGAATGGATTGACCAGCGTACTCCCCAGATTTAAATCCCACCGAACATGTGTGGGATGCTTTGGGGAGATGCATTGCAGCACGCTTTCATCCTCCGGAGAACAACCAACAATTCAAACAGATGCTGATTGAGGAATGGACAGTCCTACCACAAGAAATGTTGCACCAGCTGGTTTTGAGTATACGGAGACGGTGCGAAGCAACCATTGCAGTGAAGGGAGGGCATATCCCATATTAAGGAACATCTGCTTGTTGTTCTTCCTCTTGGATAGACAATCATGAGTCACAATACTATGCGTTCAATAAAGCTTGTTTTTGTTTGATTCCATACCGTATGCATTGTATTCCTTTTTCAGCTCCGATGCTTTCATCATCCTTCCGTACATAATACTCTCCTTCATTTCTGCATGTCATGTCTCTCAGTTGACTTCTCGTGGAGTTATGGCAAAAACCCTCCTGTTGCTTAACATTTGCGCACCAGTGTAACATCCCCATATTCACTCATATCTACGGAATGATCTTTTTTACCATCGGCACTTCTCACAAACATTAAAAAGCATTTACAAGTAATCTTACCTCCGATTACACTTTCGTAAACAGATAGCTTCAAGTATACATTGTTTTAAAAAGGTATATAACACCTGCTGTCCTTGAAAATAACTTATCTAGCTGAAATGTAATAAAAATCAGACGTTGCATGTGCTCTGTGAGGTGCACCGCCATAATTGCAAATTTTAAACAAACACACAAAGAGGTAAAATCATTTAAAATTTATTCTACCCCTCCTCATTCACTTGTGAGCGATTTAACTAAAATACGCAAACCTAAATATACCAGCCAACTGGACCTGACATGCTGTTTTACATAATATCTAACAATTCAACAGATTTAATATAATCTGTGTAGAGACTAGAGACTAAAAACTTTGCCTCGATTGCGACAGAAATTTAAAACACGACTTACCAAATGTAGATCTAAATTCAGTTTGCAATATTCTAATCAAGGCCGGTGTTCGAGAAAAGACTAAGAAAAATGAATGCCTACTTTAATGGCAAGTTGATTCAGCCGAAATAGTTTACCACACTGTGCTTATTTTTTTTTCTAATAAAAGGAAACGTCTATTGTTAGGCATTTGAACTATCTATTTTTTTAATAAAACATATTCAACCTTCCAATCCAACATGTGAAAACATTAACAGTTCATTTTTTTTCCAAGGAGGAATGGGCGGTTTAAGCAACTTTAAAATTTGTGGATTGTTTCATATGTGAAGCCATTTTATATTATTTGAGCCAGTATCGTGTATCTACATACAAATATATGAAACTTACGCTGAGGCAAGAACAGTACTGCACTCTCATGATCTTATTCTGTATGAAAGAATATGCATCCATTATTCTTTCAAATTTAATCAAATTTATTTATAATTATTTCCCATTGAATTTAGCTTGTGAAACGGAGTACCTGCTACGCAAGTTCCACAAAGAATGGTTTCAGTGTGTTGAAATAATAGGTAGCGATCGATTAAGTGCTTTTGGTTTACCTTTTGTAACTTTCAGATTTCACTTTGCTTGTGATAAAAGGAAAGCTATTAATAGTCAAACTTCACAAAACAAAAAGCATTCTCTCATCTAGTATAACATACCAACGAATTCATTGCTAGAACTTCGAAATACACTGTCTTCATAGCATTGTTTTTTTGCAAATGTAAGTATAGACTAACAAACACGGTTATTTTAAAATTTCCAAGAGATTTCCAAATCTCCGTAAAATTAAAAGAATAACGAATGTTATTGAAGGGACTTCTTCAACCGAAATCCCTTTTGTAACATTTCTAAAAAAAGTCTGGCGTTTACAGTTATTTATGGAAACAATATTTTCTAAAGAACCCAGATCTTTTCGGTAAAAATTTCTCTTGGGATGAAATCAAGAAACCATGAATGACTTTATACGTTTCATCTTTCGAATATCTTTCTGGAATTATTTGTTAAGGCGTGCACAGACTATTTGCTACAGCATGCAAGATTACAATTTGGGTACCAATTGTTATCTTTTATTTTTTAATGCAATAGTTCTCAAAAATGGTTTGTACTAAAGAGATTATTAACAACCATATTGTTCTTATCCACGGGAAAATATTTCCTTTTTTATCCGATAAACGCACACTGTTGCACATAAATTTATAATTCATTCAGAGAGCATCCCAATTGTTTAACCCTATGACATACAATGACATCTAGATCTTTTCCTTTATAATTAGTGTCAAAACATATTTTGACACTGTCCAAATGTCACGTCACGAAAATGTTATTATTTTCATGCAAAATTCCTTCTTATGTTACATTTTAAAAATTTAAATAACATTTCTAGTGGCCTAATGTTTGAGGTTAATAGTTATTTAAAAATCATCCAAATCTTTTTAATACTGAAATCGTGCTTTTAATCATAAAATCATTTTTCATTTCAATGAATTTCAGTACGTTGTACTAAAGATCCATTTTAAGTTCCTCGGGCAATTTTTGAATCTATTGAAAAATTATTAAGTGAACTGAAATTTAGATTTAAGTAATCTAAAAATTACATAAAACTTCTCATTATTCTCAATGTTCCATGCTGACTGTAGAGGGAACATCTAAGAGCATCCTTGGGATATGATAAATAAATATTTAAACCCTCATATTCTTATACTCTGTTAAAAGATACCTAACAAAAATGTCCTGCGAATAACATTAAATATTTAGGACAATCAGTTTTAGAGGTTAAGGGAATATTCCGGGATGTGCTGAGGACGTGATAAATAGAACTTTAAATCCTAAAAGTATCCTTACTCTGTCCACAAGGCGAATCCGGGTTGTCCTAAGTATATACTGGGATGTGGCATTAAGCACTCGGAAAGATATCGTTAGGAGGTTAGGGGATGATTTGAGATGTTCTAAGACATGGTAGGTAGGACTTAAAATCTTAATTATACCCCATACTCTTGTCGATGGAGCGTAGAGAAGATGTCCTGAGGATATATTGGGATGTGACACTAAATACTCGAGAGGATACGTTTAGGAGATTATTTTGGATGCCCTAAAGACGTGGTAAGTAAGATTTTAAATCATAAAAAAAATGAAAATCTGATAGGTTTCAGATTTTAAATTGCGTTCAAAGGGGCTTTTTTTTAACATTTTGTTTGTTACCTTTATTTATTAAATATCACATTCTTTACACTTAAACCATAAAATTCAGTTCAAGAGCAATGTCACAAAATGTTTTAAACTGAGCCTATCTTTAGAATTTCCGATACTGAGTCTCGCGCGTTGGAGATAAAAAGGGTTTTTCTGTACAACGTTGCCATTGCCTGCTTTGAAATCCTTGAGTTTCTTAATCAAAAATTCGTTAACGTTTTACAAAATATGAAATGGACAATAAAACAAATTCCAAATTTAAAATTTGGGCTTTCACATGCCCATATTCGCATTTCGATTACGTCATTCAAAATTCGATGGCTCTATGTACCGTTGTTTTATCACAATACTAGAAATATACTTACATCTATGCAGTTTTTTCATTATTTAATTTCTTCAAATATAATGCAGGACTCTAACATTTGGTGGCAACTGTTTGAAAAGTGAAACGGACACTTTGTGAACCAACGTAAATTCGCAAAATGAAAAAAGTAGTCGTTCAAGGAAAAAGCCCATTTGGACTAATAATAGACCCTACTCTGTTGCTGGAATATAGCGAGGATATTAGTTAGGATGGACGGAGGTCACTCTGAAATTTTTTGGATACGCCCAGACGATAAGTGGCAGAGAAAAAATTAACAGTTAGATTCGAAAATATGAACTATTTTTGCATAGCAAATGAGTTGGTTTTTGACCAGTTGCAAGTAGTTTAGCATAGAATATATTTTAGGCTGAAGAAAAAGTGGAGTTGACGACAGAAAATTATCACGCTGTGATTTTAAAGTGGGATTAAATCAAGAAGAATGCATTCAACGGCTTCAGTTAGCATTTGGAAATGAAGGTCTATCTCGCGCTATTGTATTCAGATGGTTTACAGAATTTCGCAGAGGTCGCAACACTCTTCAGGACGAAGAACATACAAGGAAAGCCGTTGTCAGCAGAAATCCCGGATACTGCGTCTTCCATACGGAAAGGTTAATCGATGATAATCGCTATACCTACCAAATGATACAGGAGGAACTTAACATTGAATCCGCAGCCATACATAAAATTATTCATGAAGAATTGCATATGAAAAAATATCTTTGCCGTTGGGCTTCCCATAATTTCACCGATCACCGAAAATAGGAGAGTTTTATTATCAGTAAATAAACTCTTAAATTACTTGACCATGGTGGGCACTGCATTATTTCTAAAATCGTAGCCAGTGATGAAACGTACATACCATTTCTTGATGATCCCATGCCGACAATGGTAAAAGATAACTTTCCATGATATACATAATGTATGCCGTTTTATTCAGAACTACAGGACTGGTCAAAGCCACTAAACTGGAAGGACAGAAGATGGTCACGGCTAGCTGGTACACCACTGAGTGTCTTCCAGAAATTCTTCAAGGAAGTAATGTTAGAGGACTCTTTTCTCATTCAACGAGTTTGACAGCTGAGTTTCTTGAACAAAAACATTTCAAAGTGATAGAACATCCACCCTACTCACAGTCTATATGTGACTTTTGGCTATTTTTTAATCTAAAAAAGAACTTACGTGGTCATGGGTTTCATTCCAAAGAGGAGATTGATGAGGCTATAAATACATCTATTCTACGATTTTCATCCAAGATTCCAAGATAAATTGCAAGATTTTCCATAGATTCCAGGAGCTGGAGGCATTTAATCACTGGAAAATTCGTCTACAGAAGTGCATTGATTCTGGAGGAGACTACTTTAAGCACTCCTAAAATTTAGTAAGTATAACTTGTAGAGTTCCTCACTTTGTAAGTAACTTCGTGGTTTAAATACCGCTCCTCCTCTTTAAATATTCAGCAATATTTCAAAACTACGTTCCAAAACTACGTTCTGGCCATAAGTACTAAGTTGAAGTTAAGAATTTGACAGGAAAGGAACTTAAAGTTTAACTGAGGAATTGTGTACTAGTAATAACTACCATCAGCGTATCTGTAAATATCGTGTACCTGCTCCAGTCTTGTGCACTTGTAAGTACTGTAAGTACCGCATCGGTGTAGCGCAAGATTTTTTTTGTCATCCTTTCTCCTGCCTTCTCTCTCTGTTACTCTCCTATGCTTATTTATATTTATATGCATCTATGTACAATCACAGCATTATGTAATTCTATCACCAATGTAAAGCTGAAACCGCTCCAGTATGACACTGTAACCTCTATGTTTCAAATCATTATAAATTCCCGGTGGAGTTTTCTATGGCTCCAGGGAGTCGTAGCTTCTAAATAGGGAAGGACGCGGGACACATGCCTGCTTACCTATGTTAGACACCAGGCGTCCCCGTCCTCCATCACCTGTCACCTGTTAATAAAATTAACATAATCCTTACAAACTTTAAAATCCTATGTGTAGGATGTGACACTAAGCTCTCAGGAGGATGTGTTTAAGAGATTATGGGACGTCCTGAGGACGTGTGCGTATCCCGTAAGCAACACCTTCAGGATACCTCTAAGGAGGTTTTGTGCTACATGATACATTTCTGAACTGGTGAAATGGATTATATTTATCCGTAGTAGGAAATAATGAGGAAACATATGCAAGTACGTTTCGCGCACTGTGGAAAAACGACGGTGCATATAAGCATCAAATTTGGATACATTTAGCCCTGTATCCGAATATGTGCATGTCGAAGTATGAATTTTGAATTTCGAATTTGTGTACTTATATCTTATCTTATGAAAATACATGAATTTTTATTAACAAACACAGCGACTCGAAAGCAAAGAGAGGCAGCACGGTTCGAAGTAAAATATCTTTGTCTCGGGTTGGCTAAACTGTTGCCATTTGACAATATGTAACATATTTACTATCAATTTAATTATCAATTTAAATCAGTAAACTTGGATATTCAAAACAATGAGTTGCCACTACCTTAAATAATACTTTAGTCTTTCATGCGTTGGCGTTCTGCCATTCATGAAACCATAATATATAATCTATCTGTTACTGAGTAAAAAGCTAAGCTATTTAAGAGGAATAAGACTATTTTTTTTTGGCTTTTTAATCTGATTAATTTAAATAAAAGCGCTTTTGATTCACGAAATGTCTAATTAGAATATTAAATATTTTTATGTAATTACGCAAACTGTGCTTATTAAAATAATAATATATCTTTTTCTTGTTTTGAGGCAACGATTTTAGGGAGCTGGTTTAAAAAGCGACTAGTTTAAAAATAAAAAGAACAGTGTGCAGCCTAACAGTGTATTGTCACCTAGTGATTGTAAGACTAATTTAAGCATGATATGTAAAAAAGAGAAATAATAAGCTTTTATATGTTTTTGTAAGGTGTATAATTTAATATCGAAATGTACTCTACCAGCTGTCAAGCGGAAAAGTCATTGAAACCTGGTAGTTCGGTCTAGATTGGAATCTTGGGAAACGATTGGCTGCATGAGCGTCTTCCTGGTTTTCCCCAGGGGTAACCGTTTATATGAACTTATTTCCTTTACAAAGTCCTTCACTTAGGCAGATAGCACTCGTATGCTTTACTTAAACCAGTACTGAGATATAACATTTACAGCTTAACAGCAATTAGCTTTTTTTTATTATTAATTAATATTCCAAATAAATAGTTTTCTTTTTCGAAGTGTTATTTTTTAAATACGAAAAATTACTTATACGATTCTATTCTAGTTCCTTTCAATTCTGATAATTGATGCTGTAATGCATAATAAAGTGTTTGTTTCATAATTTATGAATTTTATTACACTGATATTGTATGGCCAACGAAGAAATAATAAATGCATGTCTTAACAGAATAAAACTACAAATGAAAAATGGTATCTTTCATCACTTTATTTGTTATTAAAAATTACTTACAGCGATTTGCGAAACTGCGAATTTAACGGTCCCAATTATTATAAGTAATAATTTTGTATTTGTCCTCCGTTTCCATTTATTTTGTTTTCCGATTAAAACTAAGCCTAGTAAAGTTGGAAAGAGACTTTCAGACTTATCCAAGTAGATCAATTTTCCTAGCAGCAATTTTTCTAATATTTATCTTATTTTAAAAATTCTTTTGAAACGAATGCTGTAATTAATTCCTTCCAAGATTTACTAAAAAAGGAGAATTTAATGAGAAATTTTCCAGGGAGAAAAGAATTCAAGATATTAATATTCCTCTTTAGGCACACAATTTCTTAACGCGTAAATGAATTTCTGAGACAAGGCCTGATTAATATTACGAAACTCCTGCGGTATTGTTTTGATTCAGGCTTAGTGCTTCTTTCCACTGAAAATTTCCAAACCAAAATGGAATGTATATTAAACTGTTCACTGAACTTGCAACATTTTAAATTGCTTTATGAGAATCACCGAACTCGCTTTGTCTAGTTCATTAATTTCTAATAATTTATCTTACACTCGGCAAAAGGATTTTGAGTGCAATAAACAGGCTTCTAAATAACGTAAAAATAAAGCGATGATTGAAGTAATCCTTTGAACTACGTAATCTAAAGCTGTTCTTGGGTCTTTCAATTAAGAGCTGTCGGTTTTGTTGTAATCTCTTTTACATTTGCGCTGTATAATTTCGTAATGGTGTCATTATGTGTATCAGGACCTTAAAGCCCAAAGTATAATACTGTTTCGAGCTATGCGTTCGTGGATGACTCTTTGAATAATCGCTTCAGATAAGCAGGAAGGAAGTGATAATTTAGCATAAATAATAACAGAAGAATAAGACAGAAAGATAAATAGCTTAAATAGTTGAAGAAGAGCACGAATAATTGGTTACGCCGACTGAATATAGTAAAGGTCATAAGGGCTATCTACTTACGGGAAGGGATGCCTTCGTGTACGAATTTTTAAGGAAATTTGTTTGTATTCACGCCACGTATAAGAAAACACATGAAAACCAAACATGAAACAAACTTGTCATCAGACTGGGATTGAACTCCCATCATTCAGAGGTCTTAATCACTCACAGTCACTGATAATAACGAATAATAGTTAAACCCTTCTTACCGCAAACCAAAGAAACTTCCTCATATCAGATGGAAAATAAGTTTTAAAACTCAATTAACTGATAGACTTTAAAGGGAAAACCAAATCAGTTGTTAATCAGACTCGATTGACAAATGATTTGGTTTGGTACATTTGATTTATAGCAAAGCCTGCGAGAGCTTTTGCCTAAGGAGAGGGATACTTTTATGAAGATCTACGAAAATTAGGTCGTATACGGGTTACAGCTTGTTTGGTTTGGCTCATCTGATTACAGCAAAACTCGCGAGCGCTACCTAAGAAAAGGAACGCTTTCGTGAAGATCACTCTATGAAAACTGGGTCGTAAACAGGTTACAGCTGGTTCATTTGACTATAGCAAAACCGAAAGAGCTATCTGCTAAATGAGAGGCACTTTTTCGTGAAGGTCTTTCAATGAAAACTGGATCGTATACAGATTACACAACTGGAAAACCACGAAAACGCCCCTGCAGCCAACCTTTCACCTGTCGAACTTAGGTCGAACTACCAGTGTTCGGCCACTTTACCGCTGGGTAGCTGGTGGGCCTGATTAACAACTGGTTCGTCGTACGCTTTTAGCTTTTATGAAATAATATAGCCAGATTAGGCTGTTAATTATTCATTTACATATTTTTCTGTATCTGAAGGAATAATTTTTTACCTCAGAAGACTCGTTACATCAATGATAATACAGATTTGCATATACACTATCTTCTGTTAACAGAAATATTAAAAAAATACTTAAGGGAATAGCAAAGACTGAAGTTCTGGAAAAGTTATATGTATTTGAGTTTGTTCCATTTCAAATTTTTTTACATGTTATGTATCCTTGTCATGCAAAAGTTTCATTTTTAAAACGCAGTTTTTTAATAACTCTAAAAATAATACCTATCGCAAAATGTGGATTAATATTAATAATTTCCTGAAAGTAAAGAAATTCTTTAGAAGTCTAAATGTCACCACGAACGCATATGTAATTGCGCTCACATAGAAAAATTTGAGTTCTTTCGACATGTTGAAAACATATTTAGAGCCTGAGGCTAATTTAATAATATCATAAACATTTCATTCACTGGAAAGGGGAGGAAGAGCTGTGGCCAAGTAAAAAACTTCAAATCATCTCGTTGATATACAAAATGATTAAAACTCAGAAACTCGCATGCTTACGAAATGTTTTCGATATTAAAGTGGATACATTTTAATTTTGTTCTTGAAGTATGGAAGAAAGGCATAAGATGAAGGATTATTAATATTGCGTCATAATTTTTACACGTATTTATTAAGAACTGTTAAAATTACAAATCAAATTATTAAAAAAACAATCCTGAAGTAATTTAAATTTGGACAGTTGAAATTTAAAGTTTGAACATGTTACTAAAGTAATACCTGAAAACAAAATTCTTGTTTAGTTTAGAAATGTAAATTCGTAAATTAAAGCATTTCCTTAATTAAATATAAATTCTTAAATTAAAGGTGATTTGTTCACAAATATAAACTAATATAGACTAATCACAGAAACGTCCATAAAACCAGCCAGGTAGCCATAGGTAGGATTTTGGGATGAACTAATAGTGCTTAGCGGGCTTATCCACTGGAACAATTCTATAGCAAATCAGAAACTAAACTAATTTAATCAATCAAGTTGGGACTAATTTAAATTATTTAATTAATTCAATCTTGCAGGTAGAATTTTTACAAATGGCTAAAAATTTCATTTTCTGTCAAATACAATTATTTAAGTTTTTCTTCGACTGCAACAAAAACACAGTACTTCTTAGTAAAACTTGCAAATTTTTAATCTTTAATTAAAATCCTTTGTTGGATTCTTATAGAGATTCTATTTCTCACTTTGATTTTTGAGGAACTTATAGCATTTCTTTTGAATGTGGTTTGAGATATATCACCCAAACTAAAAGATTAATATTGATCATCAAATTATTATATTGATCAAACATTAATTATATTGATAATTATCAATAATTATATTGATAATTATATTGATCAAACATTAATATTGATCATCAAACAATCGCGAATCTTATGTCCGAAAAGAAGAAACAAACAAATCTTCGATAGCTAAGTCTAGTTGAAAATTTAATCATTATTGCATTGATCCTGCTATTCAGTTCACTTTGAAACTTGAAACATGTAATTATCTTCCGTTCCTTGGCATTTTTGGTCACACGTAACATATCCAAATTCAGTACTACTTGTTTAACGTAAATCTTTACCGGTTTGCCTTCCACCACACTTAATCATATCATCCGACTAAACAAAAGTTAGCTTCATTTTATTCCTTTGTTTTCCATGAACTCCAAGTTTGCTCCTCCAAATTGCCTCATCATCAAGAACTAAATTATTTAAAAGTAGTTGCTATTGACAAGGGTCTTTCACCTAACATTATTAATCAAGCAGTTAAAAAATTCTCTTCTTAACACACCAAAAGGCACTGTTGTTTTAGGAGATTATGAGAATTCTTTTTATCATCCCTTTCTTTCCATAAATTAACTATAAAATTGCACGTATTTTACAGAAATCTAACTTTCGGGTCATTTATTCTCCTAGCAATAAAGTTCCCAGTTCCATACTTAAGGACTCAAATCCGGATATAAATTCTTGGGCATTTACAGGAATCCTTGCCAATGTGATTTAATGTACATTGGTCAATCTAAGACCGCCTTAAAATTTCGCTTTAAAGAACATGAGGCATATGTTAGGAAAAATGAAACACGGAAGTCATTTCTTGTCCAACACTGTTGGTCCCAAAATCACACTTTCCCTTTTTCTACAACCAATATTATTCAAAAAACATCTTCCATTGGTAAATTAGATTTTATAGAGGTGTTTCACATTCAAAAAAATTCTGTCTGTTCTAGTTAACAACCTTAATTCCGATTCATTTTTGCCTTTAGCCTTTAAGGAAACTACGTTTTAGTTTTTTGTTTTATCAATAGATGACGCCAGACTCCTGTCCAGCCATTCTTATCTTATCCACATATTTTATCTCGATTAGGTGCACTTTGGTAGCTGAGGAAGATGGTTGGGTAAATCGTCGAAATTAGGTTTAGAAAATTTGCAAAGATAACGCTGATTTCTGTTCTTTGACTTCGAAATTAATCTTTTTTCTGCGTGTTATTTTAAACCTAAATTTAATCACAGCTTTGTCTTTTGTTCGGAGCTCCCTTTCATTCTTTCTCAAACTTGAATTTGATTGTGAAATAACCTGTTCGTTAAAAGAATTGCATTCAATTTAAATCATGCTTTACAATTATTACATATTTCCACACATTTCGGTTTGAATGGACACTTTTCTCTGCCTTTGAATCGCAACAAGAAAATCAATAGAAGCGCTTTGATTTAGAGAACGCTAAGTGGAAACAGTCTGAACTTTTGAACATATTTTCGATTTGTTTGATGCAGCTCGAATTGCTGCTGACGAGAAGTTAAATAGATTCTAGAATAGATTGATTAATTTGGCAGTCTAATAAACTCCTTTTAAACTAGACTAAATGTTGATTTAGATAGAAATACCGTTAAGCCACACATTTAGAAATTTAGATTTATTTTACAACTTTGTTAGATACGCCACGCCATTATTGTTATAGATTTATTGTACATTTTAGCACAATGTTAGAAGGCCCAATGTTTTTAATTTAGAAGGATTAAGAAGAAAACTTAATTATTATTCGACGAGTGTGTCGAAAGAATCGTTAAGTGTCAAGATGCCGCCCAACCGGTATAGTGGTTAGCGTTGCTGACTACCATGCCGAAGGGTCCGGGTTCGAATCCCGGAGATGTTTGTATATGTTTAATAAAAATTTGTAAAAACGTTTGTTGTTAATTTCAATATTAACCCTCACGAATTGGAGGAAACGGCGTTCGCCAAAGTCCTCATCATCTTTCTTCTTGTCTAAAAGGCAAGATTGATACTGATACTGATACTGATACTGAAGTGTCAAGATTTAGATTCCATTAAATAGCTGAATATACATCTGAACAGGTAAGAACATTTATTTTCTTTGTTTGCAATAGAAATAGAATAGTTGAAAAATGTAAGTTTATTCGTAAAATAGGTAAGAATATTGAATAAAAGAAATCAGCGAGTAATTTAAAGGCATTATTAAATCGGTTGAATTCTAAAAACGAAAATAATCAAATAAATTTTTTTTTTTGTGCTGAAAGAAACGGATTTTAAGAATTTTGATGCTGAAGTTTATTCCGCAGAAGAGTATTACGATCATCTATTAGATTACAAGAGTAATCTAAATGTTAAAATAGAAGAATTATCAGAAAATTCTAGAGATAATAATTCTAATGAAGAAGTAAATGTCTCCAGTTCTAGTTATTTTCTGAATTGAAGTACTGGAAATTCATCTAGAAAACTATCTGAAT
Organism: Stegodyphus dumicola; assembly: GCF_044657685.1. NCBI lineage: Eukaryota > Metazoa > Arthropoda > Arachnida > Araneae > Eresidae > Stegodyphus > Stegodyphus dumicola. The sequence goes on along the minus strand of NC_140774.1, from coordinate 7,342,670 downwards.
TGATTATAAATAAATTTTTTGGTGATTCAGTATTTGGCAGGAATTTTGGAGTCACTATGGAGCAGCTATCCATAACAATGACTCATTATCAAAAGTAAATAAATTTAAACCTTTTACACGCCAATGTTCCATAAATGGAACATTATGTTATTGATAAAGAACATTGTTTCACCATATTCGCTTTCGTCAACTTATAAAGAAATTAAGTGGAGAGCAGAGATATAATTTTAAAGCCTTTTGAGAAGTACCTCTGAAAATGTTTTCATTAACAGGAAAATTATTTTTATTGTACTTCACAGATATGAATCTTAGTTCCCACAATTTTCCTTTCTTATTTCTCGAGAAAGTAACGAGTAATTGACATCTAAGCACAATAATAAACATTTAAAACATAAATTTCAAACATAAATTAAAAACATTTAAGCGCAATAATAAACGCATGTAGAGACAGACATTATTTGACAGGAGGGCAATGTGAAAATATATTTGACAGAATCATGATAACTGCTTCCCACATATAAAGAATTAAAGCATATATCAATATGTAAAGTATCAATGTCAGCCGTCAAGCTTATTCGACAAAAAAGCTCTGCATAGTTTTCATTATTCAATTTTTTGGCAGAGTGATTGGATTAGATATATTAAATTACTGTAAAGCACATTAAGGCTAATGGCCTGAAGGAAAGATTGCCTCCTTGGAGGTTTTTTTTAAGTAAAACTTATTCATATTCACGTTATATATGAAAACATTCCGCACAAATGCTCCCGTAACCAGGCTGTTTGCTGGGTTTGAGTCTGAGTCGAACTACTAATGTTAAGCGTTCCTCTCCATAGCGGGCAGAATGTTGATCTGTAATCTAAAAAGTATCGTATCACATGATGTCACTTGTTGTAGCATATGAACTCCTCGTCGGGAACATTCAATATTAAACATACGTGAAACAAATAAATTACTTGTTTTTATTATTAAAATTTCGAGATGCTTAAATAATATTATTTGCAATTTTTAGGACTTCTTTTACTGATGTGTTTGATAGGCTATGTCCTAAAACTGTAGTACTTTATCTCATGTATTATATTGCAGATATTAATGCACAGAGAGATCTCGGTTCACTTTATTTCGGTCCTGAATTTCGTTCGTAAACCGAAATAATTTTCTCCTTGGGAAAGGATTTAAAATGAATTAATTCCTTTATAAGGTATTTTTCCCACTTCGCTAGCGTGCCTTCGTGGTCTTACGGTAGCTAGCCCGCTGGGCCGGTTGCATATTTTTCCTCTTTTCTGCTTCCAATTAACTAATGACTCTACACCTTCCTGAAACACAAAAGTATGTTTACTTAAACCTTGTAATAGCTATAACATTACTTTGTGCACAAGGTTGTAATTCAAAGTCGATGGAAATCTGTAAATAATTTAGTATATATATATATATGGATGAGAGAGGAAAATTAAGTGAATTTCAAAATTTTATTAAAAATGATTAAAAAATTATATCTATCTATCTATCTATCTATCTATCTATCTATCTATATATATATATATATATATATATATATATATATATATATATATATGTAATTTATATCAAAATATGAAGCAAACCTTATTGCCAAATTAAACTTAATTGGAATAGTCCTTTAAATTCTTACATTTAATTGCATGCATCTCATCTTCAAGGCTTCATATTGGTAATGTTACATAACGCTTTTCCTGCAGTAACCACAATGAGAAATCTTTTTTTGCCAGTCACTGCTCAGGATTAAAACAAAGACTTCCCAAACTTATCCATAGTATATCCTAAACTTACCCAAACTTATCTTATAGTACTGCTTCTAGCTATTTTATATTCCAAACTTATCTTATAGTACTGCTTCTAGCTACGCATCCTCTTTCGCCACTTTGTCTTCCTCCCGGCAACTTGTGACGTAGCCTCTGATAGCAATTCTCCCTTATTTGAGATGTAATTAATTACCAATCTAAATTTCTGGCGCACATTTAGCACACCTACTATTCTATCAATTAAAAGGATATGTGTTGGAAAGTTCGTCATCCAGAAATAAATGGCATTTAGCTACCAAGCTGGTAGTGCTTCTTCTAAAATTCCATGCGGTGATCCAGACTACACCGCAATTTCTAGTCAACTACACAGCTGTGCTTTTCTCGGCCATGATTAGAAATTGAAGTGGCACATTCCATATTCAAGCTCTTCCAATATGAAGTTATCTACAACGCAATAAATCATTAAACACACACATATATATAATGAATAAATACAAAGCAAAAAGCAGTTCAAAAATCTAACCCCATTGAGCGCTGTTTGTACACGTTAGCCAGTGATAACAAAACACTGGTGATCTAAATAGTGGTTTTACATGTAAACTGTAATTTTTTATTACCACCAATGTTAGGTGTGTCTTCCATATGAAACTGTAATTTTTTATTACCTATTATGTCAGTGGAGTCTTATAATGTGAAATTGCAATTTTTTATTACCGAAATGAACTGAACGGGAGCGAATTGTAGCATCTAGCCTTCATTTTTTCCGAGTTGCGAATCGCTATTGAACTACGAGTTACCGGTATTACCACTTGGTCGTTATTGGTGTTTAAGAAAATTGCGATGGAATGAATATGGCAGTGGAAATAACAAAAAAAGGAAAACTTATTTTGACGCTTCTGTGGTCTATATTTAACTGAAGCTTAAGTTATTATAGATTCGAGTACCGGCTGAGACAGAATTTCACAAGAGTGTGAAATATAGCAGCCATGTCTAGAATTCATTTCGTTTAAAGAGATATTCATCTCAAAATCGGACTTATTTTGCAATATGAATATTTTCGAGTGTTTTGTCGACCAATATTTATTCTTCTTACCATCCAAATTTCTATATATTGCATCGTTTGGTTAAAAAAATTTTGCCTATTTCATATTTGATAAAATAGGGAAAAATTATAAATGTTCACATTTTGCATCGTCTGTGAGAAATTTTTATAGGTCAAAGTTATCTCATATCAATTACTTTAGGAACTTAAAAGTGGAATCATTTTGTTTAAAATACGTCGATTTTAATGCTGACTTTAATTATAACATTGGTATTTTCTTGCTTTGAATTTCAGTTTCGAAACGATGCAAAAGTAAATCATCAAAAATCTTAAAGTCTGAGTTGAATTATGTTTACATTAAGATGAAAACAAATTACTGCAATGAAGAAATTCAGCTTAGAATGCACACATTTCGTGAAAGTTTCCAAATGTTTTCAATGTCTACAAACATATCTTGCTCATATTTAATGTTAGCGTTCACGCGAATGCTATCTATGCCATGGTTAGAGAAATTGACTAAGGTAATTCGAACAAGGTGTCATTTGGATTCTTTGATTATTTCAAAGCACTCGACGGTTACCTGCCTAACAGGAGGGATGTCTTCATGGCAGACATTCTAAAGGACACTGGCTCGTATAGACGTTGAACACAGGAGGAGACAACGAAAACACGAAAACAAGCATGCAGGCAGCCCGTTCTGGGATAGAACCTAGGTTCGAACTACCAATATTCAACAATTTTACCGCTCGGCCACTGGTAGGCTAAATCACAGAAGAACTATATGCCTCAAGACAGGGATATCTTTGTCGAAGGCATTCTAAAAGAAACTTATTTGTATGCATATTACAATGTAGAATTCCACAGAAACGAAGATGGAGTCAGCCTATTCTAAAAGTCTAGGCAAAGGATACCTTTGCCTAAATTAAAGCTTTCATCTAGATCAACTAGATTAATGAATACATACTTAGCAAGTAAAAATAATTCATGGATACATTTGTTTATTCATTAGATTACAGCAAAATACATTAGGGATCTCTGACTACAGAAAGAAATACCTTCGTGACGGTATTTCTGAGGAAAGGCTCGTGTTTATGTTACACATGAAGAAATCCACAAAATCGTCCATTCAAATAGCCCGTTCTTAACAACTGTGCCCACATTCAGGGATTATGCCTATTGTTCAGAAATCTTAACCACTCTGTCTCTGTTGTCCAATTTCATGAACATATAATGTTTATGCATATGTACTAGGTTTTCTCATGATCTAGGTAAGGTGATCTGGCATATAAAAGTAAGAAGTTTACTAACTGAACGGCGGTGGAAGGTTAAGCGAATAGTGAACTTTCCTAAAGTTTTAGAATGATTAATTTTTTATTTCCTCCAGGAAAAGCTTACGCAATTTTGACACTGCCGTTTGTTTCTTTTCCTTGTTACACTTTTCCGCATAGCAAATTTCCGCACATGTCTATTGGAATTCTTGTTGGTACCCCGTGCTGTATAAAACATTTTGCATGCAGTTGCTTCAAGAAACGATTACAAAAATTTTGAACTGGGGGTTTTTGGCAGGATGGGTCTTCGTACCATGAGTCCTATTTTTCAGATCTCTAATTCTTTGTTGCAAAATATTTTCAGTGTAGCTTAAATTTACTCAAGGAGGCTACCATATTTAGCAATATCTTTAATTCCTTTATTTATAAATCATATTTTATGTATGCCAGATATTTGTTTAAAAAGCGATTCTATAAACTGTACTTTTTTGTCGCAGCCGTATTTGTTTACTCATTCAACAGTTCATGTTAGTCTCTAGCATATGATTTAATGATTACAATCAGTTAAACTAGGTTTGGTGAGATTATCTTGGTTATCGAAAAGTATACGTGATGAAAAGTAATGCTTTTGGGAAGAACTTTCTGAGGATAAATATCTCAAATTCCCATTACATTAGGGTACAGCCACAAAACATCACGTACAGCCATCCAGTTTGCGAGGATTGGATTCGAGTCGAGATACCAGTGTTCGGCAAATTTATAGCTCCGTAGCTCACTGCTGGTTAGATATTAAATATATAAATTAGTTAAATTTTCACTGACTCTCCGGCAAGAAGATGAAATTTTACGCGATTACAGTGTATCGTTGCTTTTAAATTTCTGTTTAATTTTAGCTAGTCGCAATCAAAAAAGTCAATACCCTTAAATCTAATTGCATTATATTTTTAACTCTTAAAAAAGTACCTTTAGTAGATATGCAATGAAGCTACACTAACATATATTTTTGCCTGTTTTTTCCGCAGTTACCAAAAGGCGAATTCTTTACATACAATGAATAGTCAGTCTTTTATACAAAGAGATATATGTGAAATTGATACTTCCAGCGAGAAAATAACTTTTTGGCTTCAGCTCATTTCGACTGAAGTAAAATGTTTCTAAATGTAAGAAATATCTCTCTTAGGTTATTTGTTTCAGTAAAAAAATATCGAAATAGAATGATTCACTTTAATACTTTTATTCAGAATACTTTTACTTTGAGAACATTTTTGACAGCGATAAGAATAATGCATTTAACTTAACGGTAGAAAAAAAGCAATGCTGTCCCATATGGAAAACTAGATTCCATGTGATTATCCGCAACCTCCTAGAAAGTATTCACACGGCAACGCTCTGTGTCTCCGAAATAGGCAAAGTTCCCCCCTCCCAAAGACGGGTCCAACCGTCCATAGACGTTGGGCACTACTAAGGTCAGAAGCGGTGATCACTAATTACAGAGGCACCTAATAGATGGACCACCTTTGCCTCCTGTGAGGGGACGGACTTCGGCTCTTGAGCAATAAATCGTTGTGTTCCTTCAGAAGTACGGCAGTTTTTCAAACAGTAGTGTGTGCAAAATTTCACAGCACATGAAGATGTGCTTCATCAGCTATCGAATTCTATAGATCAAAATGTTGCGCACCCCTATGCCGAATTTGAGCGATTTTCTGATACTCCTTAAGCAGAAACTGATCGCTGTGTACATGGAAAACAAAAGCATGAGCTTTGCCAAATTTGTATAATTCTCTAATTTTTTTTAATAGACAACAAATCGCTGACTACGCGGGGAGGACTACAGTGTGAGTAGTGTCAAAATATGCTCTATGCCACATTTCTGCAGGTCTCTAATATTAGGAGCTAAAACAAGTCGCTGCGTACATGGGGAGAATAGCGCAAAAGAGGTAAACGCTTTATTATGAACGTTTCTGAATTTTTTAACTTTGTTAATTGGTCGCTCATTTATGAAACTCTTGGTGTGCTGCCATATTTCAAAATGTTTTTTTTTTTTCATTCGTACCTTAGCTTATCGAAAAATTAGTTGCCAATTTCTGGAGGGGGTGCTGATAATCAGAAAATACCGAAAACTAATAGGCGAGTTTAACAGAGAAGATCCCAAGACAAATAGTTTAGTGCGTATAAGGTAAATGATTCTAGAAAAGCTTAACTATAAAAATTAGAGATAGAAATTTTGCATTGTAATGATTCTGTTGCCTAAACAAATACTTACGTATCAACCCGTTCAACGTAACAGAAAGTAGTGGAATATTTTTAAAGTTATGGGATAGTACTACTCCCGAGATATTGCTAAACATAATAATGGACTCAATATTGTCAGCTGAATATAGCGAACAAAATAGAAACAGACTGGAACAATTACCAGCTGGAATTTTATACTGACAGCGTTCTGAGTTGCTGTAAAATCGCGGGGCCTAACAAAATAATTGAAATCGATGTAAGCCTTTTTAAGAAGCGGAAAAGGAAGTGTTTCGGCTACTGATTTAATTTCTTATTAAATAAACCGGTGTCAGTTTCTTCAGAAATTCCCAAGAACAGTTAGAAGAACCATAGCGGATGACCGCCAACTTTGTTGTTTGATGGTAGTGTATTTTCATGGTGAACGGGATGGTACCCATCCTTAAGGTATTAACAAAAAATTCCTTAATCCATCATGTCTAAAGTTTTATTCTGACCATTAAAAGAAAGATCTTTGCCATTTCTTAGGTGCCACTTCCTCTGCCATTTCCGTTGCTTTGCTAACTCACACTTATCTGACTTATAGTCAGCCGAAGCCAAAGAAATTTCTCACGGCAAGAAGCGCAAGTTTACGTCTGCCGTTGGCAACATCCTTAAGCACTTTACAGGTGACATTGCTATTTAGCTCAGTTCCGACCCCGATATTTAGAGAGCACCCCGGGAAAGGACGGGTCCGAGGATCTCCCACCATTCTTCTTTTACCACAAACTCTCGAGAGGACTTTCGGCTCGCCGCATATTCGGAGTGCCCCTACGACGCCTTACAAGCATCCATGCCTTCTCCGGGATTCGAACCCGGGCCCTTCGGCACGGCAGTCAGCGACGCTAACCACTATACCGTTTGGGCAGCTTCTGCCATTTCTTCTTTACTATAAAACCTGTTAGGGATTTAGGCATAAATCGTGTAGAAATAACTCTAAAGCATGACATATTACATAACCATATATCTCGGACGATACATTTTTAGCATTTTCAGTAATACATTCTTCTATTTTATATGCCCAAGAGTAAGTTATGAAAATACAGAAAATAAAGTATCGTATTCATGACGCTTGTTGTCAAGATATACATAAAATGTGTTTTGCTAGAGAAGCAACTGTAAGATAGATTAACGGTTAAACAAAATTTTAAAGCTTAGAGATTTAATTAACTATTACATGTCTGCTGTACAGTGAAGGGGCACTTTACGAAGATCATTTATTAAAAAGAAGAACATTCAGCCACTATATAACATTCCTTATCATGCATTTTGAAAGCCTAACACTGGATCAGTTTGAGCAAAGTACTTGATAGAAATTATTTTAGCTTGTAAGATTGTTGTCCCGGGAAAATTGGTAAATCACATTTCGTTGCACTATTTTTTGGCCCCTGCATTCAATATTAAGACTCCTGTTTACTTTTAAATGTTTTAAACCAGAGAAATACAGTTCTTAAAATTGCAAATCTGGAATATTAAACTTTTATTCAATTCTCCTTCTTTAGTACCGAGTTTATTAATATACTTCCCGATTTTAGATTGAATTTCTATCCAGGAAAAATTCGAAAAATGCTATTTATAGCGACTGAGAATACTTCCGTTATTTGTGAAGGAATCTTTCATACGATTTAGGTATTGAATTTATACAATATTTTAATGCTTTATGAAAATACCTCACATTTCTAAATAATCCGATTTCGAAACACGGATTCCTTATATATTTAATCCACTATGGGCAGATAACTTTAAAGAGAAGAATAAAATTAGAAAATGTATGCAAACCTTTTACATGCATTATTTGGTTTCCATATAAACCACAATCGATATTTTATTAAACTAAAGAATGCGTTTAAAATAATTACATGAATTCTAGTCCGATTTCTGTTTAATTTTCAAGTGGAATTTCAAGTGGAAAATGTGTTTCGCTTGAAAACTATCTGAAATAAAAAACAGTTTACTTGCTTTTTTTAACAGAAATATTTTATGCTGTTTAAAGAAAGCTCTGAAGTTCTTCAATTTAGTGAATTCACAAGTTAAAATTTGGGAAATGTGGAATATATCACTTGAATTGTTTCTTTGTTTTCTCGAAACATCGAGCAATAAATTGCCATGTAGTTGACTCATGACATTAAGAACCTGAAGGGAAATTCAAATTTGTTTCTTAACACGAAATTTCTTACAGTCAATGTTGGTACAGAATTTATGAAACTTGTGGGATTATTTGTAAGAACGAATAGTAGTCAAGCATATATCTTTTACTTTAAGAGTCCTTTATTGATGTCTGCTTTTTACTTGCAAGCACTTACCATTTCTGCTTAAGTTAATGGAACATTGGTTGGGGGTGCCAACCAGAGGCCGAGCGGTAAAGTCGCTGTACACCGGGAGTTCGGTCCGAGGTTCGTATCTCACGAACTAACTGGCTGCATGGGCGTTTCGTGGTTTCCCCATCTGTAAGGTGTATACCAGTCAGTTTCCCAAAAAACGTTCTTCACTAAGGCACCCCTCTCCTTAGGCACAGAGCCTTCGAGGCTTTGCCATAATCACATACACCAGCACCAAAACATTGGTGGGATCATTTTCGTTATAGAGCAGCACACGCCAAGAAATTTTCCGCAGAAAGACATAGAAGTTAATAATGCATCTCGGCCGCCGTTAAATTAAATGTATTTTTCTTTTCTTTTATAAATATGATTTTGCTTTTTAAGCAAGTAACATTGTCAGTAAAAGTTTTAAAATTGGTTATTTTGTTTCAGTGTTTTTTATTGATATTATTGTAAGCGATATGTTTCTTGCATTTAGAAAATTTTTTACCATAATCGAAATGAACTGATGACAAAAATGCATTATCTTGCCGAAAGTATCAAGTTTCGGCATTTATTCATCGGCAGGAAACTGCTTGACGATTGTTTTCCTCTAAAGATTCTGGCTGGTTAGCGGAATATGGGAAAGCTATCTGCATATGGCAAAGGATGCCTTCGTGAAGAAATTTCTAAGGAAACTGACTTGTACTGTTACTACGTACAAGTAAAACCCCGAAACCCAACTATGCAGAACAGCCAATTTGCCTGGGATTGACCCCGGGTTGAACTTCCAGCGTCAAACAGTCTTAACCAGTCGGTTATTGTTGGGGTTTTAATATAACGGAACGGATCTTGCTTTCCTTCCTCTTATCTTAATGATTGCTATAATACGATATTATTCTTTTCGAAGAGGTATTTATCCTTTGCTTTTCTGCTCTTTGTTTCAAATTGCCTAGTTTTATTCTATGATACTCTTTTCACTTTAATCAATACGCTTAATACTGACCAATTTTTTCTTTTCCTAGGACTTATCAGAATTTAATTTTATGTATCGGCGAATATTAAACGTATTCAGTATTTTCATAGACTGATGTTGTGTGTTTTTTAGTATTTTTTCATATTTTAAAAACTTAAAAAATGCACATTCGATTAACAAACCGAGCGATTTGAAAGCGAGCGGTTTCAATACTATACGGAGTATAATATTTTTATCTCTAACGAGCGAGACTATCTATTGGAAATTCTAAATATATATTTTTTTTGTATATTTTATGGTTTCGCTGTTGAATCGAATTTTATGCGGCTTAAGTGTAACACACAAAACATTAATAATAAAAAAATGGTTTGCAACCATATTAATAAGAAAACTGAACATTGATATGATGAACTGAGAACAGACTGAAGGGAACGCAAAAATCCAGGCCAACTTTTGGAATCACATCTAGAATTCTAAACAAATGCTGCTGTAAAAATTTTTGTGATTTAACTTTTAACTGTATATGGCGTAAGTGAGAAGAAAACGATGCCTAATAATCACCTAAAAAGGTGGGGAAACCCCTTTTTTCCCTACAGTTTCCTACAGTTTTTTCCCTACAATTTCCCCTTTTTTCCCATTAGTTTCACTTTAGGGGGGGAACCCTTTTTTCCTAAAAAAAAAAAAAACCACCTAAAAAGGTTGGGGGAAAAAAGAAGAGGGTTGGTAGGAGCAAATGCAACAACAAGACTCAACAAGAAGACTCAACAAGACTCTGGGAGCCCAGCAAGAGAATGACCTTTAAAATCAACCGTTTTTAGACGAGCATTAAAATCTGAAAGCTTTCAGATTTCCTTTTTTGTATGATTCATATTTTTACTTTTTTCTTTTGTGTTTTTTTTTTTTTTTTTCTTTCCTCTCTCCATATTTTCCGTTTTGTGAGACGAATATTGAGAACATGAAACTGAGTGAAATGTTTATTAGTACTAGTGCTAGCAATGAAGTACTAGTGCTAGTGCTAGCAATGAAAATGTACCTCGAAACTGCTACTGTTCCTTCACCTCGAGTCGAAGTGCTTTCCTTTTATGCATGTAAGCATTCATTGTACATTGCAAACTCTAGAGTAGCTCTCCCGTGTGGAGAATGCATAAGTATTTCGAAATGTATCCTTTTCGTTTCTTGTCCTACCCATTTCAAAGCGATATTGTTAAAAAAATTCTAGAATGACTTAAAAACATTTCATATTTTATGTTTAATGAATAATGAAGCAGTCAATCAAGAATTCCGCCTCGGCATCTTGTGCATTTCGAAGAAGAAGCTATTCTCCAAAGGGTGGGAAGAAAGTTAGGAGAAAAGAATCGTTAATGTAAAGAATAAAATTGAATTTCTTATTCCAGATTTCCATTGTCAGTAAGCGTCATTTCTAGTTTAGTTTGCGCATGACTTTTTTTCTCTAACATATTTCTTTAAAGTAAATTTTATATCCTCTAGCAAAGCCTTTTTTCGTTTTTATACCTGAGAGCTGAATTCTGAGGGTTGTAATATGTATATAACTTTCCTTTTCAACAATGCAAAATTTCATATCCGAGTTTAGCTTGAGAATCGTCTAATGTAGTTGGTTCATTTTACTGTTAAAATCCTCAACAAGATGAGGTTATGTTAACAGTTTTTTTTTTTTTTTTTTTTTGCAATGCAAATATTTTCCATTAGTAAAACTTCTAGAGAAAATTAATCATTGTAATGTAAACATTTCTTGAAGTTTTTGTTTCTTTAAATGTCGCTGGGAAATTTTGGTTTTGCAAGAAATTTTCTCGCATTTGGCTATTTGTATTAGCTGACAACACTTCAAACTATTGATATACCGTCCAGTTTTATTTGATAGTCAGTAAGAATAGGGAGTTTCATGAGAACTCAGACTTTCAATTCGAAATATTTTATTCACAGTTTCTCTGCATAGAATAAACATAAGGAAGTCATTAACATACAGACACTCTGCATAGAGACATTGAGTATTTTTGAAGCAAGAAATATGAAAAATTAACAACGCCTTTCCCGGGAATAGAACCGCGGACCTCTGGAATACCGGCCCAATGTGCAGACCACCACACCCCGAAGGCACGCCAAGAAAGTCGGAGAAATACCTTATAATCTTACGCAGAGAGAATATGCTAACTTTTATTCGTAGAAGCCAATCAGTCTATCCCAATATCTGTTTAAATGTTAACTAACACAGTGCGCCTTCGTTTAAACATAAGGTTATTTTCACGAAAGTGAAGCAACAACTGTGTTATGCGTAGAATTTCAGCATAGAAACTCAGTTGAGTTGAACATGAATTACTATAATAACAATCTACGTATAACACAGGTTCTGGCTTCCCTTTCATGATTTATTTGAGGCGTGTTTCTGTTCTGTATTGATAAAGTCATTTCCCTATTAAATTTTCATCACCATCCTTGAATCTAAAGGTACATAGCATAAAAAAGGTTGCAAGTTCTTTCAAATCCTTTTGTCATACAACAGAAGAAAAAATAAAGACATGCAGTTAAAGACTGTAAAATTTATTTTAGTTAACTGATTATTTTATTACGTTAAAACGTTCCTTTATTTCTACTCCTCTTAACCTCCACCAGAAATGCAGACCACCGATAACTTATAAATTTATTAAATAAAGATCGAGGCTCTAAGTTAAGCGAGAAAGCACTGGCAACCTACATCAGACGCATTACCGGCAGAAATGCTTTTCCGATTTTCAGCAAGTTTAATTTTCATTTTCAGTTCTGTTACTAGATTCCTTAGTATAGAAAATAGATCTTTAGCCTTCAATATAATATATTTTGTAAATAATTGAAATGCTTATAGCAAAAAGTGCTCATTGAAGAACAAAGGAGAGTATAGTAACAAGAATCAGCCAACTGTGTATAAATTTGCCGGACAGTAGTATCGACCGCTAAATAGGAACTATCTTCTTTCGTTGCGGGAATACAGATGAAGACGTAGAAGCGTATTTACGGGATAACGACCGACAAAAAAACTCGACGAAGTTTCAGCTAAGACACAAAAAATACGATACAAAGCCACTGGTGTCATCTATTGATAAAGAGAGAAAACTTCTGTGAAATAATTTTTTTAACGCTGAAGATAAACACAAATTAGATTTCGGATAAATAAGCAGAAATAAAAGGTTCGTATGAGTGTGAGATGCTTCCAGGAAAACTAATTGCTAATGCAATATGTTTTTTAAATAATTTTGACTGCAGCAATGGAAGTGTTTTTTTATCAGAAAATTTGAGCAACAGTGGATTTACGAGTTTCATTTTTTTCTAGTCTATGTCTATGTCTCTTTAATGCGCGATTTTAAAACTCTCCAAATTTGCCTAATGTATATCGTATGAAGGAAACGAATATCCAAAAAGTCAAGCAAGTCTTCAATAACTAATCATAATTGGAAATTTAATCATTAGTTTGACTACAGGTCAGCCAAAATTATCCAAAAAGCTTCTTCAGTTTGTGAACTGGATTTTCTGGATTCCCGTTCACAAAGATTTATCTTGTTTTTAATGTAAATTAATGACTTTAATGCAGACCTTCCTAACGCTTTAAAATTCCATTAACTTGATTTCCAATTTTATTACTATTTTTGCTGACAGATGGCGCTAGCTTCTCATTTGCTTTAGTGCCGTGGGATATAAATACGACTGTTGCGCCCACTGCTGTCACTGTTGCGAAGTTTTTAAAAAATAATATTTCCATTATCGTAAAGATTCAGGCTGCAAAATCCCCAGCAGACAAGTTAAGACTTCGATTTCAGGCAACTATGATGATCATTAATTTTACCGAAGCTAAATAACTCAGTTCCAGAAACCAACACCTAGACCTTCAGCTAACCCTAAATCTCGATTTCAAGACCAGTTGCGAAAACCAGCACCAGATGGCATTACGTTCAACCGCCAGCTAACCTTAAACCTCAATTTTGGGCTTACTTTCCACGACTGACAAGAGATGGCGCCACCCAATGCGATTAGGGTTCTACATTTTCACCTTCATGAAGCTTCTACAGCTTTCTCCCACTAATCATCTTCACTTCTACCGCCTCAGAGGGCGACCAGCTCAGCATTTTCTCTCTCTCTCTTTTTTTTTTTTTTTTTTTTCCTTCTAGCTTCCTCCTGATTAACTCCTGCTACAGGTCCACTTGAGTTCTCCACAAAGCCAGGTCGTTCGGGAGTTCTCTCATCGCTACTGGAAGTACGGCCACAGTGTAGTAGAAACCCAGCATACCACATTAGTATCTTAGTATCTGCTGCTCAGTCTTTCAGATGTCTTTGCTCCTGAGGAAGAGGGAACTGCATCTGTTTGCCCTCGAAATCGTCTGAGTTCTTCACTTAATCTACGCGAAAAACACGGTTGTTGCTTTGCTAATTTCATTTTTTTTTTTTTTTTTTTTTTTTTTTTTGTTGTTGTTGTTAAAGAAAGAGCCGAGATTTCACTGTGTAGGATATTCACTAAAGGCAGTTAGAGTGCAACCATATAACCAGGTTCCAACCTCACAAGTAGACTTGTGGGAGCATTTTTGTGGTTTTCTCCTTGTATACGTTTTATATGGTTCGAATGTTTCTTAGAAAGTCCTCTACGAAGACATCCTTCCGTTAGCCTTCGTATGCTTTTCTGTAGAGAAATAATCGAACAGGTCACATTTTGGGCAACCGAAGAAAATACTTTATTATTTATTATATATAAGAGTCTCAGTTACCAGTTCAAGATCATTGAATTTCGAAATATCTTTCGAAACAAAACGTCGAAAAATTCCAAAAGCTGGAAAAGATTTCAAATACTTCAAAAAACCCCAGATAAAATATCCTCCTTAGCACACCTACGCACACTAAAAGTATATCCTCAAGTAATGCCTATCGTAAAAAGAATAGCCCACGAAATAGAGGTCTCTTGCCATACCTTACTTAGAAATATATTGCATTACTTAGAAATGATCAGATTACCCAAAATCTATTGCAAATATCTCAATAGGAAAGAAAATAACGTAGATTTTTCTATTTAACTTAAAAAGGCGCGTCATTTCTATGAAAAGTTTTCATTAAAGGTAATACAAATTTCTTATCTTTTAGCTTATCTAATGCAATATTAATATAACAAATACCATTTCTACGAAGAGTATGTATTAAAGACAGCCCAAAGTTCTTCCTTTATGTTTACCTTACTGTTATCCTGGTTTTTTTAAAGGGATTAATTGCGCTCAAATTAAAAAATTTATAAACTTTTCTTTCGTAAAGTATTTGCACAATAATGCGAGCTCTAAGATGAGTTACATATGGTTTTATGTAGAATAAATGGAATCCTAAATATAATTCGGGAGCTGTTTCTACTTCTTTTCTTTTACCTGCTATTTCTGGAGAGCTAAATCCTGATTTCGAAAGGCTCTTCAATGCAATCCACTTCTACCTTTTTTGTAGAATTTCATTGAAACTACTGAAATGAGTGGATGAACAAAAAACGAAGTGAAGCCTAGAAACACCAAAAAACTTGAGCAGATATCTTAGAGAACGAAAATAGGTTTGTACCGTATATACCTTTCATTTTTTTAAATGATTTAATAAATAGAGTGCTCTGAATACAATTGGATTAACTTTATTCATGATAGAAATGGGTTATTTGATGCATTAGAAAGTAGCATATTTTTATAAAATCGTGTCATATATGCATTAGAAAATTAAACATCATGTTGTTTGTAACGACATTACTCACTGTCTTCCTCTGCTTCAGTTCGCCAGTGACCGAGCGGTAGAGTCACAAAATACTGGTAATTCTACTCAGAGTTTCGAATCCTGGTGATCGGACTGGCTACATGGAGAAGTTCGTGGTTTTCCTATGTGTAACGTGTATACGAGTCATTTTACCTTAAAAAGTACTCCACAAAGGCATCCCTCCCCTTAGAAAGATACAGGGTGATCAGCGAATAACCCCTGATTTCAAAATTAAATATCTCTACAACAAAGATCGATAGAATTATGCGGTAAACTGCACGTTCATTAGCAAAACTGTAAAAATGGTGTACAAAAGTTTAGAAAATTTAGTTAGGAAAATCGTTAACAGATGGCTCTCTGAGCTGAAAACTCTTTTTCTCTGAAAGGAGTAAAAAAATAAATAAATAAATAAAATAAAGTGAAGCATCCTTTGCAATCAAAATACAATTTTTTCAAAATGTTCACCGTTCGAAACAATGAGGTGGCGTAAACGAGCAATGAAATTTGACATCACGTCTTGCAGTGTCTCAGCGGAAATGGAATCACATGCAACACCAATCAACGATTCAAACTCATCTAAAGTAGCGGGATTGTTTCGATAGACAGTGTCCTTCAGTGCGCCCCACAGAAAGAAGTCACAAGGACTCAGATCGGAAGAATATGGAGGCCAAGCTGTTCCTGTGTCAGTAAACTGCGGATAATGTAACGCAATTATTCTATTTCCAAAGTATTTATGAAGAAAGCGAAAAACTTTATCTGTTCGATGTGGTCGAGCCCCATCTTGCATGAACCAGTCGATACCTGGTCGATCCTCCAACGCTAGTTGGGTGCTGACAAATTGTTCCTAAATCGTAATGTAACGTTCAGTAGTTATCGTTTCTCGTACGAAAAAGGGTCCGATAATGCCTCTGGCGCATACCGCAGCCCATGCAGTAACTTTAGGCGAATGCAGTGCTTTCTCTTCACACAAATGAGGATTTTCGGAACCCCAAAATGTCCAGTTTTGTTTATTAACGATTCCATTCAAATGAAAATGTGCCTGAACTGTGAACCAGATGCAGCTCACATCAAATCTGTCGTTGTCGACCACTGTTAGAATTTGATTCGCAAAGTCAACCCTTTGTTGCACAACTTTAATGGGTATGGCCTGATGAGTTTGGATTTTGTATGGAAATAGCCGTAGGCTATTTTTTAATATTTTTTGCATGCTCGTATACTTCAAACCTGTCTCTGATGCATTCCGTCGGATGCTTTTCCTAGGATTTTGCTGAACAATTCCAGAAACAATGGCTGCGTTTTCAGGAGTGACTACAGTTTGCCTAGGCCCAACATTTCCCTTTCGATCATCAGCCACGCTGCCAGTCCGTTCAAATTTCGCGAAGAGCATGCGAATGGTTTTCGCATAGGGTCCAACTGGAACATTGAATCGGTTTTGAAAACTGCAACGTGTTGCCGTAGGACTGTGTTCTAATCGGTGAAATTCCAGAACCAAAAAAATACGTTGTTCAATGGAACACATTATTTCACTCTCTACACTAGCCTTTTTTCACTAGCCAACAGTCGTACTGATCACTTTCGAATTTAAAGCACATTTTTAGAGGCTATTGCGATTAGAGCGCCATCTGTTAATGATTTTCGTAACTAAATTTTCTAAACTTTTGTACACCATTTTTACAGTTTTGCTAATGAACGTGCAGTTTACCGCATAATTCTATCAATCTTTGTTGTAGAGATATTTAATTTTGAAATCAGGGCTTATTCGCTGATCACCCTGTAGCTTTTGTAGGCTTTGTCGCAGTCAGCTAAACCAAATAAAGCTCGCTTTACTACAACTCACTTAACGTCATTTTGTTTTCATGAAAATGACTTACGCATGATCTTTTGCTTAACGGAAGAATCCAGAAATGGATAGTCTGAGCTGGCACTCTACCACTCTGCTCTTGCACTCACTCTTGCCGGCCCATTTTTTATTATAAAGCATCGTGTTTTTCTCACTTACGCCACATACAATTTAATAGGAAAGTCAGAAAATGTTTAAAGCGTAACAGTCTATATTTAGAAACATACGGTTGGAATTTTAAGTGTAGCAAGTAGAATATGTTTAGAATACCCGATGCAGTCATATGTGTTGACATATATTTTTCTATTTTTTTCAGTCTTTTCTCAGTTCATCATCAATATTCAGGTTTCTTAGTAAGATGGTTTCAAAAATTTTCTTTTATTTCTTTTTCTTATAAACTTTTTGTACATTAACTTTATTTAATAAATGTCACGTTCTTCGTACTTACGGACCATAAAACTCAATGCAACAGCGATATCACGGATATTTAAAAACAGAATATTTTTAGACTTCTCGACAGAGTGTTAGAGCTTTCCATACATATTTTTACACTCACTAAATTATTTCTTCAAAAGCTAGTTTCTTGCGTGACCAGCCGCATGAAACGGTTATCATGAATACGAAAAATTGCATAATAATAATTTCAATTAGTCAAGTCATTGTAATTTCATAAAAGTATTGAATATTTATAATTTGACATTTTTTTTTATATTCATACGCATTTATTTAAATAAAATACATTCAATAGAAAAAGAAATGTCAAGAATTGTGTTTATTGTTTTTAAATTGCTTAGTTTATTGTTCGCTAACGTTCCAGATTAAATGTGAAAGTATCTTACTTTGCTGATTGGCTGAATCTGATTGGCTGGCGGGTAGAAGATAAACATATTTTATTTCCGGTGGCAGAAACATATTACTTTCATTGAGTCGAATTTGTAAATCGAAACTGAAATATAAACATACTGACACCAGGGGTTCCCAACCCTATGCCCGCGGGCACCATGGCGCCCACCAGTCGTTTAATCCTTTGCGGCATAGTGTGTCCGGTCTGGACACACCTAAAAATTTCCTTCTGTACGCACAGAAAAATTGAATCAAAAACGATTTATAGGTTACTATAGGTTATTCTGAACCTTCTTTATTTATAGCTGATGGCAGCTCAACACAAACCAGTGAACATACTTTAGATATGTTTAGTTTTGTAAGACCCTCATTTTTGAAAGAAATCTTCCAGATGTTTTTTAGGGTATAAAAGGAATTGTTTGAAAAGAATTTTTTATGTTATTTTTTTGGATGTATGCTAACATACTTATTCTATATTAGTTTGAAATTTTTACCTTGAAATCTTGCCTAAAATCAAACGGCGAACCCCAGGTGTGTCCGTACCGGGCTCACCGATAATCTAGGACAACTGAGAGTCTGTATTCTTTGTTTCTCCTCATCTCATCGGTCAGTTCATTGACAACAATGCTCGTTTCAGCACTTCGAAGATCTATTCAATCAGTGTGCCCTCTTCGGGCACGCCCACAGAAATAAACGATAAGTGCTATCTTCACAAAATTTTACTTCTGTATTCCTCTAGGCCTAATTAGACTGCCTACCGATTTTTTTTTTTTTTTTTTTTTTTTAATCAAAATTCCGACTTTAAAAGGTAGCGTACCTGAAAGGGTTAACGTGTGCCCGCCGCTGCGCGCACACGTTAATAATGAACAATAAAAATGTTTTAGTTTTCAATAAAATTCTACGTGAAAGTTTTTTCACTTTTAATGAAATAGAAGCTGCATCCAACACAGATACCAGACGGAAGGGAAATGCAAACGATCTCTCTTTTTATGTGAATGTATTGTTAACTGTATCCAACTATAAATTCACCTTGAAAACGTAATCTACCCTCCAACAAGTATTCTCTGTAAATTGTACTCTTAGGGACCCTTGTCTTACTCTTTTTCGAACGGTAGCAGTCTCGTGCGCTGGAGATAAAAATGTTTTATTTCAAACAGTGTTTCTACCGTTTTGAAATCATTGAGTTTGATAATCAAAATTTCATTAAAGTTTTACTAAATGTGAAATAAGTAATGAAACAAATCCGAAATTCGGGTTTCCAGGTGCACATGTTCAGGTGGAGGACTACTATTCAAAACGGGATTAAAGGGAATCGACATTTATAATGATACACCGGAAAATGTCGTTCCAAGTCGATTAGCCCTTTTTGGGCTATAAATAAAAAGAACCAAATGGAAAAAAATTACTAATCACATACTAATGGGAACAAGCGCTTAAATAATTCTCTTTACAAACTTTGTCTACAATTTTATCTCACGAATAATAAAAGCATTGGGTATCGTTGATAAATTTATAAAGGCTCATAAATTTCGCATATGCAATTTGATTATTGGATTGGGTTATTTAAGAACTCACGCTTTTTCGTTTCGTGATATAAAACTGCAGAAGAATTATATAAATAGGATTATTTAATTTCTTATTTTCTTTAAAATGTAATGAAAACATTTTTAGCCTAAAGGGGCGTTAGCTTAATTCTCGAAAACGCATTTTGTGTCGAATCATTATAAACGGTTGTATGATTTTTTTAAAATTGTTTTCACCAAGTATTATCCCCCCCATTCAAAGAAATTAAATAATGATAAATCAGCATGAATGTACATATAGTTCTCGGATTGTGAAAAAATGATACACAGAGACATCCAATTTTGAATAATGTAATCCCCCAGTCGAATGTGGGCAGAATTTTGAATTTCGAAATTGTTTTATTATCTATTTCATACTTTGTGAAACTCAACAATTTCAAAGCAAGTTGTGGTAACACTGTAAAGAATAAAACATTTTTATCTCCAGCACGTGAGACTGTCTACTAAAAGTTCTGTCTGTGTGCTGTTTTTAAATATTTTTAGTCGAAATGCTTTCGAAACAGCTGTCTTGGAACGAGCGTCTCGTAATGTGTGTAAATGAAATAAAGGCCCCTTTGGACGTAATATAAAATTTGAAAGCTTTCAGATTTTCAAATTTCATATAAACGCCTTTTAAAAGATATCCCCCTTCTCTCCAATGTTGCAAACAGTAAACGTTTGAGAGATTATCTTCATTCATTAAACGAACGTAAGCTACAAAATCTGTTCGATATTAAATTTAAAACCATCTGAACCGAATTTTGAAATTTTCTCTTTACCACACTGTATTGTTATTCATCAGCAATGTCGGCACAAAATTCAAATAAGTTATCTTATCACGAATTGCATGAAAAATCAATAACAAACGCTTGATCATAGCGACAAACAACGTGACTGAAGCAAATAAATTCTTATAAACATTTTAAATAGTTTTCGTCGTTTATTTGCGTAAAGATAACAAAACCGATTTATTGGAATTCGCTTGTTATACTCTTCTGCGTATCAGCTTTCTTGTAACGTATATATAACAATATTGTTTTTTTTTTTTTTTTTTTTTCATGTTTTTCATTCAGCTTTACTTGATACTGAGCTTGTGGGGGAACGCGAAAAAGCGTACTATTTAATATAGAGGATATTTACAAAATTTTAGAAAGGGTTCACTAAAAGAATTAAACAAAAAAAGCAAATTTTTTGGAATATAAATTTCTGGCAACAACTCTGAAATCAGAAATATCGACTGCTATTTTTAAATTTATTCCTCTTTCAAAGTGGCACATGTAAACAAGCTGAGATTTGTAACATATGCTTTGCACTTTTCGATAAAAAATATTCCTTTCCGTAATTCAGAAAAATGTGAAATGCATTTTATTAACATTTCTAAGGGTAAAATAAGCAGCATTATTGAACGGAAAAGGAAAAAGCGCCGGTCACTGCTTCTACATAGAATGAAACCTCTAAACGAATACCCGAAAAAGGCACATACTGTTTCTAATGTTTCTAAAGCCAAATCTTTGGCAACAACAGAAAAATATGTCGATGCATAAATTAAATGAAAAGCATTTAAATATGTTTGTAGTAACAATAAATAAAATAATGAACCAAGATTTTTCAACTTAAAAAGCTTAAAAATAAAATGTTCATCAGCCTTTGCTGAACTTAAAAAACTTAATACTAAAATGTTCATCAGCCTTTGCAAAACTTAAAAAACTTAAAATGTTCATCGCTTTTGTCGGAGCATGTGACTCAATGCAGAACAATATGTAGAAACTTGTATGAAAATGATTTAGCAGGAGGTAAATGGAAATACATTGCGACCCTTGATGAGGTCTGGGTTTACCTCAGGCACTGCAGCAAAAAATGGTATATTTATAATCGAAAACGAAGAGAAAAAATCAGATGTGGACACCACCTGACTTCCTTGTACAGCCTAGTAAATTATACACACTTTTTGCTGCATTTCATTTAAACTTCTCTCCTCGAATTTCATGAGATATGTTTCTCCTTCAATTAATTTAGTTCCCCTTTCCTGTCAAGGCAAAATACATTAAAAACTCAAAACATCTTCATTCAAAATTGTAACATACAGAAAATGAAAAAACACTAAATGGAATCAAAACCTTTGAAAAAAAACAGTTTTTATAATTAAAATTAGAGTTTGTATGCGAAAACAAGCAATTCGGTAGCGGGTAAAAAGGAAGATTTTTCGGCGCAAAAAAAACTATGAAATTGCAAAAATTGACTTAATTCACTGTTCTACTAAACGTTTCAAATGCAAACAAATGTTGGCTTTGCTAGGCTTAGCAGAAATTAAACAACTTTAAATTGTTGATAATTCTACAACCATTGCATGCAGATTTACTAAAGATATAAAAACCTGAACCTGAACATAAGAACAACATAATTTTATCATTTTTAAAGCAAAAAATGCACAATTTAACAGCGTATAAGAATAGAAAAACTGAGCTCACCGAGCTGAGTTACAGAGTGGGTATATTTATATAAAGTATATATATATACATAAGGTATAATCTTAAATTCATTTAGTGCGAAAACAAGCTACTACTACTTGCACAATTGCTGCAAAGTAAGTTAATAATAATTTATTTACTAAATAATATTGATTAATTGATTATATTATCTCCTAAATTTAATTATAGTAGGATTATCTTAAAAGAGTGAATCCATACTAGTAAGTTATATTTTAAAAAATATTTTGAAGTAACTTGAAAGTAAAATGTTAAAAATGTTTTAACGGGAAGGGGACTGATACACCTTAAAACCCATAAGATGTTCGAATAGGTGACTGTTGCAAGAATTGGAATAACTTATTTATTTTAAAAGCAATTACTACCAACTTTTTACAGCTGACTACATAATATAGCTGCTTTCTGAAATAGTAATCAGAAAGTTTCTGTTGCCACAAATATTTTTATAATTTAATCCGCTTTGTGACAACATTTTTCGTCATGTTTCCAACTTGCGCGCACAGTTTAAAACATTCTGTTTCATAATTTAATTCCATATTTAATATATGGCTTTTATAACATTTGGAAACTACTGTGAACCTAAAATTCTAAAAATTTCATGCTAAATTTTTATTTTATTTTGAGTTTATAAAATGTATTTTATTAAAAAAATATTTAATGTTTTTGTCCATAAAACTTTTCAATATTAAAATATTCATCAGATTGTTGGTTCAGTTAGAAAATAGTGCCCATATAAAGAATTCCGTCCAATTTCAAGTACGTACCATTAGCCATTTTTAAAATATCATGCGCGCAAGGTGGAAACATGGCGAAATATTTTGTCACAAAGAGGATTAAATTACAAAAATATTTGTGGCAACACAAACTTTCTGGTTACTAGTTTCCAAAGCAGGTATATTATGTAGTCAGCTGTAAAAAGTTGGAAGTAATTGCTTTTAAAATCAATAAAATATCCCAATTCTTGCAACAGTCACATATTCGAAGATCATGAGGGGTTTAAGGTGTATGAGTCCCCTTAACGGGGACTGGAATTAAATCATGAATAACAAAATTTCAATTGTAAAAGGAATAAATTAAAGGCAAGAATTAAATTAAATGCATGTAATCATTGTCATTGATCGGGAATTAGTTGACTTTTCAAGGGGAAGAAACCAACTCCCGTTCAATGAACAATAATTAATAAATAATTGCGAAGGTGTTTCGTCTTTACTTGAGCAGTAAGGCGAAGCCAAACCGGCAATTCAAGTCAGGCCAAATATTTCCGTGAATAGAAGGGATTATGAACCAATGCTGATATTCAAAGAACTTATTCCTAGTAAGAATTGTAGCTAATTCAATTTTGAGTGAAAAGCAATTTCTGCAGTAAATTTCGGTAATGCTCGAGTAACCGTCCCCCGACACCCTCGTGTTTATGCATTTGAGTTCAATATTATTTGTAAAAATTAAACATTGGAAATTGTCATTATGAAATAGAATTCAACGTAGTTGAAAAAAAAAAACATTAAAAAATTACAAAATATAAGATAAATAATGCAAACTTTGTAAAAACAAATCAAAAATAATATAAAAATAAAAAATATAGTAAGAAAAGTGAATGTACATGAAGATATAAAGACCGGAAAAAGTATTAGTATAGTTCATTGTTGGAAGTCCTTCACCAGAATTCAATGTCACGTTGAATCATACGCTGTACCAAGCCCAAGAATATCATGCTGTTTTGAAAACAAGTGTAGGGGAAAATCTTGCTCTCCCCAGAAAGAAATAATAAATTTTTAAATCAGATTAAATTGATTGCCTTTCTGCTTGAAATATGAAATGAAAGGCAGCGCTTTTAAGTAAAACAGGAGAAAGGAAAAGTACGGTTATGTGCTAAGTTGCGTATACAGGAGTAGATGGAATCTGATTAAAATTTCGGATTTAAATTGAGAAAACTTCCCAAATGTTGAAGGCTTAAAGGAAATATTATTTACTAATAGAAGAGATTTTATAGTGTCACTTGTTCCCTTTACTAACATTTTGAAAATTTTTATGCAGAGTACAAAAAAATAAAATAAATAACGCATGATTCGCTTACGATAATAATTGAGCGAGGTATTGGACTTGAAAGTTTATGGTCATATTCAGGTTCCGTACGCCAACTGAAGAGTGAAGTATTTGCACTTGCAACATAACCAAGAATAAAATATCTGTTTAGAAAAGTGTTTCTGATATTAAGTTCCCAGCGTATCTGTGTACATTGTTTTGAAATTGATCAAAGGAACGTTTTTCGAAAAGATGTTATTCATATAATGTCGTATAAACACAAGTTACAGCAAGCACTGTCAGGTTTTAGGACTGATATTTATCCAACTCGTAGCCCTATTTGCATTAATTAAAAATAAAAAAAATCTGATTTAATAAATTTCTAGTATGATTATTAGATTATGACTCTAAAGCAGGGGTCGCCAAACTTTTTTGATCATCGCCCCCTATATAATTTTTCGAAATCTCCATAGTCCCCCACAAAGGTAATTTTCAGGTAATTAAAATAAAACTATATTAGTCTAAATATTTAATATATCAGAAACAGTAAGTAAAGTAGCTACAGATTTTTTACTTCTTAATGAGATGAGTGTGCCTGGTGTTTCTTGGCAAGGTTCGCTATATTGGGTTCGAAATTAGTCAATTTTAACCATAAATCCCCACGAAGCTCCACATTTAATTTATTTCTGTTTTTAGTTAAAATTGAATTAACGTGACTGAAACCGGCTTCAACCATATACGAACTTGGAAACGCCAGCATATATGGCTGAGCCATTTCGTAAAGTTTCACATATTTTTGCTTTATATTTATATTCGTCCAAAATTTATGTATTGTCAAATTTTTAATAAGCGTTTTTGCTTCAAGATCGGACAATAGTTCAGCAAGCTCATCTTGTATGTTGATGTCGACGTTATCAATTTGCGCCGAAAATGGCGCAATAATCCAATCAGGGATATCGATGTTTTCCAAATCAACAAAGCGCAGCTTAAAATCGTCGCTTAATTTTTGAAGATGATTTGTATATATTTCCAAATCTTCTTCTTTTATTTTTAATTGTTGCAGATTTGAAAAATACTTATAATCCTTACGTAGCAATGAGGATCTAAATAAATTTAAAGAAGGAAAAAAGGGGCAGATTGTTTTCTGATTTATTATTTTATTTTCTATAAAGAATATAATATTAAGTCAATTATACAAATATTTTAAATTTTTACGTACGCAGTTAGATATGTGTGATTTGCGTATTAAGAACTGTTTTTCCTTCGAGTCCCAATAGACCCCCATTCGACTCCTTGGGTCAGATAGACCCCTACTATTGTTAAATAGACCCCTAGGGTGTATATAGACCACTTTGGTGACCCCTGCTCTAAAGTAATAAAACTTCCTGTGAATATTAATAACTTATTTTGTGTCTGAAAACTTAAAAATTACTGGCATGAAAATTGGCGTACCGATTACAACAAAATGATAAATTAAATAATGCTACGAACTAATAAATAAAAAAGATTTGTAAATGAATGGCATTTAAGAAGAATAAATAAAATAACAACAAGAGTAAATTATAACAATTTGAAGAACAGCACTCCGAGAGACGGGTCCGAGAGTCAACCACCCCTTCCCCTATCCCGAAGCTCTCAAGCGAACTTCCGTCATGCCGCTTATTTTGAGTGCCCTGATGCCGTACAGACACTGTACGTTTACAAACATCCATGCCTTCTCCGGGATTTGAACTCTGGCCTTCGTTAAGGCAGTCAGGGTCGTTAATCATTATTCCAGTTGGGGGGGGGACTGTAAAAAACTTCAAATTTCAAAAAGTCTTTTAGAATAATATCGGTATTTAATTAAGAAGAAAGATAATAATTTAATAACTCAAATCACAAAGAATCCGAGTAAAACGAAAAGTAACGAAAGAGACATAATTATATAATTATATACTAGTTTTATAGTGGAAAGTAAAGGAAATATTATTTGTCAAGAGTTACCGTTAATTCTATTTCTAAAGAAAACAAAGATTAAATGTTATTAAGAAACATCAAACAAACATTAATCCGAATATCTTCAGAGAGGATTCTGAAAGGCAATTTTTGTAACCGGAAGTAGAAAATAACTCATACAACCGGAAAATTAAATTCCACCTACATCAGTCGAATATAAAATTTACGCAAATATGCTGAATAATTTTAAACTCTTTGATTGAATTTCAGCAAAATGACATTTTTAGGTTCTTTAACTTTTGTCGTAAATTGTAAAATATATATACTGTTTCTACATCTTCTAATTTAACACAATCGTAAATGCTAAGAATAAGAAATAAATGCATTAGTACCGAAGAATTCTTTCATACCAACGCAGAAATTCATTTGTTTGTGCATAAAATTGTATGTAGGCGTAAAATCAGGCACATGTATTATATTGCTCAGAGAGCCATGACTGTAACTTGCGTGAAATAGTGCTTTGATTTCCCCAGGGACCGTACGTAACCTGAGGCTAACAGATGGTTCTGTGTTGTCAGTTGCTTGAGTGATCACTGTAGCAGTGTCATCCCTGGTTATGTACAAGCCACGTAAATAATGAATTTAAACATCAGGAAGAATATAAGCAGTGGTTTGTCCACAGCGCATTCTTTAAACTTAGAATAAATAAATTAAGAGACCTGGAATTTCAATTATACAGATGACTGGAAAAGTTTCCAATTTTCTAGGTGAACTGTTGTTTCGGCCTAAAAGGAATTCCTTTCAAATTCAATCATTTTTGATATAACCTAATAATTGATGCTGATAAGAAGTAAAATATTACATTTGAAGGACTTTTAAATGCTATTATAGCCTGATATGTACGTTTGTCTTGCACGGTAATATACAGACTGTTCACAAATTTTTTAGACGATTTTGGTTTACCATAAAAAAATTCGTCTGCTTGGAATTTTTAAACTGCAATTATATTTCTGAAGGCTAAAGTCTGCTATTTGATAGCTTTGTTTTCATGCAAAATGTTGCTTTTAAAGAAGCAGTAAATGGGAGACTATATTTGTGCTTTTTCCGAAGGAAATTATTAGTGTCAGTTCTTATAAAGCGCTGTTAAAGCCATGGTTTTAAGATATCTAAACCATGTTGCTTGCGTATATAAGCCTAAATAATATTGTTGCGTGCGTACGGCTTCGTCATAAATTGAATGCACAAGTTCGACAAAAAGTCAATAAAATTTATTCTTATCACAAGAAATGAAACAAAATGCTGAAACTTTCCCTCAGATATATTCGTACAATATCACAATATCGCACAGTTGTTATATTTTAAACAACTAAAACGTTAAATAGAACGCAATCCAAAAGCTCAGAGAAAGCTAATCCGATCTCGTCGCGAATTCGCTTCAATAAATAACGAAAAACTTGGTAAACAACTGAACTGAGATGTTTTTTTTCCGGCTTTTATAAGCTTTTTAATCAGTCACGAGAAGCATCCGGTAATTTCCATTTTCTCTAGGTTTCTGGAAGAAAGAGCAATTACGAGATATCTATTTATTAAATTCGCGTACTCCTGTATTTTTACTTTTCCTGCGTAGTTTTCTCTTAAAACTCGTCACGCGCTGCATTGCAAGGGGAAGTAAAACAATTTTAATTACAGTTCTACTAAAAATAGCTAACTAAATACAAAATCTGTAACAATATTATCAAAAAGAAAGGAAAACAAAAAGTCAAAGTTTGGCTTCAAGTAAAAAAAAGTGTTCCATACAAGGAAAAACGGAATGTTTCGAATATTGCAAGGGTAAGATTTTTAATATTAAAAGAAAATCCCCAATTCACAGGGCAGTTGCAATCTCCTTAACAATGCTCAGTGGCAACTGTAAAAAAGTGATTAATGTTGACTTGACTCTTAAAAAGGCAAAAATAAATAAATAAATAAATAAAAATAAAATAATAATAATAAGAAGAAGAAGAAGAAGAATGCAGACCATGCTCCAAGATTCTTTATGAGAAACATTTATTCGGACAAAACTGAAAAAATAATATCACAGTAGATGAATCTTGGGTGTATTTAAATGACTGCACTAAAAAGAGATTCATTTATCATCATCAAAGAGGAGAAAATAGTCTTATAAATCTTAATCTCTTTTAGTTCAAACAACCTAAATAAAGGTTGATTGTTGCTGGTTTTTCATATAACGGAAAATTAAAAATAGAATGGAGAAAAATGTTAAGATTAACTCCACATTATTATCGGAAACATATTTTATACCCAATTTTCAAATATCAAATACCTTCTCTTTACCCACAGAAGTCAGAGTCCACTGTTCATTTCCTGAAAAAAATGGAACACGAAAACGGGTATCAACAACATACTCTTCACTCATATCCCTACTACATCTGAGGGACTACTCATGGACTTTTGCCCGTCTGGACTTTTAAAAAGCGGACTGTCCAAACGTCGATTCCTTGGACTTTCGAAAGCAATTAAAGATGAATGGGATAAAATATCTCTTCCGATAATATAAAAGACTTTATTGTCTTGAAAATTAATAAATTAAAAAATTATAAATCTAAAAAAATTAGTTAATGAAGAATAAGTGTTATCAAATGGAACGTTTAAAATAAAAAAATTTGGCTAAAATATTTCTGTAAATACAATTAAAAATAGTCTAACAAATATAGGAATTAATATACGAATTCTTTTCCTAAATTAAACGTCACGCGCAAATTCGTTTCCTAAATTAAACGTGTTTCAAAGTAATCCAGTCATGCAGATTTCTTTGCTCCTGACGAAGAGGGACATGTACTTTTTTGCCCTCGAAATCGATTGAGGTCTAGACTAAATCTGCTTCAAACTCAGAGTTGTTGCTTTGCTAATTTTATGAAAAAAAGAGCCTACTAAAAGAGTAATTGTATGTATGTTTCCTTTTGATATTGCTATTTTAAATATCTTTTTCAGTTGCGAAATGAATTACGAAATTATGATAAATCAGTCTGGAGATCTGACGACAGAAATGCGTTCTTGGAGAAATTCCAAAGGGATCTGGCTCAAACTAATCTTTCTGATTATAAAAGTAAAAGTTAAAAATCGTAATTAAATATCTAAATGACTTTCTAGTACTCAGAATAAGTTATGAAAGAAGAAAAATGTTAAATTTCTTTTCTAAAAACCACAAGTCTGATTGACTTCAGACTTGTTCCATTCCATAAATTTTAAAAAGCGATTTTGAAATTTTTTCTTTCAGTGCATGCATTGATAATTGGAGGAATTCTGACGATAATTTCATTAGCTGATTTTTGGCTGATTTTAAGCTGATTTAATGAAGAAAGAAGACAGCAAACCAAAAACACGCATATATACATAACTGACATATACAAATAAAAAATAGGTCAGAGACTTTTTCAGTAAATAATTAATGAAAGAATGCTAGTGTTTACGTTAAGAGGAATAAAGCTTTTTGGCCCGTTTCCCAACAGCTGCCGATGAAAAGTTAAAGTTTTCGCAGAAGCGCTGCTCAATTGTAGAATCGGTTCTTTTAATAATAAAATGAATCGGCTCTTTGAATCGGTTCCGGAGCGGATCGTCCATCTCTAGTCTGAAATAAATCGGTTCAAAAACTTCGAAATTTAAAAATACCTTCGTCAAAAATATCGTGGTAAAATTTAAAGCAGCTACAAATCATCGCATGGCTATAACGTCGGAAACATTTGTTTTTCAGGCTTTAAGAGATGTAAATGCATGTTCTCATGATGATTTGTCAGTGGAAGAAGGAAAGTGGGGTACTTAAACTTCTATATTTCTTATTTTTAATAAATTTTCGCTGAAAAAGTAAGGAAAGTTAAACATCCAAACACTGCCGCTGATTTTCAGAAACAATTCACCTAGAATGACATTATATTTCTCATTTGGAAATATTAAAAAGGGAATTTTATTTTCTGTTGTTGTTGGTGTAAATTGTGCGCTTTCGTCAGTTCATTGGTTGACGAGTGGCATGGCGAAGATTTTGTTTATGTTAAAACTTGTCCAGCTTCAGAAGCCGACATTTTGGATTCAGTTACATATTCAGTTTGGTTTTGGTTTGTTTAATTTAATTACGTTAAATCACGCGAAGGATATCTGCCTAAGCGGAAAGCTGTCTTCGTGGAAGGCTTTTCACATGGAAACTGGCTCGTAGCTGCTACTACATGTTCGGATAAGGTTAGTATTGTTAAAGAGGATGTGCAGGCTTATTTTGATGCAGACAGTTCTGTTCCCGTTACACTCGCTTGATATGACGAGGAAGTTATCTGACAAGCACTTTGAAAGGAGGAAAATTGGACTTCATGTATCCCCAAATTTAGAAATCTAGGTAAGTCAGGTCGGGAGATCGAGGTGGCCATGCGACTGATCCGCTTCTGCCAGTCCTGCGATAAAGATATGTCCTATGGAGGTATTCCAGCACAATGTTGCTCAAATGTGAAGGTCCATCATGCTGAAACTGGATGTTTCGTCGTGTAGGTGCTGGAACATCAGCCATGAGATCCGGCAACACTCTTTCCACAAAATATCACACAAAATTCTGAGTTAGTGAACCGATTTGTCCTTCTCCTGGAACGATCTCGCCTGAAATAATCCCGCTCTCCATAAGCTTGCGAACATTGCTCTCTAGCGGCTGCCATTCGCATTTTCCGACAGAAGTTTCTATTAAATCTTGTTTTTCATGGTATAACAGCATAATAAATTTGGCAACGACCTTTTGAGACACCCCGTATATGCTAATTCTAAAATGTTGTTTAATTTTTTTTCTCTCAAATATGCAATCATGTATACGTATTTTAATTTTAAATAAATTTGTAGAAATGTTGTTATTATTCATTTAAGTTCGGACTGTAGATAAAAACAAACCAACGGGTTTTGCAAACTGAAATTTCTACACATAGCATCACAAAAGATGAACTGGTAAAATCTAGAAATAAATCTAGTGAATTATCCGGAAAACTCTCTTATCAGTAATAGACAAGATC
Organism: Stegodyphus dumicola; assembly: GCF_044657685.1. NCBI lineage: Eukaryota > Metazoa > Arthropoda > Arachnida > Araneae > Eresidae > Stegodyphus > Stegodyphus dumicola. The sequence goes on along the minus strand of NC_140774.1, from coordinate 7,311,565 downwards.
CTTTGAAACGGATTAAGACAAAATCTATGTTATATGAACGCGCAAATAATAAAAAAAAAATAAATAAATAAAAATAAAAATAAAAATAAAAATAGGAAAAAAAAAAAAATGTTTTTGAGAGACTGGAAAATGCGAAATTTTACCCTGGATTACGAGCCAAACGTTTATAGAACCTATACAGTGCTATGGGTTTTGAAATGCAACACTTACCTCCATGATCTAACTCTCTATTTCAAACTGGATTAAATAGCTACATGTATTCCTTATTAAGTAGGTATGCGTATCCAAGTTAAATAATGGATCTGTTTGCAATTTGTTGATGCTAACGTAACATTACTCCAAGTCGGCGTATAAGGAACTTAACAAAATCCTTCTCTGTCAGATAAATAAAACTATCCCTCATTTGAGAGAGACATGTTATCCGAACTCACTAACTGCCTTCGCTCCCTAATCCACTTACGTGTCCCCTTAGATGGATGATGCAGCAGTTCACGTATATTAAGCAGGAAATCTCTATCCGAACGTGGAAGGTTAAGTGCGTGTGTGGTGGGGAGGACACATAACAAACACACGGCCCAAAAGCGAGAAGTGAATCAATCTTTAGTCAATCGCTCAGAATATATTATTTCCTGTATTGATAAAGATTTATTTCCTGAAGCCTTCCTTGAAAATCTGAATGATAATGATAGTTTGACGTATATTTTCCACTCTTGCACATTCTGAAGTAAGTAATTTTCGTTTAAATGTGCTCATTACATAGATGAATTTATGGTAATTCTCCAGCTTATTAAATAAAGAGAAATTGTTAATTCTGGAATCAGGCGGAATTAAGTTAAGAAGAGAACTAATCCAGTTCAGCAGGAATACAAATTCTTCATTATAAATTTCGCTTGAGACCACTATGCATGGAATTTAGATGAATTTGTGTTTATCCGTCCAAACAAAATTTGCTAGGGGGAGTGTTAAAAATGTTTTTAGTTAAAATTAAAAATATAAGCAAGATGATATTTCTTAAAAGCAGAAGTAGAAACGATAATTGTTCTTGTGGCTTGAGACAAAGGAAAAGCTAATATATATATATATATGTATAGGGTGACTGCTAATTGATGGTACAAACTTTGAGAGCTGGTACAGGATACTGTAAAATTCACATTTTGTACAGGAATGTCTGATCAAAAGTGAGGCCTCGAAGCACAAACACAGGAAAGAACAAGTGATAGAGAAAGCGTTTTATTTTCATTACCTCGTTTAAAGGTGAAAATTAATTTTAAAAATGAGACTAATTTACAAAAATTAATTCACAAAATTAATTAATTAATTTAAAATAAAAATTAATTAAAATTATTCAAAAAATGTCCTGTGCCGGCCTTCAAAGTTTGATGGGCGTTTTCGTGGTTTTCCCCATGTGTAACGTGTATAGGAGCTAGTTTCCCTTAGAAAGTCCTCCACGAAGGCATCCCTCCCTATAGGCAGATAGCCCTAATGTGCTTTGCCGTATTCTCAATACACACACACCTTCAAAGTTTGTACCGTGAATTAGCAGTCACCTTGTGTACAGTTGTGTCCGTCCGTCTATCCATCCATTAAGGCATCCACCTTTAAATATATTCAAATGAATCTTCTAAGTACACGTAACATAAAAATATGAAAGCGAACTTCTAATTTTACTTGGCAATAGCCCCTCTTATTCTCCATTTTACTTCAGGTTCTTCCGCTTTATGTCTTAAAATTAGTAACTATTTGTAATATATCAAGGCAAATTGCATCATTCTAAATACTAATTCCCGTTCATATCATCTTAAGTAACGCAGAAATGCAGATATTTTTACCCAATCACGGAACAAGATTTCAGTTTCAGAATCGAAACTTTTTCATTTTTCTATTTGAAGACTGCAAGAACTTTTTTTTTTGCTTCCGTTATGAGATTTTTAGTTCTTTCTTCTGATTATTTAATTTAATTCAATATGTATATTGTTACGGATTTTGTATTTAGTTTGCTATTTTTAGTAGAATTGCTATTAAAATTGTTTCTCCCCGTGTAATGGGACGCGTGACGAGTTTTAAGAGAAATCTACGCCGAAAAAGTAAAAATATAGGAGCACTTGGCATTTAATAAATAAATATCTCGTAATTTACATTTAAATTGAAATAATGCAATTGTGTGTTAGCTGTAACTGTTAGCTGTCTTTTGCTTTAAAGAAACATCGAGAAATTCTCGTACAAGGAAAAACTTGTAAATGTCGGATAAAAACATCTCAAATCAGTTGTTTATTTATTTGTTGTTGTTGACTGTAGCGAATTTGCGGTGAGATCGAATTAGCTTTATCTGCGTTTGAATTGTATATTAATTAAATTTTTAGTAGTTTAAAATATAACTAATGTGTGATAATGTGATATTGTACGAATATCTGTGAGGAAAAAGTTCAGAATTTTGTTTTATTTCTTGTGATAAGAATAAATTTTATTAACTTTTCATAGGACGTGTGCATTCAGTCTGATACGAACCCGTACGCACGCAACAGTTTTTGGTGCCGAAAGTGTGATTTTAATGCCAATCACAAGAGCGTTCAAAGTTAGCAACGTGGTCTTCAAGCAGGCAGAACATGGTTTGATTTCACCCTCCAAAACTTTCCTTTAAATACTTCCTTCTTTTTACCTAATTTCAAAATCGTGCAGGCTGGAAATTTGAATTCTGGAAGGGAAGTTAAGTGAAGTTTGACAGAAAAGTAATTGAATTTAAAGTAACGGGTTAGGAAATTAAAATTAATCCTAGCGCCCAGTAAGCAATTCAGTAAAGCCAAAAATTAAATTCAAGTCAGCTGAGTTCCATAATTTTTAATACAAACAGCTAGCTAGTTATTCATTAATTCAAGCCAAGCTTACTCCGCTAAAAAATAAAAAGCAGACTAGTGACATAAAAGGGGAATTTAATTTTAAAATTTGAAAAATTTCTAACAGTGAGTTAAAAATAATGTAAATGCAAATAAATATGTCCATAAAATGCACTAAAAATTGTAGAGAGAAAATGAAAATTTTGACGAGAGTATGCTGACGATAAACTTTGTAAACGTCAATACGCAACTAAAGTGTTAACCTTTTGAAAAAATCTGATGTGTACACCACATGACTTCCTTGTACGGAATATTAAATTATACGCATTTTTTCTTGCATTTCATTTAAACTTATTTGATTGAATTAAACCTACTTCGCTGACACTGCATATACCACAATAGAATAAATGCATTCTTTAAAATTCACTTTGTTTACCATAGCGACACTCTGGCGCTAGGTTTACTTAACAGTATTATATTTCGTTCATATTATAACTCAGAATGCACAAAATTTATATCATTTAAAGAATTATCTAATAGTTGCCACATGTTCTATTCAAATACTATAATAAAGCTAGAACGATGTATAAAAGAAATTAAGAAAACAAAACAAAAAGGAAACAGTTTTTCACAGACGATTGAGTATTTCTCATTCAATTAATTCAGTTTTCCCATCGCGACAAGGCGAAAATACATAGAAACTCAAAATATCTGTATTAAAAATTATGAAGTAATCTTAAACGCTTATTTCCTCGAAAAAATTCCAGAAAGGATTAAGCATGATTTAAATAATAAATGAAGGCGTTATCTTTGTTGTTGCGAAGCTAAGTTTCTCTAGATTGGCAACAAATCCGCTACTCAGCTGTTTCAAATGTAAGCAAGAACAATGGCAGCCATCAAATTAGTCTTAGCGGCACTTAAACAATTTTAAAATTGTTGATAATTCTAAAAATATTGCATACAGATTTACTAAAGGTATAAAAACCTTAACCGGAAGATAAGAACAACATAATTCAATCCTTTTTAAAGCAAAAAATGCACAATTTACAAACATATAATAATAAAGAAACTGAGATCACTGAGCCGGGTAACAGAGTGGATATATATATAAATATATTTATATACGTTTGGTGCGGCCGATTGCAACCAAAATACGAGGTGCACATCTACATGTTATAGCAGTCCTATATACAAAATTTCAACATTCTGAGGCTATTCGTTTTTGAGTTATGCGAGATACGTACGTACGCACGTAAGTTCGTACATACATATGTTCGTACAGACGCCACGAAAAATTCTCTTCAGAATTCATTTTAAAGCAGTTTTATAATTTTTTTTGGAGGAAAAGAGTGTTTTATTCTGTCCTTACGTACATATATCACGGAAATACATCGTTAAATTGCATTGGAAAGAGGTCAAAATGGGATATTTTCGTTGAAATATGCTGCCTGAACCTTTTTGCGATTAAGGAAGTAAAAAGGTCACAATTAAATAAGAAATTCAACGATTTCAAAACTAGCAATGGCAACACTGTACGAAAAAAAAATTATCTCCAGCGCGCGAAACTGTCTATCGCAAATTCTAAAGATAATCTCTTTTTAAATTATTTTGCGATATTGCTGTTGAACTGAATTTTATGGTTTAAGTACAAAGAACATGTTATTTAATTAATAAAGGTAACACAAAAAAACGTTAAAAAACGCCCCGTTGGCCGTAATATAAAATCTGAAAGCTTTCAGATTTATTTATTTATTTTACTTTTCGTATTTATTCATTTATTATTCATTTAATGAATTTTATTTAGTTTTCGGAAGAAAAAGAATGCTTGTAGAAGAATATAAATTGTCTATCCTATCATTTCTTCGATTAAATTTTTCCGTTTCTTGTTGATTATAGGCCTTTCAACGCATTCTCTATGTTTTCTCCCTTTCATTTAATTTAAAAATAAGTATTACGTAAGAGAGGTTTTATATCATCCCAAAAACATTGTTTTGGAGTAAACTTCTAATTGATTTTCCCTTTTTGGGAAATAAGTACAGAAATATTTGAATAGATATAGAGCGTTTAAATTTGCACTTTTCATAAATTTGTTCAATATGTGAAATCTGAGGGAAATATAAATTAGGTTTTAAAAATAAAAGAAACACCTCGAAGATAATCAAATTACGAAACACACCGAACGGTTTTTCAAAAAAGCGAAAGCAGCTGTGTATGGGTTTCAAACAGCTTCGATATTAAAAATATGCATTTCCATTTTTTTTTCCATTTTACACTACCTTATATATAAGAATATAAAGTTATTATATAATAACTTTATATTCTGAAGTTTTAGAATTGTAAGGTGTTCGTTTCAGAATTAAGAACTGCATTAGCTGCTGCTTTCTATAAAGTTCGATCTTCATTTATAATAAAAGTGATCCCTTTAAAGAAAATCTCGCAGTTTTTCAATGAATAAAAGTTTCTACACTTTCTTCAATGTATGTCATTTGAATGAATTTTATCAAAAACAAATATAGATTACAAGTTAAAAGCAAAAAAATTACCAATATGTAATACATTTATATGTAAAAGTAAAATAAGTTAAAAGTTTCACAACTTTTTACAGAAGTTTAAGATATCTTTGGGTATGCAGTATATCATGAAATATAAACTAGAAGAAGATGATTACTTCAATTTATTGCTTTCGAGAGCAGCATATTACAGAACAATCTTTTAAAAGAGATAATAAACTTCCTTTCTTTTACTATTTTTGAAACTTCAAACTGACTTGCAATGTTTTGCAAATTTTTTTGTGAAATCTGTAGGCGACGTTCCTTTGGTATGCCAGATATTTATTGATTTTGCTTTTCAGAAATTTAAACTTCATTTATAAATTTTAGTAAAGAAATTATAAATTAGTAACAGATAGAAATAATCTATCTGTTAATTTCTGAATATACATCCTATATGCTTTTTGTTTGCTTTTCTCTTTTTTTTTACTCTCTGGGATTGGAAGAAATGTTTAAAAGAACATGAAGATGCTTTCCTTTACTTCCTTGCGGATCCACTAGCGGCCGAGTGGTAAAGTCGCTGAATACTGGTAGTTCGGTTCGACGCTCGGGCTCCCAGCGAAGGCGTTTTCATGGCTTTCCTCATGTGTTCCGCGGTCTGGCTTCATGGGCATTTCTGTGGTTTTCGCATCTGTTTTTCCTGTTTCCCTTAGAAAGTCCTCCACGAAGGCATCCTTTCCCTTAGGCAGGTAACCTTCGATTCTTTGCTGAAATCACATAAGCCAAAAAAACCAAAACATTACTTTCTAGTAATTACTAGTAAGAATTACTAGTAATTTAAATTTCATTTAAGTGTATTAAATAACTTTCATTTAACTTCATTCTTCAGCTTCCAGGTTTCGCGTTATGTCATGCATATACAATTTCAGAGCAGCAGATTTACATGTTTATTTCAAATAAACTTTGATATTTCACCTCATTGAAGACCTCAGCTTTTCTACATGAAACGTAGTTAACTTTTATGCGATGTAAGAAAGGTGTCTTGAATGTTTCAGAAACACAAAGTTTCGAGAAGTTTTTACAAATAATACTAATTTTGCAGTTTATTTAAACAATTCAAAGTACTGCAATTAATTTTTCACAGAATTCGGTTAATAAAGGCTACAGTAATTGAAAGCGAAGCTAACAGAAGCTAACGTTTAGTATCACGTTAGTTATTTTTTCGAAAACGTTTTCTGAAAATGTTTATCGGAAATTCTAAAAATTAAGTGCACACATGCAGCTCTTAATTCTTTAATAAATTCTTTAATTAACTGCTAAAATGTCTTATAATTAAGTTGTATTTACTCCTAAAATGTTTTATAATTAGCAAATAATCCATATAAAATTTTATTTTGGGACAAAAATTGTTCATGAAAAACCTGGAATACCTGGAACTGTATCAACATTTACACAAGTACTGTAACTTTGCCAAATTTACACATACATTTTTATGAGATAATCCTTTTTCGAAAAGTATGTTATACGTTTTTAGTCTTAGCATTCTTTCGAATATCGCATTTTTAAAAGATGGTTGCGTGGTTTTCCACATATTACATCCATTTAGTTCCATTTTTCCTTAAAAGATCTCTTATGATGACATCCTTTCCTGTAGGCAGAAAGCTCTCGTATGCCAAAGCCAAAGTAAGCTCAGATTTCGAGATGGCTAGTTTTCAAGTTTCATATTTTTCTTCGTCTACAGCATCAGTGCAGTTTTAATTGCTCTCCAGATCAGGTTGTACATTGTAAAGTAGAGTAACTTTGCAACATGGTGACACTTATAATACCGTCGAACCGAATGTACCTCCTAAAGGCTGATTACAGGGAAAGAAAGGGGTGACAGACATTTGGATCCATTAGTCGGGGCGTTTTCTGTCAGAAATAGGACGAAACTGGTCAAAATCGTCTTGTCGTTTGTGGAGACGTTGTCAGAAGACGTTGGCAGAAGATCGCTGACGTTGTCAGAAGCTTCCTGTGCCTCGTTACTGAGGAACTCATGGACCAAATCGAGATCATTTCAAATCAGTAGAATTAATAACAATATTGCCTTTCAACTGTGATGAAAAAAACGGAATAAGTTATACTTATTATTTATTAACTGAGCTATTTTGGAGATATGAAAGAAGTGGGATAAGGTAAGGTTTGTCAGGAGTTGTCTCAGAAAGAATTGGCTGCATTTAAATTAAATTAAGCTTCCTAAAACGAAGAATTACATTAAACTGCTGGCAGAGACGGGTATTACACATCAAGCAGAGGTAAACAAACGGTTAACATCAAACGATGTAGCATAGGTCAAGAGGTAATGCTTTATCACACTAACTAGTCCGAAAAAATAAGACTAACATGCCCACTGATTTGAATACAAAGCCAGATAAGATTTAACCCTCTGACCGGGAAGGCCACGTATAAATACCTTGGAATATTATTTAACGATCGCCTCATATGGACTCACCGCGTTAATAGCGTGCGAGACAGGGCTCCAAAAATCATTAAATGCCTTTATCCCATCATTGGAAAATACTCTTTAATAGATTTGGATAAGAACAAGCTCGTTTATCTTTCTGTTAGAAAGCCAATAATGACCTATGCTTCACCGAACTGGAAGAAAATTACTGACCAAGAACTTAACAAATTACAAGTGGTGCAGAACAGAATCATCACAGATGCCGTTTTTGTTTTCTAAGGAATAAATGCATTCATGATGACCTCAAAGTAAAACCACCAACGAAGTTCTGAAGCAAAATTATAAGCAATGAGATACATTCCGATGACCTCACTGTTCACGTGATTTATGTATACCTTTTGTAAACAAACAATGCAGAAACAATGCAAACAAGCAAAGTCATTCTTCCTCTTCTTCTGTTGAGGAATGTATCTCATTGTAACAGGACGCACAAGATTGCAACATTATGAATCATTTCATCATCTTCAGGTATGAAATTCTGCAAGAAGATCGGCACTTGCGCCCTCTCACAGTTTTTATGTTAAATGAAAAGCAAAATTTCCCTACATGGATTTAAAATTGTTATTACAACTGTATATTGTGCAAACTCAGGCAGCAGTACTAGGGTCAGAATTCGGGAGAGTGACCTCTCATGTGACCATGCTTCTAAATCTTTTTTCTACTCTTTTTGTAGGACTTTCTGCTATTTTAGCATGACATGTAAATATTATCCAACTCGAAGTCTTCGCTTCCCTCACGTGACAAAGAAGTCATGACCTCTCCAACTTTTATCTTGTCCTCTGGACCCACTCCAAGCATTTCTATACATGCATCGCTCCTTGAAGCATCTATATTACGATAGCCGGTATACAGCTTGCATATTTAGCAAGCTAGATGCGGCGACAGCGGTAACTGGAATTGAAACTGGCCATATATATACGGCCTCGAATATTTTTCGTGTTATCTGTAAGAACGTATATATACATGCATTTTCAAATACGTCCAAGAAATTATGACAATACATTAAAAATAAATAAAGTACCAGGGGCATTTTGGTATTGAAATCAAGAAAATAATTATTTCTTATGATAGTTTTAGGAATTTTGTGCTTGCGTAACGAAACCCTGGACCAGTCAGATCGTCAATATTCATTCTACTCAGACATAAAATACGTCTGTTTTGTACGAAATTGCTGTCGTGTAGTTGGTGGATATCGAAAAGAAGATACTGCGTTTGTTTGGATGATAATACTCGAGCTGTTTTGATCAAAGCTGAAATGACTTACAGGCAAATTAATGTAAGCAGGAAAAGCAGGACTGTAAGAAACATCAGGTATGGCTATCTTCCACCCATAATTCTTCAAGGACTGATCCAGCTCGAACACGGGATTGGTTCGAAGAACTTCATTTCATTTAAGTCAATATTTTATGTTTTCAAATTGTAGTCGACATAAAATTTCTTTGGAAAACATTAGTTTTCCTGAATAAATATTTGTCCTTTTCGTGCAAAGTACCTCCAATGTAACCCCAGGTTCAAAATGAATTCAGGTTTCTGTTTATGAACCTATTTCTGACAGCGAAATAGCAAAAAGAGAAGTTTCTGACAGTTTGCTAAGGTAATCGCCCTTTCGACAAGGAAATTCAACTTCCATTTCGAAATTCAGATCAAATATTTACCAACATTATTCGCCCAAGAAATTTTGTTTGCTTGGTTGTAGGAATTGGGTATGAAGTCGGTTGTAATTAAAATTTTCATTTTTATTTCCCATCCTGGGAAAACTGCCGCATCGTAAGATATTTCAAGAATAATTTTGTGCTGGTTTAATATTGGGTCTTCGAAATATTTTATTTGAGTTTCTGTAGATAAAGGTAGAAAGCTATGGCCATTGAGTATGAATTAAGTATTGCGTATGAAGGCTTAATCAAACGAAATTCCGAAATATTGATAACAATAAGAAACTTAGAAATGCATGAAAATATTATCAAATAATTTTAAGTTTCTGTGAAATCACACAATTTCAAGATTGCTCAGTATTGTTAAAAATATAAAGTTTCTTTATTTAATTGTGTAATTTATCTAAATGTGTCTAATTGTTTACTGCTACTGATACAAGAAATATTTTCCCATCCGCAGGATTCACGAATCTAAGTCCAGAACCACTTCAAAATTTTCTCTATCAAAGTTTCCATATTATTTTGCTTCTGCTAAATTACAGTTGCATGTGTACTTTTAAACTCCTTATACCAGCCTTTCAACTGATTCATTGCTGTTTTAAAAATGATTATTAAACATATTTTCAACTGAAAATCGCAGTTTCTAATTGTCGTAAAACTGAAAGAACGTGTCCTGAAGATCTGCTCTATAAAATGGCTCAACTGTATGTGGCTTGTGGGCTTGGCGTTTTGCGTTTCAGGCTGTTCGATGTCCTTTGATGCTAGTCATGTAGCTTCGCTGACGAATCTATATTGCTTTTATTTCCTTGGTTCTCATAAAGTGCGAGTTGTTCGCATCTGCTGGAAAGTTCTAAGCTTTTAATTTCGAGTATAAGACGCACCTCAATTTTGGATGCAATTTTTGAAGAAAAAATTACGGTAAGTATAGATAGGGGTTATTAAATTTTTGGTGCATTTGGATGTTAAATATATACTTTAGTCAATAAAAGCATAAGTAAATTAAAATTTATTTGCAAAGTTATGCATAAACATTGAAAATCCTTATGCAAAGTTTAAAATACCAGATCTACTGGAAAACAATATTTTCTTCAACAAGTTTGATTTCGCGAGTAAAGATATCCATGTTAATCTACAATGCAAGTATTCATTTCCTTTTCTGTAAAAGTAATGGGGACGTATATTTAAAAATATTTAGGCATTTTATTTTTATACTTTCAATAATTCTAATTACGCAGTTTTAATATGGAACTTAACTTGAAAGAAAATTAATAGCTATTCCTGCTATTCCTAAATTATATAATATTCAAATATTGTAATTAAAATGTTCTAGAACATTTGGTAAAATTGTAATGATTTTTGTGCTATTTTAAATTAAAAAAAAAACCAATGCTTTAAATAATACTCTGTAAATTTTATGTTTACACAAAACGGGAAACAAATTACGCAAAACAGTAAACAATAAGAAAACGATATCTTTATTTAATTTAATTTTATAACAAATATAATATATACTAGATTAGTAAGTGAAAGAATGAAGAGAAATGGAATTCGTTTTTATATAACTGATTATAGTTGATCGAGCATAATACATGAGTGTTCATCTGTACTTAAATTAATGCATTGCATTTATGTTTTGGGAGATAAAACATTATACTAAGCATAAACATTGAAAATTTACATTTTTCGAAAATTACTAACTCTTGCACCTTTAGATTTTACCCTAGTTTTTGCCATATCCAGTAAGATATTCTTCAACTGTATGAGATTGCACATTATTGCCATCAACTGGCAGATGATAATTTATCTTTTAAAATATTTCTATAATCTTAGAATCACACATAATGTAAACATGGGTGAATTTATTCGTGACTAAAACGAATCTGATATAGTTTCGTTTGAAAATCTAGTCTTATAAACCTACATTAAAAGCAACTTTATGAAATAAAATGTTCACATACTAATTCCAGAGAAGTTATTGCCTACCTATGTAACACATTTCTACAAATAACCTTAACTGTGCCAATGAAACATAGATAATTTCTTTCAGCAGAACTTAGTTTCTCTGAAGCTCTGACTTTCGTGAATTTAACGAGCTTTTCTATCAGAATGCATGGCATACATCCAGCCAATAATTTTATGTAAATATTTTCTACCTACGTAAACATCTCTGGTTCTAAGGTTCTAAGGTTCTAAGGAGTAATTTTATCACAGGTCCGTTTTGTCATGCAAATGTTTGTTTAGAGAATGGAAGTTATTTTAACATCTTATTTATTCACATTGTTGTACAAAAGTGTTCTACAAATGCTATTGAGAAAGAAATCAAGGAATTTATTGCCTTCGATATTGAAGGAGATGTAGAGTTTCTTTACTGTTTTACCCGATAAAGGATTATTATCGCCTACAAACAAGGAAATAAAACGACAACGGTTTACTTCGCTTTTCGCCTACAGAAAAGCAAATAAAAAGAGAACGAATAAAAAGAGAACATGTACTATGCTCGATCAACTATAATGTAATGCATTAATTTAAGAACAAGAACACTCATGTATTATGCTCAATCAACTATAACCATTTACTTCGCTTTGCAAAGTAAATGGTGATAAGTGAACACGTTAGAGAAACTATGCGTTGCAATGAGCAACTTGACAGAAAATGAAAGAAAAATAATTTACATTAAGTATGAGGCTCTAAAGTCTGATTAATCACAAGACGTATTGTTAGAAATATACCAAAGCTACGTTTACGAACTTTCGTTTTAGATACTGCGAAAGCTTCTTCTGCAATTTTTATAAGAATACGTAAATATAGTCGCATTTTTTTCAATGGGAATATTATTATTGATATATAATTACTCTTAATGATTGCAGTATAATGAAAGTATATTTTTAGTATTTTACTAAGTAAATCTTCAGCTTTATCGCATTCCTTCGTACGTGATGTCTTGATGTATATAATTATTCGGAAGATTGGTAATTCGAATCCCAGCGAACACAGTTGGTATTTCGCGCTTTTCATTCCAAAAGACCAAATAATCTCTGCGGGGATGACTGAACTAAATTATGCAGGATAGCAACTTGTTATCAACTAGACTTGGTTGTCTGGGTATCGTGTTTCTTCCCAGTTGCAATTTACACTGGGAAGAATGTAAGGTATAAGCATATAATTCATGCGTGATTTCATGGTGAAAGCCCTCAGGATGCCCATCTAGCAGATTGTAGGATTCGTGATTTGAATTTTGGAATGAAAACATTTGGGTTTTCGCATTTCTTGCTCCGAAAGGATTAATAGGCTTCTGATAAACACGAACATTTGACATGAAATCAGGTCTGATATTTGGAGGTGCAATTATATTGCACTTAGGTGCATGAAACAGCAAAGATGAACAAATAAAGTAACATAAATTTTATCTATTAAAAATATCTGAATTCTTACAAAGGTGCATGAACAGTATTTCAAGATATCATTTCACCACTTAGGTTATGCCTCACGTTCATGTGACATGTTTCTTTATGTCATAGGCATTTCTGAATACTTTCATTCTTTTTAAATGAGAGTTTCAGAATGAGATGTTTCAGAATTAATTTACACTAATCACTTATATTACTTAAGCGCTATTATCGTTGAAATGTGTTGTGCCCAACTACTTAACTATTTAAATGGTTTAAGCATTTACTAGAGAAAAAGCTGGTTTATCCAATCCCACTATTAGAATTTCTTCAGTTGTTCAAAAAGTTTTAATTCTTCAGAAGGAATTATAAGCTTGTGCCACGCTGGTTCCTAGATATCATTTCTTTCTATCGGAACTCTAATATGTAAATAGAAGTAAAGTTTCGCATAGAAATGCCTTCTAACAGGTTTGGAAAAAAACACACTAAGAAGTTCTCTAATCTCAAAAGGGGAAAAAAGTATGTGAATCCTTTCCGATCCAACACGTCAGTTGTAATAGCCAATAAAACAATGATTGTAGTTACAGAGTATCGCAACTGCGTATCCAAACGGTTTATGCAAGAAAAATACCAAACCTAGAGCATAATTTACATTCTTTCTTGATTCCTTCTACTCACTTGGACTGCACTAATGCCTCGCAAACGTGTTTGACGCACAGTTTCAGCATATGTTAACAACTGAGAATGGACAATGAAGTCGGCCTCACAAAAGCAGGGTCAAATCGAAGATTGGTTTGGTTTGCTTTATTTGATTTTGGCAAAGCACGAGGGCTGTCTGCCTAAGAGGAGGGATGCCCTTCTGGAGGACTTGGTCGAATCGAAGCATCATTCTACTTTTCGGTCAGAGTGATTCCGCCGTTGTCAAGAATGGTTGAATTACGGCAGAACCGAGTGCCAAAAAGACAGCTATAGATCTAAAGCAGGGTTAGTCAACTCCTAGGGATAGATGATTATCAAGGGGTCAACAGCCAAATAGGCGCCGGGAGTTGAACAAAATAATCAAGATCCCATTGATTAAAATTTAATTCTAAAATTGGTAATTAATTTATTGCTGATATTAAGCTGTAAGAAGTAGTAAGGAAACAATCATACAAAATAAATATGACTAAAAATACGCAAATTTAGTCTATTTTTAAATTAATGATATTTTATAAATATATTCATATTTTATGCAATAAGTGCCGTTATCTACAAAAGTAACTGAAGTTTCCTTTCTTACTTAGATTAGAAGATAGGTTTATTCAGCTCAATAATTTATAATTAAAAAAAGAACAGGATGATATTTTTGAACTAAGCAATTTAAGACTTAAGTTAAAAACTTTTATTTTAACTGTAAAACATATTGCAGATATAGACCAAGCGCAGCCATCACATTAATTCAGAATCAAACTTTCGGTAATCCGAAACCATAATTTTGTTTTTGAAAATTTGTTTATATTTGTAAAATAAAAAAATAATAAAACATAAATCTAATAAAGCATTTTATGAAAACTTTTGTTTGTTCTTTGTTTTCCGCCTTAGCTTAATTGCTATCTCTAAACTATTTATTTTCAGTTTTTTTTTTTTTTTTATTACGTTTTTGTTCCATTCTACGTATTACAGAAATAAAGGTAAGGGTTTCTGAGATAAAAGCGAGGAGTCGATGCAAGAAAAGCACTGGGAAATCTGATCTAAGGAGATAATGTTTTTAACCGTATTTTGGTCAGATATGCGACACAGAAAGTTTTCAGTACAAAGCCGAACATTTTCTGGCCTGCAACGAGCGAAGTGAACACGTGTGCAATCTGGAATTAAAGAGAGCGAGAGCCCACAGATCTCCGCCGATCGGTTACAGCCGAAAACATCGCGGCAAAAACATCGTAGACGATAACGTCGCGGAGAAAACAACGCGAGGCGAAAACGTCGTGGCACAAAACATCGTGGGAGAAAACAAAGCAAAGGAAAAACATCGCAGTTCTAAAACATCGCGGTACAAAATCGGAATCGTCGTCGAAAATAAAGCGGTTCAAAATCTTCGCAGTTTTAAAACATCGTCGTCGAAAATATCGTGGTAAAAAATAAACTACCTACAAATCATCGCATGACAATAACATTGCAGACATTTTCAGGCTTTAATAATTGTGAAAGAATACTCGCATAATGATTTGTGAGCGCAAGATGAAAAGAAGGATAATTTTTACTTTCATATTTTTTATTAATTAATAAAAAACGAAACAAGAAATTTAAACCAAAAAGAAATAATTTTCACTATAAGAGTATCAGATTGAAAAAAAAAGTGAAGAAAATAATCTCATAATTAACTTAGCAATTTTTTTATAGATAAGGGCACGCAGTTACTTATCTTCCTTTTTCTAATCTTCTTTACATTATATTTTTCATGAAAAACTACCATCCAAAATTTATAAAAACATAATTTATTATGGACCTTTGTTAGTTAACTATGTCTGATTAAAATTCTGTTAAGTGGTATAAGTTGCATTTTTAGCAAATATTTCTTAGTTAATAAAAAATTTGAAAGTAAAAATTATCTTTCTTTCCATATTGCATTCACAATTCATTATGCGCGTATTCTTTCACAATTATTAAAGCGTGAAAAACCGCATGTCTGCGATGTTGTCGTCATGCGATGATTTGTAGGTACTTTATTTTTTACCACGATATTTTGTATACGATGTTTTAGAACTGCGATGTTTTCTCTTTGCTTTATTTTCTCATACGATGTTTTGTGCCACTACGTTTTCGCCTTGTGTTTTTTCCTTCGTCAGCGATGTTTTTCGGCGGACACCAAGTGGGTACATTCGTATGAACAAAGTTTACCCGCATTTTAGCAGTATAATTCTTTTCCCTAACTTAAGAGCTTAACCGCATTCAAATGAAAAATGAGTTTAAATAAGAATGTATTACGAATTAATTCATAAATACTAACATTCATAAGTTCATTAAACTCTGTAAATTAATAGTACATAACATCTACACTCATTAAAATTTCTCACAGCAGTTCTGCGGCATTCTGGCTACTTTTTAAAAGAGCATTTATTTTGACATGTATGATTTTATTATTCCTGCGCGAAGATGAATACCACAGTTTGCTAATAAAATTGAGAAATTTCACCATCTTTAACGGACATTTATCTTAGACAAATTGCCAACACCCTATCAGCTACTGAATTTGATTAGTTATATTCACATAACTAATGGTGGATGATTCTTGCTTGAAAACGTTTCCCAGTAACAATTACGTATAAACCGTATAAGGCCATACTTAAAAAGCAATTAACACTGAGTACAATAACACATGCAAAACGTGTCAGTATTTGCAATTTTTGCCTAAGTTGTTTGAAACGTAATGAATCATTTAGTGTCCACTATTAGATTCATTCACGATTAAACATACAGATTTAATCTAATTGCTTACTTATAACAATTATTCTTTAAATTTTCTCAGCAGAATATGTTCATGATCTTCATGTTTAGAAAATATGAAATCTCAAGGGCATTTCTTTATTTGTAAATATCAATTCTGCCTTTTACAAGACAATCATTAGCTCTTAGACTGGTACAAACGGCCAAGCTTTGCGATATTTCTTTCGAGTTCAGTTATTAGAAACATTGAATGTGGTTATTCGGGCACTAGATAAAAATGTATTTTGGTAGCACGTGTCAGTTGAATAGAGCAGTAAGCTAAATTGAATCTTCCTCCTACGATTCGAATAATTTTAAGAGCACATTTATTAATTTCAGGAAACGACAGAGGTGGGGGATTTTTTTTGCTGATTATTCGAAGAAGTACCAGAAATTCTATTAATTCTTTGAAATAAAACCCTGATATATTTAGACAAACGTGAACGAAGGAAAAGAAGATGAGCTCATGATTATTGAGACGTTGTTGATAATTAAGGAAATGCAAAATTAGCAAGTAATTGATTTTCAAGAACATAATCTGCTTACTTTAATGATAAACCTCACGGAAAAAAAATCAACCACAATACTTAAAATAGAAATCTGATATATTTAACCTATTCTAAGTAAGAAATGTCACTAATAAATTTTTCCTTTGAGAGGAAAAAAAGAGAGTTTACTGAAAACGCACAATAAAATTAAATCAAAAAGGTAATCCCATATTGTTAAAAATACAGTAATTCTGAGTTTCCAGTAAGTTTACACAGCTTTTCTTCAATAATAACAGTTTAATTTTTTGCAGACGTAATGTAAGAACCTTTTTGTCCGAATGATTAAAACATTTTTCACAAAAGTAAAAGGCAGCTATAGGAGACCGAAACCAGCAGACTTTCATAACAAAATGTGTGTTTGGAAATTGGGGTATTACGATTGAGAACTAGATAAAAGTGTCCTGATGGCATAAACTATCATTCCCCGTGCAGATTTGGAAAGGTGTGCATAGTTACACGAGTTCGAAGCTAGGAGACATGCATTTTATCTATGTAGCTGTGAATGGAGACGGAGTAGTTCCTCAAAGGTGGTACTTGGGAATAGTTTGCTGAACCTTCTCCGAGTGGCAGCTGCGCTATATCCGCAATTCTGTGGATAAAATACATATCGTCAACGTACATAACGCTTGAAATTCGCTCTTAGAATGTCAATTTGCTCCAAGAGAACGCTTTACCTACCATTTAATAGCTCCCTGTAACACCTTAACGGGCCATTTGTACACACACATTGCATTACACAATCTGCTTATTTTGGTCTCTTGTAGGTGTCTGCATTTCTCCTGAATATTTTTGAATCACCCTGTCTAATGCAAAACTATTAAAATAGAAACTGATAAATCTGAAAACATACTTGCATCTTTTTATTTTCCTGTTTCTATAATTAAAATGGCCAAAAACGCCGACAAATAATTAATTAAAGTTTCTTATCTTTAGTTTGATAACGAATAAAATATAAACAAGTAATATTTTATAAATCAGTTTCTCAGAAATATAGTTATTTATCTAACGTTATTAATTGTAATATACTACATACGTAACATAAATTTATGACTCGAAATGCGTTTACTTAATTAGTAACCGTAATCGCATTAAAGTGAAACAGCCCGCAGACAAAAAGAGAAAGAATTTCTGCAACCTGAAACGTATTGATTACTACATCGCATGTAATTTAATTCTTCGTATTCTTGCATGAGTGCTTGAAATAAGGACTTAATAAAGAATAGTTTAGTTTTAAAGCTATTTTGAAATACTGAGTCGTTAAGCAAATTTAAATTCTTTGTTACGTAAAACATGCTGATTTAATTTCCTTAATAATAGAAGATTATTTTTCTGAATAATTAATAACAGGCACTGACTGAAGAAATCAAACTCAGCATATATTTAGTATTCTTTATAATGTAAAATTGTATAGATTTCTCTATATGGGAAAAGAAGATAAGAAAAAGAACCGAAAAGATGTTCGTTAGAGCAATATCAAGGAGTCACGGAAAGTTCTTTCCTATCGAAATGATGACAGATATGAATATTTCAGTAGGCATGTAACCCTCTCGCATAATGCATAGTTTATATATGTTACGTATAGACTGTCCACTAAACTGTTAAAGAGATTGTTGAAGATATTAAAGGAGGAAATAAAACAATAAGAACCAGCGTAATTTTCATAAATTGGCAAGATTAGTTTGCAAGGCTTGAACATGCAACCTTCTTCAGCAGCAGTAGTTAAAATGAAGGAGAAACTTGTGCTCACGCTATACCAATAGATCTGAAATTTCGAGTAATTTTCATTAAAGAAAGATGCAAAACTGGGTAGTTTTGCTTCATTCTTTAATGTAATTTGAATTTTCTGGTCTATTGTTACAGTAGCTTGGCTTCTTAATGAAACACACTCGAATTTTCTGGTTTTTAGAGGGAATGTACTCGACGTTTCGGTTTATTGTTATAGCATGAACACAGGCTTCTCCTTCTTCATTTTTATTCCTACAGCGAAAGAGAACTATTCTATATTCTAACCCGCAAATGTGTGAAAATTACGTTGGTTCTTGTTGCCTTAGAATCTCCAATAACTTCTGTTCAGTTAATTCTGACTGTCAGAGAACGTTTTATGAGTATTGTCCCTTTCATCTCTAAATGTGATTTTTGAACTTAGTCACGGTCTAGGGAGAATAATTTCTTTATGCAATACATCTACTGAGAAGGTATCAGGCATGCTATATGAAATTTAAGTTCAGTTCCATACGATTGACACTTTTTCCGCAGAAGGTCGTCAATATTTCACACGTCTTCTATGGACTTCGCTTATTCATGGGCGTAATGCCTGAACCCATT
This sequence comes from Stegodyphus dumicola, assembly GCF_044657685.1. Taxonomy (NCBI): domain Eukaryota; kingdom Metazoa; phylum Arthropoda; class Arachnida; order Araneae; family Eresidae; genus Stegodyphus; species Stegodyphus dumicola. The sequence continues at coordinate 7,292,369 of NC_140774.1, read as the reverse complement.
GTACTGTTGAAAAGGCAGAAGTATCTCGATGTATTACCGCTAGGGGTCTAGCGGAACGATTATTAGGATTATGAAGTTGTATTTTGCGACTCTGGATAATGTTCTGTGAAAAGTACATCCAGTGAATATGCAAGCCATTTCATGCGTTTGACACTTTTTCCTTAGAAGATTGTAAGACATTTCAGCAGTCCTGCTGTGTAGGCGTTCATTATTGTTCATGAACAAAATGCGTAGATTCATTGTACCTCTGAACAGAAGGACGTGACACAAAAGATCTCGATGTAGTACCGAGGGAATCTAACTGTATTCAGATTAAGTTTATGAAGTAGTGTTTTGCCACTGTTCATAATTTTCTATGAAAATGGAATGTAGTGAATATGCAAGCCATTCCATGTGTTTAACACATTTCCCTTAGCAGATTGTAGATATTTCAGAAGTTTTGTTTGTCGTTCATTATCATTCATGAGCAAAATGCCTGAATGTCCTGTGCCACTGAAAAGACGAACGTGACGCCAAAGAATCTCCATGCAGTACCGCTGGGATGTAATGGTTCCTAGATTAAAACTATGAAGTGGTGCTTTGCCAATGCGTATAATGCGTTTGTTCCCCTTCCCCATGCGTAATGCCATAACGATCAGCAATCAGCTTCATGGACATTCTGATTCATGCCACCTTTAATGGAGAGACAAGGGAAAGAGATATCAATAACAGAATATTTCCGAAGTTGATCGTTATGGCTAAAGTGGCATTACACTGAATACGTTCTCAGTGACTATTATTAATTATTATTGCAAACAATAACTCTTTTCTTTAGCAAAAGTCAAACGGTATATATGTTGATAAATCTACTACAAAAATAAGATAAAATTAAGAGTGAATTGAAATGAAAATAATGCACTATATGCAAACAACAATTGTTAGTTTTACATTGCATTAATTCAGAAAAACGTTTTACTGAAACTCGTATTTGCTCTCCATATGCCAGAAACCATTAAAATGTTTCTTGTACTAGACCGAAGTGTAGTGGAAGGTGGAAAGTTTCAAAATGGACTATTATTTGAAAATAGTCCATTTTGAAACTCTTATCCATTTCACCATGGCTGGAGATACCAAAAGGAAATAACAACGGACAGAACTCAATATAGTTATATAAAGTTAATCTGAAATTTTGACTCGTTACGTTTACATTAATTCTTTCCGGTAACTTTTATTCGTTTCCGCAGCCTCACCCAAATGCATATTAGGTGGAGTTTAAAAAGTGAACGTATGTGTAATTAAGAAAGACAAAGAACAAAGAACGCAAAGTAATTTATTTCACAAGCTGTTTTCTAAAATTTTAGTCAGCGGTTTTATTTTTATTTAAGGTACAACATCGTTAGAAGCAGCTTATTAGAATTTTTAAAGTTATGTAAATCTATTTGTTATTTTTGTGTTCATAAAAGTATTAGTTTATGAGTTTTGTTAGATTTTAGTTTATGCCTTAAAATATAATATCAAAATATGGTTAATTAAGTTTAACTTCTTTTGTCGATTTCTCTTTGTCGAGACTTATAATTAAGCATGAAGAAGCTAAGTCATCCGAAGCGTAAGAAGATCAGGAGCATTTTTTAGGAATAAATTGCGTTTGTCGTTAAAAATGTACTAATAACGAAGAAATGAAATGTTACTTAAAAGGGTATTACTGTTGTCGTAATACCGTAGCTGAATTACGTAAGGTTTAGCAATCAGAATAAGCGACAGCTGAATATTTGTATGGCAGAAATTTAATGAAGATATTTATTACACTTGATATTGGTAAACCGACGAAAGAACTAATGTAACAGTTATGTAATAGCATTAAAAATTTTTAAGTTTCGTTTTTAATGCGTATTACTGAATTGTATAAAATTAATTACTTCATTAACGTGCATTTAAAATTACAAAATGGTTTATAATGCATATTACTAAATTAACTAACGTATATTTTATAAATTAAGAGTTTTATACTCAGTGCTACAGCAGAAGCCCAACATGAAACAACACTACCTTATATAACAAATATTCAGCCCTAATCCCGATCTCGCAGCCGTTGTGCAATAGTATAATCCTCGCAATCCACTTCTGATGACTCTTACTTCTTAAGAAGTAATTCCAAGGCGATATTTCCTAGTTTCTGATTAGAGAAAGACAGTAAGATGAAGAAGAGAACTAATTAATTGAAATCAAAGCAATACTAGCTTTAAATATTAGGAAAGACAATTGTTAATGTGCTTATGACAAATTTCCTAGCTGGTTAGACATTACGGCTTACCGAATACTTTCACATGTGAAAAATGTTAAGAATTACTTCTGTTTGCTGATCTGTTTGTTACACATTATATATGTAAGAGATAAATATTGCCTCAGAATATTATTAGGAAATTCAAATTATTCTATTCAATTTAAAAATATAATAGAATAAAACAGACTTGTAACTTCAAATATTGGACTATCGTATTTTGTCGCGTATTACTTCCTTGTACGAAGCAAAAAGGAAGTATTGTAATCGCGAAAAGTTTCAGGCAGCATATTTCAACGCAAATATTCATTTTGACCGTTTTCGAATATAATTTAACGATGTATTTGCGTGTTATCTGTACGTAAGGACAGAATAAAATACTCGTTTCCTCCAAAAAAATTATAAAACTGGTTTAAAATGAATTCTGAAGAGAATTTTTCGTGGCGTCTGTACGATTGTATGTATGTACGTATCTCGCATAACTCAAAAACGAGTAGCCTCAGAACGTTGAAATTTTCTATATAGGAATGCTATATCATGTAGATGTGCACCTCGTATTTTGGTTGCACCCACATAGCACAAAAACATCCTTGGGATATCCCGAAGATGTTGCTCGCGGGATATGCGCACATCCTCAGGACATCCCGGAATATCCCACGAACCTCCTAAACACCTCCTCCCGAGTGCTTAATGTCACATCCCGGGATATCCTCAGGACATCCTAACTAAGTCCCATTGACAGCGTGCGGGATGTTATTAGGATATGAACTCCTACTTACTACATCCTCAGGACATCCCGGGATATCCCACTAACCTCCTAAACACATCCCATTATATCCTAAAAACATCCTATCTATGTCCCATCGACAGCGTATGGGATGTTATTAGGATTTAAAGTCCTACTTACTACATCCTCAGGACATCCCGTAATAACCCAGTTTCCTCCTAAACTCATCCTCCCGAGTGCTTAATGTCACATCCCAATATATCCTTAGGACATTCTATCTAGGTCCCACCGACAGCGTATGGGATGTTATCAGGATTTGAAATACTAGTTACAATATCCCTTTAACCTCTTAAATACATACTCTCAACTGCTTAATGTTACATCCCAGTATATCCCCAGAAATCTTCTTTATCTTCCAGTGAAAGTCTGTGAAGGTGTTGTGATAACCTGAAACTTGCTTATTTTCCACAAACAGTCTCAGGTCCTCCATCTGTGGTTACTATCGAAAAATAAGAAATTTTAAGAATATTTATACAATTTATTTTCTAATTTGAATTTCAATTTATTTAATAATTTGTAAATATATCTAAAACTGAGCAAGAGACTTGAAATGAATTATTAATACAAAATATTATAAGAGAAAATTTTGCTTTAAAATATTAAAAATCTTTCGATCATTTTTAACCATTCAATAGCCCAAAACTGAATTCTTCGATATATTCATAATTCAATTATTCTACAAATTCAGTTCTGACTTCAGTTAATTTGTATTCAAAATTCAATAATAAAATTAAGCATTTAATAACCTTTAAGCAGTGGACCAGATGTGTGTAAATTTTGAAATTCTGAACTTAAGTCGGTTACGTTGATTGAATCATTATTTATGGCTACAATATGATTAAACAGTTCATGAGTTCGTCTTGCTATTTGGTGTAATGGAGCGGAAGATTTTCGAATCAATTTTTTTATAGAAAATATATAGCTTTCAAATTTAAATGCACTGTAATTATCTAACGGCCCAAACATTTTTACATCTTCGCAAATATGCAGTAGGCCGTGAACATTATGAGCAATATACTGTTTTTCATAATAAAGCCCAAAATTTACTACGAAGAGTTTTAATAGAGACTGTGCGTATTCATCAATTGCCGTCTGATTCTGTATTTTGCATAAGAGTCTAATCGAAATATGAAGTAGTAAAAAATGATCATGTAGCTTTTTGTTAAATTAAAAAATAATAATAAATAAGTGGGCTAGTGTACAGTAAAAATTGACGGTATTCTGTAGCTTTCCAGTGTTTCAATTCTTTTAGAGTTGGTTCCTTGGTTTTCTTGCAAATTCAATTGGTACATAAGGCTTTAAAAACTGGTCATTTAAAAAAAAAGGTGAGCGGAAAAAATGTCACCCGGAAAAAAAAGGAAACGGAAAGAATGTCCCCGGATAATAAGGAACGGAAAAAATGTCACTAGGAAAATAAGGAACGGAAAAAAAGGAACTCTAAAATCTCGCCAAATAATGTCGCCAAACGGAGTTGGGAAAAACTGCCAAATTCTAATTTAACCGGCAGGGTTATAGCGGGCTCTCTTGAGGGAGTTGTTAAGAGTAAGCGTTGAGTTGGCTGCAGCCGAGCAAGGTCATATCGATAGCAGGTTTTTCCAACTTGCCTGCGGGAAAATCGTATGTTCTTCCCCGAGTTTGCTTCACCCGCTTCATTTAAGAAACCGGTCCACGTCACCCGGAAGGAAATGTTTTTCCTCTGTTGATACCAATGATTGCCGGTCTTTAAACTAAATTTCATTCTTTTTGAACCATAGGCACTCCGAAAATTGCAAATCATTCGCATTGGCAATTTCATCCATTCCTAACTGGAAGCTAACAGCTTGTTCACATTAAAGTGTTGATATATGACGACTTGTCAGTAAAGACGGCACGCGAAAGCTGCAGGACTAAATAGCTTAATAATTTGATAAGCTGTAAAAATTTAAACAGAACTATTGGCGTAGTATAGTCTGTTATTTTTTATTACGGTTTAACGAATCTAGCAATAATATTATATTATTATTTAATTATTTCCGTTATTATTTAATCTATCCGTAATATGAAATATAATTTTCTAAACATTAACGGTTTATCATCAGTTAATTTATAAAACGACAGGTGTATAGTGTCATTTTTTTTCCACTTTAACGGTTTATCATTAGGTTTTTTTTTTTTTTTTTTTTTTTTTTTTTTTAAGTCCAAAGAGACTTTGATCCTGGAGGTCGTTTTGCGATTTTGCGTTGAATCGCTATAAACGGCGAATCACTTTTCAAACTGTTGCCAACAAATGTTAGAGTCCTGCATTATATTCGAAGAAATTAAATAATGAAAACTCTGCATAAATATATGCATATTTCTCGCATTGTGATAAAACAACGGTACATAGAGCCATCGAATTTTGAATGACGTAATCCTCCTGCGAATATGGGCATCTGGAAGCCCAAATTTGAAATTTGTTTTATTATCTATTTCATATTTTGTAAAACTTTAACGAATTTTTGATTAACAAACTCAACGATTTAAAAGCGAGGAATGGCAACACTATACGAAAAAAAAAATTATCTCCAGCGCGCGGAACTGTGTATCGGAAATTCTTCTAAAGATATGCTTTTTTAAAATTCTTTTGCGACATTGCTATTTAAATCAATTTTATGATTTAAGTGCAAAGAACATGATATTTAATAAATAAAGGTAGCATACAAAACGTTAAAAAAAAACGCCCCCTTTGGACGTAGTTTAAAACCTAAAACCTTTAAGATTTTTTTTTGTTTGTTATTAAGTTTTTTTTTTTTTTTTTAAATATGAATGATGGTCTCTCAGCCGACTTCGACTTGACCAGAAGCAGTTGTCACTTTATTATGCAGTCACCTAATAGGTGGGCCACCTTTGCCTCCTATGAAGAGACGGACCATTAGAACTATGCATTCCCCTGGATTCGAACCCAAGCCGTTAGGTATCGAAGTTGGCTCCCCTAACCACTACACCGTCTGAGCGGCATTTATCATTGGTTAGTTTATAGAATATTATATTCTATACTAATTAATATAGTTATTTTAAAATAATTAGCTAAACCGGCTTGGCTAGTTCCCCCCCCCTGCCAAATACTTACTTATTCGAGGAAATAACTTTATTATACGCTTTAACGGTAACATATATTTTGCACTATATTTATTTTATATTAAAATTTTTCCTATATATAAATAGATACGGCCATACACGCAATCGAATCGGCTTAATGTACTTTCATTTATAGAATAATGCACTTCCGAATGTGAACAGTGAACTTTCTTCTGGTGATTATCTTCCTGTGATGATCAGTATTTCTGAGAACTTGGACATCGGTGCTGAGAGCTATTTCTCTAATTCGCAAAAGCCCAAAATCTTATGAACCTGTGGTCATCTTAGAAAGGGTTTACTGTACTTTCTGTCTCTAACTGTGGCAATTTATTGGTATGAAAAAATTTCTTACAGTAGAATATAATCCATTCATGCAAGCCCTGTTATAAGAATAATTTAATAAAGAAGCTAAATTATCATTTTATTCAAAATTGCATTTTTCGAGCGAGGTAGTAAAGAGTTCTGACTTTCTTATCGGTTAAATGTTGCTATTTCTGACTTTTAACTTGCTAATCTAACATTTATTTTATTTTTTTTTTTTTAAGCCCAAAGGGGCGTCAGACCCAAAGGGCTATTAGTCTCAAAACGACATTTTGCGTTGATTCACTTTTCAAACTGTTGCTACAAAATATTATTGCCATGCATTATATTTAAAGAAACTAAATAATGAAGATTCTGCATGAATGCATGAATGTTTCCGCATTTTCAAAAAACAACAGTACCTAGAGCCATCTAATTTTGAATAACGCAGTACTCCAACCAAACATGAGCACTTGAAATTCCGAATTTGGAATTTGTTTTATTAGATATTCCCAATTTTGCAACACATTAACGAATTTTTTAATTAACAAACTCATCGATTTAAAAGCGTGCAACGGGAACACTGTACGAAAAAAGAAATGTATCTCCAGCGCCCGAAACTGTGTATTGGAAATTCTTAAATTTTGCGCTTTTTAAATATTTTGTGATATTGTTGTGGAATTGAATTTTATGGTAAAGTGCGAAGATCATTATATTTAATAAATAAAGGTACCACACAAAACGTTAAAAAAATCCTTTTGGGCGCAATATGAAATATGAAAGCTTTCAGATTTTCCTTTAAATAATGAAAAATCTGCATAAATGTATGTATATTTCTCGCATTGTGATAAAACAACGGTACATAGAGCCATCGAATTTTGAATGACGTAATCCTCCTACGAATATGGGCATGTGGAAGACCAAAATTGAAATTTGGAATTTGATTTATTATCGATTTTATATTTTGCAAAACTTTAACGAATTTTTGAGTAACAAACTCAGCGATTTAAAAGGGAGCAATGGCAACACTCTACGGCTGGGAAAAACCTTTTTGTCTCCAGCGCGCGGAAGTGTGTATGGGAAATTCTAAAGATATGCTGCGGTATTGCTATTGAATTGAATTTTATGGTTTAAGTGCAAAGAACATGGTATTTAATAAATAAAGGTAACACACAAAATGTTGAAAAAACGCCCTTTGGACGTAATTGAAAATCTGAAAACTCAGATATTTTTTTTTTCCCCAGTGGCGTGGTAAAATGAATCATTAAAAACGAAGCTGAGCTTCTTAATTACATTTTGCAGCTTTAGAATGATACCGCTAATTTGATTATCCAGAACTCGAAATATTGAATAAATTAGAGTTAAATAAAATTCAAAATTAATGCGAAAGAATTTGTTTTAGCAAATTTCGTGAGATAGAAGATTATGTTCTGCTGTTCTGTAATTTTTAATTAGGACCGTAAAAGAAATGCATCTTGACGAAGAGGTGAAAACTGTTGAAAACAGTCAATTTCCTATTTAGGAGAAAACTTTATTATGACTTTGGAGATTAAAAAGTACATATAAATATTATAGTTCTCATTTTTCATGTTTAAATAATTAGTAAGAAATATGGATTCTAATGCAGCAATTGTAGTGTAATTCTAAATGAACTATTTATAACATTGTTATCAATGAAGCAACAATCTTATAATTAAAAAAATGAATGCAAAATTCTATTCTTATTGTTTTGAGCTCAAGTTCTATGTTTCAAGAGCTTTCAAGTCTGAATTAATTACTTTTCAGACTTAAAATTGCAGTATAACTTTTGTATTTAAAATTTTGTTAGCAGTTTGTTAGCAGTTCTAAAACAAATATCATGCAGAATTTTAGCAGTATTAGAAAAGGACTCAAAAAGAGCTGACAAGGAAACTTCCTATCTTTTGGCTTTTTTAATTGTTGAAGTGTATGGAGTCAAAATTAAAGCTACTAACAACCAGTTTTTAAGGTTGTTATTAATTAAAACATCTGTAATTTTTAATAAGCATCATGTTTATGAGGAAATGGCAATTCAGATAATAAGTATTATCTGAATTATCGTTTCCTAGTCATTCCTAGTATCATCAGGGCCGGTGCCAGAGCATATGCAATCGGCGCCGCCGCACCGGGCGGCAGAATTGAGAGAACGCAAAATTTTTAGAACTTTGGAAAGAGCTGGGCGGCAGAATTTTGAAGTTCTAAAGCAGGCACCGTGCGGCAAAATGTCTAGCGCAGGCCTTGAGCATCATTCCAAGTCTTAGTAAATCAGCTTAGAAACTTAGTAAATCAGAACTTACTAAAATAGTCGATTTGTATAATTCCGCTAAGAGCGAGTATTGCTTAACTTAAAACAGTATAAAACTTGTTCTTTTCCTGCAGTGATAATTTTAAAAGTATAAATGAATTATTTTGTACACTTAAATAGAATTGGTGCTCGTTGATTGAACACGTTAACTTATTTTGTTAATGCACATTGTACTGTAATTAATTTAAACTTTTGTTACCATCAATGCTTAAGTTAATTATAATGTTACTGTACTGAAATTAATTGCTTTTTCGTAGTCTGTTGTTGCATCTGCACTGCATTGTTAATATAATTAAATAATTTATTGTGTCTTTCTTTCTTAAATGAAATCTAATTCCATTGCATTATATTTTTTCTACGTGAATTCCTTTGCATTTCAAAAGCCTTATATTTTATTTCTTTCTGTAATAGACAGAGTTTTATGGATTTTTTATGGTAAACCTGACTGGCTCTAAATCTCAGCGCGTGATGAATTTTGTAAGAAAAATGCTACTTTAAAAACAGGCAAAACTTAAACGAGAAAGGTCTGAGTTTAGTAGTAAAATTGTATGCATTTCAAAGAAATATAGAGTAACTGTTGTAATATAAAGTACATAATATAGAGTACATAAAGTTATTGGATTCTACACTTTAAGTAGTAATTTTATAGAATAACGATTTCCTAATCGTTAAAGAATTAGAAAAGACCCTTCGTCAAATTGTTAGTAAATGCCTAATCGTAAGTAAAGATGGTGTTAAAGCGTTAGTAAATGACGAATTTTTAATAAAGATGGCACGGGAAAGCCGCTAACTAATATAGCAATAATATTATATGTTCTGTTTTTCTTTATTATTTATAAATTATTCTATTCGTAATATGAAATATATTTTTGGAGAGAATTTTCCGCTTACCATTAGTTAATTTATCAAATAACGAACTTATTTTAATCTCAAATTGTTTATTTTTCACTTTACCGGTCTATCATTTGTTATAGTATAACTAATTAAAGTGCGAAATTATTTATCAATTACATACTTTAACCGATTGGCTAGTTATTTCATTAAAAATCAAGTTTTTCAATGAAACAACTGAATTATACGCTTTAAGGGTAACATATATTTGTAAAGTTGCATCATTAATAACGTCCACTCGTAAGACAAGATTCATGATGCGAAACTTAGTTGAAAATATCCTAGTCCTATCTATTTTCATGGTTTAAAATTTTAGCCATTTATGGTGGAATATTTTCAATTATAATGTATTCTTGGCAGTTATTAATTATGAATGAAATAAATCCTAATAAGCAGATTTCGTAGCATTGCCCGCTTTTGTATTTGAATACAAATACGAAAGTGTTTCATTAGGCAAATAAGGTAAATAAGGTAAAATTTATAACTAAGTGAGAACCCATGAACCAAAAGTAATGTTATACAATGTCGCTTCTCAGAAATTATAAGTAGAACACAATGATTTCTGAAAAATCAATCAAATTTCAAGTTATTCTGAAAATGTTTTCTACAACAAAATTTACTTGACAGAGCCATCGCATAAATGCTGCTTATTATTATTAAATCGTCATTTTGAGGAATTCGATTAGAATTTCATACTTCTTTTCATCAGTGGCATTTTGTTGTTCACCTTATGTGATTTGGTGAACCGTACACAACCGTCCAGGAGTAATTTAGTCAGGTATTTTTTTAAATGTTAATATGCAAAATATAGAATTAATACTAAATATGCATAAATTTTATCTTGAGCCTTCTTGACGTGCTTTCGTGGTGTAGTGGTCTGCACGCAGGGCGCGTATTCCAGAGATCCGCGGTTCGATTCCCGGAGAGGGGGTTGCTCATTTTTCAAGTCTCCCGCTTCCATAAAATATCGAATGTCTCTGCAATCTAAGTGAAGAAATATTCGACATAACAGACATTTAACTTTTTCTTATAATATAAATTTTGCGTGGGAACAGTTTTACATTGAGCTGAAAATAAGTTTATGTATTCTGCAGTAAAAATTTACATTCATTCAATTAATTATTTATGTGTACTGAAAATTGTTTTTTCATTTTATGTAAAATTTATTTGGCGAAATTGAATTTAGAAATTTTCTGCATTGGCTATAATTTTCTTCCTTCTGCAGAGATTGGTATGTAAACGAGACATATTTTGTCGAATGCCGTTACAGCATTGCCGTATCCTTTTGTGTGAATATATTCAAAAATTTTAAATGCTATTTCGTAAATTACAGCATTATATGTTACATGAAGGGGATTAAATTGAATCCAAATTCAAAATATTTACATGTCTTTTCACTCATATTTCTAACAATTTTATTTTCATAGGGAAAGTTACCAAACACTGAAGATATAATAAAATTGACAGTAATTTGTGTTCTATATTCTTAAGCAGAATACATAATGCAGCTCATCAGCGCTCCAGCGGTCGCCAGGGCCGTAGCTAGAAGGGGGCAAGGGGGGCATCTGTCCCCGGGCGCAGAATCCAAGGGGCGCAAACTGATGTTACGACATTGTAGAATTAAATGTTTTCCATCCTTGGCAAGTAGTAAGGGGCGCGAAATCTTCAGTTGTCCCTGGGCGCTGAAAACCCTAGCTACGACTCTGGCGGTCGCTTAACACTCATAGTTCGACAGGGGCTCAAATCCCAGCAAACAAGCTGGTTGCAAGATAATTTAGTTATTTCTTCATGTGTAAGGTAAATACAATCAAGTTTCCCTTTCTCATACTTCGTTAACTCCTCCACGAAGGCATGCCTTCTTTTAGACAGACAGTTCCCGTGCTTTGCCATGATTAAAATAACCACCAAAGAAGAAATGAGGAGAAAATGCAGTAGGTACTAGCTATTCAAGGGATAGAACAATTATTAATAGATGTAGAAGATCATTTTTGAAATCATTTGAGTACAAATTCCGGGAAGTTCTAAATCACCGAGAGTTCTTAAATGTTAAATAACTTCAGTGCCTTTAATTGAGTCTCAAAATTGGATTGATGGAGTTTAATTTTTTGAATTTTAAAATTTGAAATTTGCTAAGACAAATTTTCTGCTCAAGTGCTTGCAACAATATTGAAAATTCTAAATTTGCGAATCTATGGGCGACGTAGATCATTAATTACATCAAATGCTTCTAATAATTTTTCTAATAACTATTTTAAAGTTTAACATAAAAACTTTTTGTTTATTTTCACAATTTTAAAAAAATGATATAAATCTAAAATTTGGTTACTTAGGGAAATTGCTATAAATTAAGCATAAAACAAATCAGTGCGAGAATGGTTTTGCATACGAACTGCGACTGCAACACATTTCAACCAGTTTTAACAAGCCTCAGATGTTAAAAAGTTCTAGAATTAAGATCTTCCTATTGTAAATGCACAAAGTTTAAATCTTGGCATAAAATTAAATAACTTGGGCATTTAAAGCCCGAATATTGGAAAATATCATAATTAAGAATATAATGATCAACAATTGATTCAAGGCTTTCATACGAATACAATAATCCGAATGGAATGTAAAAGATTATTACTATTCTAATTTATATTGAAAGTTGTTACACGCCCTTGAAAAATCAATAAGGCAGACATGTAACTGAAATTATTATATGCCACAAAAATGCAAATATAATGAGACTTTTCTAATGCGACCACTAACGGCGGCTTCAAGCGATTTTTAGGCCACTTATATTGATGGTTGCATTAGAGAGGCAAATGTATAAAACCCTGTTTATTTATGTTGTAGGAAACACTTTTAGAGTTCGCCGTCATGAGATTCTCTGTACTTATATGTAAAACAGTTACAAATAATACGTCTTACTAAAACGATCTGACATATTTAGGCTTCTAAAATGATGTCAAAAATTTCAAAAAGGAAATCTAACAGAAAAAAATCCTGATTTGGTTAATTTAAAGCAGTTAACACAGTTTATGATAAATAAAACATTAATTAAAGCATCACAGTCTTCAGTATGAGAAAAAATTAGCATAATCATCAAATCAGATTATTTAGGTTATGGCAAAGTACCATAAGATTATCTGCCGAAGTGAATATGGATGCCTTCATGGAAGACTGTTTATAACGAGTAGTTGACAAAAATTATTTCATACGTCTGATAGAAACTGACTCGTATTTATGTTACACATGGAGAAAAACACGAAAATTTCCTGTTAAGCAGCACATCCGCCATGGTTTGAGCGCCAGTCGAACTACCAATATTCAACGATTTTTACCTCTCGGCTGCTAGTGGTCAAAGGTCATTTAAGTTATTCTCTGAATTTCAAAGTTATCTGTCTATGCTTTATTACACAATTATTCATGTTCAGATTTTTGGAAACAAGAGATAAATTAAAAACTGGAATTCTAGATAACCAAGTTAAATAATTAAATTTATTTAATTTTCCGTTTTGATACGTTTTACGTTATGAATACGAAAAGCTCCCACGTATGACTTATTTGGAGCTCAATTTGGAGAGTAGAATGAATAAGCTTCTTTAATTTGGTTTGATTTACTTGACTATAACAAAGCGAACGAAAGGTATCTGCCTAAGAGAATGGTTGCCTTCGTGGAGGGCTTCCTAAGGAAAACTAGCTCGTAACTACGTTATATAGGGAAAAAACCACGAAAAGCTGCTTTGCTAGGAATCGAACCCAGATATAACAACCAGGGTATTCAGCAACTTAACCGCTCGGCCGCTTTTAAGTTTCCATAAGCTCTACACGTAATTGTAATTAATATAACTACTATAAGTAAAAATCTTTTCTAAGATATCCATCAGCCATCCATCAGATTTCAGCCTATCAGCGGCCGAGCGGTAAAGACGCTGAACACTGGTAGTTCGGTCCGAGATTCCAATCTCACGAACGGGCTGGCTGAATGGGCACTTTCGTGGTTTCCCCATGTGTAATATGTATACGAGCCAGTTTCCCTTAGAAAGTTCTCCACGAAGGCACCCCTCCCTTTAGCTAGATAGCCCTCGTGCGCTTTGCCATAATTGAATAATCCTAATCCATCCATGTTTCTAGTTGATTTTTGGTATTCTGTGAAGATTACCACCCTAGAAAGATGATATTCAGTGCAAGTGTTTGTTTATACCTATAGAAATGCCTGTCACTTTTGGAAGTGATCGTCTTAAGGAGATGGTCATAATAATCGTTTATGGGCTACTAGATGGTCCGGCTCTGAATAGGTTACGCATTGGTGCATTGTAAAATGCATTAAATCCTCTCTAATACGATCATCCACGTTTCTAATTATTTTGGTCTTTGGTGGAAGTGTGTGTGTGTGTATTTAATTATGGCAAAGCACACTAGGGCTATCTGCCTAAGGGGAAGGATTACTTTCGTGGAGGACTTTCTAAGGGAAACTGGCTCATATACACGTTACACATGGGGAAAACCACAAAAACGCCCATGCAGCCAGCCCGTTCGCGGGATTCGAACCTCGGACCGAACTACCAGTGTGCAGCGACTTTACTGCTCGGCCGCTGGTGGGCGTCTTTGGTGGAAGTGGTCATCTTAAAGAGATAATGCTCGGTACAAGTGTTAATTTCTACTAGCGAGCAAGCCCGCTTTTCATTGTTCAATGTTCATGAGTTCCCATTGTAATTTCCCCGGTATTCGAAAGTTGGACCGAACTACCAGTGTTCAGCGGTTTTGCGCGGGCTGCGCTCGATTTCCCTTTTCATTGTTCAATGTTCATGAGTTCCCATTGTAATTTCGCCGGTATTCGAAAGTTGGACCGAACTACCAGTATTCAGCGGTTTTGCGCGGGCTGCGCCCGCTTTCTTCGTATATGCATGGAGAAGATACTGCATAAACGATACACATGCGTAAAAGCAAGAAAACACCCATGGAGACAGCCCGTTCGACGGAATTAGAAAGTTGGACCGAACTACCAGTGTTCAGCGGATTTGAGCTGCGCCCGCTTTATTCACATATGCACGGAGAAGATACTGCGTACTCGATACACATGTGTAAAGTCACGAAAACACCCATTCATCCAGCCTATTTGACGGTTTTCGAAATTTGGATCGAACTACCAGTGTTCTGCGCCGGCTTATTCACGTATGCATCCACAGGATACTTCATAAACGTTAGAAATGCAGAAAATCTCGAAAACACACATGTAGTCAGCCCGTTCGCCGTTATTCGAAAGTTGGACCGAACTACCAGTTTTCAGCATTTTGCGCGGGCTGCGCCCGCTATATTCACATATTCATCCAGAAGATACTCCATACACGATACACTTGCGTAAAATCACGAAAACACCCATGCTGCCAGCCCGCTCGCCGGGATTCGAAAGTTGGTCCGAACTACCAGTGTTCAGTGCTTTTGCGCTGGCTGCGCCCGCTTTATTAACGTATGCGTTCCCAATATCCTGCATACACGATACACGTGTAGAAAAGCACGAAAACACCCATGCAGGCAGTCCATGGGCCTGGATTCGAAAGTTGGACCGAACTACCAGTGTCAGCGACTCAGCCGCTAATGGGCCATTGTACGAAATAAAATCACGAATATTTTCTGGTTTATTATTCCAAGAGTAGATCGCCGGGATCGAACTACCAGTGTTCTGCGGTTTTGCGCGCGCTGCGCCCGCTTTATTCACATATGCATCCTGAAGACGCTGCATACACGATACACATGCGGAAAATCACGAAAACACCCATGCAATCATCCCGCTCACCGGGATTCGAAAGTTGGACCGAACTACCAGTGTTCAGCGGATTTGGGTGGGCTGCGCCCGCTTTATTCACGTATGCGACCAGAATATACTGCATATGCGATACATATGCCTAAAATTACGAAACCACCCATGCAGCCAGCCCATTCGCGGGTATACGAAAGTTAGACCTAACTACCAGTATTCAGCGGGCTGCGTCCGCTTTATTCACCTATGAATCCAGAAAATACTGCATGCACTATACACATGCGGAAAATCACCAAAACATCCATGCAGCCAGGCCGTTCACCGGGATTTGAAAGTTGGACCGAACTACCGGTTTACATCGATTTTACCTGAACTGATCCCGCTTTATTTTGGTATGCAGGCATAAGATACTGCATACACGTTAGACATGCGTAAAATCAAGAATACACCCCTCCAGCCAGCCAGCCGTCCGGGATTCGAAAGTTGGACCGAACTACCATTTTTCAGCGGTTTTGCGCGTGCTGTGCCCGCTTTATTCACGTATGCATGCAGAAGATAGTGCATAAACGATACACATGCGTAAAATGAAGAAAACACCCATGGAGTCAGCCCGTTCGCCGGGATCGAAAGTTGGACTGAACTACCAGTGTTCATCGGTTTTGCGCGAGCTGCGACCGCTTTATTCACATATGCATCCAGAAGTCACTGCATACACGATACACATGCAGAAAATCACGAAAACACCCATGCATTCAGCCCGCTCGCAGGGGCTTCGAAAGTTGGACCCAACTACCAGTGTTCAGCGGTTTTGCGCCCGCTATATTCAGGTATGCATCCAGAAGATACTGAATACATTATGCACATGTGGAAAATCACGAAAACACTCATGCAGCCAGCCCGCTCGCCGGGATTCGAAAGTTGGACCGAACTACCAGTGTTCAGCGGTTTTGCGGCCGCTTTATTCACGTATGCACGCAGAAGATACTGCATACGCGTTACACAGACAGAAAATAACGAAAACATCCATACAGCCAGACCGTTCGCCGGGAATCGAAAGTTTGACAGAACTACCAGTGTTCCATGACTTTACCGCTCAGCCGCTAATGTGCCGTTGTATAAAGTGTAATCGCGAACATTTTCGCATTTATTATTCAAACAGTAGATTCGTTATTAAAATTCCTATATTTTTTATAAACTTCAATATAATCACACACAAAATTGTATCAATGTATATATTAATGCAATTAATAATTCATAATTATTTATAATAAGAAAAGTTTCCATATACCATCTCCAAGGAACATATATTCAATTTAAAACGCTGAACGGAACTATCGGTGTTCAGTGACTTTACCGCTCAGCCGCTAATGTACCGTTGTAGAAAGTGTAATCGCGAAAATTTTCGGGTTTGTTTATTAAAACAGTATATTCGTTATTAAAATTCCTTTACTTTTTATAACTTCAACAGAATCACACACAATATTATATTGATGCAATTAATAATTCGTAATTATTTCTAATAAAAGTTTCCATATACCATCTCCAAGGAACACATATTCAATTTAAAACCCTGAACGAAAAAAAATTTTTTAGTCAAAAATTAAATTAGTATTTTAAATAGTAATTTCAGTTTCTCGTTTAAAAAATCTGTAAAGAAAATATGTAATCTAACAAAGAAACAAATCAAAAGTAAATTTTAAATATTGAAAAAAAAAATGCAGTTTTATCATTGATTGCAGTTTAATCCACTTATCAATGGGTATAAACTCATATACAATCAATTAACAACAACTAAATGAAGACAGTTTTTCTATTTACTATTTTATTTTATCACACACAAAATCACACACAAAATTGTATCAATATATATATATTAATGCAATTAATAATTCATAATTATTTATAATAAGAAAAGTTTCCATATACCATCTCCAAGGAACATATATTCAATTTAAAACCCTGAACGGAACTACCAGTGTTCAGTGACTTTACCGCTCAGCCGCTAATGGGCCGTTGTAGAAAGTGTAATCGCGAAAATTTTCGGGTTTGTTTATTAAAACACTATATTCGTTATTAAAATTCCTTTACTTTTTATAACTTCAACAGAATCACACACAATATTATATTAATGCAATTAAAAATTCGTAATTATTTCTAATAAGAAAAGTTTCCATATATCGCGTGGTTATAGGATCCATTTTAATTAGATTTTAAAATTTTAGTAAAATAAAAAATCTGAAAGGTTTCAGATTTTGAATTACGTCCAAAGAGGCCTTTTTTTTTAACATTTTGTGTGTTACCTTTATTTATTAAATATCATATTCTTCGCAAACCATAAAATTCATTTCAAGAGCAGTATCGCAAAGTAATTTTAAATTGAGCACATTTTTAGAATTTCCGATTCACAGTCTCATGCGCTGGAGATAAAAATGTTTTTTCTGTACAACGTCGCCATGGCTCGCTTTGAAATTCTTGAGTTTGTTAATCAAAAATTCGTTACAAAATATAAAATCGATAATAAAACAAATTCCAAATTTAGGCTTCCTGTTGCCCATATTCGCAGGAGGATTACGTCATTCGAAACTCGATGGATCTAGGTACCGTTGTTTTATCACAATATTTGGTGGCAACAGTTTGAAAAGTGAAACGGACATTCAGAGTGATTCAACGCAAAATCGCAAAATGAAAACAATACTCCCTCAGGGACTAATAATTTTGAAATAAACCTCTTAATTTTAATAACTGTGGTATTCTTGTTTTCAAACTTAAGTGCAAAATTAAACAATTGTTTCCTGTGCAGATACGTTACTTTTAATTAAAATCAAATGAGAAAAAAAATTATGCGAAAATTAATTAGCTAAAAAATTTAGTACTATTCTTATCGCAAACCGTAACTTGAAATTGCATCTACAACTGTTTCTTATACCAAAGCTCAGGATGAATTCGTTTTCTGTTGTGCGTCAATAAATGTTTCACTAAACCGCAGCTTAAGGCTATAACTACATGCAGTGCCAGGAGAGTAATTACTAAAGACCTGACAATGACCGACGCTGGACAACCCGCCTTCCCCCCTGGCTTCCATCGCGAAAGCTTTCCGCTCTTAAACAACCCTCTATTTTTAACCTTAACGAAGAAAACATGGAGGTAGGCTCCATGGAAGAAACAAGCAGCCAACACATCTTCTTGCTTCTACTCGCCCATGTTTCCGGTCATCCGTAGTTACGGTTGTTGAGATAAAACTTTTATCACCCAGCTTGGCGATCTTTCTAAACATGCCTTATATTTCCCATTGCAAACGAAGGGGGACATTTTTTCCGTTTCTTATTTTCCGGGGGCATTCTTTCCGTTTCCCTTTTTTCCGGGTGACATTTTTTCCTACAACCAAAAAAAAAATTAGTTCAACATTTTTATGTGGTAATCGTGCTTGTAAGGTGCCTCCGCCTATCCTAATAGTAATAATTTTTTGTACTACTCCTAAGCACACAAGGAACATAAAGTCTAACGGAATATTTATTAGTCCTATATTTGGAATATTCCTTGAAATGGGATAATCGTTTTGGTAATCGTCATCAGTCAGTTCTTCTTGAGACATAAAAGTTCATATTCCGAATCACAGTTTGAAATGGAACTTAAGGAATATTTACTAGAGCGAAAATTCGACACAGTCTTTTTTCATAATTAAATACTACTTCATCTTCTGACGAATCCGATAATATACGTTGATTTATTCTGCTGTAAATCCGTCTTTTAGATATCTGAGATAATTTTTTGTTAGTTCTGATTATTTTTGTAGAATAAAGGAAACATTTAGAAACTTACTTTTCACACTCTGTCAATGTAACGCTTGCAAGCGTCAGCAAGTCAGTTCGTAACTGAAAGAGAATTTGGAACGACGGCTATTAACGTTTAGCGAATAGCTGAATTCTGGAAATCAGAAAGTAAGTACGTGTACTTTCCACTTTGTGGGGTTCTTCAAGGATATCACTATTACGGAGCAATTAAAACCGTTGGGGGTGTTCTACGTTCTTTGTTGTGAATGGATGTGAAGGGATGTTTCCCTTGTAGGGGGATACAAAAGAAGGGAAGGTTTCACACATAAATCTGCCACGTTAACAAAAGAGAAATCTTGGGGCATCGGCTACAGAAAAAGTGCTCAGAGGTGTTACATGAGCGGAGCTCGGTTTCTCAAAAGCAAAGAAAATTTGAGAAGCAGTTTTACGGACAATGATAATGATGGAAACGAAACTTTAAGATTTTCAACTTCAATTGTTATTTATAGTATAAAATAAAGTAATAAAACTGCTGAGTTTAAAGAACGGGTTTAATTTAAAAATTAAATCGTTTTAATTTAAAGTTTGAACATCTATTTAATCCGTTATCTAATTTTGAGTTTTCATAACAGCATTTAACTTTGTGTTATATACCATGAAGAAACGTGTTTACTGCATTTTCTGGATGTTACAAATAAATTAATAAAGAAGCAATTATTGTTAAATTATGAGGAGTCATGTAGCATTGTCGGCATAACGTATAAGACTGCAGAGCGCTGGATATATTTTTTTCGCGCTTTGTTTAGCAAAGACCGAATATTTGTATGGTTAAAGAGGTAGCAAAGTGAGGTTTGAGGAGAATAAGAACTTAATGTTAGTTCTTCCCATTCTCAAACCTTATTTTGCTATTACAGAGAGGTAAAAAATAAGTTACTTCTTACCTCAGTCGCTTTGAATGACTAATTCTCATTATTAAAGAACTTACCAGAAAATGAACGAAGAAACTGCAATGAATTTTTTAGCCCAATAAAATTATTCTTCTGTTTATAAATTCAAATTAAAGGAGGTTAAACCTCGTACAGACTAGCTTTTAACTGCGTCTGTAAACTAAAATTTCGTTTGTTAAAAAAAAATATATATATATATATATTGTTACTTATTACTGCACAGCACTAAACATCATTCATTACTAATATAATAGTGTAACAGATCAAAAAGCATTTTTTTTCTTTTGCAGTTTCAAAGTATAGTTATTTTTATGCTAAGAACTATCGATGAATTTAATAGAATACTTTTATAACTTGATATTTCTGATTAGTGCCTCAGAGACGGGTAAGTGATTATAGTGACTGATTGCCGTACAGAAGGCCTCAAGTTCGAATGCCATATAAGGCATGGATGCACATCATGCCCATCTGTTCATAGGGATAAATGTCTTCGTAAAAGATTTTCTGAGTTAACCTGTAACGTAAATAATATTTGTGTTCAAAGATATTAGAAAAGTATCTAAAATAATGTTTACAAAATATATTATGTAGCAATTAGAATTTAATCGTAAACACACTTTCAATATGAAACTCAAAGCGGATGAAAACACGTGCCTATAATTTGTAAGAAAGTACTCTGATCAATAGGCACTGTGAAACAACAACAAAAATTTGAAAATATTATTACTTAATACTTACAGCCAACATATACAAGACGAAAACCAGTGTAAGCATAACAATTAAATTTTCATATGCAGAATAGGTAATCCATAGAGTAAGATTTCGATTCTTATAACATGACTTGCGTGTGGTACAAGGTTACTTTAATATTTTCAGATATGAGCTTCCATAAAAAGTAAGTACCGAAGATATCTGAGAAACATCCTCAGGAGATCTTCATATATCCCGGGACATTGTGACTTGAACAGGACATCCTTAAGATGTTGATTTACGAAGTCCTCAGGATATCTGAAAATCAACATCCTGAGGAGATCTTCATATATCCCGGGACATTGAGACTTGAATAGGTTATCCTCAGGATGTTGACTTAAGAAGTCCTCAGGATATCTGAGAATCAACATCCTCAGGATATCCTAACTGCTTCCCGGGACATTGCGACTTAAATAGGATATCCTGAGGATGTCTTGTGTTATGGGGGCAATCGGCCGCACCAAACGTATATAAATATATTTATATGTATATCCACTTTGTTACCCGCCTCAGTGATCTCAGTTTCTTTACTCTTATATGTTTGTAAATTGTACATTTTTTGCTTTAAAAATGATTGAATTATGTTGTTCTTATCTTCCGGTTGAGGGTTTTATGCCTTTAGTAAATCTGTATGCAATATGTTTAGAATTATCAACAATTTTACAGTTGTTTAAGTGCCGCTAAGCCTAATAATTTTTTTTTGATGGCAGCCATTGCTTGTTTACATTTGAAAAAGCAGAGTAGTGGATTTGTTGCCAATCTAGAGAAACGTAGCTTCGCAACAACAAAGATAACGCCTTCAGTTATTATTGCGAATTAAATCATGCTTGATCCTTTCTGGAATTTTTTCGAGGAAATAATTGTTTAAGATTTACTTCGTAATTTTTAATACAGATATTTTGAGTTTTTATATATTTTTGCCTTGTCGCGAAGTGAGAACTGAATTAATTGGATGCGAAATACTAAATCGTCTGTGAAAAACTGTTTGTTTTTATTTGTTTGCTTAATTTTTTTATACATCGTTCTAGTTTTATTATAGTACTTGAATAGAAGATGTGGCGACGATCAGATAATTCTTTAAATGATATAAATTTTGTGCATTCTGAGTTATAATATGAACGAAATATAATACTGTTAAGTGAACCTAGCGCCAGAGTGTCGCTATGGTAAACAAATAAAGTGAATTTTAAAGAATGCATTTATTCTATTGTGGTTTATGTGCTGTCGGCGAAGTAGGTTTAATTCAATCCAATACGTTTAAACGAATTGCAAGAAAAAATGCGTATAATTTAATATTCCGTACAAGGAAGTCATGTGATTTACACATCAGATTTTGTTTCCTACTGCATTTTAGCGACAAGTTCTGAAAACTTAAATAATTAAAAATATTCGTGTAATTTTTTCCTTTTTCAGTACTTTCAGGAAAACGATATTCCTTAAGTTTCAAAATGGACTCTTGCTCATAGTGATTGTTTGTGTCTAACTAACAAAGCTAAACAATCGAAACTATGAGCGGAGCTCACCCCGAACCTGTCCCTTTTAACCATTGAACTTTACGCCAGCCTAACAAATGAACCGATCTCACAGCAAACAAAACAAGAATTGACTAACAGTCTACGATTTCCCGACTCAACTGTACATTCAACTTTTGTATATATTTATGAACAATTTGAGGTCCGAGGAATATTAGAGACAGCAGTAAAAACGGGTGAGGTTTTAGTTACAGAGAAGTATAAATGAAGCTACCTCATTAGATACTGAAATGCTAATATTACTATGTTATACATACTTACTAGAAATACAGGTAAATTTTAACGACATCATATTGTGAGAGTTACCTGTAGTTTATCCACCACCGCTTTTCATTTGTTATGCTGTTACTATTCGCATCATTTACCCCTTCTTCGTTTTCCGACGATAAAATTAGAAAAAAAAATCTGATTTGGACATCGCATAACTTCTTTGTACGGCCTATTAAAGTATTCATACTTTTTGTTGCACTTCATTTAAACTCATTTTCTCGAATTATTCGAACTTAATTAATCGATTCCTCATGGTTAGTTGAAAATGACGTCAAAAATTGCAAATTTGAAAATTAAATGTTCCGGTTGCCCCCCCTTTTTTTTACGGTTTTACACTGGAGTCAAAATTCTCGTATTCTCATTTTTCCATAACTAGTGTAAAAGTTTCCCAAATATAAGAATAAATATAAGAATTTCCAAAACATGAATATGTATTTAAACAGTTTCTGTAATGGGAAGCATATCGCTACGAACGATGATTGCGAATATTATTTATTTATTTGTCAAATGCCACTTACATTGGCCGCTAAGCCATTAAACTCCTTGCTTGCCAATAGCGCTGAAATCTATAAGAAAAATTTGTCAGTGCTTCACACTCGTCCAAATGTTCCGCCGTCATTGGCCGTCGACTATTACATAAAACACATAACGGCGAATCAGCTAGTTCAATGCGAAATAAATGATTCTGTAAACAATCATGTCCCGTCAATAATAGCCAAGGGGCAATTAAAGCTGTCGATGATACAGGAAACAAATCATTAATAGTATAAGATATCTACGATAATCTATAAAAATAAACATCTATAAAAATAATAAAATCTATAAAAACAAAGTGGGTAAAAGCGCATGCTGGACAAGCCCAAAATGAACGGGCAGATGCGCTTGCTAAGAATGCAGCTCAAGACCCATCTCTACCTCCAATCAATGTCCCATGCCCTAAATCGTATGCGAAACATATGTTGAAAAAAATTACATTAAAGAAATGGCAAGCTGAATGGGAAAATGCAGAAGTAGGTAGAAGGCTTTTCAACTTCTACAAGAAACCCACATATGATCCAATCTCTTATAACTTCTTCATCAACATATTCTTATCTGGACATGGTCCTTTCCCCACCTACTACTTTGCACGAAATTTGAGCGATTCAGACAAGTGCGTATGTGGGGAAAAGGGAGACCCAGAACACTATATTTTCAAGTGCCAGCTCACAAAAGAGCTACACTGCAAAGGAAGGTCACAAATTACGCCTGAGTACATTAAATGCATGCTAACGATCCCTCAATTGAAACAAAAGGTTTCCTTGATTATGAAGAAACTTTTCGCATATAAAAGAGAAAACATATGTCAAGATGCTATCTCATCTGTATAAATACCTCTTATTCCACAACTTGCAAAAATAATGCAAGATTTCAGAAATATTGCAAATGTCTGAAATAGGCTAAATATGGTATGAATAGTTTTTATAAAATAGTTACATTAAGAATTTGGACTGTATTAGGAGATGAGGGGGAAAATCTTGTAATAATTAAATCATTAATTAAAAAATAATATACGAATCTATTAGATATATTAGTGTAAATGTAAGTATTATGTGATTTTCTAATGTATATTTTCTGTATTTATGATACATTAATTTACAAAAATAATAATGTAAGACTTCAGTGCTGATGCAGTTGTGTGTAACAAGTTAAAAAATGAAAGGAAATGTTTTAATAAGATAATTCGCCTTAGTAATTCAACTAAGTATAATAAGATGAAGAAAAAAAATTCTTCCCCAATTAGTTCCTTAAAAAGATGGTTATTGTAATTTGATGTAACTAGATATACTAATGTAAATATATTGTTTGTATGAAGTACAATGTACAGTGAAAGTTTGTATGTATATTCTAAGTAATTATGTTATATTAATCTGCCATAATACAACTTTTGTCAATAGGTTAATTTCTTTGTAATAATTGTATACTGTGTCTTTGTAATTGTATATTCAATACGTAAGTCTAGTATTAATGTAAAATTACTATGTAAATGTCTGGTAGGCTAGCATCCGATGCGGGCCAACTAAAAGCCCAGCGGGGTACAGTAGTGCGGCGGAGCAACACCTGTAAAAGTCACTAACGAAGTTCTGGTGCTCCGTCCACTTTTCCCTGTCCCGTCAATAGTCTAAAAGATGCAACCGCAACTTTTTGCGGGTGGTCAGGAACAAAAGCTGGGTTTGATAAGAGAACACTCCAAGGCTTGAACTTACAAGCCCGATTGGCAAAATCTCTAAAAGTCTTTTGATATGTCAGCGATGTCAGAAGCTTAATAGAATGGAGGCTTGCACTCGTTTTGGGCTTTTGAAGAATCATAGCCCCTTTTTCGCAAGCATATCAGCCATCTCATTCCCATAAATACCGCAGTGTGAAGGTACCCATTGAAAAGATATCTTAGGTGAAAATTCTTTTATGATTCCTGACACTGTTGACTGCAAATATAACGGGCAGGTTAGTACTTTTAAGTCGGTTAAGTTGGCTGAATATGTATTGTTACGAATTTAGTATTAATATAGCTAATTTTAGTAGAAATATAATTAAAATGTTTTTATTTCCCCGTGCAATGCAGAGCGAGACAAATTTTAAGAGAAAGCTATGCCGGAAAAGTAAAAATACAGGAGCACGTGCTTTTAACATTGAATATATCGGTTGTTGGTTTTTGATACTGAATAAATGTAATTGACCACTGTGTTAGATGTAACTGTAATTTCATCCTTTTATTGTTTTTCAGAAATCTCGAGAAGGAGAAAATAACTAGAAGTATCTTGCGACTAATTGAAAGCTATGAAAAGGCAGAGAGAGAACATCTCAGTTCAATTGTTTAGTTGTTATTTGCGATTTATTTAGTTCCGCGTGAACTGGAATTGTACATTCAATCTATTACAAATCTGTATTCACGTAACAATATACTTTTGGTACTGCCGATTGCAATAAGACAAGAAGGTGCGCAAATAGATGTTATAAATATTCCACATACAAAATTTCAACGTTCTACTTTCTCGCATACTTAAAAAAATTCGACGTTTTTGAATTATGCAAGGTAGACTAAGCAGAAGAAAAAGGGGGCAGTGTTCTACTGGGCCGATTGACGAAATTCAATTTGCGTTTTCCATGTATCGAAAACGCGACTTAGGATATGTATTAGATTTATATACAGCATATTTCTAACATAAGTATTTTGACACAAAATTAGATCTTTTACTGCAATAACAAGTTTTCCGTATTTTGACTCTACGACTCAAATTATGCCTAAATATTACATGTTGTAAATTTTGGTGAGAAATTTATGGAGAAATTTATCTTATTTTTTTAATTTGCGGCAAGAATAATTCATTTGGCGAACTTCTTAATTTATAGCAACCTATTTTCCTTTGCCTTTTATCTTTGTGCACGAGCGGAGAAAAAAATACCATCGTTTATACTTTCAAGTAAATTTAAAAAAAGTGCGTAAACCACATTTTCGTTATTATCGCTTATAATAAATAAGCCAAACTGCAAAATGCGCCAACATGTAAATTCACATATACCTTAGGAAATTTTGAATAAAAAACTTTAATTTTTTGCAGATATGCTTAGAACTAGATCTATCTTAAGATAATGGCAAAAATTGCATAGTTTATTATTGAAAACGTTTTTCGAAAAATTTATAAAAGTTATTTAAAAATTCAAATTTTAAAAATAAGTTATAAAAAATAGAGCGAATTTTATTTGGAACAAACCTAAATTTCGAATTATGAAAGGAAGAATCAAATAAGTTTAATATAAAAAGATATATTAATAAATATATATCAAATTCAATTAATATTGAAAAGCTAAAGTTTTGAAAGCTAATTTTTTAAAAACTGCTCGTGTGATTTATGCAAAACATGCCAGTTTGGCATAAATTGAGTCGTAGAATCGAAATACTGAAAATATTTGCCATGCCATTTCAGAAAAAATCCGTTTTGTGTCAAAATATCTATATTAGAACAATGTTATATATAAATCTAATACATATCCTAAGTCGCGCTTTCGAGACATGAAAAATGCGACCATTTTTTTTTACAACGGGAGATATAGAACTGACCCATTTTTTTTTTTACACAGTGTACAAATTACAATAATTACTACAATAATTACGTGTAATACAATAATTACGTGTAGACATCACATAATTTTTAATTGAATTTGAATGCATTTATACAATCCTTTTTAGAATAAAGAATCCTTTATTCTGTTCTTGCATATAGACATCAGGTAAAAAAAAATCAAAATGGATTTCAGAACCGTCAAAACAGATATTTCTGTTTAAATTTAATGACCAATATTTTGTACCGTTAGACTTTACTTCCTTTACTTCGTAAAAGAAAGTAAGAAAAAGGAGAATACCGTACATAAATATTACTTAGGAATTTTAGCAAGATTGCTATATGAATAGGTTTTTGGTTTAGTCAAATGAAAAGATGATGTCAGTGCTGAAATTGTAATGAAAGAATATTCCGGAACCCTTCTCTTTCAAGTGGAACTTTGTCCTTTACGGGGTGTAAAGAAGAGAAACTTTGTGATATCACACCTTCGACGTCTATACTGTAGTATGCGTCCAGGAATCACCATGCGCTATAGCAGTGATTCCCAACAGGTGGTAGCGAACCCCTGGGGGTTCGCAGTGTTTGCAGAGGGGGTTCGCGAAATTAATATTGTGATAGCGGATTTTTTTAAAACGCCACTAAAATAAAATTAAATAAAATTAAAGAACACACCCACTGTAAAACACATTGTTCGCTGCCTGTTTGTTAAGAAATCTATAATAAATTTCAATATTTTCATTTCTTTTTTCCTTATTTGTTTTTCAAAATTACTGCTTCAATATCAAATTATATCAACAATTTTATAGATTATAGTTTATTACTCTTATTCAAGTAATAAAATGCTATTATCTTTTTATTAAAAACATTTATTTATATTTAAAACATTTTATCAATGTGATTAGCATCATGTTCTGCTTTATATTTAAAATCATTGCAGCAGTTTTCCGTTCTATGTAATATTTGTTTTTACAATACAATTGGAATTAAATATCAAATTAAGGCAGTTTACTACAGATTTTAGAATTAGATACTTGTTCACAACCGGAAACTGGTAGTATTAACTGAGAGTAGTGTTGTATTAACTGTCTATTTTGTCTGTCTGTCTGTCGATGTTCATACATAAGCTTAGCACTTGTAAAGCTTGAGTGATAGTGATACTGTGACTGTCAAGTTCTCGTGTAAATTATTTAATAATTATTAATTTAATTATTATTATAGCTTATTTTTATTATGGATTGATGGTTTTACGGGTCGTTTAGAAACGAGACATGATAATCGAGATGATAGTACTGAAAGCTGTAGTGAGGTACCGTTTCACCAGACGAAAAACGAAGGAAATGATGATAGAAAAGGAAAAAAGCGAAAATATGACAGCGACTATCTACAATTGGGTTTTCATTTTACTGGGGATGAGTCGGAACCTAAACCGCTTTGTGTTACATGTAACGAAGTTCTTTCCAACAGCAGTTTAAAACCAACACTTCTTCGTAGACATATTGAAACACAACATCCAGCACACAAAGATAAACCTCTTGAATATTTCAAAAAAAAAAAAAAAAAAAAAAAAAAAAAAAAAAAATAGCAGATATCAAAAAGTGTAGCCTTTCTTCTTTCTTGACTTCAAACGAAGATAGTAAAATGGCCCTTGAAGCATCATTTCGAGTAAGTT